>NC_045429.1:178364246-179031121 GCF_902635505.1 Sarcophilus harrisii | reverse complement strand
GTTCTTCCAGATGAATTTTGTTATTATTTTTTCTAATTTTATAAAATAAATTTTTTTGGCAATTTGATTGCTATGGCACTGAACAAGTGGATCAATTTAGGCAGAACTGTCATTTTTATTATATTAGCTCAGTCTAGCATGAACAATTGATATTTTTCCAGTTGTTAAATCTGAGTTTATTTGTGTGAAAAGTTTTGGAATTATGTTCTTGTAGTTTGGGGGCTTGTCTTGGAAAGTAGACTTCCAAGTATTTTATTTTGATTACAGTAATTTTAAATGCAATTTCTCTTGCTGATGGGCTTTGTCAGTAATATATAGAAATACAGATGATATGTGTGGGTTTATTTTATATCCTGCAACTTTGCTAAAACTGTGAATTGTTTCCAATAGATTTTTGGATGATTTTCTAGCATTCTCTAAGTATACCATCATATCATCTGCAAAGAGTGATAGATTTTTTTTTATTTCTTCATTACTGATTCTAATTCATTTCATTTTTTTTCTTTTCTTATTGCTAAAACAATTCTCTTGCATCATGATCATTTCTTTCCCCAATTTTTTTCTACCCTTCTTATATGATTTTCAAGCTTCCTTTTGAGCTCTTTCATAAATTCTTTCTGGATTTGAGACCACTCATTTTTTTTTTAGAGATTTTGTCCATTGGTGTTTTGACATTTTTGCCTTTTTTCTGACTTTTTATTTTGATCTTTTCTGTTACCATAATATCTTTATATAGTCAGATTCTTAAAAAAAAACATTTTTTTTTAATTATTTTTTTCCACTGGTGCTTTTTTCTTTCTATTAAATTTGGCATATGCTCCCAGGATGTGGGGAACACTGTCTCAGATTTTTTGTGCCAGTAGGCTGTAGGCCCTAAATTTTTATCTGATGCTGCATTGATGTTGCCCTGAGGTCTGTAGGATACTTTCTTTGTCCTGTGCTCTGTAAGAAGATGAGGCATGGGATGGCTGCTGGCAGTCCTAGGAGTCTGTCAGCTTATCTGATGCTGAGCTAAATTCTTAGTGTGATGTTTGACATAGTCTGAGGCTAGTGGGATGTTTCATTGTGACTACATTGAAACACATGGTGTTCTGGTCTCTGGAGAGTGACTATTTGCTCAGGGTTGTGCTGCAGCACATGGCAGGGACCAATTTTGATGGCTATATGTTAATACAGCACCTGTAGGGTTGGTGATTATTTTTTTGTCCAGGGCTTTGGAGGTCTGGTTGCTAGAGACTGTTTGTTTGCTCAGGGCTACACTGAAGCATGTGGTGCTTCTAAGAAATGGAGCCTATTAATTCTCCTTTTAATGGTGTTTGCTTGTTCTACCATACTGGTGCTTAGGATCTCCCACTGGTTTGCTAAGGTAGGACTTGCTGCTCACTTGCTTTGATGCTTCCTATCCTGGATTATGATTCTTTTTTACCTGAATGGGGCAAATCTTTCTTGCCAATTTTACAAGTTTTTTTGGGGGGTGTAATAGATTGTTTTGCCCCATCTTTGCACTGGTTCTGCTGTTCCAAATTTCTTTACAAGTGGTATTTTATGGTTTTTTGGAGGTAAAGATGGGAGAGTTAAGGACTTAACTCCTTAGACACTTGAACATCCAATCTCAACACATTGTTTTTATGACAAAATTAATCATATATAAACATGATATCCAATATGCTTTTAAAAAATTCATCATTTTCTATAGAAATTAAATGAATTTAAGTAGTCCTTTAGCATTCAAGACAATGCTTTGCCACCATTTTATCTTTTAATATTTCTTTTTCTTTCTTTATTCTTGACAATTTAGGCATGATCTAAGGGAAAGATATTTGATTTGATGTGTATGAAGATGAATTTGAATACTGGTCAGACCTTTTACTACCTAAGTCATTAGTGACAATTCACTGTACCTTTTTAAGGCCTCAGTCTCTTCATGTATAAAAAGAGGTATTGTATCTGATGACTTTTAATGGCCCCTTCCAGCAGAAAAATGGTCAATAATAGAAGACATTGGGATTAGATATTGTGGTTCCCAGTGTATCATATTTTTTTAAAATACCATTCTATTACATTTTTGACATCTGAACACAGAATAGCATTGTCTAATTTGTATATGTGTACATATATATGTATATATATATACATATATATGTACACATATACAAATATATATATATTTATATATATGTGATTATACATATATGTGTGTGTGTGTGTGTGTGTGTGTGTGTGATCATATAAGGTTCAGACTTGCCTTAAGTAGAAAAATTTCATCTTTGGCTCTTTTTCTATCAACTCTTTACAACAGTCCCCTCCTCCCCCCCCTCAGAAACAGACTTGTTATGTATAAAAGATGACAGACTGCAGTACTCTATTTATACCTTTAAAGGATGAAACAAGGAGAATGAGTATAGGTGATACAATATAGTAGTGTCCTTAAGTTTCCTTCCTTTTACTCAATTGCTCTTCATAACACTATGGAGCAGGAAAAAAGAATGGCAGCTTATCTTGTCTTACCTTATTTAGTGGGAAGAGAGGTAAGGTAAAGCAGTGACCTTTCTATATTGTGGTGTAGTAAAAACACTATCTAAATTTAAATGACCAAATCTGAGTTCAATTGTAGACTCTGCCTCTAACTATTTGAACAACCTTAAATATATAACTTATAAAATTGTTAAATCTTGACTCTATAAATATTATCTAGGTAGTTAAGAAAAATGATCTATTGGGCATGTGTTATGAAGAATATGTCTCTGCAAAATGGTCAATGACTGTGATAATCTGGTGTTTTATAAACTCAATGAGCCCAATTTCTGGGATAAGAACTCACTATTTGACAAAAATTGCTGGGAAAATTGGCCTAGACACTGATCGACACCTAACACACTATATACCAAGATAAAGTTGAAATGAGTTCATTATTTAGACATACAAAGTGATACTATAAGCAAATTAAGAGAAAAAAGTATAGTCTACCTCTCAGATCTGTAGAAAAGGAAGGAATTTATGGCCAAAGGAAAACTAGAGTGCATTATAATATGCAAAATGGATAATTTTGATTATTAAATTTAAAAAATTGAACAAATAAAACCAATGCAGCCAAGATTAGATGGGAAGCCAAAAACTAGGAAACACATTTACATAGAAGGCTTCTGATAAAGGTCTCCTTTCTAAAATACATGGAGAATTGACTCAAATTTATAAGAATACAAGCCATTCACCAATTAATAAATGGTCAAAGGATATGAAGACATTTTTCAAATGAATAAATTAAAACCATTTCTAATCATGAAAAATGGTCTAAATCACTTTTGTTCAGAGAAATGCAATTAAAAACAACCCTGAGGCACCATTACACACCTTTCAGCTTGGTTAATATAACAGGAAAAGATAATGACGAATTTTGAAGAGGATATGGCAAAAATGGGACACTAAAACATTGTTGGTGGAGTTGTGAACTGATTCGACCCTTCTGGAGAACAATTTGGAACTATAGTCAAAGGACTATCAAACTGTGCATGCCCTTTAAGCCAGCAGTGTTTCTACTGCGCTTGTATCCTTAAAAGATCATAAAGAAGGGAAAGGGACCCATTTGTGCAAAGTTTGTGGCAGCCCTTTTTGTAGTGGCAAGAAACTAGAAAATTGAGTTGGATTGAGATGACTGGCTGGATATGTTGCAATATATGAATGCAATGAAATATTATTGTTCTATAAAAAATGATCATTGATGATTTCAGAAAGGCAAGAAGAAAGTTACATGGACTGATGCTAAGTAAAGTAAGTAGAACTAAGAGAATATTTTACAGAGCAATAGCAAGATTATACAATGATCAACTCTGATGCAAATGGCCCTTTTCAACAATGAGGTGATTCAGGCCCATTTGAATAGACGTGTGATGGTGAGAGCCATCTGCAACCAGAAGAAGATGTGGGGACTGAATGTGAATCACAACATTGCAACCTTTTTGTTGTTTGCTTACTTTTTGTAAAAAAACAAGCAACTTTTTGTTTTACTTTTTGCTTATTTTTACTTTTTTCTTTCTTTTTTTCCCCCTTTTTGATCTCATTTTTCTTGTGCAGCATGATAAATGTGGGAATATGTATAGAAGAATTGCACATGCTTAACACATATTGGATTGCTTTTTGTCAACGGGAGAAGGTAAGGAGAAGGGAAAGAGAAAAATTTGTAACACAAGGTTTTGCCAGGGTGATTGTTGAAAATTATCTTGGCATATATTTTGAAAATAAAAAGCTATTATAAAAAAACACACAAGAATATATCTTTGATAATTGAGTTAGGTAGGATGCATCTTGGGACCCATGTGAACATATGTCATCAATAAATAAAAAACAATTCACCTAAGTTTAACAATTATTTCTTTCTGGAGGGATTCATTTACTTATTCATACAGTTATAGATTCTTTAATTTTGGAATTGCCATACAATATAATCCACAATATAATATGTGAATTCTACTTTCAGGGGCAGTTTAGAGATGATTCAATTCAGTGTCATAATTTTATAGATGAGAAAATGAAGCCAAGTGAGATTATGTAATTTATCAGAGGTGACAAAGAGAGTAAGTGGCACAGCTGGAACTGGAATCCAGCTTCTCTGTATCAAAAACTATAACTCTTTCCATTGCATCCTGTTGCCTCTATTCTTTTAGCTACATTCCCATCATGTAAAAATGGGGTTTATTCTTGGAAAAAATGTAACAAAAAGTCTTGTGGTTTTAGGCTTTGCATATCTCACAAGATCATATATTATCTTCTAAATTTTAGAAAATAAATCCCTTCTACTCAGTAGAAATCTACACCCGAGATCTTTTATTCACACAATAATCTTAGTATCACAAAGCAGAGTATGACTTCTACATCCCTTGTGCTAGATCTTGTGATATGTTAAAAAGATTACTGGTAATCAAATAGACCTTGACTCAGTTCTCAGATTACTAATTAAGTAACTGTGAATAGGACACTTACCATGATGATCCTTAGTTTCCCCACTTAAGTAAAGACAATAATCTTTGCACTGCTTTACAATGAGAGAAATCCTTAATAAATTTTAAAAAAATTCTCTTAATATATAATCATATACCAATCTGTTCCAGAAGGTGTAAACTGACCATGTTCTGGATAAAACTTCTGTGCTAATTTGTAATAGGATCAGGCCATAAGTAGTTATTGTTTTCTATCTATGGCAAAATAGTGAGATTTAGTTTCAAAAGAACAAATAATATAATATAATATTAATATGATATAAATAATATAAAGGTCTTATGGCATCATGGAATTAACTCAGCATTCTTAAGTATAATTCTAGTGAAGTATAAGCTCTGACTTATTCTATAATATTAGAAAGTTTTCAAAATATAGATCTGTATATGTCTGTCATATATACATCAATCTAGTGAAATTCAAGAGCTCTATCACTAGGATTGTGAAATACTGTTTAAGAATTTGGTCATAAAAGCTCTAAAAGACTGTCACATCATGGAATGGTTTTTGATTTGCATTCATAGATTCATACTGAAAAGAAGATGACTCAAAAGCACATTTATCTGCATCAATTTGTATCTTGCTATGAAAATCTGCATTTCTTTCTTAATAATAATAGACAGCATTTATAAAATATAAAATATAAAAAGGTACACATATCTTAGATATACATATGTATGTATATAAACCATACATATATTCTATATTTTACAATGAATAAATGAAGTATTTTTAGTGTGAATATAATTAATTTTCTCATAAAATATAATAATGCTATATTTTATATGATATATTCACACAAATAACTTCTATTTCCTTGTCAGAATGATATATGTATATTAAACACATATATATCCCTAAAATACATGTATCTATAATATTATATACAAGTTATTTTGTAATGGGCTGAGGATTGAGTTGATACACTGAGGTCCCAAGCATGTGAGGCTAAATAGTAATTGGACTATACTCTATTAATATACATGATTGGATAAAGAATGGTCCCTGCCCACTCTCTGTGCAAGTCCTGATGTGTTGTATAGGAAATGACGGTTTTGGTGGGTGGAGACAGAGAGACAGGAAGAGAAGCTGGGAGAGATTGAGCCTGGGTTCCATACTCCCAGCTGTTAGTCATGTGGCTTCTGGTCTAGCTAGCTTCTTGACTCAGCTGCACACATTGCTATTGCTGATTCCCTTCCACCTCTGATCTTTCTTCACTGAGAATAAAGAATGACGATTTTCCCCTAACCTGAATTCCTGACTCCGGCTGATTTTAAAATATGCAGTCTTCACATTTGGTGCCCAACGGTGGGAACCAAGGACTGAAGAAGTCTCTGGTGACCAGGAACTTGGGTGAGTATTGTTAATAGACAAACAGGGAACTTATTTTCTTAAAAACTAAACCAGTAATCTTTTTTTTTTTTTGGCTGAAAATGGGACAAATGCTAGCTAAAGACTCTCCATCCCCGCCCCCAACCCCTTCAACCCCACCTAAGAGTGGTGCTATAGAAAGCATGCCTAAGCTGATAGAAGAACAAGGGCTACTTATAACTTGGGAACAAGTAGCTAGACTTGTGGGTACATTAAACCGCATCTCTCCTTGGTTCGTAGAGGAGGAGCAGATCTCTTGAGATAACTGGTCCCTGGTTGGACAACAGTGTCCACATATTACAGTGAAAACGGTCCTCATTCAATTTCCACCCTTCTATTTATACAATAGAATTCAGCATTCTATTTATACAATATAATTCAGTTAGCACTAAGAAACCCTATCCCTAGAAGAAAGAAAAAAGCTGCTGCTGCTACTGCTGCTGCTCCTGCTCCAAGTAGCCAAATATGGAAGCCTGATATTAAGGAGGAAGACAATGAAGAGATTAATGACCATATCCCCACAGGGCATGGAGACTTAAGTGAGCAAGCACCTGTGGTGACTTTCCGCCTCAGGAAGCAGCTTCATCCCCACCTCAGGAGAAAGTGATTGACTCTCTTCCATCAACTCCACCCTCTGGGATGGAGGGAGAAGGGGCAGTGGAGGTGGCAGTGACAGTACCAGCACCTCCCCCTCAGCATCCTACTATTCCTATGAGTATATTGCAACAGAGTTTAATGAAGGCCAAAGAAAAGGGTGTAGATGTGAGGGAGCTACAGCCCCATATCTTTCCTGTAATTTCCCAGTTTAATTCCTCCAGTCGAGAAAGTCGAAGATACACTCCTTTCAACATAGAAATCCTCAAAGACTTGAAAAAGGCTTGCACTCTTTATGGGGCTACATCAGCCTATGTTAAGATGCTATTACAGAATTTGGCTTTTGAAATCTTTACTCCTAATGACTGGAAATCTATAGCAAGGGTATGACTAGAACCTGGACAAAATTACATGTGGCTTTCTGAATATAGTGAGCTCTATAGGATACAAGCCCAACAAAATAGTCAAAATGCTGTTCATGCTGCAATCACCTGTGACCTACTAACACGTGTAAGTCCCTATGCAGATATCACAGCACCGATTAATTATTCAGTAGCAGCATATGAGCAAATTGCTGCTAATGCTATCAAAGCGTGGGCTTCGATTCACAATAAAAATGACAAAGGTGAGGCCTTCACAAAAATAACACAAAGGCCAGATGAACCCTTTGCTGACTTTGTGGAACGTTTGCAGACTGCTATCACAAGAACTAATGGGGAAAATCCATCAACAGATGTTTTAATAAGGCAACTTGCTAAGGAAAATGCTAATGAGGTGTGCAGAAGAATTATACTAGGACTGCGCAAGGATGCTCCTTTAGAGGTGTTCATAAGATGCTGTGCCACAGTGGGCACAAATGCCTTTTATAGCCAGACTATGATGCAGACTTCCCAAGATCCCAACATGGGTAGACAGGGTCCCTTCTGGCAAGGGACTTCTAGAGAGACACGTCAATGCTTTCAGTGTGGTAAAGTAGGGCATCTGAAAGCTCAATGTTGGTATAGAGGCAGAGTGAGAAAACAGGGTGGGAGAACAAGACCCAGTACCCCATGTCCAAAATGCAACAGAGGCTTTCATTGGGCCTCAGAATGTAGACAGTTTAGGGAAACGGGATGAGGGGACCAGCCCTGGGGCCCCAGGCAAAAAACACTTGGATCATGATGGCAGCCAATGGTGCACCCAGAGAGTGCCTAGACGTCCAATACCCCAATATGATCAATCAGCCAGGAAGCTATATGATGGGAGAAAGGGATTACACAATCAACCAGCCAGGAAGCAACCTGATGGGAGAAAGGGATTACAATTAGGGAGAATAGAGTTGTATGCAGCTGAGACAACTGAGATACCTCCTGGAGAGGTGAAATCTGTTCCTCTCCAGCCTATGGATCCCTTGCCTCCAGGCACAGTAGGCTTGACCATTTTACCTCCTGAGAGTACATACAAAACAGTGTCCATCCACACACTGATGTGGGAAATTGGGGAATGTGTAGATAATATCCCAGTCACTAATACAGCCAGACAATGTGTGACTTATCACCCAGGAGAAGTAGTAGCATCAGGTTTGCTCATACAAAATCTTAATAAGCAGCTTGGTAATAGTCACCCAGATTCTGATTCCAGATCAGAAAATCCAGCAATATACTGGACAGCAGCTGTAACAACTGACCGACCTATGCTCATGATCTATATAAATGGCCTTCCATTGGAAGGACTGGTAGACACTGGTGCAGATTGGACAGTCATTAGAGGTGCCAATTGGCCCAGTCACAGGCCAAAGATTAAAGCAGACACCTAGTTGAAAAAATCCCCATCAATCTGTGGGGAAGAGACTTTTTACAGCAATTAGGGTTAAAAATGAGTACTTCGGTTTTTTAAGCAGGGCTGCTGTTGAAGGCCTGCCAACACTTTCACCTGTTCCTATCCAATGGAAAACTGATACACCAGTGTGGATAGAGCAGTGGCCCTCAAGTAACAATAAAATTCAGGCCTTATTAGATATAGTACAGGAGCAGCTTGACCAAGGGCACATAAAACCTTCTCTAAGTCCTTGGAATTCCCCAGTGTTTGTTGTAAAAAAGAAATCTGGAAAATGGAGGATGTTAACAGATTTAAGAAAGGTAAATGAACAGATGGGAACTATGGGAACTCTTCAGCCTGGACTTCCATCTTTTACTCAGTTGCCTAGAGAATGGCCTCTTTGGGTCATATATATTAAGGATTGTTTCTATTCTATCCCTCTGGATAAGGAGGATATGAAAATATTTGCCTTTTCAGTGCCCAGTGTTAACTTAGTTGAGCCTTATAAAAGATATGAATGGACAGTTTTGCCACAGGAAATGAAAAACAGCCCTATTATGTGTCAAATGTATGTTGCTGCTGCTCTTGCTCCAGTAAGAAAAGCATTCCCAAAAGTTATGCTATTATATTATATGGATGACATATTGGGATATGCACCTGAGGAACAAATGTTAGAAGCATGTCTACAAAAGACCATAGAAACACTAAGGAATTACAAATTATACATAGCTGCAGAAAAAATTCAAAGACATGCTCCTTGATATGAAGTATACCCTAAGGCGCTTATAGTTCAAAAACTGTCTTTAAGAACAGAGAAGCTAAACACATTGAATGATTTTCAGAATTGATAGGAAATATCCAATGGATGTGACCAGTGTTAGGTTTGACTACCTATCAGTTACAACCGTTATATGACACTTTAAGGGGAGACAGTGCTTTAAATTCACCATGCCAGCTTACAAAAGAAGCTCAAGGGACTTTGAGAGAAGTTGAACTGGCTTTATCCAATGTGGTTGAGTCACTCAAAAACCCTTGGAAATATCAGTTTTTGCCACACAAGAGGCACCCACAGCAGTCCTTCATCAAGGAGACAGTGTGATAGAGTGGGTGAACCTCCCGGCACAACCAGAACAAAGCCTTACACCCTACCCAGTGCTTGTGGCTAGAATTTTATTAAAGGCCACTAAGCAAACAATACAATTATCTGGGACAAGACCTGACAAGATATACACCTTTTATACCAATACACAAATTAATGTGTGTTGTGAGACCATTCCAGAGTGGCAAATTTTATTAGCCATGGCTCCAAATTTTATACATGGGTCTTCATTAAAGATAACCAGACTATTACATAATTGGCGATGGATTCTTGAAGAAAAAGTTTCTAAAGTTCCTCTTAAAGGACCAACTGAAGAAAAAGTTTCTAAAGTTCCTCTTAAAGGTGCTGTGTACTCTCATGATCTAACTATAAAGAGAGTAGTCAGAACTCCTTTTCAGTCCACTCAGCAGAATGAATTGTACGCGATCATTCTAGCTCTTACTTATTATCCAGGAGACAAAAATATAATATCTGATTCAGCCTATTCAGTAGGTGTGGTACAAAGAATTGACACAGCCCAAATAAAATTTGCAGCCTCTAATATATATCAGCTCTTTAAGAAACTTCAAGAGCAAGTGAGAAAGCACCCAGGTAAGATCTATATATTGCATGTCCACTCTCATAGTGGACTTCCAGGTCCCATTTTTGATGGAAATTCAAAAGGCAAATTAGCCTTTTAACTATATTGGTCAATACCCCTTTATTCCAAGAAGCCTAGGCATCTCATTCTAAATATCATCAGGCTGCTCGTGCTTTACGTTTACAATTTAGAATAGCAAGAGAGGAAGCTAGAAGCATAGTAAAAGCCTGTATGGCTTCCCTTCCTTTCCACGCGCCTACACTGCCTCCAGGGAAGAACCCTTGTGGTTTGAAACCCAATGAAATCTGGCAAATGGATGTGACCCATTATAAATCTTTTGGTCATCTATCTTTTATCCACATTGTGGTAGACACCTTTTCGGGATTCACTTTTGCAATATCAGCAGCAAAATAGACAGCCCAAGTGGTCACTGAATTCCTCATACAAGCATTTGCCATTATGGGTGTGCCACAAGCAATAAAAACAGATAATGGTCCTGCTTATACTTCAAAACATTTTGCACACTTTTGTGCACAGTATAAGATTTTACACACCATGGGCATACCTTTTAATCCTCAAGGACAGGCAATAGTGGAGAGGAAAAACAGAGATATTAAGACACTCTTCCAAAAACAAAAGAAAGGGGGAGCCACAGGTAATCCTAGAGAACTTCTAAATCTAACCCTTTTTTACTATTAACGTCTTGATTTTTGACGAAGATGCACTGGCTCCAGCAGACAAGTTTTATAATCCACCGGAAGGTCAGTGTCTAGTGTGAGCAGCTCCACTATCTTTAGATAATTGCCAGGTGATATGGAGAGACCCAGAAAGTGGTGAATGGAAAGGACCAGATAAGCTAACTGCTTTGGGGAGAGGGTTTGCTTGTATCTCTACAGGTAGAGAAGGAATCAGATGGGTGCCAACAAGCCATATTCCCCTTGTCCTTCGCAGAGAGACAGAGCAGAACCTTGAAACAAAGGAGAAGACCCAAGAAATATCGGGTGGTTCTGTTGCTGATTGTGATCACCATTGAAAGAGCGTGGCAGTTATGGTGTTTGACTCATGGACATCAAAGATTGTTGGACTTCAAAACCCTCAGGAATCATTGGATTCTCTGAGACATAATAAGATTGTTGTAGGACTTGAAAACCCTCAGGAATCATTGGATTCTCTGAGACATAGGACTTGAAAACTCTCAGGAGTCATTGGATTCTCTGAGAAATGATAAGACTGTTACAGGACTTCAAAATCTGCTGGAATCATTGGATTTCCTAACACATAAAAAGACTTTTGCAGGACTTCAAAAACTCAGGGGTATCATTGGATTCCCTGACATGTGAAGCAATGGACAATAGATTGGTTTTGGACTATCTCTTGGCTGCTGAAGAAGGTGTATGTGTGACTATTGTTTACATACCCTCCTTCTAGGACTTCTGGTGATCTTTTCCAACACCATGTTGATTTATATTGTTTGCTATTCCGCTACTTGTATGTACAATTCATGTTCGTTACACCACATCGAGCCTGCACTGACTGTGGGGAGAGTCACCCCTAATATCCTCTGTGTTATTGCTATGTGCTTGTGTAATACCTCCAATGCTGATGGGTTTGTTCATAATAAGCCTCTTCAGCCCAGAAACCCACTAGCAACCCTCACTTCCCTTTGGTGCTTTTCATCTCCCTTCCTGAGATGTCAGGGAAGCGGGATCATCTCCTTTTTAGTGCTTTCACCACCTTTCCAGAGAAGTCAGGGAGGCTGTGATCACCTCCTTTTCGGTGCTTTCACCTCCTTCCCTGAGAAGTTAGGGAGGGTGTGATCACCTTCCCTTGGGGGCTCTGACCTCCCTGAGGAGTCAGGGATGGCATGACCACTTGTGTTCTAAAACAAAAGAAAGTGGGAGATGTAATGGGCTGAGGCTTGAGTTGATGCACTAAGGTCCCAAGCATGTGAGGCTAAATAGTAATTGGACTATACTCTATTAATATACATGATTGGATAAAGAATGGTCCCTGCCCACTCTCTGTGCAAGTCCTGACATGTTATATAGGAAATGATGATTTTGGTGGGTGGAGACAGAGACAGGAAGAGAAGCCAGAAGAGATTGAGCCTGAGTACTATACTCCCAGCTGCTAGTCATGTGGCTTCTGGTCTAGCTAGCTTCTTGACTCAGCTGCACACATTGCTATTGCCGATTCCCTTCCACCTCCGATCTTTCTTCACTGAGAATAAAGACTGACGATTTTCCCCTAACCTGAATTCCTGACTCCGGCTGATTTTAAAATACGCGGTCTTAACATTATTTATTATTATTATTAACAAAAAATATGGACCTTCATAGCAAGATACAGTCTGATGTAGCTAAATATGAAGTCCTTCTTAGGAGTTCAAAAGATCAAATATAAAAATTGATGATGAAAAAAATCTGACAAATATCTTTCATGGAAAAAGATTTTGGATTTCTTCAACTACTATTTGATATAAATCACCTGTCTTTCAGTATGACAGCTAAAATGAAATAAAACGTAACCTTGAACATTGCAAGGAACAGTGAAAATATAGACATACAAACACACTTTAGCACTTACACAATCATACAAAGAAAAAAAGATGATGATATACTCATATAGTTAATAGCTGTTAAGGAGAAAATGCTTTGTCATCCTTATGTATTTTTAGTTGATGTTAGTACAACTTGAGGGTATAAACATCTTATATATAAAATAGCTCCCTCACCTGTGCTAACTGAAATTCTATGGTTTGTTAATTGTTTCTCCTAATCCTTCCAGGGACAGTTCCTCTTGTCTAACAAAATTGTCTTGCATTTATTTTTCATATATTTCTATAAACATATATGTATATATTGCTGAGCTGATAGAATATAAACCTCTTGTGGGCAAGGCTTCTTTCATTTTAGAGAATCATTTATTTTTTATCTTTGTATCCCAAGTATCTATCACAATTACTCATATAACAATGCTTAAAAATGAGTTTCCTTCATTGCTATGGTTTAAAGTCTTTATTTCTAAAAACCACGGATTCAAATTCAAATACCTATATAGGGAAAATAATAAATATATAAAACCTTTAATAATCATTAATGTTGTACTGGAATTTATTTTCTCTGGTGTGTAACCAACAGTGCTGAATTTAAAGAATGAAACGCAATGGAGGAGTACAGTACCCAGTTGTAAATTATTAATGAGGAAATGACATAAAGAAATAGACTTGAAAATGGGAAAGGGCTAGGGATGAGATAGAGTTGTAAGAAAGAGGACCTAGAACAAGTACTATCAACAAAATTCAGATTACTTTATAATTTTGCCCAGGGCAGTATACCATTCAAATTCCTTTGGGAAACCATAGTAGTCAAGAGCTACTATGCATAGCAGATCAAGAGAAAGTGAAACAACACTTTTTTTAATAGTTCTATTCTTGATTTAAGGCTAAGGAGCTAATGGACAATAGTGAGCATTTAAAATACACACCCTTCACCAAAGTTCACAAAAGATATGATGGCAGTTGACTGATGTGTACCGGAATTGTAAAAAATGTACCACTCAGTATCCATTCAGAGGTCAGTAATCTGGAGAGAAAGGTAGTTATTTGCTGAAGGCAAGGATCTCATTCTCAATGATAAGGACTTCTTTGATACTTTAGTTTTTACCTCTTTAACTTTGAAAAACTTTTCTTTGCTGACTAGACAAGTGGTGAAGAATATTTCTTATTCTAAAACTGGCCACACCACTTTTCTCTGTTACAAGGATATTATTATTCATGTAATCAGCAAGTTTGTAATAGATTTTGTTCATGATTCCCAATTTAAAAATCTGAAGACAGGGAAATATATGTAAATGTATAGAAAATAAATCTGGATTGATAACACAAGACAAAGAAATAAAGCACAAGGCAAAAGTCTCATCAAATAATACCAGAAAACCTAAAAATTTAACATTGGAATTTACCATCTGCATCTATCCTGTGTGCAAATATAATCAGAACATGTGACTTAAGTTTTGTGGCCCAGTATTCAGATGTGAGTTTTTTTGCCTCCTTGACCTTGTCGGCTTTTGTATAGGCACTTGTTCTTTACTCAGGAAGACCTTGATTTTCTCTTGCCCTTCTATGTATTAGCTCTATGTTCTGAACAGATTCTCTCTATCTTTATTTGTAAATTGAGGGAGTTGAACTCACTAGTCTTTAAGTTCCCTTCAGCTTGAAATATAAATATGTTATTTTACAGTCCTTGATCTTTATCATATGCAGAAAACATTGAATTAGTCAAGTCATGGGAAGGAAAAAGAGCATGACTGGGGGATAAGACATGGCAGTTTAGAACTGAACAGAGAGAAAATGAAACGTCTATGACCAAAGGATTGGGAACTAAAAACCTAACTGGATTCAGTATGCAAAGCATTTAGATGGGTTAGTATGCAGTTAGGTGGTGTACTAGAGAGAGTGCAAGACCTAGAGTCAAGCAGATTCATCTTCCAGAGTTCAAATCTGGCCTCAAATACCTACTAGTTGTATTAGGTCTATTGTATTGATCCTATTTGCCTCAGTTTCTTCATTTGTAAAATGAGCTAGAGAAGAAAATGACAAACTATTCCAGTGTCTTTGCCAAGAAAACCCTAAATGGTGTCATGAAGAGTTAGAAACCAGTAAAAATAATGAAAAATAATGAAGACAGGGAATTAAACACTACTTCACACAATCATGAATTGGGAGGGCTGAGACTCCCTAGTTTAAGTTGTGTCTGTAGGAAAAAATAATGAACACTACAGTAATAAAGAGGAAGAGTTCAAAGGCAAACAGTCTAGGAGAGAAAGACTTGCACAGGATAGACTGCTAAATAAATAAAAATCAAGAATAAGGCATATAAGGATAATAAAAAATGAATAATTTTAAAGTCTATAATATTATAGTTTACATAATATGGTAATACAGTTAAAGTAATTTCTGTGGGATTCCCTAGAAATTTTTTAAAAAGCAAGAAAACACATATACATCTATAAATATCATATCTATATGTGATAGATATGATAAGACAGAATAGATATAATAAAAAATTTTGAAAATGGCATTTTGACCTAAGGTAGTCTTGCTTTATTTTGATATTGTATTTCAATATAATTGCTTTCCTAAGTAAGCCTATATGCATTTTTTATTTTATGCATTTAAAAACATTATTCTGAGAATACATTGGCTTCAATAGACTGCCAAAAAAAGTTCATGCTAATGAAAAAAAGCTAAGAACTTTTATTGTTATGCCTTTTTTAGTGTTAAGATCCAAATAAAGTCAGAAACCAGAGATTTAAAAGTAGTTTGTTAAAGAAAAACAAAAGAATTGACCACTTAGGGCATATGCTAAAAGTCTCAAAAATAATATAAATTCTATAAGAGATAATGCCCAATCTAAATTTCAAAAATGGAAAGTGGATAAATATTTAGCAGAAGAAAAGGAAAAAAATAGCTACTTTAAAAGATTTCCTACAATGGATTTCCTACAATCCAAAATGACAAAGTATATGAGTCAATCACAAAGATTACTAGTCTTTGGAATTTTTTTTTTAAATCACATCAGAAAAAATAAAACTGTCTATTAATCATTAATATAAACATCAAAGTGATGATTGTACAAATATGTAGATTATGATCAGAAGAAAAACACATATTTTATTCCAAAATAAGAAGTGGCTAAGTTTTAGCCTTTCTATGCTTAATAAACAGAACTAATAAGTTACATCAGTCAATAAGTATTTTAAAATATTACCATATGCTAAAGTCTTCCAACTTTGTGGGATCTTTAATTCAAATAATTTGGGATAATTTCACAACTTTAAAAAATCAAAGAAAGGAATCAAATGGAATATTACAAAAAGTAAGGCCCTGGAAGAAACAATGTAAAATTATATATTCTATAAGGCTATACCAATGGAAAAACATGAAACTTTAAAGAGGTATTTGAATCATATGGGATTGTGGGAGAAGGAGAGAGGTAAACCTCAAAGAGAAAAAGAGGAGAGAGCAGAATATTTCACTTGAAAACACTCCAAACAAAAGAAACACGAGACAAGTAATTATCAAGAAAAGTATAAGCAAAGAAATCAATTTTCTCCTGTTGGTAGGCTATTGTGTGAAATAAAGAGAAAGGGAGATGTATTGAGAGGTAAAACAAAAGAAAGAGGGATTTTCAAGGACTAAAAGGATCTAAATATTTAAGATATTTAAGATATTGTAAAGAATAAGGAGAAGGAGAGGAACAACTGAATTAATATTCCATGGACTCAATCCAATTTTCCTCCAATGTGAAAGGAGGTGGATGGGCAGTGAAGATAACACATTGTAGAAGTTATTCAAGCAGTAAGAAAAAAGTCCAAAGAAAATGATGTTAGACTAACATAGCCTGCTCTATTTTCAAATGTTTAATTATAAAATTATATTAAATGAGAATACAAATAATTAAATATGCATTGAAAATATTTGCATTTAAATAAGTTAATTTTAACATAATATTTTATAACAACTTTTCAGGTTTTCCAAATGTTGATCAGGATTCTTTGTCAACTCATTTTGAGAATCACAATCATGTATGTGGATTTGGAAGGAACCTTAACATCCACCTAGTCCAACCCATAACAGAAATTCATCACTTTATAACAAGACTGATAACTAATACGTGACCTAATCTTTGCTTAAAGACTTAATGCAAGGAGAAATACATGCTTGCCATGGAAGTTCATTATACTTTTAAACAGCTGTACTTGCTAGAAAATCTTTCCCACCATTAAAGTCTAAATTAGCTTCTCCAACTTCCATTACTGTTGCTGGTCCTCTACTCTGGAGCTCTGATATGCTTCCTTTTATCCTCCAACTACCTTTGTGCCCCCAATCTTGTGACTATATGCAGACATCTACCCATTTTGTCCCTGTAGTGCCATTACTTCTAGAAAAGATGTATTAGTCTATTCCCCTATGGCCCCACTAACCATCTTTGTAACTTTCCAAATCAAAATATTCTTACCTGACCATCATTCTTTCATTTGTTTTTTCCCTGTCTTAATTCATTGCAATATTGCTTTAGCTCTTTGGTTGTCATATCATACTCCTCCCTCAAATAGGGCTAAGTTTTACTAGAACTCATAGATTTTTATTAGATAAGCTAAAGCCTATTTATGCCTTTCTTCATTCTCATTTCATGAAAGTGATGTTTTTACATTTCATCATGTTACATTCAAAAGTCTAGCTTGTTCAGTTCTTGTTGAAAATAATTCTTTATTCCAATGTCAACTATCTTTCTCACTTTTGTGCCATTGATACACCTTTAGACTTTTCCATCTATGCTTTTATCTAATACTTATAATAATGGTAAATATCACAGAGAAGAATAGATGGATGTGCTAATCCCCTGAGAGTCCCTGCTAAATTAATATTGTGCCATCAATGACAACGATTTTGAGTCTGGACATTAAACCAGTTGGCAATTAATAAAATTTACATTATCATATGCCCCACATCTCTCCATCTTTTTAACAAAAATAGTCTAGATCATTTTCCATATGTTTCTGGAAGTCTAAATAAAGTACATTTATAACATTCCTCTCCTCTACTATTAATTTAGTAACCTGGTAAAAAAAAGGGGGCAGGGGGAGGAAAAAGTTTTCTGTAGCATGACTTGTTTGGGAAATCATGCTAGATATGATAAACATTGATTATATTCATTAAAAATACCTTTAGAAACCCTTTCTAGAATTTTAAAAGGAATCAATACCAACCTCAAAGACATTCTTCTCCACTTCTTTTTGAAATTTTTCTGGTCAAAATATATGAACAGACAATTTCCAAAACGAAGAAAATGAAACCATTTCTAGTCATATGGAAAAATGCTCTAAATCACTGTTGATCAGAGAAATGCAAATTAAGACAACTCAGAGGTACCACATTTCAGATTGGCTAAGATGAGAGGAAGAGATAATGACAAATGTTGGAGGGGATGTGGGAAAACTGGGACACTAATACATTGCTTGTGGAATTGTAAATGGATCCAATCATTCTGGAGAGCAATTTGGAACTATGCCCAAAGAGTTATCAAACTTTAACCCAGCAGTGTTCCTACTGGGCCTGTATCTCAAAGAGATCAAAAAAGAAGAGAAGGGACCCATATGTGCCAAAATGTTTGTGACAGTCCTTTTTGTAGTGTTAGGAAACTGATTGGATGACCATCAGTTCGAGAATGGTTAAATAAGTTATGGTATATGAATGTTATGGAATATTATTGTTCTATAAGAAACAATCAGCAGGATAATTTCAGAGAATTCTGGAATCAGGGTTTCATGAACTGATGCTAAGTGAAGTGACTAGAACCGGGAGATCATTGTACATGGCAACAGCAAGATTATATGATGAGCAATTCTGATGGAATGGCTCTTTTCAACAATGAAATGATTTAGGACAGTTCCAATGATATTATGATGAAGAGAATCATCTGTGCCCAGATGTGAGTGCAATGGGGACTGAGTGTGGATCATAGTATTTTCATTCTTTTTGTTGTTTGCTTGAATTTTGTTTTCTTTCTCATTTTTTTTCCTTTTTGATATGATTTTTCTTTCGCAGCATGATAATTGTGGAAATATGTATAGAATAATTGCACATGTTTAACATATATTGGATTACTTGTCATCTAGGGGAGGGGGTGGGAAGAAGGAAAGCAAAAATTTTTAACACAAGGTATTTTCAAAACTCATTGAAAATTATAATGCAACCCTTTGATCCAGCAGTGTTTACTACTGGGCTTATATCCCAAAGAGATCATAAAGAAGGGAAAGGGACCTGTATGTGCACGAATGTTTGTGGCAGCCCTCTTTGTAGTGGCTAGAAACTGGAAACTGAGTGGATGCCCATCAGTTGGAGAATGGCTGAATAAATTGTGGTATATATGAATATTATGGAATATTATTGTTCTGTTAGAAATGACCAACAGGATAATTTCAGAAAGGCCTGGAGAGACTTACATGAACTGATGCTGAGTGAAACGAGCAGGACCAGGAGATCATTATATACTTCAACAACAATACTATATGATGACCAGTTCTGATGGACCTGGCCATCCTCAGCAATGAGATCAACCAAATCATTTCCAATGTTGCAGTAATGAATTGAACCAGCTATGCCCAGAGAAAGAACTCTGGGTGATGACTAAAAACCATTACCTTGAATTCCCAATCCCTATATTTATGCCCACCTGCATTTTTGATTTCCTTCACAAGCTAATTGTACAATATTTCAGAGTCTGATTTTTTTTGTACAGCAAAATAACAGTTTGGTCATGTATACTTATTGCGTATCTAATTTATATTTTAATATATTTAACATCTACTGGTCATTCTGTCATCTGGGGGAGGGGGTGAGGGGTAAGAGGTGAAAAATTGGAACAAGAGGTTTAGCAATTGTTAATGCTGTAAAGTTACCCATACATATAACCTGTAAATAAAAGGCTATTAAATAAAAAAATTATAATGCATAAGTTTGAAAATAAAAAAAAAACTTTAATTAAAAAATGATATTAAATCCAAAAAACTTAACATCATTTGATTAAAAAAATGAAAATTTTCACTTCTTCAGTTCTTGGTATCTCTTTTTTTTCCCCAATTTTTCAAATGTTACTGGTGGAAATAGGAATTTTTTTTTTTTTAACCAAAAAGAAAGCTTTAATAATAACAAAAAGGTAATGTTGACAGGAGTAATCAGGAGTGATAGTGCAGTATCTCACAGTGTGGCCATTGCTAATTGCAGATTAATTTCTATTGTCTACTGATATAATCACTATTATGAAGTGTATTCATTACTTGGATTTTAGAATCACACACATAAAATCTTTGATCTGGAAAAAATCTTAAGCCTGTCCCAAAGTCATGGCTCACTCTACACTGGCTGCTGGCCCAATAAGGACTACAAATTATTTCATGATCCTGTAACTTTCTTTGGGAAGTAAATAAAATTTATAGTGGAACCTGAGATTTCATTTCCAGATTCAGTAATTGATTAGCTTTGTATTAATAGAATTCAAACTTAATTCAGGTATCACAATAGGGAACTTCTGGAGATCTTCAGACCTGGTCAGTGCTCAATAACCTCTGGATGGGCTAGCTATATTTAAATTTAATAGCCAGTTTTAGCCAGTGCAATATACTGGTAAGAGATAATACTCCTAGGTGTGAATTCTGACAGCTGTCTAAATAGATGTCCAAAACTCAGTTTCTCAAATCTGTTAAAATAAGATAAAATTTCTTATTTTGCCTTTACCTAGAGCTAAAATATGAAAAACACTTTGTAAGTACTGTAGAAAGGTAAACTATTATTTTCATGATGTACAGAAATAGAGACAAATTGTTCTTCCTTTACTGATTTTCTCCTTAGAAGGGATAATTGATTTCTCACCTGGCTTCACTGTCCTATATCAAAGAGGAAAACTCTAATTATTTAGGGTTTAGCACATCAAACAAAAATTGTCCCCCATTTTACTTAAAAAAAACACTTTAAGTATTATTGAGGCATTTTTCCCTGATATAGTAATTTCTATATATGCCTGCCGCACTTCCCAGACTCCCTCTTCTTCAGATCTTTCCCTTTAACAAAGTTGTTTTCTGTTTGTTTTGATTTGTTTTGATTTTTTAAGTAGTTCAGTAAAACCAACTGATACACTGACTGCATATGACATTCTACATCAATAGTCTTTCATCTCTTAAATAAAAAGGAATTGGTGTTCGATGTCTTCACAGGACAATGATTCATAATTATAATTAGTGAAAGTTCTGCTTTGTTTTATACCTCTTTTCATTTACATGGTTGCAGGTTTTTCTCAGTACTAAGTTACTCAGTATTATTTTGTTACCACAGAAAATGATTGCATCAAAATTTTGATCTATATATGACTTTTTTCCTAATTTGTCTTATTTCATGTATCCCTGGGATAAAGCATTTGAATAGCTATCATTTTCCCCAAACATAATTTCAAATTGTTTTTTCAGAATTTCTTTTTTTTTTAATCTTTACTTTTTAAATATATATTTTTTAAATAATTATAACTTTTTATTGACAGAGCCCATGCCTGGGTAATTTTTTACAACATTATCCCTTGCACTCACTTCTGTTCCAACTTTTCCCCTCCCTCCCCCCACCCCCTGCCCCAGATGGCAAGCAGTCTCATACATGTTAAATATGTCACAGTATATCCTAGGTACAATATATGTGTGCAGAACCAAACAGTTCTCTTGTTGCACAGGAAGAATTGGATTCAGAAGGTAAAAATAACCTGGGAAGAAAAAACCAAAATGCAATTTACATTCATTTCCCAGTGTTCTTTCTTTGGGTGTAGCTGTTTCTGTTCATCAGTGATCAATTGAAACTGAGTTAGATCTTCTCTTTGTCAAAGAAATCCACTTCCATCAGAATACAGCCTCATACAGTATCGTTGTTGACGTATATTATGATCTCCTGGTTCTGCTCATTTCACTTACATCAGTTCATGTAAGTCTCACCAAGCCTCTCTGGGTTTATCCTGCTGGTCATTTCTTACAGAATAATAATATTCCATAACATTCATATACCTCAATTTATCCAACCATTCTCCAATTGATGGGCATCCATTCATATTCCAGTTTCTAGCCACTACAAAGAGGGCTGCCTCAAACATTTTGGCACATACAAGTCCCTTTCCCTTCTTTAGTATCTCTTTGGGGTATAAACCCAGTAGTAGCACTGCTGGATCAAAGGGTATGCACAGTTTGATAACTTTTGGGGCATAATTCCAGATTGCTCTCCAGAATGGTTGGATTCATTCATAACTCCACCAACAATGCATTTGCCACCAGTGATCTTCCAAACCTATAGGATCCAATGCTTCCAGACTCTGACTATGACTCCATGTTATTTTTGGATTTATTCCCCATATTTCTAATCTGTTTTCATTTTCTCATGATATGATACATTTCTATATGCTTTTGGTATATAATACTTGATAGCTTTTATGAGAGGCAGTATGACATAACAGAGAAGTTAACCTTAAAATCAAGAAAAACTGACTGAACCCCTGTCTTTAATATATAATGGCTATGTGACCATGAATAAATTACTTAATCTCCCTCCCAGTGATCCAAACAATTCTTGAAGACAATTGTAAGTTACACATAAGTTTTCAGTTTATATTTCTGTAGCACATTCCAATAGTCAGTAGGATTGATCACCCTTATGTTTAAATAAAAATAACCACAAATTTTACAAAACTCTGTGTATAGATAGTGCAAATATTATTATATCTAATTTCCAGATGAGGAAACTGAGACATACAGTAAAATTGACAAGCTTATGATCACAAAATTGCTACATATCAGAGGCAGAATTTGGAGCCTGTTCTTTTAACTCGAAGCTTAATGAACTTTAACTACCAGAGTTCTCAAATGTTTATATAACTGAAATATCTAGGGAAAAGATTTTTTTACAGAAATTATTCAGATAATGTATTAGTACAGCCCTGACCCTTGAGATCAATTTTTCTTCTTGTGTTATATTTCAGTTTTATCATGTTAACATACTATTTTTATATTCACTATATTTTCCAATAATTATTTTGATGCTAGTCATGTTATGACACAAAAATGATTTGAATCCAAGTCTCTATCATTCCAACTATGGTTTGCCATACACTCTGAAATGATATTTCCTTATTATAAATCTTAAAGCATCAATAAAGTTAAAATATGTAAGCATATACAATAGAGATCTTAGAAGAAAAAAATCATTGAAACATTTGAGAAACCAATAATGAACCTAGTAGAAAGGCAAAAAATAATTTGGTCATTTTTATAGAGCTGCTGGTCAAATGCAGAATAACTCATGAATCCCTATATGTCCTTCATAGTAAGTCCATTACACAAAATAAAAGGGAAGTGACATAAGAAATTGATATTGTAGACATAATCTGATCCACAAGAAAGAATTGGATGTAGAAGTAGAAAGTAAAAATCATAGAGGGAGAAGCCAATAAAATCTCAAGAAAATCATTTTCTAGTTAAAGGGAAAACAAATAGAAAATGATATTTTTCCATTCAGAATTTCTTCACAGTATTTTTTCCTGTCACTGTATAGCTTTTTTATTCATTTTTGTTATATTAAGCCTTATTGATGAGTTCAAGGTAGCAATACCTAGTTTGAAATAAAAAATGTGATGCATTTACAATGCTTTCTCTTTGCCAAAAGAAAGGTTTATTTAGAAGTTTACAGGTAAAATAAGAGATAAAATAAGCATCAGGATTAGTAAATATGAAATAGAGTCCAGAGAGCATATAGTTAGCAAGGAAAAGGCAAGTTGCCCAGGGAAATTCACAATTAGTCAGGAGAAAGGAAATACTCAACGAGATTGAAGTAAGCCATTGATTGGCAGTTTATGTCCATACAGAAGTTTGTCAGACTAGTAAGGAAAAGGCACTACTAGAAGTGAGAGAGTAATTTCATAGTGGACTCAGTCCTGAAGAGAACTTAGCAAAGATCTCCATCATAAACATATCCTTTAGAGAGGAAATATAGGGTTTTTCCAAGCCTAAAGTCAGGAACTCAAGAGGAAGAAGAGATCAAGGAGGAAAGGAGATTCCAGGAAGCTCAAAGATGGGGGAATGAATGAATCAGATTGAATGCACTTGGCAAACAAGATCCAAGACCTGTCTAAAGCTATTCTAACCAATATCTCAAGTGTTTTTTGAAGATATACAGGAGTGTGGAGGCAAGGAGACAAGAAGTAGACAGGTCTTTGTCTGAGCTCTTCTTGGTTTCCCTCAGATCAACACCAGGTCAGGCCTATGAATGGGTTTTGGAATGACAGAACCTAGAAATATTTGTAATGTAACAAATTTCCAACAGAATATAATTTGTAAGAACTTCAGAAAAGATCAGTTTCAATCAGGCATGGGGCAGAAATGAGAAGCAGCTGAGCGTAAGCTCAGCTCAGGAAGGACTGTGTGATCTCTATGGCAAAAAAATCTACTGAAAGGTTTTTCACCAAAATACAGCATCATTGGCTACTCGGTCCTGGTTCAGAAGCCAGTGAATCAGCAGACTACTGTGAAACATCATAAGAAATTGCAAAAGGCAAACAATTAGCCCATTTACCCCAGAATACTTGGCCATACCCACCTAGCACTGGAGGGAAGCCAGTAGCGTCCACCTCAGGGCAGCATGAAGATGCTGTCACTTATAGAAGAAGATTGGGACAATCTATCCTTTGTCATAAGGACAGACCTCAACCTTTAAAAATGAGCAAAAAAACAGCTCTAATCATAAATAGCTTTTATGGAGACAGGGAATAACAGACCTCAAACCTCAAACTCTGAAAACACTAAAGGCAAAACATTTCCAAATAAAGCCTTAGAGATATGATTTGGTCTCCTCACAAGGCTGTCTTGGAATAGTTCTTAAAGGAAAATTAGAATAATTATGGAAAAAGAAAATAAGAACTATGCAAGAATGGTCAAAAAAGGAAACAGAAATTATCTGAAGAAAACACTTAAAATAGAAATAGCAAAAAGGAAAAAGAATATAATTCCCAACAAAATAGAGTTGACAAAAGGGAAAAAGAAGACTCCTTGGACAAACAGAATTTATGAAATGGGAAAAAAAATCAATGAACAAAACAACTCATTAAAAAACTCAACTGGCCAAATATAAAAAAAAAGAAAAAGAAAAAGCTAACTAAAGAAAATAATTCACTAAAAATTAGAAGTGAAAAAATGGAAGAGAATGATTCAATGAAACATCAAGAGTCAGTTAAACAAAACTCCCCAAAATGAAAAAAAAGAATAAAATATAAAATACCTTCTTGGGAAAACAACTGACCTGGAAAACAGAACAGATCTAGGAGAGACAATCTAAGAATTATTGGAGTTCCTGAAAATCATGATAAAAAAAAAGAGCCTAGACAACATCTTTCAAGAAATCTCAAGGAAAACTGCCTTGATATCCTGCAACTAGAGGATAAATTAGCCATTCAAAGAATTCACCAGTCACCTCCTGAGATGTCAAAATGAAACCTCCAAGAAATATCATAGCTAAATTTCAGAATCATTAGATTAATGAGAAAATATTGCAAGCAGCTAGAAAGAAAAAAAAATTACATATCATTAAGTCACAATCAGGATAACACAGGACATAGCAGCTTCCACTTTAAAGGAGCAGAGGAACTGGAATATGGTATCCTGAAGGACAAAGGACTTTGGATTGCAGTGAAGAATCAACTATCCAGAAAAAATTAAGTGTTACCTTTCAGGGGAAAAGATGGGCACTCAATGAAATAGGCGAATTTCATCTATTTTTTTAATGAAAAAACCAGAGCTAAACAAAATTCAAGAGAAGCATAAAAAAGCAAAAAGGAAAATAAAAACTATGTTTCTTTTAAAAGTTAAAAAAGTTATATCCTTATATGGGAAGTTATGTTTAACTCCTGCAGCTTTATTTTTGTAAAGATTACACTAGGAGAGTATAGGTGTAACTTAACTTTACTGTGATGATATAAAAAAGAAACTATGGATGGAAAGGGGATGGTACTGGAAGAAGAGAAAAGAAGAAGTAAATGGGCTAAATTACATCTCATGAACAGGTTAAAAAAAGACCTATAACAAAATGAGGGAAGGAGTAGAAGAGAAAGAGGATTGTGAGAACTTTAATCTCATCAGATTTAGGTAAAAGAGAGAATATCAAGCATATTTAATTTCATAGAGAAACTTGTCTCATCCTATAGGGAAGTTGGAAAGGAAAACATAAAGGAAAGGGGAAACTAAAAAAAGAATAGAAGGAGAAGGGGGCAGGGATAAGAAAGGGGACAGGGACTATAAAAGCAGAGAGCTGTTTTAGAGAAGTGGTGGTCAGAAGCAAAATATTGTTGAGAAGGGAAAGGGTAAAAAAGGAAAGAGAAAAATATAACTTGGAAAATGTAATTTAGCAGAAAATACAGAACTTGTCATTTTAAGTGTGAATGTGAATGGCTTGAATTCTCCCACAAAAGGGAAGCAGATAGAAGACTGGATTAAAACCCATAATCCTACAATATGTGGTTACAGGAAACAAATTTAAAGAAGAATGACACATACATAATGATGATCAAAGGCTGAAGTAGAATCTATTCTGCTTCAGCTAAAGTAAAAAAAAAAAAAGTAGGGACAATAATCCTGATCTCAGATCAAGCAAAAGCAAAAATAGATCTAATTAAAAGAGATAAGGAAAGAAACTATGTTTTGCTAAAGGGTACCACAGATAATGAAGTAATATCAATACTCAACATATATGCATCATGTTGTATAGCATTTAAATTTCTAGAGGAGAAGTTGAGAACCACAAGAAGAATTAGACAGAAAAACTACATTAGTAGGGATCTCAACACCAAGACTTTGAAGGTCTGGAACATAAATACTGGAAGAACCTGACTTTTGTGTTAAGG
This sequence comes from Sarcophilus harrisii, assembly GCF_902635505.1. Classification (NCBI taxonomy): domain Eukaryota; kingdom Metazoa; phylum Chordata; class Mammalia; order Dasyuromorphia; family Dasyuridae; genus Sarcophilus; species Sarcophilus harrisii. The sequence continues at coordinate 179,004,210 of NC_045429.1, read as the reverse complement.
CACAAAACCTTCAAAATCAAATGCAAAAAAAAGTAGAAATATCAGATCATTATACAATACAAAATATGTAATAAAGAGCCAAATATTATTATTAATAGACTAAAACTAATTTGAAATCAAATAATCTAGTTCTAAATAACAAATGGATGAAACAACAAATCATAGACACAATTGATAATTTCATCTAAGAGAATAACAATAATGAAAGAGCATACTAAAATTTGTGGGATGCAGCCCAAAAAAGTTCTTACGGGAAATTTTCTATTTTTATGCACTTACTTGCACAAAATAGAGAAAGAGAAGGTAAATGAATTAACCATACAACTAAAAAAGCTAAAAAAAACGAAAGGACAAATTAAAACCCCCTAATCAAATATCAAATTTAAAACACTGAAGAAAGGGGAGATTAATAAAATTGAAAGTAAGAAAAGTATTGAGCTAATAAACAAGACTAAGATTTGGTTTTATGAAAAAAAAAAGATAAACATTTACTTAATTGGATTATAAAAAGGAGAAAAGGAAATCCAATTGATATTTAAAAAAAAAAAAACAATGATCTTTCCAATGAAAGATCTTCCAAAACTTCGAAAGTGATCTTCCAATGAAGAAGAAATTATATATTATATATTTAGAAGTTATTTTACCCATCTGTATACCAGTGAATCTCATAAAATAAGTGAAATGGATGAATACTTACAAAAATATAGATTGCCCAGATTAACAGAGTAAGAAATAATTTACTTAGTCACATTTAAAAAAAAGAAATTAAACAAGCTATTGATCAAGTAAATGAAAAGTGAATTAAAGCAAAAATTAGGAGCTGTTTTACACAACTCTATGGCACCAAGTCTGACAATCTAACTAAAATGCAAGAATATTAAAAATATATATAAAATTTTATACATACATTGTATTTAACATATACTTTAACATATTTAACATGTATTGGTCGACCTGCCATCTAGGAAAGGCAGTGGCGGGGAAAAGGGAAAAAGTTGGAAAGGAAGATTTTGCAAGGGTCAATGGTGAAAAATTACCCATGCATATGTCTTGTAAATAAAAACCTATAATAAAAAAAATCAAAGAAAGCAAAATCAGAAAAGCAATGTGTGTGTGTGTGTGTGTGTGTGTGTGTGTGTGTGTGTATTGCCCAAGTTAACAGAAGAGGAAATAAAATACTTAAATAGTCCCATTTTAGAAAAAGGTGAACAAGTCATTAATTAACTCCCTAAGAAAAAATCTCCAGGGCAAGATAGATTCATAAATGTATTTTACCAAACATTTAAAAAACAATTCCAATTCTATTGGAAAAATAGAGAAATGACTCCTGAAAAATTCCTTTTATGACATATATATGGTGCTGATACCTAACCTAGCTATGTCAAAACAGAGAAAGAAAATTATTGATGCAAAAATCCAAAAAAAAAGTTAGCAAAGAGGATACAGCAAGTTATCACCAGGATAACATACCATGACAAAGAGAATTTATACCAGAATGCATGGGTAGTTTAATGTTAGGAAAATTATACACTATATAAATAACCAACCAAACAAAAATCATATTATTATCTCAATAGGTGTAGAAAAAACATTTGACAAAACCCAACATCCATTACTATCAAAAACACTAAATAATTTAGGAATTAATGGAGTTTTCATTAAAATAATGAATGTAATCTATTTTAAATGATCAACAAGCAACACATGTAACAGGAATAAATTAAAACCATTCACAATAAGATCAGAGGTAAACAAGGTTGCCCTCATAATCATTATTCTACAATATTGTACTAGAAATATTAGTGTTAGCAATGAGAAGAAGAAATTAATGCAATTAGAGTAAGTAATGAGGAATCCAAATTGTCACTTTGCAGATAATTTTATGCTATACTTAGAGAATCCTAGAGAATCATCTAAAAATGACTAGAAACAATTAACAAGTTTAGCAAAGTTGGAGTATACAAAAAATAAATACACATAAATCATCAGCATTTTTATGTATTACCAAAAGTCCAGCAGCAAGAGACATAAAGAGAAATTTCATTTAAAATAACTGTTGATAAAATAAAATATTTGGGAGTCTACTTGCCAAGACAAACTCAGGAACTATATGAAAACAATAACAAACTACTTTCCACGCAAATTAAGTCAGATCTAATCAATTAGAATAATATCAAGTGCTCATTGGTAGGCCAGGCTAATATAATAAAAATGACTATTCTACCTAAATTAATTTACTTATTCAGGTCCATACCAATAAAACTCCTAGAAATTTATTTCATAGACCTAGAAAAAAATAACAAAGTTCATCTGGAAAAATAAAAGGTGAAGAATTTCAAGGGAAATAATGAGAAAAAAAAAAAGCAAATGAAGGTGCTCCACCTGTACTAGATGTAAAAGTATCTTATAAAGCAGTGGTCATCAAAACCACTTAGTATTAGCTAAGAAATAGAATAGATGTCCAGCAAAATAGATTAGGTCCACAAAACAATGATTATAGTATTCTAGCATTTGATAAACCCAAAGAACCTAATTTCAAGGTTAAAAATTCAGTATTTGAAAAGAATTGCTGAAAAAATTGGAAATTAGTATGGCATGAACAAGGATTGACTCATACCTGACATCCTATATCAACATAAGGTCAAAACATAAAGTCATGATTTAGATGCAAAGAGTGATACTATTGGGGGGGGGGGGAAGGGAGGCAGCCAAGATGGAGGAGAAGGGACCTGCGACTTTCTAAGCTCCTCACATAACCTCACGACCAGTTATTAAATTCAGCTTCAAAAATAGCCTTGACTGGTAAAACCCACGAGGATTGGAAGTACAATAACTCACCAGCCAAAGATAATCTGGAAGATCACCAGGAAAGGTTTGTCCTGAGGGGAGGGAACAGACCAGTGCAGGTAGGGAAGTAGGAAAGACTAGCAAACAGAGCTGATGGGAAAGGGGGTGGCTTCTGCAGTTAGAAAATTACAGAGGCAACTCTGGTATAGGCTGATTGCTCTGCCTTGGTTGCAAAACAGCAGATCAGCAGAGAAATTAAATCCAAAGGCAGAAAGTACCCTAAAAAACACCAGAACCTAACAGGATCTGGCTATACCCACCCAAAACCATTAGTGAGGGACTCAGTGGAGACCATAATACAGCTCTGCAGCCACATACCACAGTACAGGGCTTCCTTGGGGCAGTTACAAATCTGCATGGCAAGTGGGCACAGCCTGGGGCAGCCTCTAATCTGCACAGTAGGGGGCTTGGTCTGGGGCAATAGAATTTACGCAGTGTGAAGGTGCTTCCCTGGGCAGAGACACTTCTAGGTGTGGGACTACTCGCTGGTCAGCTGCTAATACCCAAAGCTCCCAGGTGGGCTTTGGCCTGAGGTAGTGACACTTTCACTGCTCAGTGTCTAGCTTCAGGGCACTTGCTAATCCACACAGTGGGGGTTCTTCACTGGGCACTTCTGCAGCTTGGCCCATGCTAAACAGGTCTGAATCACTTCTGGTGGGGGGGGAACTTTTTCCCAGAGCATTCCCATACCTTGCTGCTCTTTGCAACCTGTTTATCCTTTGCAGAGGAAGCTGGTCACCTCCTTGCTCTGAAGGCAGAATCTAAAGGCTTAAAAAAATGAGTAAAAAAGTCAAAAGGACAATCGATGTTATGCAATTTTATCTTCAATAAGAAACAATCAGCAGAATGATTTCAGAGAAGTCTGGAGAGACTAACATGAACTTATGCTAAATGAAGTGAGTAGAACCAAGATACCCTTGTACACAGCAACAACAATATTATATGATGTTCAGTTCTGGTAGATGTTGCTCTTTTCAACAGTGAGATGATTCAATCCAATTCCAATAGTTTTGTGATGAAGACAGCCAACTATACCCAGAGATAGGACTGCGGGGACCTAATGTGGACCACAACATAATATTTTCACTTTTGTTGTTGTTGTTGCTGTTTGCTTGCATTTTGTTTCCTTTCTCATTTTTTCCTTTTTGATCTAATTTCTTTTTTTGTGCAGCATGATAACTGTGAAATTATATATATATATATATATATATATATATATATATATATATGAATTACATGTTTAACATATATTGAATTTCTTGAATTTCTTGCCATCTCAGGGAAGAATGTGCCAGGAGGAGACAGAAAAAAAAATTGCAACACAAGATTTTTTGCAAGGATGAATGCTGAAAACTATCTAAGCATATGCTTTGAAAATAAAAAAAAAAAAGCTTTGTATAAAAAATTAAGATGCACAGAAGTTTAAGAGATAGACAAAAGAGTTCCATCCTCATCATCACTCTATACCAAGAAGAGCCTAGGAATTGGTTATATCTGATAATAGTCAGATGGGTGTTTTTCTGACAGGTGAAGATATTTCACATTGCTATGACTTTGTTTCTGAGCTTATAGGGTTAATGTTTCAATAGTATACAAAGAATGCATTTTCTTGTAAGACTGAGCTATTATATATGTCTATCAGAGCAATGAAATGACTAAACATATCAACCAAAATTTTGAAGAGATATGTATTTCTAGGGTACATTTACTGTGATTCACTCTCTTTGCTGTTCAAAAAAAATCTTATTTAAAAAAACAAACAAATTAAAAAAAAAAAAAAACACCAACGTGGGTTCTGTGATTGAAAGTCTTAGGTAAAAAAATAATGCTTCTCAAACTACAAAAGAAATTAAAATATAACCCATACTAACCTTTGGGGAAAAAAATAAATGTTGGATTACTTACATATCTATTGAACAATCCCAGAGTTGTAATTAATGTTTAGGGGTGATATGAGTCATGAGAGAAGCTAAATATTCAAAGAAGCAGAAATGAAAAAAGACAGTAAACCTATCATATAGGATACATGCTAGCACCGAAATAATAACGTGGGGCTTGGAGTGTCTTGAATGATAAACAAGAAATAGGTCATATTATTAGACTACAAAATTTATGAAGGAGAGAAATATCTAGAGACTGGGCATACACAAATGATAAAAGATAAAATTAGTAAATTATCAAGAATTTATCAAGTTTCTATTATATATCAGGATGTGTACTAGGCATTGGAGTTTTTTTTTTAATTGCCTCCACATTCTAGTAGCCTGAATTCCTGCAACACAGAGAGAATATATTTCTAGAGTTACATATATAAAATCAAGATGAATGTATAAGATGATTTAGGAGATGGAAGCATGAACTTTGTGGGGGGAGGGTATCATGAAACACCCTATATTGATCTAACTTTGAAAGAAGTTAGAGATTCTAACAAATGGGAACAAAGAAGAAGCACAATCTAGGTACTAGGACTAGGCAATTACCAGTAAAGAAATACATTTAACTATTCCCCCCCCCATTTGTTAAGCTATCATTTAGGACCAGATATAGTAATTTCTATTCATAGGATCTCAGAAATAGTACAATCATAGAACATAAACATAAACATATATATATATATATATATATATATATATATGAAGTCATAAATATCTATGCACAATTAAATAAATATAAATATCTATATGTACACTTATCTCTCCAATGTGAGCTTAGCTCAGATTTTCTTTCTTTTCTTACCTTTCTCTTCTTTTCTCCTTCCTCCTTCCTTCCCTTCCTTCTTTCTCTTCTTCCTTCATTTTCCTCTTTCCTTTACTTCCTTCCTCCCTCCCTCCCTGCCTTCCTTCCTTCATTCTCCTTTCTTCTTTTCTTCTCTTCTTTCCTTCTTTCTTTTTCATTATTTCTGTTTTCTTTGTTTTTCTCTCCCTCTCTGTCTTTGTCTCTTTCTGTCTCTACCTCTCTTTTTGTCTTTCTCTGTGGCTCTTTGTTTCTGTCTCTTTCTCTGTTTTTCTCTTTTTTTCCTTTTTTATCCTGATGAAATTAGTGAAATGAACAAATACTTTCTTAGAGGAAGTAGGCCTGAGAGGAAGGACTTTAAATTGAAAATTCTGTATTTAAATTTGCAACATTTCATTTATAGGGTTGGTAATAGAAGATAAAAAGCTTTACTTGGGGTCCACAAGAAGAGCAATCTGACTAGAATGGCCTGGTTTGAGTGGAGAAGTAGATGGAAGGTCAAAGAGTTGATATGCAATTATCTATTAGCATACACCTATAAAAGTGAAAACTAGAAGTTTATTTCATTTCCCAAGGGAAATGTGAATCTACTCAAAAGCTGACTTCATTAGAAGGAAATTATTGTGGTCTTAATTATTGAAGGTTTCATAAACAAAAAGAAAATGCTATAAGTTATTGAGCCTCTTAACCTCCTATGTAGTTAAATGTATCTGATCTATGTATCTGATATATGCTTTTTAATTTCTCAAGGATTCACTCCATATTCAAGCAAAGAAACTTTGCTTTTGTTGAAATTCAAAACCTACCTCAATGATTTGAAACACACAAGGCTTTATTTGTTTTCCAGGTTTTTTGAATGTTGCACATGCTAATTGTTTCATCTTCAGTGAGATTCATTTTCATATTAGCACAATGAAGAAATGTGCCTCCTTAAGCCCAAATAGCTACTCCTGTCTGTATAAAGAATAAAGCTTGAAGGAAAACTGATCTTCTGACTCTGTTTTTTGTACTTTTAGTGCATGAATATAGGATAATTGGGACTAATTTCACTTTAATTCTACATTTTTATAAGTTTCCCTGACAGCAAAGTATTCTGAAATCACAAAAGAGACAAGGCTTTTTAACAGTTAGTACAAGAATTTTTTCTTTTCAAATATCAAAATTAAAATTGTCTTCCCCAAATCTCCACTCTCTTTACATTCTTAATTCAGTAGTAGAAACTGCTTTATTTGCTACTTGATGTTATCAAATCATCATCATAATCATCATGATCATCATCATTCAACACCACCACCACCACCAACAGTATCAACATCACCACAACATTCTATTTTTTCCTGAATAGCTACTATGCATAGTACATTATGTTAGGCTTTATGGGTGTATAAAGATCCATAAGATACTGATTTCTACCCTCCCTAGAATCTTTTATTAGCTACTTGAGGTAAGAAATGTACTCTGTTAAAAATAATTACAATACAAGGCATTTCTTATTCCTAATTTACAGGTGAAAAATTTGAACCTAAAAGGTATGTAAAATCTTACAGTCTATAAGTGTCTGAAACAATATTTAAACACCAATTTCCAGACACTTAATCTAGCACTATCCATTACAGTTAGTAAATGGGGAAATTTTTTAGATTCACAAGCATCGGGGGGCAGAGCCAAGATGGCGGAGAAGGCACATGCGACTTTTTAAGCTCTTCTCTTACCCTCTTTATCAATATTATATCAAGCCTCAAAAATAGTCTTCACTGCTAAAATTCATAAAGATAAAAAGTATAACAACTCACCAGCCGAAGAAAATCTTCAGTCTCGCCAAAAAAGGTTTGTTCTGGGGCCAGGGGGGAGATCAGCATAGACTGGGAGAGAAATTAGGTTCTGAGGAGAGCCTCAAACCGAAAGTGAGAACACAGATCTCAGCACAAGCTCACAGCCCCAATCCGCAGTACGGGGCTTTTTCCTTGGGGCAGTTGTGAACCTGCACACGGCAGGAGGGCACAGCCCAGGTTAGCCTCTAATCTGTGCAGTGGGGAGCTTGGCTTGGGGTCAGAGAGCTTTCACAGGGCCGATTTGCATCGGGCAGAGACGTTGGAGCAGAGACTTCTGGGCAGACTTCTGGTAGAATCCACTATCTGTGGTCAGCTGCTAATACCCACAGCCCCACAAGAGGCTCTGGCCTGGGGCAGTGACACTTTCACCCCTTAGTCTCTAACCTAGGGCAATCGCTAACCCACACAGCCCAACTGGGCACTTAGATAGCTTGGCCAGTGCTGAATCCACCTCCTGTTGGGGGAAGGGAAAACTCTCACTCAGAGCACTCCCATACCTTGGACCTGGAAACCAATTTACATATCTCCTGTTCTGCAGAGGAAGCTGGTAACCCACTTGCCTAGGAGGCATACCCTAAAGGCTTTAAAACATGAATAAAAAGATGAAAAGAACGATCAACACCTTCTATGCAGAAAAAGAGCAGGTAAGCAAACCTGAAGAGACTAATAGCAAACAGGCACCAGACAATATCCCAAAGGGGAAAGTCACCTGTCCCCTTTTACATGATGCTCTCATAGAAGAGAACATTAAAAGTCTCAAAGGAGAGTTAGAAGATAAATGGGGAAAGGAAAGAGAAGCCTTAAAGAGAGCAACAACTTCCTGAAATATGAATTGGAAAAGATAATAAATTCCCAGGAAGTGCAGGGAAACAAAATTTGTGAATTGGAAAAAGTAAAAAAATCTCAGGAAAGTAAGAACTGTGAATTGGAAAAACTAAAGAATTCACTAGAAAGTAGGATTTGTGAATTGGAAAAGATAAAGAACTTGCAAGAAAGTAGGATATGTGAATTGGAAAAATAAAATAATTCACTAAAAAAAAAAAAAAATAGTGAAGTGTAAAAAAATTCCACAGAGCAAAACAATACATTTAAAAACTCAATTGGACATATACAGAAAGAAGTAAAAAAAAGCTAATGAAGAAAATAATTCTTTAAGAATTAGAACTGAACAAATAGAAACTAATGATTCATTGAGACAGCAAGAATCAGTCAAGCAAAATCAAAAAAATGACAAACTGGAAAAAACCATGACTTATTTACTTGCAAAAATGACAGACTGGGAAAACAGATATAGGAGAGATAATCTGAGGATTATTGGACTTTCTGAAAATTATGATGAAAAAAAGAGCCTAGATATTTTACAAGAAATCATCAAAGAGAAGAACTGCACAGAAGGTAAAATAGGCATTGAAAGAATTGATCGAACACCTTCTGAAAGAGACCCTAAAATAAAAGCCCCAAGGAATATTGTGGTCAAATTTCAGAACTATCAGATTAAGGAAAAAATTTTACAAGCAGCCAAAAAAAAACTATTTAAATACTGAGGTGCCACAATAATGATCACCAAGATCTGGGCTGCCTCCACATTAAAGGATTGAAGGGCCTGGAATCTGATATTCCAAAGGCAAAAGAACTTGGGATGCAGCCAAGAATAAAACTACCTGGTTAAGTTTGAGCATTTTCTTCCAGGGAAGAAGATGGAATTTAATGAAACAAATAAATTCCATTAGTTTCTAAGGAAAACCAGAACTAAACAAAAAATTTGATCTCCAACCATAGGACTCAAGAGATGCAGAAAAGGTAAAAAGAAATCTTGAGAATTGTATTTCTGTTGTGGATATACAAAAAGAATACATGGATAATTTGATTTTACTGATATAACATAAGAAAGGGAAGTAGATATGGAAAAGGGATGATGGCAGAATAAGGAAGGAGGGATAAAAGAGGGAAACCACATCCCAGAAAAGGCAAAGGAAACTTATTAATCTTAGGAATTTAAGAGGGGGGAGGAAATTTTGTGAATCTTACTCACATCAGAGTTGGCTCAAAGAGAAAATAATTGACATTTGTTTTTGAGAAAATTCTCTCTCACCTCATTAAAAAAGGGGGAAAGGAAAAGGGAAAAGAAAAAGAGGAATAAAGGAAGGAAGGGGAAAAGATTCAAAGGGGGGAGGGAGGGATTCTAAAGAGGGTGAGCATCATGATACAAGTGGGGTACATAAGTTCAAAAAGGGAAAAGAGGGTTGGGGAGGCAAGAAAAGAAAGCTAATCTGGGGTTATTAGGATGGCAGGAAATACAGAATGAGAAATTATAACCGTAAATGTGAATGGATGAACTCCCCCATAAAGAGGAGACATATAGCAGACTGGATCAAAAGTCAGAATCCTACAATATGTTGTTTACAAGAAATATATTTAAAGCAGGGAGATACATACAGAGTAAAGGTAAAAGGCTGGAGCAAAATCTATTATGCTTCAGGTAAATTCAAAAAAGCAGGGGTAGCCATCCTTATCTCAGATCAAGCAAAAGCAAAAATTGTTCTTTAATTAAAAGAGATAAGGAAGGAAACCACATCCTGCTAAAGGGTAGCATAAACAATGAAGCAATATCAACATTAAACATATATGCACCAAGTGGTATGGCATCCAACTTCCTAAAGGAGAAGTTAAGAGAGTTGCAAGAAAAAATAGACAACAAAATTGTAATAGTGGGAGATCTCAACCTTGCAGTCTCAGAATTAGACATATCAAACCACAAAACAAATAAGAAAGAAATTAAAGAAGTAAATAGAATATTAGAAAAATTAGGTATGTTAGATCTTTGGAGAAAATTGTTTTTTTTTTTTTTTTTTAATTTATTTATTTATTTAATAGTCTTTAATTTACAGGATATATACATGGGTAACTTTACAGCATTAACAATTGCCAAACCTCTTGTTCCAATTTTTCACCTCTTACCCCCACCCTCCCTAAATGGCAGGATGACCAGTAGATGTTAAATATATTAAAATATAACTTAGATACACAATAAGTATACATGACCAAAACATTATTTTGCTGTACAAAAAGAATCAGACTCTGAATTATTGTACAATTAGCTTGTGAAGGAAATCAAAGATGCAGGTGTGCATAAATTAGGGACTGGGAATTCAATGTAATGGTTTTAGTCATCTCCCAGAGTTTTTTCTGGTATAGCTAGTTCAGTTCATTACTGCTCCATTAGAAATGATTTGGTTGATCTCGTTGCTGAGGATGGCTGATCCTCAGGACTGGTCATCATCCTAGTATTGTTGTTGAAGTATATAATGATCTCCTGGTCCTGCCTATTTCACTTAGCATCAGTTCGTAAGTCCTCCAGGCCTTCTGAAATCATCCTGTTGGTCATTTCTTACAGAACAGTAATATTCCATAATTTTCATATACCACAATTTATTCAGCCATTCTCCAACTGATGGACATCCATTCAGTTTCCAGTTTCTAGCCACTACAAAAGGCTGCACAAACATTCGTGCACATACAGGTCTCTTTCCCTTCTTTATAATCTCTTTGGGATATAATCCCAGTAGTAGCACTGCTGGATCAAAGGGTATGCACAGTTTGATAACTTTTTGAGCATAGTTCCAAACTACTCTCCAAAATGGTTGGATTCGTTCACAACTTTTGGAGAAAATTGAATGGAGACAGAAAGGAATATACTTTCTTCTCAGCAGTTCATGGAACCTATTCAAAAATTGACCATATATTAGGACATAAAGATCTCAAAATTAAATGCGAGAAAGCAGAAATAGTAAATGCTTTCTTTTCAGATCATGATGCAATAAAAACTACATTCAACAAAAAGTTAGGGGTAAATAGCCCAAAAAGTAATTGGAAACTAAACAATCTCATCTTAAAGAAATGATTGGTGAAGCAGCAAATTATATATACAATTAATAATTTCACTCAAGATAATGACAATGATGAGGCATCATACCAAAATTTGTGGGATGCAGCCAAAGCAGTAACAAGAGGACATTTTATATCCTTAGAGGCTTACTTGAATAAAACAGAGAAAGAAAAGATTAATGAATTGGGCTTGCAACTAAAAAAACTAAAAAAAGACCAAATTAAAAACCCCCAATCAAATACTAAATTTGAAATTCTAAAATTAAAAGGAGAAATTAAAAATATTGAAAGTAAAAAAACTATGGAACTAATTAATAAAATTAAGAGTTGGTTCCTACCCAAAATATTGAAAGTAAAAAAACTATTGAACTAATTAATAAAATTAAGAACTAATTAATAAAACTAATTAATAAAACTTCCCACTGGTCCCAGTGGGAAAATTGGGACATTGATGCATTGTTGGTGGAGTTCTGAACAAATCCAACCATTTTGGAGAGTAGTATGGAACTATACTCAAAAAGTTATCAAACTGTTCATACCCTTTGATAACTAAATAACTAAACTAAAACTAATGAAAAAGCCAATAAAATAGATAAGCTTTTGGTAAATCTGATTAGAAAAAGGAGGGAGGAAAATGAAATTAGTAGTCTTAAAAATGAAAAGGGAGAACTTTCCACCAATGAAGAGGAAATTAGAGAAATAATAAGGAGTTATTTTGCTCAACTTTATGCCAATAAATTTGATAACCTAAGTGAAATGGATGACTACCTCCAAAAATATAGACTTCCCAGACTAACAGAGGAGGAAGTAAATTGCTTGAATAGTGCCATTTTAGAAAAAGAAATAGAACAGGCAATTAACCAACTCCCTAAGAAAAAATCCCCAGGACCAGATGGACTTACATGTGAATTCTACCAAACATTTAAAGAACAATTAGCCCCAATGCTATATAAAGAGAGATGATACTGATACCTAAACTAGGTAGGTTGAAAACAGAGAAAGAAAATTATAGACCAATCTCCCTAATGATTATTGATGCTAAAATCTTAAATAAGATATTAGCAAAAAGACTACAGAAAATCATCTCCAAGATAATACACTATGATCAAGTAGGATTTATACCAGGAATGCAGGGCTGGTTCAATATTAGGAAAACTATCAATATAATTGGCCATGTTAATAACCAAATTAACAAAAACCATATGATCATCTCAATAGATGCAGAAAAAGCATTTGATAAAATCCAACATCCATTCCTATTAAAAACACTTGAGAGTATAGGAATAAATGGACTTTTCCTTAAAATAATCAGCAGCATCTATTTAAAACCATCAGTAAGCATGATATGTAATGTGGAAAAACTGTAACCATTCCCAATAAGAGTTAAAGTGAAACAAGGTTGCCTACTATCACCGTTACTATTTAATATTGTATTGGAAACGCTAGCTTTGGCAATAAGAGCTGAGAAAGAGATTAAAGGAATAAGAACAGACAATGAGGAAACCAAATTATCACTCTTTGCCGACAACATGATGGTATACTTAGAGAACCCCAGAGATTCTACTAAAAAGTTATTAGAAATAATCAACAACTTTAGCAAAGTTGCTGGTTATAAAATAAACCCACTTAAGTCATCAGCATTCTTATATATCACTAACAAAAGCCAACGGTCAGAGTTACAAAGAGAAATTCCATTTAAAGTAACTACTGACAATATAAAATATTTAGGAATCTATCTGCCAAGGGAAAATCAGAAATTTTATGAGCAAAATTACAGACCACTTTTCACACAAATTAAGTCTGATCTAACCAATTGGAAAAATATTAAATGCTCTTGGATAGGGCGAGCAAATATAATAAAGATGACAATATTACCTAAACTAATCTATTTATTTAGCTCTATACCAATCAGACTTCCAAAAATCTATTTTAATGACCTAGAAAAATAACAACAAAAATTCATATGGAAAAACAAAAGGTCAAGAATTTCAAGGGAATTAATGAAAAAATCAAATGAAGGTGGCTTAGCTGTACCAGATCTAAAATTATATTATAGAGCAGCAGTTACCAAAACCATTTGGTATTGGCTAAGAAATAGATTAATTGATCAGTGGAATAGGTTAGGTTCAAGGGACAAAAGGGTCAACAACTATAGCAACCTAGTCTTTGACAAACCCAAAGACCCCAGCTTTTGGGATAAGAACTTACTGTTTGACAAAAATTGCTGGGAAAATTGGAAGCTAATAAGGCAGAAACTAGGCATTGATCCACACTTAACACCGTACACCAAGATAAGGTCAAAATGGGTTCATGACCTAGGCATAAAGAATGAAATTATTAATAAATTAGAGGAACACAGGATAGTTTACCTCTCAGACCTGTGGAAGGGGAAGGAATTTATGACCAAAGAAGAACTAGAGATTATTACTGATCACAAAATAGAAAATTTCGAATATACCAAATTGAAAAGTTTTTGTAGAAACAAAACTAATGCAGACAAGATTAGAAGGGAAGCAATAAACTGGGAAAATATTTTTACAGTCAAAGATTCTGATAAAGGCCTCATTTCCAAAATATATAGAGAATTAACTCTAATTTATAAAAAATCAAGCCATTCTCCAATTGAAAAATGGTCAAAGGATATGAACAGACAATTCTCAGATGAAGAAATTGGAACTATTTCTAGTCATGTGAAAAGATGCTCCAAGTCATTATTCATCAGAGAAATACAAATTAAGAAAACTCTAAGATACCACTACACACCTGTCAGATTGGCTAAGATGACAGGAAAAAATAATGATGATTGTTGGAGGGGATGTGGGAAAACTGGGACATTGATGCATTGTTGGTGGAGTTCTGAATGAATCCAACCATTTTGGAGAGTAGTTTGGAACTATCCTCAAAAAGTTATCAAACTGTGCATACCCTTTGATCCAGCAGTGTTACTACTGGGCTTATATCCCAAAGAGATTATAAAGAAGGAAAAGGGACCTGTATGTGCACAAATGTTTGTGGCAGCCCTTTGTAGTGGCTAGAAACTGAAACTAAATGGATGTCCATCAGTTGGAGAATGGCTGAATAAATTGTGGTATATGAATATTATGGAATATTACTGTTCTGTAAGAAATGACCAACAGGATGGTTTCAGAAAGGCCTGGAGAGACTTACACGAATCGATGCTGAGTAAAATGAGCAGGACTAGGAGATCATTATATACTTCAACAACAATACTATATGATGACCAGTTCTGATGGACCTGGCCATCCTCAGCAAGGAGATCAACTAAATCATTTCCAATGGAGCAGTAATGAACTGAACCAGCTACGCACAGAGAAAGAACTCTGGGAGATGACTAAAAACCATTACATTGAATTCCCAATCCCTATATTTATGCCCACCTGCATTTTTGATTTCCTTCATAAGCTAATTGTACATTATTTCAGAGTCTGATTCTTTTTGTACAGCAAAATAACATTTTGGTTATGTATACTTATTGTGTATCTAATTTATATTTTAATGTATTTAACATCTACTGGTCATCTTGCCATCTAGGGGAGGGGGTGGGGGGGTAAGAGGTGAAAAATTGGAACAAGAGGTTTGGCAATTGTTAATGCTGTAAAGTTACCCATGCATATAACCTGTAAATAAAAGGCTATTAAGTAAATTAAAAAAAAATAAGAAATGATCAACAGGATGATTTCAGAGAGGCCTGGAGATACTTACATGAACTGATGCTGAGTGAAACGTGCAGGACCAGGAGATCATTATATACTTCAACAACAATACTATATGATGACTAGTTCTGATGAACCTGGCCATCCTCAGCAATGAGATCAACCAAATCATTTCCAACGGAGCAGTAATGAACTGAACCAGCTACGCTCAGAGAAAGAACTCTGGGAGATGACTAAAAACCATTACATTGAATTCCCAATCCCTATATTTATGCCCACCTGCATTTTTGATTTCCCTCACAAGCTAATTGTACAATATTTCAGAGTCTGATTCTTTTTGTACAGCAAAATAACAGTTTGGTCATGTATACTTAATGTGTATCTAATTTATATTTTAATATATTTAACATCTACTGGGCATCCTGCCATCTCGGGGAGAGGGTGGGGGGTAAGAGGTGAAAAATTGGAATAAGAGGTTTAGCAATTGTTAATGCTGTAATGTTACCCATACATATAACCTGTAAATAAAAGGCTATTAAATTAAAAAAAAAAGATTCAAAAGCATCAATGATGACTTCCTTAGGAGGTGGCATTTGAGCTACATCTTGAAGTATTGATCACATTTTATCAAACATAAGGGAGAGAGAAGATATTTCTTGCAAGACAGAAAACAAATGAAAATTGAGACATCAACTTCATATGTATTTAAAGATTGTGAATAAAAGATAGAAATATATAAACAGAAATCTAGAAATTTAGTGACCAAAGATCATGATAAAGTTATTAAGAGAGACTAATAGGCTCAGCAGCTCATATTTATAGAATACATCTCTTCCTTCTGAAAATCATCCATTATTCCCCATTCTGAAAATATTATCCCCACTTTAAAGAAAGAAAAAAATGAGGATTAGAGAGTGAAATTAACAATAATATATAACCATCTATTCTATTGCAAGCCTTGTGCTAAATGATGATGATAAAAAGACAGGCAGATAAAAAATTTCTTCTTAAAGAGCTCACATTCTAATGAAAGAAACAATGCAGCTAATTATGTACAAATAATAAAAATAATAGACAAAGTAAAATCAAGGCAAGTTATTTTGTAAATAACTTTTGTGTATCAGTCAAAGTTCCATGTGATGAGATACAAAGAAAGTAACAAAACAAAACAAAACAAAAACAAAAAGCCCCTGCACAATAATAACTTATTTTTCCTTCTTTTCCTCCACTATAATAAATGTTTCATGTCTCTTCATATGATATAACTCAAGCTATTCTGCCTCTCCCTTCCATCTTCTCCCAGCGTAATCTTTTTCTCACCCAATATTTTTTTTAGGTCACCTCATCAAAGTCAAGTTTCTAGTTCTATCTAGGTATAATCCTCCTAATTGGCATAATAGAAATGTAGTTCTTAAGAATTACAAATATCATCCTTTCATGTAGGGATGTAAATAGATTAACCTTGTATAACTTATGCTCTTTTTCCCCTTCTTGTTTAACTTTTTATGCTTCTCTAGTTTTTTATTTGAAAATTGAATTTTCTTTTCAGCTCTGGTCTTTTCATCAAGAATGTTTGAAAGTCCCCATATTTTATTGACTATCCATTTTTGTTGTGAAAGATTATACTTAATTTTAATGGGTAGTTGATTCTTAGTTGTTATCCAAGCTCCTTTGCCTCCCAGAATATTATAGAACAAGATCTCTGATCCCTTAATGGAGGAACTACCAGTTCCTGTGTAATCCTGACTGTAATCCCCTAATATTTGAAGTGCTTCCTTCTGACTACATGCAATATTTTATTCTTAACCACTGAGAGTTTTGGAATTTGGCTATAATGACAACTGGGAATTTTTATTTTGGGATAGGTGGATACTTTCAATTGCTATAAAATGCCATCCAAGGTCTTTTTTTTTTTCTTTTTTCTTTTTTTTTTTTTTTTTTTTTTTTTTTTGATCATGGCTTTCAGGTAGTACAATAATTCTTAAATTGTCTCTCCTGGATCCATTTTCCAGGTCACTGGAAAATCTACTATCTATCTCCTCTAGGCTGTAGCAAATTATTATGTATAGATATTCAAATTAATTGTTACTATTATATTTTTATCCACAGATAAATTTTTGTCCTTTTTAAGCACTTTTCCAATGTTTCTCTTTATAGTTTTCATATATGCATATATATGTGTGTACATATATATTTATTTAATATTTTACTTGTAAATTACATGCAAAAAAATGACATTTTTTAAAATTTTGAATTAAAATTCTCTCCCTCTCATCCTCCTATCCTACCCTCCTACCTTTGAAAAGGTAAGCAATTTAATAGAGGTTTTACATGTTCAACCATGAAAAACATATTTCCACTTTATTCATGTTGTGAAAAAAAATTCAGAACAATAAAAGAAAAAAAGGAAAAATAAATTATGCTTTCTTGTTCATTAAGATTCTTTCAGTTCTTTTTTTTTTTTTTTTTTGGAGATACTAGTTTTCATTATAAGTCTTTTCAGATTTTAAAACTCTTCCAAAATATCTCTAATCTATCTTTCCAAATTGATATGTATCACTTCTTGCTACTGAATTCACAATATAATCAAATTGTTATCTTTTCTATATTTTACACACAATATTCTGTCTCTTTACTATTTACTATCTCTTTACTTTTACATGAAATGGCCCTTTGCAAACACTATATTTACTCCTTATCTCAATCTTAGAGAATCCCTAGTCTCCTTCAAGGATCATCTGAAATACTAATCTCACAGGAGGCTATTCCTAAAGTCTTAAACCTCAGGTATTAAGGCCAATGACCACCAAAAAAAAAAAATCCTACTGTTTCTTGGTATATATTTTTTCTGCTCATTTCTGAAGACTTTCCTTCTCAATTGTTAATTACTCTCTTTCTTTTCCTTGTATATATTTATATATGTTTTCTATTTTTCACATGTCCATATGTAGCTTTCCTATAGAATCTAATCTTGAGGACAAAGACCTTTTTTTTTTTTTTTTTTGCACCTGTATCTGCAAATCCTAATTCAGTGCCTGCTACATAGTAAGCACAAACAATATGTCCATGGAATTAGAACTATCATTAAAAGAAACATATTCTTTGATCCATCAATACTACTAGTAGGTCCATATTCCACAGAAATCAAATGAAAAATACCTATTTGAACAAAAATATTGAAAGCAATTCAATTTTTGGTGGTAAAGATTTAGAACTTGAGGGTATAGCCAATAACTGAGGAATGGCTGAAGAAGTTGTGGAATATGGTTATGAAGGAATACTACTGTGCTATTAAAAAAAAATGACAAGGAGGATGAGTTCAGAAAAAATAAATGGGGAGATTTATATGAACTGATGAAGAGCAAAGCAATTAGAATCAGGAGGATAGTCTACACAATAATAGAAATATTGTACTTTCAGAGAAAAACTATTAGACTCTGTGTGCAGATTGCAGCATAATTTTTCACCCTAATTTTCTTTTACATCATAGCTAATGTGGAAATGTTTTTGATGATTTCTTATATATAACTGATATAACATTTCTTGTTTTCTCAGTGGGTAGAGGAGGAAAAGTGGGAGAGAGGGAAAGACTTAGGAACTAAATGTTTTAATTGAAGCTTTAAAATAAATAAATAATATTTTAAATGAAATAAAATGAAAATGTATTCATGCACATGTCATTGCTCCAGCAAAAAAAAAAAATATATATATATATATATATATATATATATATATATATTTGAATTCATGATAGACACTCCCCTGATCATTCCTTCTTACAGATAGGTAACCAAGAAAAACTAAAAAAAGCAAAACAAAAATTTGTCTTGAAAATATTTAATCTTGCTTTTAATCTCACAAGAATTATATTCAGCATTTTGACTGCTAAGATAATCTTACTTCCAATTTCCATACTTGTCCAGTAGCTCTCTTTCCCAGTAGATTGCATTTTTTATATAGTAAATTGTATATTTAGTTATAGAATATATGTAGACCATCATATTTATGGCTGACTTTTTAAGTGAAGATCAAATGGCTTCTTATTGATCATAATGTGGATAAGGTTCATTATTAGGATCAGACTTAGCCCAGATGATCTCTGTATTCCATTTATTTTATTCTTTCATCTTTTAAAAGTGAGGTAACCCTGGCCCCATATAGTTAAGGGACTTGTCCCCAGATAGAATTGGACTTGAACTTGGGTTCTCTGACTCCAAACCCTAATATTTAAAGATTCCTCTCAATCTAGAGGGCAAAAAATCTAATCATCCAAAAGAATAATTTCATAGAACTCATACTACATAATTTGATGGTACCTCTTTTTCACTATTCTAAATTTTTTCCTATTTCTTTTAAACCTTTTGGAGAAAAGACATCAAGGTACTGCTACTTGTATTTGTCTTTATGCATTGAGTCTCAAGCTCCTTGGGAAATTTCACATACAATGAGATCACATCTTTTATTTGCTCATAAAGTACCATATATGGACTTGATGGAAAGCTACCAAAGGACTATTCAGACAAGTTCTCTGAAGGAGGAGACAACATGTCAAAATCCAAATCTAGAAAGAACAACAACAACAACAAATTTGGTCAGCTAGAGCAATGCACTTGCTATTAAGGAGCAGATATATTTAATGTCAACATTCAGGTATGCTCAATGGTAATTTTATAGCTTATTAACACAAAATGCCCTTAGCCTTCCTTGTTGTTAGATAATAAAACATCAAGTAGGAACATTATTCAGGCTAACCACCACTTAGTTTTTGTAACTAAGGTGCTTAGTAACACATGAATGCCAATATAACACCCATCCAGCAACACCCCACGAAATGACAGTCCTGGAAAAAAAATCAGGAATGATATAAAGTATCATCTTTTGCCTTCTATCCCCAACATCCTCATTTTCTTTCAGAACAAATTGCAAAGTGATGACATTAAGACAGGTTTTGTGCAATTACCAGGAAATAAAATGTCTGTTGAAGGTAATAACCCCTTGTGCTTTTCTAATCTAGTTGCTAACATTGTGAAAGATAATTCTGAAAGGAGAGTGACTTCATAAAGGAGAGTTCTGAAGGGGAAAAAGAATTTATAAAGGTTTCTGGGCAAAGAGGAGGGAAAAGTGATCAAGAGAATTGAACCACTCTTATGAAATACACTAGAGCATACTGCATTTTATAAAGGGTAATAATGTCCAAAGCTCTGCTGAAAGCATTCAAAGATACATTGTATTTCATGGTTAACTCACCAAGGATTATGTGCTACAATAGTAATCAAAACTCAGCCTGGCTACTGACTGAAACTAGTTCTTGATATCCAGCACCTGCTGTGATTACACTACCTCCAAATTCAGTGTGGAGGATAGAGAAGCAGGGTCTTAGTAGAGCTCTTTAAAAAGAGCATACTGAAGAGTCTGTCATCTAACTGGAGAGATGGAGGCACACACATTGATAAGGTTGGGTTCTATTCTATTTCTAACATTTACTACCCATATAAATTTGAGCAACATAAGTAATCTGAATCTCGGTTTCTACTTCTACAAAAGGATTATAAGTATGTTTGAACTACCTACCTCACATGATTGTTATAAGAAACATAGGGAATATAGGGAATACAATTAATGAATATAAAAGAATTTGGAAAGTTATAAATCAAAAAATAGAAGAGGGAGAGAAAGATAGGAAGAGAGGGAGAGGGACAAAGGAAGAGATGAAGAGAACAAGGGAGAGGTTCTGTTTTTAGATATGTGTGTCTTTATACTCATATATATGTACGGATGTGTGTGTGTATATATATACATATATATATATATATATATATATATATATATATATATATAGAGAGAGAGAGAGAGAGAGAGAGAGAGAGAGAGAGAGAAGGGCGGAGACAGATAGACAGACACACATATAGTGTTATTTAAAGGAAAAAAGTCAGTCATTTCTTATTTCATGAAAGGGGGAGATTCTCTACACAAATAAATAGAAATGAATTTAGCATATGCTACATACAATTTATTATAGTGAATATATAAAACCAAAGCAGCTTATTTCAAATTCTGTCTTGGAAACTTATTCCTTGTGTAAGCTTGAGCTAGTCATTTAGCTTTTCTCACATTCTGATTCCTTATCTATAAAATTGAGAAGGAAGTCAGCTCTACATCTACAATATCCTTTCCCCCTTTTTTATACATCTTATTTTAGATGAACTTTTCCTGCAATGCAACTCTTTTCTTTTTGTTTTCAATGTTTTCATTTGATGCTGAAATTTAAATGTAATACAGGCTACATTTAGAAACTGATAATGAGACTTTTAAAAGTTGTATCTTGTACCTAAAAATAAAGGAGTTTGAATTTTTATAGAAATCTTTACTTTGGTATTGCTCCATTTGTATGCATTGAAACATGTAAACACATGAGGCCTACTTTGCCAGAGGTCAGCTTTTTTGCTATTAGATTGGCTAGTGTCTCTCAAGGAAGAATGAGTCAGCTCTTTCAAATGCAATTCACAAGTTTAAGATTTCATAGGATTTGAGATTAGAAGATAACTCAGAGAGCATCAAGTGAAATTGTGTTTTATTTAATGAAACAACAGATCTACAGAAGCAGTGAATTTCAGAGAATTATAGAAGAACTAGCAAAGAGTTGAACAGAAAAGCACCGGAATAAAGTAGGACCCTCCAAAAGGCCCTGGAGATTGGAGCAATGTCCTTTATACCATTAAGTTTACTTCTTTTGCTGCACTTTGAAGCTGAAAATTTTAATTGAGTTAAGCTACCTTTAAATTCTCATGTTGAGCTTTCAGCATAGCTACATATAATTCATTAGTGAAACTAAGCCACAAGGAATCAAGAACTTCTAATGCAGCAAAATTTAAGTTCATAAAGGTTGAGAGAAAAAAAAGTCCACCAAGAGAACTATATAGTTATGAGTTTAAATGTTTGTGGCTGAAATGTTAAGAGCTCATCACTAGCATTCCTGGCATTTCCTGCTGGAAGAAGTTACAATCTGACTTTTTCTATGGCTTTTCCTTTCAGTTTTGCAAGTGGGCAATACAGGGGGCTGACTTCTACAGGGAAAATGATAGAAGTAGACATAACAAAAGGATTTCAGTTTTTTACTCAGTTTTCCTGCTTCTTAATCAACACATGCTATTTATATAGGTTAATTCAAGGCCTGCCTCCACAGGCAAATTTTTGGTTGGTTTGCTTTTTTTAAAAAATTGAATTCCTAGAGAAACAGTTTTTCAGCTAATGGCATTTAATCATTTCATTTATGGGTCTTCATTCCCAAAACTATATTTTTCCTACCAACAATTCTTTAATCTTTTATCTTAGGAATCCAGATTTCCTGAGGTCTTATCTTTTGATCTGATGAACCTTACCTCTGGCTATGCATTTCATAAATATTTTATTTAACTTCTTCAAATAGCTATTGAACATGGTTAAGAAATAGATAATTCTTGTAGTTCCTTAAATTTTCCTGCATACTGGCGTAAAATGAAGTAAATTAAATTCAGAGTGAGAAGTCCAGGGATTGGGATTTCTGTGACTTGTTCAAGAACAAAGGACTCATTTTCCTCATCTGTAAAATAAAGCCAGCAGAGTGGAAGATGATTTTTCCTTTCTCCCAATTCGATGGT
The DNA here is from genome assembly GCF_902635505.1 of Sarcophilus harrisii. Taxonomy (NCBI): domain Eukaryota; kingdom Metazoa; phylum Chordata; class Mammalia; order Dasyuromorphia; family Dasyuridae; genus Sarcophilus; species Sarcophilus harrisii. The sequence continues at coordinate 178,981,602 of NC_045429.1, read as the reverse complement.
TTTTTTTTTTTCCCAGCACCCTTTTAGTTTGATAAATGTCCCCTAATTGCCTTGTCAATCTTCTTATATTTCTTTTTATGAGATAATTTCTTTTCAGCCTCATTTACTCCAGCCCCCTTATTTTAAAGCAAAAGAAATCTGTGGACCAGAGAGGTACTACATGTTGCACAACTAATAGTGATAATTACAGGATTTAAACCTAATTCTTTTTCTTTCAAATTCAGAATTCTTTCCACATCACTGGTGAATCTTTGTAATTATGTTTACCTAACAGTGGTGCTGAAATTATAGTTTCATTTCCCATTCCACTAAACAGTGTCTTCTCTGTTCTCTTGTCTGTCTACCTGAACTCAAAATCAAATGCAGAAAGGCAGAAAAAGTAGATGCATTTTTTTCAGATCACAATGCAATAAAAATTACTTTCAATAAAAGACTAGGGGAAAATAGACTAAAAATTGATTGCAAAAACAATAATCTAGTCCTAAAGAATGAAACAGCAAATCATAAACACAATCAATAATTTCATCCAAAAGAATGACAATAATAAGGAAAGGTACCAGAATTTGTAAGATTCAGCCAAAGTGGTAATAAGGGGAAATTTTATATCTATAGATGTTTACTTGCATAATGTACTGAAAGAAAAGATCAATGAATTGGGCTTGCAACTAAAAAAAGCTAGGGGGCGAGGGGGGAAACAAAGTAAATGCCCCGAATCAAATACTAAGCTTTAAATTCTAAAAATAAAGGGGGAGATTAACAAAACTGAAAATAAAAAACCTAAAAAAAAAACGCAACAAAACCTTCTAGTTAATTTGATTAGAAAAAGGAAAGAGGAAAATCAAATTGTTAGTCTCAATAATGAAAAGAGAGAACTTTCCATCAATGTAGAGCAAATTAATGCAATAATTAAAAGTTATTCTGCTTAACTTTACGCCAATAAGTTTTATAACCTAACTGAAATGGAGGAATACCTTCAAAAATATAGATTGTCCAGATTAGCAGAAGAGGAAATAAATTACTTAAATAGTCCCATATTAAAAAAAGAAATAAAATCTCTAGGGCCAGATGGATTTACATGTAAATTCTATCTTAACATTTAAAGAACAATTAACTACAATACTATATAATCTATTTGAAAAAAATAGGAAAAGAAGGACTCCTACCAAATTATTTTTAAAGCACAGATATGGTACTGATACCTAAACCAGGTGGATGAAAACAGAGAAGGAAAATTATAGAACGATTTCCCTAATTAATATACATGCAAAAATATTAAATAAAATATTAGCAAAAAGATTACAGAAAGTTGTTCCCAGGATAATATAGCATGACCAAGTAGGATTTATACTAGGAATACAGGACTGGTTCAATATTAGAAAAATCATTAGCATAGTTGACTATATCAATAACCAATCTAACCAAAAACATGATTGTCTCTATAAATGCAGAAAAAAATTTGATAAAATCCAACACCCATTCTTATTAAAAAAAAAAAAAAAACAACAACTAGAAAGCATAGGAATAAATGGACTTTTCCTTAAACCAATCAGAAGCATCTATTTAAAAACATTCAGCAAGCTTCCATATGTAATGGGGATAAATTAGAACCATTCCCAATAAGATCATTGGTTAAACCACTATCATCATTACTATTCAATTTTGTATTCTCTTGTTTGGCAACAAGAGAAGAAAAAGAGATTAAAGGAATTGGATTAGGTAATGAGGAAACCAAATATGATGGTACACTGTAGTGTTCTGGTTAGTTTTCTGGAGGTCTCTGGATCAGCCTTTGTTTCAGCAAAGTAATTACTACAAGAATAGCCAGAGATAAAATCCAAAAATCTTTATTGTTTCCTTCACAGTCTTGTCTCCTTGCTGGGCTCGGGGCTAGCTTTCTGGAGGTCCTCCAGAATGTGTCTTGGTTTCTTTGGGGAAGGCAGGAGGATCACCATGATGGTCTCTGTCTTGAAGTCTCCCTGAGTCTGGGAGCTTGTGCTCCAGCCTCTAACCACCACAAAGATGGGAGGTGGAATGAATGTCCCTTGTGCAGTCCTTGTTGGCTGTTATATACTCTATTATAATTACATCATCATAGGCATGAATCTTGTAGAATAGTGCCAATCTTGTAGAACTAGATTAAGTACTAAATAAATGTACTGAACTAGATAACTATTAATCACCATCCTAAACTAGATAATTATTGCCTTATCAATTCCACTGAGTTAAGATCTTGTAAGAATTCTGGTTTCAGAATTCTGGCCCATTACAGTATATTTAGAGAACCCTAGAGAATCAACTAAAAAACTATTAGAAAGAATCTATAACTTTAGCAAAATTGCAGGATACAAAATAAATCCACATAAATCATCAGAATTTTTATATATCACCAACAAAGTCCAATAGCAAGAGATACAAAGAGAAATTCCATTTAAAATAACTATTGATAGTATAAAATATTTGGGAATACATCTGCCAAGAGAAAGTCAGGAACTATATGAACACAACTACAAAACACCTACACAAATAAAGTCAGATCAAAACAAATGGAATCATATCAAATGCTTTTGAATAGATCAAACAAATATAATTAAAATGTCAATACTGCCTAAATTAATCTATTTATTTAGTGCTACACCAATAAAACTCCCAAGAAATTATTTTACAGACTTAGAAAAAATAACAACAAAATTTATCTAAAGAGCAAAAGATCAAGAATTCCAAGGAAATTAATGAAGCAAAATGCAAATAAAGATGGATTAGCTATACCAGATCTAAAATTATATTATAAAGAAGAAGTCATCAAAACCATTTGGTACTGGCTGAGAATTATAGTCAATCACTGGAATAGGGTAGGTCCAGAGGATAAAACAGTCAATGACAATAGTAATCTAGTGTTTGACAAATCCAAAGACTCCAACTTTTGGGATAATTCACAAAAACTGCTGGGAAAATTATAAACTAGTATGGCAGAAACTAGGCATTGACCCACACCTAACATCAAATACCAAGATGAGGTAGAAATAGGTTCTTGATATAGACATAAAGAATATGATTATAAACAAATTAGAAGAACATATGATAATTTACCTCTCAGATTTGTGGAGGAGGAAGAAATTTGTCACCAAAGAAGAACTGGAGATCATTATTGATCACAAAATAGGTAAGTTTGATTATATTGAGTTAAACATTTTTGTACAAATGAAACTAATGTAGACAAGATCAAAAGGGAAGCAATAAACTGGGAAAACATTTTTACATGCAAAGGTTCTGATAAAGGCCTTGTTTCTAAAATATTTAGAAAATTGACCCAAAGTTATACTAGTTCAAGCCATTTTCCAGTTGATAAATGCTCAAAGAATATGAACAGACAATTTTCAAATGAAGAAATTAAAACCATATTTAGTCACATAAAAAGGTGCTCTAAACAATTACTGATCAGAGAAATGCAAATTAAGACAACTCTGACTTACCACTACACACCTCTCAGATTGTCTAAGATGTCAGGAAAAGATAATGATGATGTGGGAGGCTATGTGGGAAAACTGGGACACTGATACATTATTGGTGGAATTGTGAACAGATCTAACCAGTCTGGAGAGCAATTTGGAACTATGTCCAAAGAGTTATCAAACTGTGCATAACCTTTGACCCCACAGTGTTTTTACTGGGTTTATATCCCAAAAAAGATCTTAAAAGAGGGAAAGAGACTCACACATGCAAAAAGATGTTTGTTGCAGGCTTTTTGTAGTAATAAGAAACTGGAAACTGGGTGGATGCCAACTGGGTTGAATAAGTTATGGTATATCAGGGGTCCTCAAACTATGGCCTGTGGGGCAGCAGCTGAGGATGATTATCCTTCTCACCCAGGGCTATGAAGTTCCTTTATTTAAAGTCCCACAAAACAAAGTTTTGGTTTTTACTATAGTCCAGCCCTCCAATAGTCTGAGGGACAGTGAACTGGCCCCCTATTTAAAAAGTTTGAGGACCCCTGTAGTAAATGAATATTATGGGATATTATTGTTCTGTAAGAAATGATAAGCAGGATGATTTCAGAGACTCCTGGAGAGACTTGCATAATCTGATGCTAAGTGAAATAAGGAGAACCAGGATATCACTATACATGGTAATAGCAATATTATACGATAATCTGATGGATGTGAATCTCTTCAACAATGAGATGATTCAGACCAGTCCCAATGGTCTTGTGATTAAAAGAGCCATTTACATCCAGAGAGAGAACCGTGGGAACTGAGAGCACTTCACTGTTGGAATACACAGGAGCCACCTGACAATGGCTGCTGAAGATCCAACCCAGACCTGCAGAAGGGATCTCCTCTTGTGAGAGGATGACACAAGGAGATTGAGAGGCAGTTGCTGTTCTCTGACCTCTCTGACTGAGAGGCCATTGCGTTGTTTGACCGCACTCCTCTTCCCTCTGCCTCCAATGTATCTCATTCCCAAGCTGCAACACCTGTTGTGGCTGGCAAAGGCTTCCTTACAACTCCTTCAGATGTTATGATTCACAGCTGTGGAGGCTCTTGGAGAATTGACTTGTCCTTTAACAGTTCACAACATAGCATTCTCACTCTTTTTATTGTTGTTTGCTTGCTTCTTATTTTCTTCATCATTTTCTTTTCTAGTTTGATTTTATTTTTCTTGTACAGCAAGATGATTGTATCAATATATATGCATATATTGGATTTAACATGTTTCTAACATGTTTAACATACATTGGATTATTTCCCATCTAAAGGAAGAGATGAGAGGAAATGAGGAGAACATTTAAAATGCAAAGTTTTGCAAGAGCTAATGTTGCTGAATTATCTATGCATATGTTTTGAAAAATAAAAAAGCTTTTTAAAAAAGAAAAAAAGACATAAAAGTGACGTTGAAGAATTTTTTTTACAGTGGAGAGAGAAATGGAGGGGGTTGGGCAGGCAATCCTTAAATCTCATTTCTAATTGGTTCAAAGAGGGAAATATATATATATATATATATATATATATATATATATATATATATATACTTCCTCAATTGGTAATAGAAATCTATCTTAACTAACAAACAATAAGAGGAAAAAAAGTAAAAGGAAAAAGCTGATAAAAGGAAGGAGAGATAAAATACGACAATGTCAGATGTAAAAAACAAACTTCATAATAAGGACAGGATAAATAAAAAAAAATAGAGTAATAAATAGAAAGGCATAGTGGATAATTATAAATGTGAATGTGTTTGGAATGACCTCACCAGTAAAATTCAATTAGATCAAAGAATAAATGGATTAGAAAGCAAAATACATCAATTTATAAGAAAAATTGTACAAGAAATCCACCTGAAAGGGAGAAACACAGAGTTAAAAATAAGAAACTGGAGGAGAATTCAACATGCTTCAGCTGAAGTAATAAAGGTGGGGGTAACAATCATGATTCCAGATAAAGCATAAGCAAAAATAGACAATTGGATAAGTCTGAAGCTACATCTTGTTAAAAGAAATGAGAGGTAATTAAATAATATCAATACTAAACACATAAAGTATGAGTGTACTAGCGGTACACTTATTCTCTTCTCAGAGCCAGATAAATTTAACTATAAATATGTAAGAAAGAAATTATGGTGATGAAGACAGTTTTGGAAAAGTTAGATATCCTAGACTTCTGGAGAAGACAAGAAATAGAAAGAAGTATATATTTTTCTCAGCTGGACATGGCACCTTCACAAAAACGGATCTCATATTAAGGCATAAAACACTCAAAATCAAATTCAGGAAAGTAGAAATATTCAATTCCAATATTTCAGATCGTAATTCAACAAAAAATTATCTTTTATAAAGGACTATGGAAGCAAGCAGTGATTAAAAGATACTAGGAAACAAATAGTTCATTTCTAAAGAAGGAGTAGGTTAAAAACAAATCAAAGAATGAAACAATATTTTTCATTAAACATAATGACAATGATCAAACAGCATTCCAAAAATTTTTGGATGAAGCTAAAGCAATACTTCTCTAAATGTATACATACATCAATCAAATACAGAAATAGCAGATCATGCTACTGATTGAGCATGCAATTAGAAAAGAAAAAAACACCTACAAAAATGACAATTTAAAATTTGCTAATTAAAAACAAAGGAAAAGTTCTGAAAATCAAAGGAGAGATTAATAAAACAAAGTAAAAAAAAAAGTAATAAATAAAACTAAGAGCTGTTTTTTTTTATGGGGAAAAGAGGTAAAATAATACTTAAATTTCTTTTATAAAAGAAAGAAGAAATCTAGGTTACTAATGAATATGAAGTGGAAAGTTATTAGGTATTATTTTGCCCAATAATATGACAGTCAAAATGATAATCTAACTAAAATGGATATACATGTAAACTGCCCAGATTGATAGAAGAAATAAATACTTAAATTATCTTTCTTTGAAAAAGAAATTAAATAACTCATCAATTTGATTCCTAAAGGGAAAAAGTAAAACAGAACTGTTATGCCAAAGTTCCCTTTTAATGTAGTGACCCAGTTTCTCCAATTTTCTACTAGTTATTCTGCCTTAGGTTATAACCGTTCCTGCTTAATGTTTGAGATAAAGGTTTTGTAGACAGGGATAGACTCTTTGAGATGATAGTCTCATCTAGCCCTGGGATCAACATGGATCCATTGGTCCCAGTATTTCTCTCCATTTAATAAACTATTGAATTGGTCTCTAATCTCTGTCTTGCTCAGTTTCTTTGGCATTACAGAACCACATGAATTTAAAAGTCACTTCTACCAGACATTAATGAATAATTAATTTCATACTAGATAAACTGTTTTAAAAATCTGTAATGAATAAGTCCTTCCAAATTCCTTTTCTGACACAAATATGGTTATAATACCTAACCGGGTAGAGGAAAAATAAAGCAAACTATAGACTAATTTTCATAATGTATATATGAAGCAGTTAGTGGTAGTGCAGGGAGTTGTGGGAACCCCTCTTTAGTCAATATAGGTCCAATGTGAAAAGAATTCGCAAACCCGAAAAGTTTGAATGGCAAAAGGGAAATTTATTCTGTTGGCACTGAGAAGAAAGTTTTGCTAGAAAGTAAGAGTTCTTAGTGATAAGGTCCTTGCAGAGAAATAATAAAAGGTTATCACTGAGAAGGTCTCTTCACAGTGGGCAGGAGTCTTTATAGGTGACTGTGCCAAGAGAAGAGGTCCTTTGGCATAGCTTATTACTTCAGACTTCTGCAAAGTTTTGGAGTTTAAAATGTCTTTTTATAAGAGAAGAGACTAGGGTTTCTATTGAATGAGATTCCTTCAATGTTGTCACTGCTCCCAGACCTAGATTTCCAGTTGAATGAGATCACTTAAGTTATATCAGGTCCAGAACTCCAGCTAAATGACACCACTTAAGTTGGTGCTAAGTAGGGAGTGGTCCTGGGCTAATTTTAATGAAACCAGTTAATTACCTGAAAGTGGCTTTTTGTCAGAGGAGAGTTTCAGTTTACCCCAAAAGTCAAGGACAGTTTTAGGGTTCACCCCCATCATATTGATGTAAATAATTTAAATAAAATATTAGGAAGGGTATTAAAACAATGCATCACAAACATATACTATGAACAGACAGAATTTATAGCAGTAATGCAGGGCTGGTTCAATATAAGAAGACTTTCAACATAATTGACCATATTAATAAAATTAGCAATAAAAATCATTTAATTGTGATCATCAATATAATCAGAAAAAAGGCTGATAAAATATAATATGGATTCCTATTGAAAATACAAGAAAGCATGGGAATCAGTGGATTCTTTCATAAACTGATAAGTAGTATCTAAAACTAAAACCAAACATTACCTTTAATGAGGAAAAGCTGTCTTCTCATTAAGACCAAGAGCAAAGCAAGATTTCAATTATCATCACTTTTATTCAATAATATACTATAAATTGTATATACAGTATAAAATGAGAAAAAAATAGTGAAGGAATTAAAATATACAATGAGAAAACAAAAATATCATTCTTTAATGATCATACAATGATATACTTAGAGGGATATACCATAGAGATACACTAGAGAATTAATTTTTTAAAAATGTTGACAAAATAAGTAAAGTTGCAGTATATAAAATAAACTCAAATAAATTATGCATTTCTATATGCTATCAACAAAACCTATCAGAGAGAAAGAGTAAAAGAAATTCCAAATAATTGCAGATCATATAAAGCACTTGGGATTCTGATTGCCAAGACAAAACTAGCAATTATTTGAACACAATTATATTTTAATTGTATTTTATTTTTCTAAATATATGCAAAGATAATGTTTGGCATTCACCTTTGCAAAACCTTATGTTTCAAATTTCCCTCCTGCCTTCATGCTGCACACAAATAAAAATAAAAGAATAAAAAATACAAGAAAACAAACAACAAAGTGAAAATACTATGCTATGATTTGCATTTAATGTCCATAGTTCTCTCTCTGGGTGTGGATAGCTTTTTCCGTCACAAGTTGTTGGAATTGCCTTGAATAATCTCAATATTAAAAAGAGCCAAGTCTATCACAGATGATCATCACACAATATTGTTTCTGTATACAATGTCCTCTTGGTTCTGATCAGTTCACTTAGCATCAGCTCATGTAAGGCTTTTCTGAAATCAGCCTGCTGATCATTTCATACAAAACAATACTATTCCATTATATTCACAAACATAACTTATTCAGCCATTCCCCAACTGATAGACATCCCAAATGATGGAAACAATTGCCAGTTGCTTGCCACTACAAAAAGGCTGCTACAAACATTTTTGTATATGTGGATCCTTTTCCCTCTTTTATGATATCTATAGGATACAGAATTCATCAGAGACACTTCTGGATCAAAGGGTAAGCACAGTTTTACAACCCTTTGAACATAGTTCCAGAATGGTTGGATCATTTAGCAACAATATATTAGTATCCCAGTTTTTCATATCCCCTCCAACATGTATCATTATTTTTTCCTGTCATGTTACCCAATCTAAGAAGTCTTACATGTGTTTTAAAAATAAAATTGCTTGCCTTTTCAAAGAGGAGTGGAAGATTTTGGAACTCAAAGAAAATTAAATTGTTTAATGTTTACAAGTAATTGGGAAATATCTAATGTATAAATAAAATAATTTTCAGAAATTTGATCTCTCTGCATTGTGAAGTCTCAAATAGTGTTCTTTCAGTGAGCTATCTCATTAGTCCCTTGATGCTTATGATACAAGTTTTATTTCTAACCTTGTATCAGATTATAAGATTTAGAAAGGGCTGGGAAAGGTTAAAAACCTCCTTTTATTTCTTTATTTCATTTGCATAATGAACCATCACTGATGGAATTAGTATGGCTAAGAAAATAACATTCAAAGAAGCATATTGTTTAAAATGGGGGGGTATCTTTTGGTGAGGTATTCTTTTTCTTGACAATATTAAGATACGTAAAGTAACTATCACATTTAAAGCTTAGTAGACTTTTAGTGCTATAAAATCATGCTCATTCTCATTGTAATAATCATATCTTGAGTCTGAGTTTATCTGTCTCACTTACCCATGCTGGTTTCTTAATGAATTTTGTCGGTAAAGAACTTAGTAAAGCACAAAATCTTTGCTCACATTCTAATCTGATGTTGATTTCTTCCTAATACTCTTCTGAGTCCTGACTGTTCTTGATTTTAATGCAATGTGAATGATATATTATTTGTGATAGATGATAGTTTACATTTTTAAAAAGCTCCTAAAAGCTTTCCCAAACCAGGCAAAACTATTTTTAATTCCTACATAAATTAAAACATTAGTTATATTCTTAAATCAATTTGCTAGTTGTTATGTAAAAACATTCTATTTTATTGATTCCATTACTTACAACTATTCCAATAGTTATATTGTGTTTCTTAAAAGGTAATAATCCTTTTTACTAATGTGTGACTCTTGTCATTGTCTAAATAATCCTTGGTCTTTCTACAGATTGATCTGTGAGATGAATTTATATTCATAATTAACAAATGTTTGATCTCAGCCAATTTCATTCAGAGGTACTTAAAGCAAAATGCATTTGTATTTTCTCCTTGCTACTCTATTTATAATTGTCATATTTCAGGATGAGGAAGTAATTGTAACTGCTTGACATTTAAAATCATGTTTTCCTCATAATTTGAAATTCTTTATCAGTGTGTTGGTTTTAATTTATAAATTCATCTATTAATTTATTGTTCAATATGTAGGTATCTTTTCTCTTTTTTTGAAATGATTAGAGGTGGCAGAGAAGGAACAAGTTTGAAATCCAAGGGCTGACAGTGAGTCAATCTCTGGTAGTATTTAGTTTCACTTTCTGCAGTAAAAGTAAGCTCTGCCTACTAGAGCATCAAAACATATCATCTTATCCCTCACTGCTCAGAGCTTCTCTGATCCTGTCAGCAGAGACACACATCAACACCCCCCTTAAACCATCCCTTGTGGAGGTTGAGCCATTGTACAGACCTTCAGATGTTGGTTTAATATTTGTCATGACACAGCAAGTAAATAAATACCTTGGCATTTCGCCTAGATGCTGTCAGCACTAGCTCTATCACAACCTTCTTTTCAAAAAGTCATTTCTGAAATTTATTTCATGACTTTTGTTTGTTTGTTTGTTTCTGCATACAGATCATTCAAAAGAAGTGACCCAAAACCATTTCCCTTGGGAGATTCCTTGAGATATTATCCTGATGAGCCTGAAGCCCTTTTACAGTATATGAAGCAGAAGTGACTTTAGATTAATAATTTCACTCCAATTCAGTTTAATCTATAACTCATTCACTAAAAGGAAAGAATTTTTACTGAGCATCTGTAATCTTCTTTTGTCTCTTCTCTCATAGATTCTTATGATAAAGTTCATGCATCTAATACTATGGTATGATAAATGGCCAGAGTTCTGGACTGAAGCCAGATAAAACCAAGTTCAAATCCTGCCTCATATACTAATTCTGTGACTCTAAGTATCTCACTTAAGCTATCTTAGTCACATATAGAACAAGTGTATTGATAGTATTTACCTCACAGAATAATGGAATAATATATGTAAAGCATTTTGCAAACCCTAATGGACCATATGAATAAAGCTATTATTGTTGTTGAATGAGGCTTTTCATTATCAGGGTTAGCCACTTTCTTCCATCTGTGAATTCTTAATTCTCATTTTCTTTAAGACTATTCTTTTCATATATACCTTGGGGAACTACAGTTAATGGAAGTTTCTGACCTCATGATTCCATAATAAAAATGTAAATTTTTTAACATTCATTCATTTTTTTCCTTTCTATGCAGCTCTTTCATACAAACTAGCTACTATTTCCCACTTACACTGTTATTCTCTTCTTTCTCTGGTCATGTAGTTTTATTAACTATTATGTGGCTTGAGTTTTAGAAACTGGATTTTAAAGTCAATCTATGGCATTTTAATAGGTTTGGAATATTTTTGCAAATCTTAACCTCTCTGGATCCCAATTTCCTTATCTGTAAAATGAAGGGTTTGGGCTGAGAGGCTCCTGAATTCTTTCCTAATTCTAATTCTATGATATCACAAAGTTCTAATAGTGGAACCCCTCTTCAAGTACAGCTCAGAATCTCAAATGTAAAACATCATTTTAAAGATTTTCCTGGGTCACTGATAGTTCAAATAACTTAACAATAAATAGACCAGTATGGTTCAATGGTAGAAGTTAAAATAGGTTCAGCTTAATGCCAAAGCTATTTCTTTATCCATTATACCATGGTGTTTTCTAGTTTATACACTTTAAAAGGTTTAAAGTTGAAAATAATCTCAAAGGTCTTGAAGTTCATTGCCTTCATTTTGTGGAAGAGGAAACAGTCCCAGAGAGGAGATGGAACTTGCTCAGTGTCACATGACTAATTAGTAGCAAAACCTTTCTTGTCTGTTGGCTATATACCTACCTAAAATTCCATTTCTTTCTTTCTTTTTTTTTTTTTTATACTGAGCCTAATTACTGAATATATCAGAACAAGTGTGTAATATCTCATCTAGCACATTGTTGGTACTCAATAAACACTAAATAATTTACTGTTCACTCTGATTTTCTCTAAGTAGGCTAATAATTTTCTTTGCACCCAGTCTCCTTTAGGTCTTTCTCAGAGCTCTGAAAAAGCAAGCAAACATTTAAAGCAGATTTTATGTAATGAATACATATTTTCTTCTGTCCTTTAAAACCTGAATAAATCCTCTCAACATATAAATAAAGATCATACTAATTGTTTCTATATGTTTGAAAGAACAGAGAAGACTGTACAGTTATTTATTCCTATGGAATTAAAACTGAGAGGGATCTTAAGAAACAAACCTATCTAATTCCCTGTTTCCCAGTCACAAAACAAGTATGTATAAATTCTCTGTGCACATTCATGCTTTATTCAGACCTAAAAAAGTTTAAAAGAAAAAAGAAAGTTTTCTACTGCCCAAAAAGAAGACATGAACTAATGTTTCAGAATTTTAGTGGATTCATGATTTTGTTACTGCAAACTGTAACCCTTTTGTGACTTCTCATCATTTGTTTTCTTATATTCTGTGAAATTTCTATAAAGAAATAGAAAACAATAATAGTCAGCATTTATGTGCTATTTACTCTGTATCAAGCATCATACTAAAAACTTTACAAATATGAATATCTCATGTAATTCTTTTTTTTTAATTTAATAGCCTTTTATTTACAGGTTATATGCATGGGTAACTTTACAGCATTAACAATTGCCAAACCCCTTGTTCCAATTTTTAACCTCTTACCCCACCCCTCCCTAGATGGCAGGATGACAGTAGATGTTAAATACATTAAAATATAAATTAGATACACAATAAGGATACATGACCAAAATGTTATTTTGCTGTACAAAAAGAATCAGACTCTGAAATATTGTACAATTAGCTTGTGAAGGAAACCAAAAATGCAGGTGGGCATAAACATAGGGATTGGGAGTTCAATGTAATGGTTTTTAGTCATCTCCCAGAGTTCTTTCTCTGGGCGTAGCTGGTTCAGTTCATTACTGCTCCATTGGAAATGATTTGGTTGATCTCCTTGCTGAGGATGGCCAGGTCCATCAGAACTGGTCATCGTATAGTATTGTTGTTGAAGTATATAATGATCTCCTGGTCCTGCTCATTTCACTCAGCATCAGTTCGTATAAGTCTCTCCTGGCCTTTCTGAAATCATCCTGTTGGTCATTTCTTATAGAACAGTAATATTCCATAATATTCATATACCACAATTTATTCAGCCATTCTCCAACTGATGGACATCCATTCAGTTTCAGTTTCTACCACTACAAAAGGGCTGCCACAAACATTCGTGCACATACAGGTCCCTTTCCCTTCTTTATAATCTCTTTGGGATATAAGCCCAGTAGTAACACTGCTGGATCAAAGGGTATGCACAGTTTGATAACTTTTTGAGGATAGTTCCAAACTACTCTCCAAAATGGTTGGATTCGTTCACAACTCCACCAACAATGCATCAATGTCCCAGTTTTCCCACATCCCCTCCAACAATCATCATTATTTTTCCTGTCATCTTAACCAATCTGACAGGTGTGTAGTGGTATCTTAGAGTTGTCTTAATTTGCATTTCTCTGATTAATAATGACTTGGAGCATCTTTTCATATGACTAGAAATAGTTTCAATTTCTTCATCTGAGAATTGTCTGTTCATATCCTTTGACCATTTTTCAATTGGAGAATGGCTTGATTTTTTATAAATTAGAGTTAATTCTCTATATATTTTGGAAATGAGGCCTTTATCAGAATCTTTGACTGTCAAAATATTTTTCCAGTTTATTGCTTCCCTTCTAATCTTGTCTGCATTAGTTTTGTTTGTACAAAAACTTTTCAGTATAGTATAATCGAAATTTTCTATTTTGTGATCAGTAATGATCTCTAGTTCTGCTTTGGTCATAAAGTCCTTCCCTTCTACAGGTCTGAGAGGTAAACTATCCTGGTTTCCTCTAATTTATTAATAATTTCATTCTTTATGCCTAGGTCATGAACCCATTTTGACCTTATCTTGGTGTACAGGTGTTAAGTGTGGATCAATGCCTAGTTTCTGCCATATTAGTTTCCAATTTTCCCAGCAATTTTATCAAACAGTAAGTTCTTATCCCAAAAGCTGGGGTCTTTGGGGAATTATCAAAGACTAGGTTGCTATATTTGTTGACTGTTTTATCCCTTGAACCTAACCTATTCCACTGATCAACTAATCTGTTCCTTAGCCAATACCAAATGGTTTTGTAACCACTGCTCTATAATATAATTTTAGATCTGGTACAGCTAAGCCACCTTCACTTGATTTTTTTTCATTAATTCCCTTGAAATTCTTGACCTTTTGTTTTCCATATGAATTTTGTTTTATTTTTTAGGTCATTAAAATAGTTTTTGGGAGTCTGATTGGTATAGCGCTAAATAAATAGATTAGTTTAGGTAATATTGTCATCTTTATTATATTCTGCCCTATCCAAGAGCATTTAATATTTTCAATTGGTTAGATCAGACTTAATTAGTGTGAAAAGTGGTCTGTAATTTTGCTCATAAAGTTTCTGATTTTCCCTTGGCAGATAGATTCCTAAATATTTTATATTATCAGTAGTTACTTTAAATGGAATTTCTCTTTGTAATTCTGACTGTTGGATTTTGTTAGTGATATATAAGAATGCTGATGACTTAAGTGGGTTTATTTTATAACCAGCAACTTTGCTAAAGTTGTTGATTATTTCTAATAACTTTTTAGTAGAATCTTTGGGGTTCTCTAAATATATCATCATGTCGTCGGCAAAGAGTGATAATTTGGTTTCCTCATTGCCTATTCTTATTCCTTTAATCTCTTTCTCAGCTCTTATTGCCAAAGCTAGCGTTTCTAATACAATATTAAATCGTAACGGTGATAGTGGGCAACCTTGTTTCACTCCAGATCTTATTGGGAATGGTTGCAGATCTCATGTAATTCTAACACTAAGTCTGGGAAATAAGTGCCACTTTATCCACAATTTTTCATTTGAGGAACCAAAGAAAAGTAAAGCCTTTTGCTCAAGATCACATGGAAATATAAAGTATCTGATACTAGATTTAAACTTCAACCATTTTGATTCCAGAACCAATTCTCTATCCATTGTACAATGGATATAAATATCTATCTTAATATTTTATGTGCATGTAGGTGTACAATGTATATGAACATGTATATGCACACAACAATTTATGTTCACGCATGTACATTCCCACATGGGTATATTATATGAATGAATTGCTTTGTGTTGTATAGATGTGTACTTGCACACAAGTGCATGTGTACCTGGCTTTGAGTACATGCATGTACAGATATGTGTGTGATATGTAGATACACATTCATATGTGTGCAATTCTGTGTTTGCATGTACTCTCTGGTTATAACACTATTATGTTATGCCATTTCAAGTCATGTCACATAACATTGTATTATATTTTCTTTTATCTTGTAGTATCACATCATATCACAAATGCCACAATATGTTGTTCTATGCCTAATATCTGTGAGTTTTTTCCAGTCTTACTTGGAAGTCATTCTTTCCTAGTTATCATTGTGTTTTCAGGTTTCCTAGTTATTATTGTGTTTTCAAGGTTGTTGAACATGGAAATATTGAGTTTCATTGTTTTGTTTCTCTTTCTTCTAGTCTGTTCCATTGATCTAACATTTTATTTCTTTTCAATTTCATTTATTTTTTTACCATAATTTTTGATGATTATTGTTTTATAATTCAGTTAAGGGTCTTTAGTAAAGTGCTGTTAGTTTTTCTTCAATTTGTCATTTCTATTGCTACTATAGATCTCTCATTTCTCCAAAATAATTTTGCTATTTTATCATATGCTATTTAATATCACTTTGATAGGTTGATTACTATAACATTAAAACTGAAAATTAACTTTAGTATTATTGTCATTTTTATAATGTAGGTACAGCCTACCCAAAACCAAGAACATTTGGTCTATTTAATTTTATTTAATCTATTTATTTTCTTAAGGAGATATTTACAATTGAATCTATCAAGTAATCAAGTAATGTATCTCCATACATTTGATCTCCAAATATTATATGTTATATATTTTATATTTATGAGGAATTTGATTTTAATTTCTAACACTGTATCTTAGATTTCTGTATAATATTAAGATGTTGTTAGTTTTCCCAATTTTATTTTGTGATCTTTAAAAAAAAATTTCACTCTATTCATTTACTATTAAATGAATTTTAATGAAATTGAATTTAAATTAATTAAATTTAATTAATTAAATTAGGGTTTCTGTCTTCTTTTAAACTAGGCTATGTAACTTTTTTCAATTTTTCAACTTTTTAAAATACCCCAATATTATCTTATTTAAGTTTTCTATAGTCTTCCTAATTTCCAGTTTATATTCTTCAGCTCTAATTTTTAATATCACCTCTTTGACATTTTTAATATGCTGATTGTTACTTAAAATTGCATTTTATCAATTATTTCTAAGTATATATGTATCTATATATCCATTGTACATATCCATATTGTATATACATATTTGTGCTTATTATACAATGCATATGTACACACATGTATACACAGACACACACAGATGTTTTCATTTTTATGCACATCCCATAATGGTAGGCATATTGTTTTATCATTATCCTTTTTTCACATAATTAGCAATTTTTCTATTATTTCTTATGTGGGCTAACCACTATTTAATATTCTGTTGTCACTTAAGTTTCAATCTGAATTTGAGTCTTTAGTTTGTGTCCTTCAATTGATTAGTTTTATTGCATTATGGTGTCAAATATGTTATATTTCTGTCTTGTGATATGCCAATGCGTGGTCAATTTTTTGTAGAAGATTTTGGTGGTTTTAAGAAATATTTAAATGTGTAGGTATTTATGTATGTGTGTGTACATATATATGTATATGTAAATGTATGTATGAGTGTATATTATTTATCAATCCTGTTTAGAAAACAACATAAACTTTTTTTTCCTTTTCCTATTTTAGCAACATGTTCAATTATGTATTTTTCTTCGTTCTTTGATTTGCTTAAAACCTCAATATAGTTTACTTTTATCATACTACTTATATTGTCTTCTATAAATTTTACTTTTTTATATGTGCCTTTAGATTCAAAGATATTTGAGCATATAAATTTGATATTGATATTTATTATCTATGAATTCTTTAAAAGAAATGTGATTTTGTCCAGTAGTGACTAGTAGTTTTATCATAACTCCTTCTTTTTGAGTTCATTCATGTATAATAAATTTTGTTATACCTCTTTATTTTTATTGTGTATTTCTCTTCCCTTTTTAGTCATGTTTCTTTTAAATACTAGATTGTAGAACTTCATTTTTATGTAATTTGACTTATTTAATTTTTTATTCATTCATGTGTAAAGTTGAGAGTTGCTTATATGCTCTTTATATTAAATAAAGCACACATATTTGTGTAAATATCTACATATATGTGTGTATATAAGGATTCACACATGTATATATACTTAAATGTACATAAAGGTAAGTATATATGTTTATGTACTGAAATAGGAGTACGTAAGTGGTGTCGTAGATAGAATCCTGAACCTAGAGTTAGGAATGACTGAGATCAAAATCCATCTCAAAAATTCACTAGTTGTGTGATCCTGGGCAAATCACCTTTTTTTGTCTCAGTATCCTCATTTATAAAATGGAAGCAATAATATTACTTTCCCAAGTTTTGAATATCAAATAAGATAATAATTATAAATTGCTAAGCACAGTACTTGAAACATGTTAAGCACATATAGATGTTGTTGTACTTATTATTATACTTATGATCATATGTTATTTTCCCTCTTCTTATGCTAAGGACTTTGTTCAATTATCTTTTTTCTTATATAACTAAGACAAGCCTTATACTAAACTTTCTTTTATTCAACTATAAATTTCTTCTCCATAATTTTAAACTTTGCAAAACTTGCAACTTTCTTTTATTTCCTTCCTTTTGTCTAACTAAGTTATTTTCCTTTTTATTCCTTCTCAATTTAGTGGTCAAGTATAATCCCCCTCCTTCTTCTTTCCTTCACCTTCTTTTATTTATTATGTTTTTCTTTCTAACTTACTATTACCTGATTTCTAAAAAGTATACTTTCCTATCCTGTTCTTGATTATTTATCATCACTTTCTATGTATTCTAGACTTTAATTCTTTGATACCTTGTTCTCATTTATTTGTTCTTACATCTCTGATGAAAATAAAACTTCAAAGTCATCTTATTTATTTACATATATTATCTATTTGATTATTTTTTTTGTCAATGGAGATAGAAAACAAAGGATATATACAGAATTATATGATAGGGAAAATGCATAATTGATATTGCAATTACAAATGTGAATGGGTTAAACTAAACAACAACAATAATAATTGATATTTATATAAACACAATATTATAATTATACTCCTAAGGAAGAAAGAAAACCATCATTTACTAAGTTGCCTACTATATGCCAAAAATTTTTCCAAGGACTTTATAAATATTATTTCATTTCATTGTCATGACAACCTTCGAAGAAGGGCTATGGTATTATTATCCCTGTTTGTCAAGCAGACATTAAATAACTTGCTCGGGATCACAAAACTAGCAAATACCTAAAACTGGACTCAAACTCAGATCTTTTTGACCCTTGACCTGAAACTCTATTCAATGTATCAGTTAGATTCCTCTAAGGTAAAAAGTAGACAATGAATTAGAAAGTGGAATATAACAAAATCCTACATATAAATAATGTACATGAAATGTAGAGATTTACAGAGACTTAAGGGACTGTAACATAATTTATTCTGTTAGGTTAAACTTAAAATAGCTGGGAGAGCAATTATGATTTATATGGAACCGTAAAAAATAGACATGACTAAAAGATTAATAAACAAAGTCCATCATGCTTAAATATACAATAGACAAGGAAAGTATATCAATCCTTAATACACACACACTTAATGATGATTACAATGATGATCTACATATAATGATTTAAGGCTTGTAAAGCATGTTGCAATTTTTTTTTTAAATCTCTAAACACTTCCACCAACAGAGAAGACAATGAGAACAATTAATTAGGTACACAACAAAAGAAATTTAGAAAAAGTAGGGAAAAACCCTAAACAGAAATATAAATTCTGACTATCAAATAAAATAATCTAACTAAAATCAAAAGAAAACATTGAATTATTAAATTAAATTAGGAGATATTTTTAAATTACTAAAGCATAAAAAGAAATAAAATGTCTTACTTCAAACACAGACTAAGTAGATGATCATGCAAAGGTGTTTGTAAAAGAAGTGAATGGAGTTTTCATTTATCTCTTATACTCTGAAGATCAGTTACCAAAGTCATCTGGTACCACTTCTCCTATAAATCTAAAAAGAAAGGAAATGGTTCCAATGGTAAATGGAACAGGAGAAGAGAACCATCTCTAGAGCTGGATGATTTAGGAATCATTCTCAGTTTATCTGCCTACTACCACATGTCACTGTGATTACACAGGACCTTGTCTATCTTCTAAGAGAGAGGATATTGCAGTGGGTTAAAAGGCTTGGCTTAGAATCAAGAGGATTCAGATGCAAGTCTTACCTCTGAAATATATTATTTTAATGGCATTGGCCATGCCACTTAAATCTTTGACAATTCCCTAGGTCAGTTATTCATTTAAGAATAGACTTGTGAAGTTGAAAAACAAAAAGGTATGTTTTTTAAGACAATATGGGTGCCTATTTTCTTTTATAGTGAATATAATCACAGTGTAAAATTGTAGCGTCAGAGGATTGCAGATGAAAAATAGTAAGGAATTTAAGAGATCACTAGTCAAAATTTGAGTTCTATATTTCATTCCAAGATGCTTTTGGAAATAAGATGAGTGAACATTTCCCATCCATCACCCCTCCCTCCTAAATAGATAACATCAGTTTTTAGAATTAAAGAAAGACATTCCTTCATTCCTATTTACTCTAGAAGACAAGTTTTTGAGAAGAAATGGCCCTAGGTTACAGTTCTCCTCTCTAACATACTACTTTCCCCCCCTTATACCACCCCTGCCTCCAAGATACATTTCATTGCCTTCTGAAAATCAAAAGCCTTTGTTCCTCCATTAAAAAGAAGATAAGAAGAGGTGTAGGTAAATTGAGAAAGAACATTTTCTTTTGTGTCCTCAAAGCAATTGAAAATATTGTCTTCTCAGCCTTTCAGTTCTAACTAGTAAAATGCTTAATAAATATAATGTCTGGTACCATTAACTCCCTTAAGTCCTTGTATGGGAATTTAGTTGTTCTTCATTTAACATGTCAGACTGGGAACAGGCCACTGAACAGAACCAGCTCTTTGGTTCACCCTGTCAGTTGTGCCAAACTATAATTCTATCTGCAATTCTGCTAACAAAGTGAGATAAATCATTCTGAAAACATAATTTGTATAGCTCTTAACCATTTGATTACTTGGAATGTGTTAATCACAATTTTGATTTTTTAAAAAAACGTGCCAAATGAGGCATTATGCCTTCAGGAAAGACTAGGATCATGACTTTCTGATAGCCTGTTTTGGGGATTTATTTCTGCAGTAAAAGGCAAAAGATTGTGGTTCAACATATAACAGTTCTTTTATTATAAATGCAAGAAAATCATATTTTAAAATAGTACTCAAAGACTCTTCTAGTAATGTTTTTGAAAATTATGATTTCCCATCCTGTTTCTCTGTTTTCTTCAATATATATATATATATATATATATATATATATATATATATATATCACACACACACACACACACACATTTTAAGTTGTCCAGGTATTTTCCTTAGATACTCCTTTTTTGAACATAATACAAATTTTCCTTTAATCTTTTAAGCCAAAAAAGAGGAAAGATCTTAGAATACTTATTCTTTGGTTTAATTTTAATTTAAGTTCATCAAAATTTTGGAACTCACACCATGAAAATCCCCTAGAGAAAAGCAATTGTCTAATATCTCAAGGAAGTACACACTAGAATTATTCCAATTTTACAAATGAGGGAATTGAGGCAGACAGAAGTTATATGACTTGTTCAGGGTCCAAAACTATTAAGTTTTAAGCAATATTAAAACTCACTAATTTTGAGTATAAGTTCAGCACTCTATATATTGTGGCATCTAGTTGCCTGGAATCTAAACCATGATTGGTCCCTGCATCTACTCTGTTTTCTACTGAACTGCTGATGAATATATCTGGAGGAAGTTGCATAACTCTGCTAATAAAGTTCCTTGAAAATATGTTATCCAAATGCAGAATGTTGGAGGGGATGTGGGAAAACAAATACATTGTTGGTAGAACTGTGAATATATCCAACCATTCTGGAGAGCAATTTGGAACTATGCTCAAAAAGTTATCAAACTGTGATATCTTTGATCCAGCAGTGTTACTACTTGGGCTTATATCCCAAAGAGATCATAAAGAAGGGAAAGGGACCTGTATGTGCACGAATATTTGTGGCAGCCCTTTTTGTAGTGATAGAAACTGAAACCGAGTGGATGCCCATCAGTTGAGAATGGCTTGAATAAATTGTTATAGAAATTATGGAATATTATTGTTCTGTTAGAAATGACTAATAGGATGATTTCAGAAAGGCCTGAGAGATTTAGACGAACTGATGCTGAGGAAATGAGAGGGCTAAGAGATTATTATATACTTCAACAATAATACTAGATGATGACCTAGTTCTGATGGACCTGGCCATCCTCAGCAACTTAGATCAACCAAATCATTTCCAATGGAGCAGAAATGAATGAACCAGCTACACCAGGAAAGAACTTGGAGATGACTAAAACCATTACATTGAATTCCTAATCCCTATATTTTGCCCACCTGCATTTTTATTTCCTTCACAAGTTAATTCCTACAATATTTCAGAGTCTGATTCTATTTGTACAGCAAAATAACGGTTTGGTATGAATACTTATTGTGTATCTAATTTATATTTTAATATATTTAATTCTACTGGTCATCCTGCCATCTGGGGAGGGGCGGGGAGTAAGAGGTGAAAAATTGGAACAAGAGGTTTGGCAATTGTTAATGCTGTAAAGTTACCCATACATATAACCTGTAAATAAAAGGCTATTAAAAAAAAAAGAAAAGAAAATATGTTATCCAGTCTGATCTGAGCCCTCTTTATTTCATGCTTGTCCTTTAACTTTTCCCTGATCAATTTTTTTCTTAATCATGACAACTGCTATTTGAAGCATTTTTTCTTTTGTTAATCTACTCAGCCCCCATAGATTCAAATGTCCTTTCTATGCATTTCACTATCAAATTTGAATATCCATATATATTTTCCTGAACTGTTTCACACCAAATTGCCTGCCTGACATCTTTACTTCCACATTTCACAGGCTTCTGATGATCAGCATACCTCAAAGAGGACTTCTAATTATTCTCATAAATCTACCTCTCTTTATAACTTTTTTATTTATGAGAATACTGTCATTCTTCTACCTACCTTACTTTGCAACCAAGGATTCTTCAGTCTCACTAATTGTCAATAATCAATCACAACAACAATCTTGTTGATTTCACTTCTTCAATAACTCTTATATCACTTCTCTGGTCATTTCCATGGTCCAGAGACACTCTTTACTTCATACTTAAATTATTGCAATAACTTCCAAATTATTATT
Organism: Sarcophilus harrisii; assembly: GCF_902635505.1. Taxonomy (NCBI): domain Eukaryota; kingdom Metazoa; phylum Chordata; class Mammalia; order Dasyuromorphia; family Dasyuridae; genus Sarcophilus; species Sarcophilus harrisii. The sequence goes on along the minus strand of NC_045429.1, from coordinate 178,958,900 downwards.
TTTTGTATCTGGTCTCTTTGATCTTCAATCCATCTTCCGCCTAGCTATCAAACATAAGATTTTCCACTTTTGGACTTCTGGGAGTGGAGCCAAAATGTCAGAATAAAGCCAGGAAAGGGTTCAAGCTCTACCAGTTTCTTTAGAAAACCACATGAAACTAAATCACTATTTGACAAAAATTGCTGGGAAAACTGGGAAATAATATGTCAGAACTTCAACATAGACCTACATCTCACATTCCATAATAAAATAAGGTCAAAATGCAAGAAAGGAAAGTAGAAATCAAAAAAAAAAAAATCCTCCAATTTCCACCTCAAAGAGACCCTACAAGGTAAATATACAGGAAAATCATTGCTAAATTTTGAACCCCTCCAGGTCAAAGAGAATGTTTTACAGGCAACAACAATAGCAGCAAAATTCAAATGTGCTAATGCTGCAATTGGAATTTCACAGGGCTTATCAGTGCTTATAATAAAAGACAGAAGGTATGGGAATACTATGTATCAACAATCAAAAGAAATAGGGTTGCAGACAAAAATACCACAACCAGAAAAAAATAAATATAATGTTGATTTTAAAAATGGACATTTAATGAACTGTCAAATTTTCAGGATACTTTCAAATAAACCTGAACCCAATAGAAAATTTAACATATAAGAGCCAACATCAAAGATTAATTTAAGGGACTAAATGAGGATAAAGTACATTTTAAATGTAAAAAGTCATTTGTCCAAGATTTTCATTAGTAATTGGATAGTCCAAAAGAAAGACTGAGAAAAACCTGAGTATTATATGACTCTTAAAACTAAACCTTGTTTAGTTCTATCCCACATAATTTTTTTATATATATATTTTTTTTATTTAATAGCCTTTTATTTACAGGATATATACATGGGTAACTTTATAGCATTAACAATTGACAAACCTCTTGTTCCAATTTTTCACCTCTTACCCCCCTCACCCCCTCCCCTAGATGGCAGGATGACTAGTAGATGTTAAATATATTAAAATATAAATTAGATACACAATAAGTATACCTGACCAAAACGTTATTTTGCTGTAGAAAAAGAATCAGACTCTGAAATATTGTACAATTACCTTGTGAAGGAAATCAAAAATGCAGGTGTGCATAAATATAGGGATTGGGAATTCAATGTAATGGTTTTTAGTCATCTCCCAGAGTTCTTTTTCTGGGCATAGCTAGTTCAGTTCATTACTGCTCCATTAGAAATGATTTGGTTGATCTCGGTGCTGAGGAGGGCCTGATCCATCAGAACTGGTCATCATATAGTATTGTTGTTGAAGTATATAATGATCTCCTGGTCCTGCTCATTTCACTCAGCATCAGTTCATGTAAGTCTCTCCAGGCCTTTCTGAAATTATCCTGTTGGTCATTTCTTACAGAACAGTAATATTCCATAATTTTCATATACCACAATTTATTCAACTCATTCTCCAACTGATGGACATCCATTCAGTTTCCAATTTTAGCCACTACAAAAAGGGCTGCCACAAACATTAGTGCACATACAGGTCCCTTTCCCTTCTTTATAATCTCTTTGGGATATAAGCCCAGTAGTAACACTGCTGGATCAAAGGGTATGCACAGTTTGATAACTCTTTGAGCATAATTCCAAACTACTCTCCAAAATGGTTGGATTCGTTCACAACTCCACCAACAATGCATCAATGTCCCAGTTTTCCCACATCCCCTCCAACAATCATCATTATTTTTCCTGTCATCTTAGCCAATCTGACAGGTGTGTAGTGGTATCTTAGAGTTGTCTTAATTTGCATTTCTCTGATTAATAATGACTTGGAGCATCTTTTCATATGACTAGAAATAGTTTCAATTTCTTCATCTGAGAATTGTCTGTTCATATCCTTTGACCATTTTTCAGTTGGAGAATGGCTTGATTTTTTATAAATTAGAGTTAATTCTCTATATATTTTGGAAATGAGGCCTTCATCAGAACCTTTGACTGTAAAAATATTTTCCCAGTTTATTGCTTCCCTTCTAATCTTGTCTGCATTAGTTTTGTTTGTACAAAAACTTTTCAGTTTGGTATAATCGAAATTTTCTATTTTGTGATCAGTAATGATCTCTAGTTCTGCTTTGGTCATAAAGACCTTCCCCTTCCACAGGTCTGAGAGGTAAATTATCCTATGTTCCTCTAATTTATTAATAATTTCATTCTTTATGCCTAGGTCATGAACCCATTTTGACCTTATCTTGGTGTACGGCCTTAAGTATGGATCAAATGCCTAGTTTCTGCCATATTAGTTTCCAATTTTCCCAGCAATTTTTATCAAACAGTAAGTTCTTATCCCAAAAGCTGGGATCTTTGGGTTTGTCAAAGACTAGGTTGCTATATTTGTTGACTGTTTTGTCCCTTGAACCTAATCTATTCCACTGATCAACTAATCTATTCCTTAGCCAATACCAAATAATTTTGGTAACTGCTGCTCTATAATATAATTTTAGATCTGGTACAGCTAAGCCACCATCATTTGATTTTTTTTTCATTAATTCCCTTGAAATTCTTGACCTTTTGTTTTTCCACATGAACTTTGTTGTTATTTTTTATCCCACATAATTTTATTACTAGTTTAATGACCTTTAACAAAATTCTAGCCACAAGCACTGGTTAAGAAATAAAGCTTTGGTCTAGTTGTGCTGTTTTTGCTATGGATTTGCAATCTTTAGGGGTTAGGATTTTATAAGCCAAATTCTGTAATATCATCTTAACATAAGATGATGTAGACCCCTAGAGGGTACAAGCTTTGATAACTTCAAGATTAAAAAGTGTGTTTTCTCTGATTTGACCTAGAGGCCTTTTGGGATCTGGTTCTTCAATTACATGATATGCTCCCATTTTCAATCCAAACATATCCTCTCCATTCCTTTTTTGCCTTAGCCAATACCTCCTGTAATTGGGACATAAGAAGAGGACAAGATGGTTGAGCTGGCAGTGCCAATGGCACCACTGCCCCTCCTGTTCCTCTGTCTCCCATCCACAAAGGTAGAGTTGAAGGAGGAGGATAAGAAAGTAGTGGGTCAGAAAGTGGGGGATACAGCCGGGGTGCAGGTGTAGGGGGAAGTCAAGGTGGGCTGAGAAATGGGGATATGCCACACCCCTCAAACCCCTCAGTGCCATCTTTGTCTTTGTTTAAAGTGCCACACCCTTTAGAGTTGTCAGCAACTTCTTTTTGTTTATTTTCTTCATCCTCTTGTTTAGCACACACTAAAGGCCCTCTTTTTTTGATAATATATTGACTATCTCAAAGCCAATTTTATTACATTGTACATAAGAACGGTATGCTTGGGGATTGAACCAGGACCCATCATATTATAGTATTCAGTTAGTTATTATCCCACTGTCTTCTGCTTCTCTGGCTCCAATGTTTTCTCTTTAGGTAGCCACAGAGATATGCACTCCACAGCATCTAAGACCTAAGTGATGTGCTTTTGAGTTACTAAGAAAATTTGTTTTTTTATTAACTTAACCAAGTATTTTTCATACTTCCCTCAAAAGGGAGGCTCCTTTGTTAGCACTTTCCTCATTTCAGCTGGAAAACTAAAGTGACTAGATTAGTCCCTGCTGAATCTTCCCAATGCCTGTTTAAACTTACCCTGTTTCTTGGTACCATGGATTCCTAACTCAAACTTGCATTGTTCAAGTCAGCCAAGCTGCTGAGTGCCCTATTCTTGAGAGCCCTACCTTTGGCGCCAATTGTCCCAACCTGCTCATGGGAGGATTTCAGTATGACTCCACCCTGAGTCATAATCATGGATGACCAGTGATGAGGCAGAACTTATGAGAATGGTCAAATACAAAAATTCCTCCGTCTTATACACCTTGTACTTACACAATACACTTATATAACCATAGGATACTGTGCATGTGGGACCACATAAACAACTTGCTATTATGTGCAGATATTTCCTTGCCACATTAGCATAATTCTGTTTTAAGTACAACACAGGTTGTCACTCCTAGCTCCTAGGAAGGGCAAGATGCCCTTGGGGGCAATGGGGAGCCAAACCAGACATTATCAGTAGGGTTTTATTTAAAGGACAAAAGGGTCTTATACCTCCCCCAGGGTTCCTCACTATCTGTGGCCCATTACACAGATCTGTGGAGAAGGGAGAAAGTTATGACCAAAGAAGAATCAGAGAGCATTATGAAAGGCAAAGTGGACAACTTTGATTAAATTAAATTAAATTAAAAAGGTTTTGCACAGAAAACCCCAACAGAAACAAAATTAAATGGGAAGTACAATGTTGGGGAAAAATTATAGCCTGTGTTTCTGGTAATGGTCTTCTTTCTAAAATATATAAAGAACTGGGACAGCTAGGTAGTACAGTGAATATAGCTCTAGTCCTGAATTCAGGAGGACTTGAGTTCAAATTTAATCTCAGACACTTAACAATTCCTAACTGTGTGACCCTGAGCAAGTCACTTAACTCAGGAAAAAAATGAAATAAAACATATAAAGAACTGTGTCAAATTTATAAGAATACATGTTATTCCCCAATTGATAAATGATCAAAGGATATGAACAGATAATTTTCAGATGACTAAATTAAAGTTACCTATAGTCATATAAAAATGCTCTAAATCACTATTGATTAGAGAAATATAAATTAAAACAACTCTGAAATATTACTTCATACCTCTCAGATAGGCTAAAATGACAGGAAGAGATAATGATAAATGTTGGAGAGGATGTGGGAAAACTGGTACACCAATATATTGTTGGTGGAGTTATGAAATGATATAGTCATTCTGGAGAGCAATATGGAACCAATCTGGAACTATGTCCAAAGAATTATAAAACTGTGCATACCCTTTGACTCATCAGTGACACTACTGGATCTGTATCCCAATTAAGTCATAAAGAAAGAGAAAGGACCCACATGTGCAAAGATGCTTGTAACAGCTTTTTCTGTGGTACCAAAGAACTGGAAAAATAATACATGTCTATCATTTGGGAAATGGATGAATAAGTTATGATATATAAAAGTAATTGAATATTATTTTTCTATAAAAAATGTTGAACAAGCTGATTTTAGGAAGGCCTGGAAAGATTTATACTAACATGCTGAGCAAAATGAGCAGAATCAAGAATACGCTGTACCCAACAACAGCAAGAATGTTTAATAAACGACTATGAAAAACTTGGTTCTTCTCAGTGGTTCAGTGATCAAAAACAATCCAAATAGGTTTTAGACATAAATGCCATCTGCATCCACAAAAAAGAACTATGGGAATTAAATGTAAATCAACACATGCTATGTTAACTTCGTTTTTCTTTTTTTTTTCTCTCCCATGTTTTTTTTTTTTCTTTTGCTCTGATTTTTTCTCCCAACCTGATTTATAAAAAGCAACTTCTATTAAAAACAAATACATTTTAAAAATAGATTCTCCTCTTTTTATCCCTATTACTCAAGAAGTTTCAGATGTTCCTCATTGCTCTCTGAATAAAGTCCAAACTTCTCTGTTTAGTTTTTAAAGACCTTAATTAGATACAAAGAGAAAACATTTTTACAAAAAGTATAGCACTCTTATGACCTCGTTGTGGCACCTGCTTTGGGCTTGTGGTATTATCTTTATCCTGCAACTGAGAAAACTGAAGATGGGTATTTCAGTGATTTGCCCAAGATGAAATAGCTGGTCACTGTCTGACACAGAATAACATGGAGCAGTATACTTAACTGCTCCCTCAAAACAAATTAAGCATTTTTTTAAACTGATAAGTTATTGAGCTTTTTCTTGAAATTTAACTTGGATTAGGGACTTTTGACATAGCTTCCTCTGCACCTGAGTACAAAATAGTCATGAGAAGCTGGTGTGACTCTCTCATACTTGACTAGTGAATTACTATCAATAATTCAGGCAAGGAAGTTGTGCTTAGCTGAAACAACTTGAGATGTCCTGAATGAATATAATAGTTGCATAACCTTCTTCTGTTATGTCTAATTAAATTTATTTTATGTTAATTACTAAATTGCTAAATAATTGTACATCTTTATTTTGTTCTAATATTGAACCAATCTATTAGAAGATTTAGTTCAAACAAGCTTTTATCTAGAGGAGATAAGATTTGAACTCTGCTGTTTCTCACTTCATCTCTAGTGCTCTAGGCACTCTGCTAGCTGTATTTTCATACAACAGTAGCAAATTCAAGAAAGAGATAATTTAAAGAGAAGCTCCATTCAATATAAATACCAAATGTATAAAATATTTGGGAGTCAATCTGCTAAAGTATTATTAATACCTAAGGAGATTAAGATTACTGGCAGTTTCAGAGAAAATTATTCCTTCTTCCAATGTGGGTTGATAGTTACTTCACCTTAGAAATTTGTCTAGGATATCAAGAAGTTAAATGGATTGCAAAATCAGCAGCTGCGAAAAATGGTATCTGTATAGATAAAATTGCAAAATATCATTTGAAAAAGAAGATCCAAAAATAATTAGATGGATACACTAAGTATGCCATTCTTAAAGGATGAGATAGATTTTATGCATTAAAACTAATCCCATCCATTTGAGTCTTATCCCCTCCCATTTTGTCTTGGTCCTTGTTCAATAACATTCCTTCCTTTTCTCTTTCTTTTAACAGTTCATAGCTGTTAAATTAGCTGTTAATTAGGATCAAAGCATTAGGGTGATGTTTAGGACTTCTTTATATAATTTGGGCAATGTAGTCAGTTGACAAATCTTTGAATTTCACCATCATACCATTTTTTGCATCCTTTCCCTTTGTACCAATTCCATTATTACTATCAAAGTTCAGAAGGAAGAAAAGGGGGAAGAAAGAAAAAAAAAAGGAAAGTAGAAAGAAGAAAGAAAAACAAAGAGGAAATAGAAGAATGACTTCACACAACAGTCTAATCTGTTGTGTTTTCTGCTTAATCACATAATAACATTTAGGAAATATTCTTGTTGTTTGGCAAAAATGACTTGCCATAATTAGATTATATAAACTTGCATTTTAATAGGAATTTTATTACATAAGAAAGTATGAGAAGTAATCTACAAACCATTTAAAGTACATAGGCAATGCAAAACCACTAAGCTTAGCAGCTCCCTCATGAGCAGAAATATATGCCCCAAATAATAAAAAGAAATTACTTTTTCATAAAGTAATGATCTGATGTTTAAACTCATTTGAATTTTGGTTATTGAAAACATTCTTGGTAAAGCAAGACTCTAGGGATCACTTAACAAGTATTCTTCAGGTTTTATTTTTTCAACTGGTGCATACAATTAGAACTTTTAACTTGTGTGCAAAGCATGCATCCATTAAACATTGTAACATAGAAGATAAGGGAAAGAATTCACAGTAAAGGCCAGATTTATCTATATCATGTTACTAAACAAAATACTTATTCCTAAAAGCCTTGCTTAAGATTGGAATAACAAAAAAAAAAAATCTAGAAATGTTTGGAAAATAATTGAAATCTTAATCCAAAATGAACATTGACCTAAAATTGATCCATGGCTTGGAATTATTTTCATATTGAAATATTTTAATATAAGAATAAAGTTTGTCAGTAGAGCAAAAATTAATAATGTTCAGAATATTTAAATTTTTTTTGAAAATGCATTTTGACTAAATATAATATTTTGGAAAATATTTTAATACTTATTATTTTAAAAATGACCAAAACTGTTTTGTATATAAAAATACTTTCTGAGTAGCAGGACTTTTTTCCAAATGTTATGGCTATCTATTTCTGGGGCTATAATTTTTTAAAATGTTAATTAGGCCAATTTTTTCTTTGACTCCTTTATCCTTTTTCTTTTAATTCTTAATTCTAATGTCCTAGATTCTTTTTGACCCAGTTTCCTCTTGTGTATCCCTTTCCTCAAAACCTTTTTTTTTTCTTATCTTAGGTAAATAATTTCATCTCTCTAAGCCATAGATTCCTCCTCTGTTAAATGATCAAGGTGGATCAGGTAATCTTAAAATTTTTTTTCTACCTTTGTATCTATTTGATTTTGAGATCTAGCTATTAAGAACATCCAATGAAGGTTGGAAGTTTAAAGTAAAACTTTATTTGTATTTAGGGAGTATATAGTATTCAATTTTGAAACTTCCAAAAATAAAATGAACACATTTTAAAAATAAATTTTTATGTCCTTTTTTAGGACAAAACTTTTAAAAAAATCTCTCTCTCTTTCTCCCTTTCTTCATCATAACATAATAAAGAGAGTTTTTCAAGAGAAAAGAAAAAGATGACAAATCAGCATTGCTGACCAATAGATCCCCCCCGCCAAAAAAAAATCTGAAAATACGTGTAGTGTGTAACCTTATGTTTCTCTTACCACTAAAAAAAGTTAATGTCAAAGTATCTTTTGCTATCACTTTTTTCTATTCATATTTGTACTTTGTAGTTTCTACTATTACATTTGATTGCATGCATGTGTGTGTGTGTGTGTGATTGTTTTCTTGTTTACACTGTTATAGTGATGTATATCATTTTCTTGTTTCTGTTTATTTCACTATGTCTCAGTTCATGTAGATATTCTCATGCTTCTTTACCTTCATTATATTTGTAATTTCTTAGAATACAATTACATTTAATTACATACATCCATCAAAATTTGTTTATCCAATTACCAGTTGGTAGTTATGCATTTTATATTCATTTCTTTGTTTTCATAAAGTGTTGTTGTATTTTGCTGAGTATGAAAACTGGCTTCTTATCAATGATTTCTTTAGGATATGAACATATTAGCAGAATCTCTAAGTTAAAGGCAATGGATACTGTTCTATTTTTGTTTTTGTTTTGTTTTTTACCGTATAATTAAAAATTGCCTTCCAAAACAGTTGTAACAATCTGTAATTCATCAACAATGTATTAATACGCCTATTTTCCCACAAAGCCTCAATTATTACTAATTGTTATCTTTCATGGTGGTTTCCAATCTGTAAAATTTTAGATTAAAACCTCAGAATTGTTTTGATTTGACTTTCTCTTATTAGTAGTAATATGGAACATATTTTACATTTTTCATTTGAGAGTTGTTTTTCTTTTGATTGATTTATTGAATTGGGGAGTCAATTTTGATTTCACTTATATATCTGGTTAATCTTTATGTATCATGGAAATTAAACTAGTATCAGAGAACTTTATTATACACATACTTTTTCTTAAATTGTTTCTATCTCTTATTCATAATTCCCCTTTTGGAAAAATTCAAGAAGATAAGGACAATTGGAGAAAATATCTAGTCCTGGGGTAGAGCTAAGATGGCGAAGAATAGCAAGATCTTTTTCTGAGCTCTTCCTGGTTTCCCTCAAATCAACAACAGATCAAACCTCTGAATGAGTCTTGGAGAGACAGGACTCACAAATATTTGGAGTGTAACAAATTTCCAGCAGAAGATATTTTGGAAGAACTTCAGGAAAGGTCTGTCTCATTTGGGCAGTGAGAAAATTGCAATTGTACACAGGCACAATGCAGCACAGTGTATTGCAGGGAGAAGCAGGATACAGAAGATTCCTATGGGGGCATTTAGTGGGAGGCTCATAGTCAAAATAGAGCAGTTTGCTGTTGCCAGAAACCAGTGGATCAGCAGACTAGCTGTGAGACCTCCAACACAACTGCAGAAGGGATATAGTGAGCCCCTGAACCCCAGCATAACACAAGATTTGGCCACACTCGCCTAGCACAGGAAGAAAGCCAACATCACTAGGTTTAGAGCAGTGTAAAGCTGCTGTCATAGAAAAAGCTTGGTACAATCTCCCCTTTGCCATAAGAGCAGAACTCAACCTTTAAAAGTGAAGAAAAAAGCAAAAAGAGCTCTGATCATGGATAGATTTTATGGAGAGAGGGAACAACAGACTGGAGGACACTAAAGGCAAAAAATCTCCAAGTGAGTCTCAAAAATTGATATAATTTGGTCATTTTACAAGACTCTCTTGGAAGAATTCAAAAAGGATTTAAAAGAGAGTTAGAAGAAAAAAGGGGGAAAGGAAATGAGAGCTCTCAAAAAGGAAACATAGATATTTTCTGAATAGTTTACTTAAATTTAAACTTAAAAAATAGTTTTGGCAAAATGGAAAAAGAAAACAACTCCTTGAAAAATACAATTCCTGAAATGGAAAAAAAAAATGAATAAAACAAATTCATTTAAAAGTTCAATTGGCCAAATGAAAAAGAAGATACAAAAGCTAATTGAAGAAAATTATTCACTAAAAATTAGAATTGAACAAATGGAAGTGTATGATTCCATGAGACATCAAGGATCAGTAAAACAAAACCAAAAAAAAAAAAAAAAAAGGAAAAATAGAAGAAAATGTAAAATGACTCATCAGAAAAACAATTGACCAGGAAAATAGGTCCAGAAGAGACAGTCTGAAAATTATTGAACTCCCTGAATATCACTATGAATAAAAGAGCCTAAGCAACTTCTTTCAGGAAATCATCCAGGAAAAGTATCCTACAACCAGAGGGTAAAATAAGCATTGAACACATCCATCAAACACCTTCTGAAAGAGATCCAAAAATGAAAACTCCAGGTAATATTGTAGCTAAATTTCAGAAATATAAGATCAAGGAGAAAATACTGCAAGAAGCCAGAAAGAAACAACTTAAATATCAAGGATCCACAATCAGGATTACCCAGGACCTAGTAGCTTCTATATTAAAAAATCAAAGGACCTGGAATATGATATTCTGGAGAGCAAAGGAACTTGAACTTCAGCCAGTAATAACTATCCAACAAAATTAAGCATTATCTTTGAGGGGAAAAATGAATATTCAATGAAATAGAAGATTTTCATTTATTTTTGATGAACAAAAAACTTAATCATCAAATACAGAACTCAAGGGAACCATAAAAAGTTAAAAAGGAAAAAAAAATATTTTTAAAGTATAAAAAGTTTACATACCTATATGGGAAGATGACATGTTTAATTTTTGAGAACTATATCTGTTAGGGGTATACATAGTGTTGGTGTAATTTGACTTTACTTTGGTGATATAAAAAAGAAGTTATTGCTGGAAAAGGGATTGTACTGGAAGAAGAGGGAAGGGGAAGTAAAAAGCATCAAATAAAGAAGCAAAAACATCTATTACACTTGAGGGAAAGAAGGAAGAAGGATGGGCATTGTGTTAACCTTAATCCCATCATATTAGAGTCAAAATAAAAATATTAGAAATAGGTTTGATAGAGAAATTTGGCTCATACTATAGGGAAGTAGGAGGAAAAAGGAGAAAGGAAAAGGGAAGATAATAGAAAGGAGAACAGAAGTAGAAGGGAAAGGGATAAGAAAGGAAAGGAGCTATAAAAGGGGAGGGCAAATTGAGGAAGGTGGTTGTCAGAAGCAAAACATTTTTGAGGAGGGAAAGGGGAAAGGAAAGGGAAAAATATCTAGTCTTGTTTTGTTAGTTATCAGACATGAAATACATTTCTAATGGAATCATTTCTTTAAAAAAATGCCAAGGACAAAAACTTCAAACAAGGTGCTCCATTTTACACCTGAAAGTATAATATATACTTCCATATCTTAGAAAGTGAGGACTACCTATTTTATTATTTCAATGAATTTGAGAGTGCTGTTTTTACCATTTTCCTCTGGAAAAGAAAGAGAAAAAATGTAAGCTGGCATAATATCTCAACAAAATAATGGAAGTTTACAAAAGGACACCAATGTAAGTCCCATTTTAACATAAAAGGATACAGCAATATAAAATAGAGCAGTAGTGGTGAGAAATTCATTAAAATTACAACAACAATATAAAATTAAAATTAAATAGTTTGGGAAGAATTTCCCCTTTAAGTTTCTACTGTGCTACTGCTAACATGAATCTTGATCATGATTACTGCTCTCTAGTGATTACTGGACATGAGAGAGGGTTATCAGATATTGTTTTCTGAGAATTTAGCATTGTTGTTTTGTCTTGAGGTTTATTAGGAATTACAGGAAAATTAAAAGTTTCTTTGAACAACATGGATTTAATGGAAAAAAAGAAAGAAGTGTTATTTGACGCTCTTCTGTATCTTCCATCACTCATACCACAGAGATAAAGATTGATGCTTATTAATTTTTATGAATACTGTTTTAGTGAAGTTAAAAATAATTTATAGAGAAAATAATATTTATGTAAGGCAAATAGTCATTCCATTATATTCTGCATGAATGGAACCATACTTGACACATTGTGGGACCTTACTTGAAATGTTCCGTTATATTCTGGATGTTTCATTTTAAAGCCATTGACAGATTAGGGATAAATTAGGACATTATCACAAAGAAAGCAGAATCATTAAGAGATTGGAAACTCTGCCATATTTTTAATTAAATGAGAGGTTTTAATCCAAAGAAGATAAAAAGGCAACAAATGTAATTATTTTCAAACATTTGAAGTTCTATGAACAAATATTTGAAAACAATGACCAAGGTCTCTCCTTTATTTTCTCTTTACCAAATACCTTTATCTTCTCAAACATCACTGGTTTATAGAGCTAGTGGCATAGGACAAAAGTTGTAGGAAGAGAGATTACAATTCAAAATAAAGAAGGAATGTCTAACACTTAAGAGAGTGTAATAGTGGAATTGGCTGCCTCATTGAATAGTGAACTCTATTCTTTGGAGAAATAGAAGTTTAAAAGAAAAGGTTCAAAGTCCAGAAGCAGCATGTTATAGGAAAGGATACTGGACCACAGACTAATACAGTAAAGATATTTGTCTCTACCACTAACTAAATGTAATATTTAAACTTCAGGTCAACTTGTCTTCATCTGTAAAATTAGAGGATTGGAATAGATAATGTCCAATCCTTCCTTTGTTCTAGGATTCATCTAAAGAAGATGTCAAAATTCCTATGGATTATTTATTCATTTGTTGGTTTCTTGCTATTATTACTTCCTTCTAAAAATCTGGATTTCCAAAGATCAAATTCTTCCTTTTCTGCTTACTTTTCTGAAAGAATTTCCTTTTTCATCCTGACATCTTTTTCTGTGTATTTTCTATTTCTGTCTTCTATTTTCCTGTATAACCTACTGCCACTTACTTATTTATCCACATGTAAATGAAAATTGAAGGTAGTCTTAATAATATTCACTTAGCTATCCCTGTCTTTTCAGAAATACAATGACTACCGTTATACACCTCTGCTCCCTTTTCTAGCTAAACTCTTTAAGAAAGTCATCCAGAAATCCAAGGACTATATGAACACAATTAGAAAACACTTCTCACCCAAATAAAGTCAGATCTAAACAATTCGAAAAATACCAATGGTTCATAGAGTAGTTGAGCTAATATAATAAAAATGACAATTCTATCTAAAGTGATCTATTTGTTCAATGCCATATTAATCAAACTGCCAAAAAATTATTTTATAGAACTAGAAAACACTATAACAAAATTCATCTGGAAGAACAAAAGATCAAAAATATCAAGGAAATTAAAGAAAAAAATACAAAGGATGGTGGTTTAACAAAACAAAACCTAAAACTATATTATAAAACAGCAATCATAGAAATCATTTGGTATTGGGTGAGAAATAGAATGGTGGATCAGTGGAATAGATTAGATACACATGACCCAATAATCAAGACCTAAAGTAAACTAGTATTTGATGAACCCCCAAACTCCAACTTCTGGAATAGGAATTCATTATTTGATAAAAACTGTTTGGAAAACTGGAAAATAATATGTCAGAAAATTGGCATAGACCTACATCTCACACCCCATACCAAAATAAGATCAATGTGGATATGTGATTTGGGCATAAAGGGTAATGCCATAAACAAATCAGGAGAGCAAGGGATAATTTGCCTATCAAATCTTTGGAGAAGGGAGGAATTTATGACCAAAAATGAAGTAGAGAACATTACAAAAAGAAAAAATGGATTTTGATTACGTTGAATTGAAAAAGGTTTTGCACAAACAAAACCAACAAAAACAAGATTAAAAGGGAAGTACAAAGCTGGGGAAAAAACCTTTTTTGTCAGTTTCTGATAAAGGTCTTATTTCTAAAATATATAAAGAACTATATCAAATGTATAAGAATATCAGTCATTCCCCAATTAATAAATGGCCAAACAATAAAGCTATCTGTAATCATATGAAAAATACTCTAAATCACTATTGATTAGAGAAATGCAAATTAAAACAGCTCTGAGGCACCGCCTCATACCTCTCATATTGGCTTAGATGACAGGAAAAAATAATGATAAATGCTAGAGGGAATGTGGGAAAACTGGAACAATAATGCATTGTTGGTGGAGTTGTGCAATGATCCAACCATTCAGAAGAGCAATCTGGAACTATCCCCAAAGGGCTATCAAACTTTGTGTACCTTTTGACCCAGTAGTGCCATTACTGGGTCTGTATCCCAATGAAATCATAAAGGAGGGAAGAGGACCCACATGTGCAAAATGTTTGTAGTAGTTCTTTTTGTGGTAACAAAGAACTGGAAAATGACCATCAGTTGGGAAATGGCTGAATAAGCTGTGGTATTTGAAGGTAATGGAATATAATTGTTGTATAAAAAAAAAATGATGAACAAAGCTGATTTTAGAAAGACCTGAAAAGATTTACACAAATGATGCTGAGTGAAGCAAGCAGAACCAGGAATACATTGTACACAATAACAGCAGGAATGTGTGATGATCAACTATGAAAGATTTGGTTTGATCCAAAGCAATCACAATCAACTTTGGACAGAAAATGCCATCTGCATCTAGAAAAAGAACTAAGCAGACTGAATGCAAATCAATACATGCTATGTTTACTTCTTTTTCTGTTTTTTTTTTTTTTTGTCTTCCATGGTTTTTCCCTTTTGTTCAAATTTTTCTCTCCCAACATGATTCATAAAGCAATGTGTATTAAAATAAATAAATATTTAAAAGGCCATCTAAAATTGGTATATTCATTTCATTTATTATTGTCTTCTAAATTTTCACCTTCTGAATTCATTCAACTGAACTTCCTCCTTCTAAAGTTACCTTTGGCGCTGTTGATCATTTCCTTTTCCTTGAACACCCTCTCCTCTTTCTTGGATCTCTTCCCATCTCTCTGACAAATCATCTCAATTTCTTCTGTCGGATTTTCATCCAGGAAGTACTGGGGATGTCACCCCACAAAATAGCTGCCATACTTGTCTCCATTCTTTTTCTCACACTCCCATATGTGTGGTGTTCTCTTCTTTTTTATAATATATGATGGTACTCACTGGGAGCAGGTTTCTTGGGGAGGTTTTCTGGAGCAGCCTTAGTTTCGGTTCAGAATAATAATCACTTCAAATGCAGCCACCTGATAAAATCCAAACGTTTATTTTCTCCTTCCAAATCTTATCTCTTTCCTTGGGCCCGGGTAGCTTTCTTGGAGGCCTATCTTTCAGTGGAGAAGTGAAGGAGGAGAGCCTGCTGCCACAGTGGTGTGAGATGGGATGAATCAACCTGGTTCTGCCTCCAAGAGTGGGCTTCTTCTGAACTGACCTGACTTCATTACTCAGCTCCTTTTTATCCTCTTTTAGGGATGTGAACTCAAAGGTTGACTCCTCCTCCAAGAGAGTGGGATTGTGGGTTTCTGACTTGTGAATCTCATACTGCATACTGACTTGTGAATCTCCCAAAAGTATGAACTCCAATGAGTACTTAAATACATTAGTGAGTTAGAGATTTTGTTAAATTAGGTAACTGACATCACTTTGTAAGGATTCTAACACATATCCAAATAGTTGTCATGTCCTGTTGATTCTATGTTAGTAATACTTCTCATATATACTACCTTCTTTTCTCTGACATTAATATTACACTAGTATGGACTTCATTACCTGGATATTATCATGAGTCATTCTAGACTATTGGAATAGCCTCTTAATTGCTTTCCTGATCTCTTTTCTTTCCACTGAAGTCCTTCCAAATGACTATTAAATTTATCTTGAACAATGTAGGACTGGCCATGTCACCTCCCATTTAATAAACCCCACTGTCTTTCTATTAGCCCCAGAGTAACATAAAAAATACTTTATTATGTTTTCAAATAACTTCATAATGAGAGCAATGCTCTTACACCTTATTGTTCTCTATGTACTTTGCTATATAGTAATGTTGGCCTTTTGCTATTCATAAAATAGTAATGGTGACACCTGAGACACCAGATAATATCTTCTTGAAGTTCCTAATTTCTGGAAGAACCAATCTATCTGTAAACACCTGGAGTATTGGCCTTTTGGTGATTAAAAAAATCTGATAGATATAGCTTCTCAGCAATCTAACCATTTTATTAATAAGGTCAGCATGTTATTAATAAAAGTTTGGCCAACTTATTTAGGTCAAAGACAATCATGGCAGCTAGCTCAGAGCTTCTTTTGGAAGAGGAGTGACAATGAACTCTGGTTAGCACAATAGAAACTGGTATGCATTTAAATGAGGGGCTGAGAATGACATCAAATCACAGTTTAACAGAGAATCTATACCCAGACCACTCCCAGCCTTGAGCCATCTATTCAAAGAATGTATTCCTTGACCCAAGCCTGAGCAGAAGAAAATAGTTGCTCTCTAAGTATGGAGTACTAGTCCAATTTCATTATCAGGAATGTCCTTCAAGTAATTGAGCTTTTAAAAACAGGATTTTTGAAAAATAAAAGTGATGGGAAGGGATTCTGGATCTTGTTAAGTCATTGGTCATTAATACATTTTTCAGAGTAATGAAGTATCAGAATTAAGTACAAATTGAGTTAATATAAATAATATAATATAATTATAATTATATATATAATATAATATAATATAATAATAATAATATAAATAAAGTTGGCTACAAGCTGAAGAATTTTTTACCCAAAGTTATTTTGCAAGAAAAATCTACTGAGACAATGGATCTCCTGATAGTGAATTTTTACTGGCTGCCTCATATTCCTTAGATTTTCTTCTTCCTCATCTCTGCCTCCTAGTTTCTCTGGCTTCATTCAAGTCTCACCTAATATTTCTGTATCAAATAGAAGCCTTTCCTTAATGTGAGTGCCTCCCCTATAAGAAAATATCCAATTTTCCCTCTGCATATAATTTATTGTATGTTATCTCTCCAATTAGACAATGAGCTCCTTGAAAATAGAAGTACCCCCACCCCCTATTTTTTCCTATTTGTCTTTTTTTGTATTCAAGTGTTTAACAGTTCCTGGGTTATAGTAATGTAATAAAATAGTGGTTGATTTGTTGACTTAGTGGTATGCATTTCTTTTATAAAACCAAAAGTAATAGTATTTTTTTCTTTGGTTCACTCATTTTTCTTTGACATGAATCTTATATTTACATTTATCAGTTATCAAAATTGGCTGAATTGCTCACACATTTCAACAATTCAAGACTCTGATTTCATTAATGAGTTCATGTTACCCACCCATCAAGGTCACAGCTTCTCTCTGACTCAGTACATGATCCTTGTAAAATAGTGAAAAATTCCTCACCTTGTAGCCAATCTAATGTTGACCTGTTTTGTACTTCTCTGATATAAAAATCTGTCATTGGGCCAATACTCAATGCTTTTCCAGTTGGTTAGGTCATCCAGAATTTACAGCCTGCTTACAAAGCCTTCAAAATGAGAATATCTGGTCACTCAAGTATGAAATGTACATCATGTTCTAAATATATCACTTTTCTAAGTACTGACAAGTTAAATTTTTCCTTTGGAATTTAAGCTACTCTACCACTGGAGTTACGACATGGTTCATAATATTTATTCTAGTTCTCTTGGCCTCTAATTTAAAATTCATTCCCTTTGGGAACCTCTAAATCAAAATTTATTAGGAAAACAAAAAAAAATGAAGTATATCCCAAGAATGATTTTTAAATTTAAAAACAACAGAATAGAACCAAGCTTGTTTCTGTTCACTCCATTTTCCAGTGAATGCTTGGAAACTCTACCCCATAAAGCAAGGTTGATTTTTAGTTGATTGTGCAGAAACAACTCTCAGGGAAATCGCTGTCATTTGAGTTGGTTATATACCAGTTTTGGGAGCTATTATCTATATATAAAGTCAAAACAGATGCTATCACAACAGACCTTGATGGGTAATTCAGAAGATCCCAGGATCCGTTTCTAGCCCATAATAGATAGAAATGAATTGCTTTCTATTTAATGTGAAGTTTTATTTTCTCAAAATGCATCTGTAATGGCATGGCCTTTAGAATCAGTGGTCACTCTATAGACATAATTGTTTGTGCTAAATTTCTGCAAAGAAATGGTACTTTTATTATCCATTCTCCTGGGAGTCTTTTCTTTAAGTCAGTGTCTTAACAGCTACAGGTATACTTATAAAAGAATAGACTAGAATCATAGTATAACATAAAAGAGTGAGAGTCATCCAGGGTAAATTGAAAGAAGTACCAGACTCACTTGAAAAAAAAAATTCTGGACTCCCTCCCTTCTTATATAATTTCCCTTCATTTCTTGAAATTCCAAGGTAAATTTGTTAAAAGTAAAATTGAATGCATAAAAATTTTTTTTCCCAAAGGAATAGTTCACTGGGAGAATTATGGAATTAATATTCATTTATAATTTAGTGTTAATTGATTTATTGAATTTCTCTCCTTTTGTAACACCTAGCCTCTATACTAGAGAACTGAGAGCTATTAGTGAAAGAGGTCTAAGTTTCTCAACTTCTCTATTTCCTAGTCTATGAAATGAGAATAATAATTAGACAATAAATAAATAATCATTTATTATATGCCTGCTATATGCCAGACACTATGCTAGGGAATGGGCATAGACATTTTAAAAAACTAAAGTTACTAAGGAGCTTACATTCTACTAGCTGGATAAAAAAAAATTTTTTTTTTTTTTACAGTTAAATAAATAAATAAATAACATGAAGCATATAGTCATAGGGTAGAGAGAATAAAAATTGGGACTTTTCCTCTTTCTGCTTGATGGCACCCCAATAATGCTTGATATCATTTTAAAATTAGTATTCATAACACATTATTCTTAGGATATAAATGAACTCTTTTTTGGTGCTATGCTTTATTGAAATTGGTTCTGAAAGGAGTCCAGTTAGAATCATATTCTACCTGAATGAGTTATGAGAATGTAAAATAGTTTTCAAAATGGAAACTTTTCCAGAGTAATCTGATCAGTGTGAGTGCATGGGAAAACCAGTGATCTCCCTATTGATTCAAACAGAAATTTTATTACAGTAAAGAGACAGTTCACCTGGCAAGGGCACAGTGATAAATGTGCTGGTATTTCTTATCTGATCTTTGTAGGTAGTGATGCTTTGTATCAGAAGACTAGGGCAAATAGCCAGACTATTTTCAATCATTTACCTTGAATGAAATGAAGGCAGAATTTATATTGGTATGAGTTCCCAGAAATGTATTTTTTATTACTTCAAAACAGTTTTCTAAAACTAAATGTCCATTTGGATCAATATTATTTTGTGCCTTCTCAGGAATTTCCATGATAATTAAATTGTGCATTTTAATTTATTTGCTCATTTACTTAATAAACATTTGTTAAACTTCTAATATGCCCTAAGCATTGTGCCAAGAAGTAAGAAGATTAAAAAATATACAGTCTCTACCCTCAAGGAACTTATAGTTTCAGAGAGAAAGATAAATTCTTTACACAGACAAGTCTAATGCAAATTACAATTTGTTAAATTTATAATATTAGGAATTTATAAATTAATATTTGCAAAATTCTTTGCATACATTGTCCTAGTTGAATGTCAAGAAATCTCCATGAAGTAGGTATTACTGGCATTTTCCTACTTTTACAAATAAGGAAGGTGAAATGCAATTAAGTTAAATCCTTCACCCATGGTTCTACAGCTAATAAGTGTCAGAGACAGATCTTCAGTCCAATTCCAGAACTTTACCTATTATGCTGATCAACTCCCAGAAGAGAAATATAAATTGTTGCAACATCAAATGGAGAAAGATAATTTCTAGCCTAAGATTGTGGGAGAAGTAGGGCTAGAGTTCAAGAAAAAGCTTAATAGATGTGTATATATCTCTTTTTATACACATAAATATGTATTTGTATGGATGAATGGATGTGAGCAAATGGACTTTATGAAATCCCTAAGGGACAATTGACATCATATATAAAAGGCCAATATACAAATCATGCCATACCTGGATGATTTTCAGCATCCCTACTGACTAAATCTACATAAATAATCTAATCAAAGAAAAAAAATTTGAAGTAGGTTTGTCAATCCACAAATGTCACTGAGTGCCAACTGAATGCAAATTGAAAAATATAGTAGATATGAACCCTATTCTCAGGGTACTTGAAATATAAGTGAGGGTCAGATGGCAGAGAATATGCAAAAGTGAAAAGTATAACATGTATACAGAAAAATAATTTAAAATTTGCATTTAAAATACAAAATTACTTCATGGAAAATTATACAATGCAATTTACTGCTGGGCATATATATATATATATATATATATATATATATATATAGTGAAGTAATCTGTGATCTTTTAGATATGGTGTCAAAATCTTTAAATGGAACATATGTCAATCCTTTCATCTGTTTTCCATGATACCTGACCTTCCTATTAAATTTAAATTCAAAAAGATTATTTTGTCAAAGGATATATTTAGCAAATATCATTCACCCACAGATTAGTGAGAATTAGCTTAATCACATTTTTTTTTTCTACTTATAATACTGAGCCCTCTGAGATCCTCTATCCTAGTAGAGTGAGCATTATTAATGAAAAAAATATTCTTAATTTCAGGTCATGGAGCATGTCAGAAGGAGTGCAGGTCTCAGAGAATATCTACTATAAAATAGGGTATTTAGCAATAACTGCAGGCAACTCCAAAGTGGAACTTATTTATGCTTCAGAGGTATTGGCTGCATCTGCTGTATTGTTGTCTCCACAGTTCAGTTAACCTGTGCTCTTAGCTGGACTGACAGAGATAAGAGTATGGACTGGGACATTGGAAGGCACCTAAAACCTATTTTGCCTGCAAGGGAATTGTACTTAAGGTAAATCATTAAGGATCAACAAGTAATAGAAGAGTCAGAGGATTTTCCACAAGAATAACTTGAGTTAGAGCCCAAGTATGATGTCTGCTCTTATTTTCTTTTGGCAATATACTTACTTCCCCTTAGAAAGTTGCTCATTAAGTGTTTCTTCTTTTGACTATCTTGAAATAAGTATTGACATGTAGACTTATCACTTTCATCCTGGAAATAGTCTTTCTTCTGGGAGTCATGCTCTTTGGCCACTGAAATATTTTTGTTAATTGAGTGCAATAACTCCTCAGTGCTAACAGATTGTCATGTTGAATTCTATTATTTCTCTACCTTTTGTGGTTAACTCAAGAAAGGTTCTTTGGTTTTCTAAGGCTTCTTTCTTTGGAGAAGCCCATGCATTTAAGAATTAAACCTTTTGAGAATTCGGCTTGTACCAACTATCTTCACTAGTTGGTAATTCAGTAGGGCCACTCCCCTCAATTGTCGCCATCTTAATTTTATGTGATTTCTATTATATATGATACTACAAAATCCCACTCAATTTAGAGAAATTCCTGAATTTCAAAAATCACCTAACTCTTACTATTTGCTAACAAACACTTAGCAGATTGAAGTCTTGCCATTTTAAAATTATATCATTCTGACTGAGCACCCTAGAGATAAAGAATAGTTCTGTGGTTTAGTGTCTTTTTGCTATTAAAAACTACATATAACACCCAATCTCTTGCTATGAAGGAGAAGTGCACACTTGGAGACATTATAGAGAATTGTTATATTTAAATGCAGATTAGTTTTGCTCAGACTTACTTATAAGCCATTAATCCTTAAACTATGATAAAACAGAGCCAGAAATTTAGGTCTGGGAGGATTTAGATGTACTTTTTTGTTGTTATTCCCAACAGAACTGTCTCTCTTGAATGGACTAGCAATTGAAGTCAAATATGGTGTTTTGGATGATAACATACTGTGTTTTTGTAGATCAGGAGATGGAAGCAGGAGATGGAAAAGACATTTTAGAAAAGGAGCTGAATCAGCATGTCCTCAAGAGAGATGAGATAACCTCACTTAAGGTAACCCATATCTCAGCTCTACTTCAACTTTTGGGCTTACCACTATCTTACCAGTAGTTATTATAAACTATTATAAATAAAAGTTATATATATATAAAAGTCAGGAACTTTTGCTCCTCAAAGTCTATTTGAAGATCTTACCATCTGCCCTGCCATTTATCCTGAGACTTCTGGGCATTTTAAATATCTCTGGATCTGACATTCCTAAATGTTTTCCCCCTAAATAGAATAAGAATGGCTTGAGAAAAAGAATTGTCTGGATTTTATAATTCTATCTCAGTGATTAGCAAAAGTACCTAATAAATACTTTTTCTACTCCATTTCCTTTGTCTAGTAGATCACTTGTGTTTTGGATTCCTATTTATTCTAAGAATGAGAATAAGAGAATGATTTCAATAGACCAATCTCTAGGGCTTATATAAGGTGGTCTCCATTGACTTTACCATCTGAAGGCTTTTAATCAAGGAATAAATAACTTCTTAAAGAGATTTTAGAGAATCCTATCTGGGACAAAGTATGGATATGAACAAGAACTGACTTGAAATGTCAAGTTTGTAGAGTCCATTAAGAAAAAGCAGAGGGAATGTTGTTACCATGGGCACAATTATTTCTTCAGTGAATGAAAAGGCCAGCATGGTCAGAGTTGAACTAGACCTTGTTGTAGCAGCAGAGGTTGGTGTAATGTGAAGAAATTTCTGCTTACTTGAGCTAATGACAGGCCAACATAGAGAGCCAGAAGGCAGTATAGGTCATTATTTCTGCAATCAATCAGCTTCCAGTTGTTGATGACTACAATAAATGTCAGAATTATCTTTCTTTGTTCCTGACAGAAGTCATAAGGTTTATGTTAAACACATTAACATTATATCTTATTCATTATGCAGCAGGAGAAAGGGGGAACTAGACTCTGACCTGAGGATGGTACAGCTCTTGAGATACACATGACTATTATTTATATTATAATTTTCCTTTAAATAACCTAATTAAACAGCTTACTAAAGTGTTGACTCTTTGCTTAGAGGCTTTAATGACTTAGCATTTCCTGAGGAAAGAAATGGATGTGTCTATGTTAGGTACATGATTAAGAGAATGAATGAGTCATTCCTGTATGAAATGGTTATATAAGGGTAGGGTCCAAGTGCTGGTTGACAAGATTATGTCCTGGGGTCTTTACTACTAATAAGATCCAACAACTACTCCTTGTATTCCTTGTTACATATTATACAGTCATTTTTCCCCATTGCATGCCCTTTGTTTGCATACTTTAAATGCAGAAGACATCTCTTACATTTGGGTAATACTTTATAATACATTCCTATATGACTTACGTAATTCAGTCATCACAACCACTTTCTCATTTAGTCAAGAAAAAGTCCATGTACTGCTTTAGTATAACTGGTGGGAAATGGGAGAAGATTGTGCTGATCCTCTTTCTTAAATATATGCCAGGAAATTCAAAGTCATGCCCTTCTCCCAGAGGGAACAATTAAAAAGGCAACGAGTAATGAAGTGAGTAACAGTCAAATTCAGGTTTGGAGAATGATGAAATTTCTCAATAAAAAGCTTCAAGGAAAAAAAAAGACATGATAAAGAAGTCCAAAAGCAAGGTAGCTAGTGGGAAATTAGAGGGAAATACAGAAATCAAACTATTAAAAAAAATTCACTGGATCTGGGTTAAGAATACTTGGTTGAAAATTGTGATAATTTGGCAATTTTGCTAGAAATAAATCAGGTTGGGTAGAAGAGGGCAGGGCAGGAACAAATGATGGACCAATGTGAAAGATATATTCTTTGCACATGTACACTTTGTCCTTTTACTCATTTAATGGCTGTTGTTTATTCATTATCCCTTATTCTTATACTCTCTGGTGTTTTAATGAGGATAGGTGCTGCATTTTATTAAAAGCTTTTTCTTCATTGATTGAGAAATCATTTGATTTCTATTGGTTTTGTTACTGATATGGTCAATTATAATGATTGTTTTCTTAATATTGACCTAGCTTTGCATTTTTGGTATAAATCCCATTTAGTCATAATGTATTATTCTGCTGAGAAATTTCTGTGACCTCTTTGATAGTATTTTATTTTAAATTTTTGCATCAATGTTCATTAAGAAAATTAATCTGTATCTTTCTGTTTTAGTTCTTACTGCTTTAGGAATCTGTACCAAATTTGTGTCATAAAAATAATTTAGTATGACTACCTATTTTTTCAAATAGTTTATACAAGTTTGAAATTTATTTTTCTTTCAATATTTGGTAGAATTCACATGTAAATCAGTCTGGCAATGAAGTTTTTTTTTTTGGGGGGGGAAGGAGTTTATTGATGGCTTGTTTAATTTCTTTTTTTCTAAAATGGGGTTAGGTAAATAGAGTATTTTCTCTTCTATAAATCTGGACAATTTTTTTTTTTGGTAAATATTCATCCTTTGTAGGCAAATGGGCAAATACCTCCTAACTAATTTATTAAAATTCCATCTTCATTGATGATCTTTTTCATTTTTGACACTTTAATTTTGTCTTTCTTTTTCTAAATCAAATTGACTAAAGATTTACTTATTTTGTTGTTCTTGTTGTTTTTGTTCTCACAAAACCAATTCCTAGTTTTATTTATTAGTTAAATAGATTTTCTACTTAAATTACATTAATCTGTCCTCTGATTTTCAGTATTTCTAAATTGGTATTTCTTTGAGGATTTTGGATTTATTCTTTTCCTAACTTTTTTAGTTGCATGACCAACTCTTTGTTTTCTTCTTTCTCTATTTTATCCACATTGAAGAAATAAAATTTTCTCAAAAAACTGATTTGACTACATCCCATAAATTTTGATATGTTGTCTCATTTTTCTTTTTTTTTTGATGAAATTATTGATTCTTTCTATGATTTATTATTTGACCCACTTATTCTTAAAAATTGTTTCTGTATACATATATGGTATTTGACTTATACTTTAACATATTTAACATGTATTGGTCAACCTGCCATCTGGGGGAGGGAGTAGGGGGAAGGAGGGGAAAAGTTGGAACAAAAGATTTTGCAACTGTCAATGCTGAAAAATTACCCATGCAAATATCTTGTATGATTAAAAGCTATAAAATAATAATAAAAAGATTAAATTGTTTTGTTTCCAATTGATGTTCAACCTACCTTTCTCCTTATTAAATATATTTTTATTGCATCATGATCTGAAAAAGAAATATCTAATATTTATAACTTTTTTCATTTGATTGTGAAGTTTTTATGTCCTAATGCATGCTCAATTTTGTGTAAGGACCATATAATGCTGAGAAATTTATGTTTCTTTCTATTTCCATTCAATGTTCTCCAGGTTGTTTATGACTAACTTCTAAAATTCTATTTATTTCCTTCTTGTTTCTTTAGGGTTTTTTTGGTATTTAGATTTATCTAGCTTTGTTGTGGGGAGATTGAAGTTCCCCACTTATATAGTTTTGCAGTCTATTTCATCTTGCAAATCATTTAACTTCTCTTGTAAGAATTTGGATGCTGTACTATTTGGTACATATGTGTTCTATTTTTTTTTTTTTTCCTGAGGCAATTGGGATTAAGCAACTTGCCCAGGGTCACACAGATAGGAAGTGTTAAGTGCCTGAGACCAGATTTGAACCCAGGACCTCCTGACTTCAGGGCTGGTACTCTATCCACTGCACCACCTAGCTGCCCCAGTACATATGTGTTTAGTACTGATATTACTTAATTGTCTATGTTACCTTTTGGCAAGATGGAGTTTCCTTCCTTTTCTCTTTTAATTAAATCTATTTTTACATTTGTTTTGTATGAGATCAGGACTGTTAGCCTGATTGTTCCTTCTTTGAACCAAATCTGATAACATAATAATAATCATCTCCCTCCCTTATTTTTCTTTACTGTAATTGGTCTTGCATACCTCTTCATGTAGTATAATTTACCCCATGTTGCTTCCTCTTTCTTCTCCCAGTACAATCTTTTTTCCCATCCCTTAAAATTTCTATACCATCACATCAAAATTATTATACTCACATTCTCTCTCTGTTTGCTCTAATATAGATATAGTTATCAAGACTTACAAGTATCATCTTCCCATGTGGGGATGTAAACACGTTAACCTTTGAAAAACATTTTTTTTTTACTCTTGGATAGGTTGTGCAAATATAATAAAGATGACAATACTACCTAAACAAATCTATTTATTTAGTGCTATACCAATCAAACTCCCAAGAAGCTATTTACCGAACTAGAAAAAATAACAACCACATTCATCTGGAAGAACAAAAGGTCAAGCATTTCAAGGGAACTAATGAAAAAAAAAAAAAGTGAAGGTGGTTTAGCTGTACCAGATCTAAAACTATATTATAAAGCAGTGGTCATCAAAACCATTTGCTACTGGCTAAGAAAAAGAATAGTTGATCAGTGGAATAGGTTAGGTTCACAGGACAAAATAGTCAATAACTACCGCAACCTAGTGTTTGACAAATCCAAAGACGCCAGCTTTTGGGATAAAAATTCACTATTTGACAAAATCTACTGGGAAAACTGGAAACTGGTGTGGAAGAAATTAGGGCTCGATCCATACCTAATACCACATACCAAGATAACATTTAAATGAGTTCATGATCTAGTCATAAAGAATGAAATTATAAATAAATTAGAAAAACATAGGATAGTTTACCTCTTAGACCTGTGGAGGAGGAAGGGATTTGTGGCCAAAGAAGAACTAGAGATCATTACTGATTACAAAATAGATAATTTTGATTATATTAGGTTAAATTGTTTTTGTACAAACAAAACTAATGCAGACAAGATTAGAAGGGAAGCAATAAACAAAGAAAACATTTTTACATTCACAAGTTCTGATAAAGGCTTCATTTCCAAAATATATAGAGAATTGACTCAAATTTATAATAGTTCAAGCTATTCTCCAATTGATAAATGGTCAAAGGATATGAACAGACAATTTTCAGATGAAGAAATTGAAACTATTTCTTGTCATATGAAAAGGTGTGTCAAATCCCTAATGATCAGAGAAATGCAAATTTAAGACAACTCTGAGATACTACTACATACCTCTCAAATTGGCCAAGATGACAGGAAAATGTAATGACAAACGTTGATGGGGATGTGAGAAAACTAAGACACTGATGCATTGTTGGTGGAGTTGTGAATGGATCCAGCCATTCTGGAGAGCAATTAGGAACTATACTCAAAAAGTTATCGAACTGTGTATATGCTTTGATCCAGCAATGTTACTATTGGGCTTATATCCCACAGAGATCTTAAAGAAGGGAAAGAGACTCACATGTGAAAAATGTTTGTGGCAGCCCCTTTTGTAGTGGCTAAAAACTTGAAATTGAATGGATGCCCATCAATCAGAGAATGGCTGAATAAATTTTTGTATATGAATGTTATGAAATACTATTTTTCTGTAAGAAATGCCCAGCAGAATCCATAGCTATGAAATACTATTTTTCTGTAAGAAATGCCCAGCAGAATTCATAGAAGCCTGGAGAGTCTTCTCCAGGAACTGATGCTAAGTGAAATCGGCAGAACCAGATCATTATACATGGCAATAAGAAAACTATACAATAATCAATTCTGATATATGTGGCTCTCTTCAACAATGAGATGATTCAGACCAGTTCCAGTTGTTCAGTAATTAAGAGAGTCATCTACACTCAGAGAGAAGATTATGGGAAATGAGTGTGGGCCACAACATAGCATTTTCACTCTTTCTGTTATTGTTTGCTTGCATTTTTTGTTTTTCTTCTCAGGTTTTTTTCTTTCTTTCTAGATTCTATTTGTGTGTGTGTGTATGTGTGTGTGTGTGTGTGTGTGTGTGCAGCAAGATAACTGTATAAATATGTATACATATATTAGATGTAACATATATTTTAACATATTTAACATGTATTGGATTACTTGTGACCTAGGGGAAGGGGTGGGGAGAAAGAACGAAAAATTTGGAACAGAATGTTTTGCAAGGGTCAATGTTGAAAAATTACGCATCTATATGTTTTGTAAATAAAAAGCTATAATAATTTTTTTCATTTTCTGTTTATCTTTTTATATCACTCCTGAGTCTCATATTTGAAGATTAAATTTTCTGTTTTGCTGGGGTCTTTTTCTCAGAAATTATTGAAACTCCCCTATTTCATTGAATGTCCCTCTTTTCTGAAAGACTATGCTCAATCTTTCTGGGTAGTTGATATATAGTTGTAGTCCTTTGTTTTCCAAAGTACCACTTTTCCAAGCCTTCACTTCAGGGGATCTCAAGAATTAATTGCTTGTTTACTTCCTGGTGCACTGAATGAGATCCAAATTTTACAAGTTACCTTTTATACTACTCTCTTTTCCATTTGGCTAATTTTACTTTTTAAGTAGTTATTTTCCTAAATAAATTTTCATCCTTCCTTTTCCAATTTTGACTCTCTCTTACATACTATTCATTTCTTTTAACAATTTTTCTTTTACTTCATGTATTTGACTTTTAAAGTTCTTTATGAGCTCTTACAAGGAAGGCTTTTTGCCCTTTAGAACAATTCTTATTCCCCTTTGAGTTTTTGTATGTAGGTATTTTGTGCTCTTGAGTTGGTATTTTGATCTTTCCTTTGTACCATAGTAGCTTTCTATGGTCAAAGTTCTTTTTTGTTTCTTGCTAATTGTTTTTTTTTTTTTTTTTTGCCTATTTCATAACTTTTGAAATTCAGTTCTGTTCCTGATACATAGCAGGCACTGTCCTAAGCTTCTTGTTCTTGGTGTGGTCACTGGCTTTGAGTGCTAGAACTTTAGATACTTGCCATTTTTGGGGTTCCCTGGGATAAAACAGTTTAGTTGTGCCTGTTACTCCTTTATTTCAGGGATTGATAGCTTGTTTTTTACATTGGGACTGGAGGCTCCACTGTTGCCATTCTGCCCCACTATCCTAAGATCCTTATGAACCAGGATCAAAGGCCCTTAATGGCTGATACATACTGTGGCTAACATTCTGCTGCTTGCCTGAACATTGTCTGCACTGGGCAGTGCTCCCTTTTAACCCAAGTGAGACAGACCTTTTTTGAAGACCTTTTAAGTTAGCTTACGCTGGAAATTTTTTTACACCATCTTTTTATATGATCTGTCACATCAGAATCTGTTTAGAGTCTTGATTTCACATTGTTTCTGAGAGAAACTGAGGAGAATTCAGGCAACTTTCTGGCTTCATTCCACCATCATGGCTCCCTGTTTTCATCAGCAATTTTAATGCTACTGAAAAATCAAGAAAAATGAAGTCTCAAAAAACAACATTGCATTTGTCAATTAGGAAGTTATTTGTGGGTGTATATGAGCTCAAATTTTTATGGTCATTATTAGAAAAAAGATTAGGTGTTATAAATATTAGTTGAGAAAGAAATTAAGGGACACAGAAAGACAGAGACAGAAGCAGATAGGTAGACAGACAGAAAGAGGCAAAAGAGATAAACAAATAGAAAAACAAACAAAAAAATATGAATAAAAGAGGGCAGAGAGAGATAGCCTGAAAAATATTGAGTCAAAGATTAAGAGGAGTTCAAAGTTTGATATCTTTGAGGTGAAAGAATCCTGATAGATTATAAGGTGTAAAATGGGTCTATGCTTGAGGCAGGTGAATCCTTACTGTAGACCTTATTTAGTGTCCAACATATATGTGATGCATTTGTTAATATCTTATTGATATTTTAAAGGAAGTTGGACTATATAATTCATAGGTTCCATTCAATTTTAAGATTCTATGAGGTGAGAATTAAGAAAGAATTCATTGATACTTATTTATGTAGACATTTTAAGTAAATTATATGAGCCAAATGTCAGAAACCAATTTGCTTGACTTAAACCTGAGTTTCAATGACAAAGAATCCTTTACATATTTAATGTAGCCCCATGTAGAACTCATTTCACTGAAATCAGTCAGATTCATAACTAATATCAACATTGCACTATAGCTCCTTTCCTAGTGAGGGGAAACTCATTAGATCTTGGGCTTACCTCAATATAACACCTAGATTAGAAATCACTAGATGTCTTAGAACAAATGAATATCAGCAGATAATTATTATGATAAAAGTTCCTTGGATGAGGTGGTAGTTTCTCATTCCCTTAGGAAAGCAAACTAATATTTAAAAATAAGTCCAAAGATGTAATTTCTTATGAAGTATTTGGGGAGATACGTTTGAAACCACATAAAACATAAACGAAGTAGAAGTCAGTGATCCATTATTGAAGTGCATTTCACTGGATTTTCTTCCAACCAGATTAGTATTTTATAGATGTAAACACAATAACTTTTAACAAATTACACAACCACATGTGTACATACATATACACATATGTATATATGCATATATACACATGTAAGTGTGTACACACATTCATATATACATAAACACATATATATAATTGCTGATATGTAATGTGCTGATCCTTAGGAATTTTGAGATGTGGCTTAGTGTGGGAAAAATGATATTATAATTGAACTAATGGAATGTGGGTTCAACTCATAACTCTGCCATTTTCTAGCTGAATAATATTTACCAACAGAAGCTAGATGACATAATAAATAGAGAGCTGGTTCTAGACTAAGGAAAACTTGATTTCAAATCTGACTTATGATTATTAGGTATAATTCAAATAATTAGGTAATAGCAGAATATTAATTTCTTGAGAGCAGAGGATATTTCACTTTCATATTTTAATTTTTTCCCTAGAATTTCCTCTCCCATTTCCTTACCTCTTTCTTCACTACCTCACACATAAGAGATGCTGGAGAAATATTTATTGATTGATTTACTAAGTTACCAGCAAAAGAAAGCAGCAAAGTCCCATTGTCTCTCACTTGCACTTGCTGAGTGAAAACTTCCTTCATGCATGCTGATTGGGAAATTCCAATTCAAAGATGAGGAACAACTGGATGCAGTACAAATTGCAAGGGGGTAGGAAAATGAAATATGTGGGAGGGACATATTTAAATAGTCTGCTTTTTCTTGAGGATCTAAGTGAGTTGATCTCTGGGCCCCACCCTTTTAAAGAAGAGATTATTAAGTTGAGATCCATAAATAGCACATGAATGTATGGATAGATTTCATGGGATCTGTTAAGTTCACTGAGGGAAAAAATAAATCTTTCATTAACTTTTGACTTCTTTAGAATACTGCATATTTCATTTAACCCCAGTTTTGAAGCCATTGGTATGTGACTCTATTCTTATTAGTGGAAATTAATGCCTTACTCTGAATGAGAGGTAGGGCAGAGTTGATGAGAAGGGGAGAGAGGAAATATTTTCAATCTTCCATTTTCTTCAAATTTTGAGTCAGTTCTGGTACTTTTAGTTTCTAGCAACAAGAAAGAAGATGGAAGAGACCAACATCATCTTAGGGTGCTGAAGAAAAAGACTCTGGGAAGACATGAAGGGAACCAATAGTCTTTTTTATCTCCCTAAATTCAATTTGTGACACCAAAGAATTTGAGGAATTTCCCCCTAGGTGAGATACAGTACATTATTTCTAAGTTGAACTGAATAATCTTACTCCCAATAGAACTCCTTTCTTCTGAATTACATTTTCTCTTATGTATACCTTCTCAATGTCTACTCTAATCCCCTTGGTTAACATGAAAGAAGTTATTTAGTAATTTTATAATGATGTCTGACTCTTCATTGACCATGTTGGTGTTTTCTTGGCAGAAATATTGCGGTAGTTTGCCAAGTCTTTCTTCATCTCATTTTATAGATGAGGAAACTGAGGCAGAGACAGTTAAGTAACTTCCCAGTTTTGCATAACTTTTATGTGTCTGAGGCCATATTTGAACTGAAAAAGGTGAGTCTTCTTGATTCCAGGACCAAGAAACATTCTAACCACTATGCTACATACTTGCCCCTGACATGAAAGAGAGAATGTGCAATCTCATTATGCCTCTCATAAAATTTCCAGTTCTTCCCTCTGGCATATATATGCATGTTGGGGAGGGTAAATCTTTAGATGCTCAAACTTCCCATTCCCCCAATATCTGTTCTTGATGCCTCATCTGTGTTTAGATCTTTTTCACTCTGAATCTCAGGGAAGAGTAGTTGCTTTTACAATTACAGTTCTAATTTATAGCCTTAACATAAGCCAATCAATATGTCACAAAACTCATTTATTCCTTTCCCTAGAATATAAGGGGGTCAACTAGACTCAAAATGGAGTAAATATCTTTAGTCCTCTTAAGGAGGCACTAATAGACATGTCCATATCCTTGAATATGAGTTGAGCTAGTTGGATAAAAATTCCTTGCAAATTCTAAAAGTCCCTGATTCTAAGATACCATAAAGAAAAGGAAAGTCCAAAGAAAAACTTATCTCATAAAGTTGACTATGGTTGACTAATCCTTAGCACTAGACTATAATGTCTGGAATAAATTGTGTATGTGTGTATATATACATATACATATACGTATACGTATATGTATATATACATATAGATAGATAGATAGATATAAAATATTTATTTATTTATTTTGGTTACCCAGAGCCATTGCTTCTTGCTGAAAGGTAGTCAATAGTTATATCATTGTTGAGAGAGTGAATGTTTTTTGGTATGTATGTAAACTAAGACATCTTAGTCTTAAGTTTCTACCATGGCAGAAAAGAATGGTATGGTATGAAGAATGTTACGGTAGAAAGAATGTTAAATTTGGAATCACTAAGACATGAACTCAAATCATGACACTATAACTTACTCTCTTTGTTATTTTAGACAAGTCATTTAAATTCTCTGGAACTTGGTTTCCTCATCTGCAAAATGTAGGATTTGAGATATAAGCATTTAAACTCTCCCATAACTCTGCATCGATGATCCTGTTATCTTGTGACTATATTTTTTGATCTTGTGACTATATTTTTTTCTATTCTGATGGGGAAACAGCAAGTGCTAGAATGTAGAATCAGTGGTAAGAACTAGTGACCTTTTGTATGGATCAAAGAGAATAACAAATCAAAACCAGAAATTCATAAAGAGATCTATGAAGTGAATCAGGGATCAATGTATTTATTAGCAAAAAGTCCTGCCCAAAGAGCTATAAAGTTCTGCATATCCTGTGACCTAATAATGCTACTTTTGGGTCTGTAACCCAAAGAAATCATAAAAGAGAGAAAAAGGCCCAAATTGTAGCAGCTCTTTTTGCAGTAGCAAAGAATTGGAAAATGAGTAGATGCCAATCAACTGAGAATGGTTGATTAAGTTGTGGTATATAAAAGTAATGGAATATTATTATTTAATAAAAAATGATGAATAAGATGATTTTAGAAAGGCCTGGAAAGATTTACATGAAGTGATGCTGAGCAAGAGAAGCAGAATTCAGGAAAAAAAATATTAACAGTAACAACAAGATTATGCAATAATCAACTATAAAAGACTGTTTTTCTCAGTGGTTCAGTGATCCAAGAAAATCTCAATAAACTTTGGAGAGAAAGTGCCATCTGTGTCCAAAAAGAGAACTATGGAAATTGAATTTAAATCAACACATACTAATTCACTTCTTTTTTCTGATTTTTTTTTCCCTTATGGTTTTTCCTTTTTGTTCTGATTTTTCTCTCCCAACATGATTTATAAAGAAATGTATATTTAAAAAGTTAATATACATGCATAACCAGAAAAACAAAACAAAAAAAGTCCAAAGTTAATGAATGAATGAATTAATAAAGAAAGAAAATGGAAGAGACAATATTTTATGGTAACCATTCATTCTCATCCTCATCCTTTTTGTCTTTTTTCCAACTGTATACTGAGTTTGAATAGAGTTAAATTAAGTAATTACTTGGACATTACATGGACAAAAAGACAAGAATGGATTTTTGTAATGTTCAAATGTAAGTCTTTGCTATTCACTTAAGCATCATAATATAAACATAGTGCACTTAGTGGCAATGATCTCAATAATACTGCATAGTGGGACCTAATCATGTCATTATAGTAGAGTAGGATCACAGTACATTTTAACTACACTTAACAAATGCTGAGTAAATGACTCTATATTTTTGTTATCAGTTAACAAATTGCTAGAGTTAGCATGAATTTTAGAATCTAAATAGTCCATTCTCTTCATTGTACGGATGGAGAAACTAAGGCTCAAAATTGTTAAATAGATTATACAAGGTCATATTGCTAAATTAATGGCAGAACTAATTGTAAGGTATTGATTTTCCTGACTCTTCAGCTTCCATTAAACTGTATTGAAAACTTCAAGGTTGTCATTGCCCTAGCTAGCATGATTGCAGTTTCTTTTTCTATTTTATGAACCAAAGTGCTGGTTCTTACCTTTTTATTTTATTTAAAAAAAAACTGAATAAGAAAAAAAAGAAAAACAAAAAGAAATACAAAATAAAATAAAACAAACAAAAGAGAACTGTGTCATTAACTTAGCAGAACATTAGGGAGGATTCAAATATATATAACAATAAATTACCAGTTAGAAGAAATTATATTCATGATTGCTCATGTTTTCTTTCTTTCCTTATAAAGTGTTCTTTTGTTCTTTTTTCACTTTTCCATTTCTACCCACTCACCCACCCCCACCTCTTCATGGCCTCCACCTACCCCAAGCACATATATATATACACACACACATACATTCTCCACTCCCCACATAACCACATTTTTTTAAAATCCCTGTTGACTCTGTTGCTTTAATTCTGCTTCTTAACTTGCCTTGTTATTATTTAATCTTCCCCACTCATAAATCCCTCCCTTGTTTTCTCATATGTTTTGCTTCCCAATTTGCTCATGCTTTCCCCTCCTTCATTTCTATTATAGGTTTTGGAGGGTGCTATAACCTTAATGCTACATATATAGTGTTGTCTATTTAACCCCTTCCTGATGTGAGTAGGAGTCTTCTCCCCCCTCTAATGCCTCAGTGTCTATTCTTCTTCTGCACCTCATTTGTATAACATAATTGCTATTTTTTAACCTTAACTCTGCCTCAGTCTTTCTTTTGAGCTACCCTATTAGTTATGTCTATGTTAAACATATGATATACATTTTCCATGTTAAAAAAATTAATTTGTCCATGTTGAATTTCTTGAAATTGATCTTTGATATTGACTTTAATATGTTAAATTTTCTATTAAGTTTGGGTTTAGTTGACAAAAAGTCCTGAAAATCTACAAGTTTGTTGAATGTCCACTTTTCTCATTCAAAAAAAGAGAGAATTTTGTTGGATATGATATTTTTGGCCATAAACCTAAGTTCTTTTGATTGTCAGTAGATATGATTCCAGTACTTGCTTTTATTATGGCTACTGATAAATAATTTACAATTCTAATTGTAGCTCCAGCAGAAAAAAAAAATTCTCTTTGATCTGGGGGTTTCAAAATTTGGCAATAATATCCCTATGTGTTTTCCACAAAGGATTTCTTTGAGGTATTGAATGATGGATTTTTGCTATTTCTACTGTCCCCTCATGCTGTATCCCTTCAGGATAATTTTCTTGGATTATTTTCTGCATTATTATGTTAATATTCTTTTTTTGGTCACAATTTTCAGGCAGTCCAATTATCATTAATAATTTTTCTTCTTGATCTGTTCTCCAGATATATCTTTAAAAAATATATTTTTCACCTTCTGTTCTATTTTTTCATTCTTGAGTATCTGTTTTGTTATTTCTTGGTCTCTCATAGTTCCATTGGCTTCCCCTTGCCTAGTTCTAATTTTCAAAGAGTTATTTTTATCTTTGAAAATTTGCATCTCCTTTTCTAGTTGATTAAGATTTTTTTTTCATAATCTTTGTTTTCTTGGATGGGTCTTTTTTATCTTTTTAGTTTTTTCCTCAGTCTCTCTCATTTGATTTAAAAAAATTTTTTTGAGTTCTTCTAGAAATGCTTTCTGGGGAGAGAGCTATTTCACTTTACTCTTTGGGGTAGAAGCTTTTTTTTTTTTTTTAAATTTCAGTATCCACCGAAGATGAACCTGGTCTTTCCTGTTCCCACAGAAAGTTTCTATGCTGGGATTCTTTCTTCTTTGCTGATTCATTTTTTTTTAAATAAAAAGTATTAATATAAGCACCTCTAATTGTGTGATGAGGGATAGTGCCTAGGTCCTCACATCAGCTCTCCCCTCAAATGTGGAACCCCAAACCAAGTACTCCATCCTCTTGCAAGTGGCTGCAGCTAGCAGCAACCCTGCCCATTGCTTCTGCATTCAGGAATATGCTGGTTCCTTCTTGCTCAGAACCCCATCCCTGCAGCACAGCTAGGCCTCCCATTCCTAATCAGATGAGGTGGTCTTCCTAAATTCAGACCCCCAACTCCTCAAGCTATCAGGGAGATTAAACTTTCTGTGATTCCTGTTGAGTCTCCAATTGAATCTATCTTGAACCAGGATGGTGTTTATTAGGAGACAGAACAGAGGTGTTTTCAAATTACCTGGGTTAATCCCTGGCCCAGGGGTTGTCCCTGAACGATCCCTGGTTTGCCTCAACTCTTCTTGATTTTTTACCCAGAATTTTTCCCCAGAATCCTCCTTCTTGCTTATTTTGTTGAGAGATGTTTCCTGTCTTCCTCACATGTGAGGAAAAACTCTGCCAATAAGTATTGTCTATCTGCAATCAAAAGATACAAATAGTCCTGAACAGCAGCAACCATATTTTTTTCTGGATAATCTCACTTTTAGCATAATTTGGAGATGTAGAAGTGAAAAACAAATGAATGAAAAATAAGAAGAACAAAGGTGAGAATATTTTCTTTCTCAAAACTTTCTTTACTATATTTTCTGTGAAGTTTTATAACATTAACTATAGACTTTCATGATGATGTCCTGGATTTTTTTTTGCCTGTCAAGTTTACAGAGTAAACAAGAAATAATCAATTATAGAACAATGTTTCTTTCATCTTCCCCCTTCCTTTCACCACATTTCAGAAGATATATACATATAGCTACATCTTGTATTTTGTGGAAGAGGGACAAAGGTCATCAGGATAGTGAAAAGTTTTGAGAGCAGAAAGAAAAACAAAACAAAACCCCAAACTTGAAGAAATATCGTTTTTCAGTGTGTGTATATATGTGTAGCATCTCTTCAACTTGTATGTATCTGTAGATTCCTGTAGCATGAAAATAACCTCATACAACTTTAGAGAAATAAAATGCTTTATTTTTTGTCTAGTCTTGTATATGCTTTCAGCTATAACATCTTCATTTTTCAAAATAAATTAAAGCAACAGTTGGGTCTCAAAGATGCATATCTGATGGATTGTGATTTTAATGGACTTTTTCTGGTAAAGTTGTCATGATTTTCTCCCTCATGATTTTTTCAATTATTTTTCTCATGAAAATTTTTTCCTCTCTTCACCTACCAATTGTTCCCTAATGTCAATTGCTATAAACTAAAACAAAATATATTTTCTCTACTTTTCTTAATTCTTTCTCTATTTCCAATGACTTAAATATTGTATGTACTGTCTAGATTTATGTCTTAATTCATGAGTAGATTTCTTTAAACCATTATATTCAATAATGAGAAGAGGAGGATACCTCAGACTCTCAATCTGTGACTTGTTTTCTGATGCCTAAAGCTAAACTTTTTCTTCTTCCTTCATTTAAAGGTCTTGAATTCTTTTTTTTTTTCCCACAAGGAGTACTTAAAATTTTTACTGGGATTCAAAAAACCTTAATACAATGTTCAACTCTGCTGTGAGCTAGATGTGTGATACTGAAGATAAAGATTTCTGGTAAGAAACACTTTTTCAGTTTTCTAATAATAAAAATGAATGTGGATTGAAAACCTATCTAAATTCTTTTTGCAGAAGTTATGAGGATCAATGCGCCAAACTGATGAGCAGATTGAGTCAGAGCAGTTTATAGTTATAACAAAAATATACTTCGTATTAAACCTGATGTTGTGTTAAAAAAAAAAAAAGCAAGATGGATAATTTTAATGCAAACAGGGTTAAATGATTTGCCCAAGATCACATAATTAGTAAGTGTCTGAGGCAAGATTTGAACTCATAAAGATAACTCTAGACCCAGAGCTCCATTCTTCACCCTGCAATCAAGTTGATCCTCTGAGTAATACTCTTAGTCAATAAGCATTTATGAAGCTGCTACTATGTGGTGACTACTCTGCTAAAGAAAAAACCCTTAAAGAGCTTATAATATAAGAGAAGAAGACAAGAAGTAAATAAAATGTATATAAACAAAGTATAAATAGGATAAATCAGAAAGCACTAATTATAAGAGAGTTTAGGAAAAGCTTCATATATAATGTGGAATTTTTGTTGAGACTTGAAGAAATTCAGGGAAGGAGAGAGAGCATTCCAGGAATTGAGGTCATCCAATCAGAAGTTGAATGGCTTATTTGTGGAATAAGGAAGGCTTTGGATCCCAAACATTAGATTTAACATTAGATTAAGTGTGAGAGGGTATGCTGTGTGAAGCATAAAAAAGATAGAAATGTATGGGGAGGATTTATGAACAAAGAAAAACTAGAAAACATTATGAAAGGTAACACAGACAGACAACTTTGATTACATTAAATTAAAAAAATTTTTGCACAAACAAAACTAATAGAAACAAGATAAAAAGAGAAGTACAAAGCTAGGGAAACAATATAATCAATGTTTCTGATAAAAGTCTCATTTCTAAAATATGTAAATAACTATCAAATTTATAAGAATACAAGTCATTCCCCAAATGATAAATGGTCAAAGCATATATTTATATATGCTTTATTTTCACATGACAAAATTAAAGCCATTGTAGTCATATGAAAAAATGCTCTAAATC
Organism: Sarcophilus harrisii; assembly: GCF_902635505.1. NCBI lineage: Eukaryota > Metazoa > Chordata > Mammalia > Dasyuromorphia > Dasyuridae > Sarcophilus > Sarcophilus harrisii. Next base: position 178,920,103 of record NC_045429.1, on the reverse strand, counting down.
ACTATTGATTAGAGAAATGAAAATTAAAACAACTCTGAGGTACAACCTCATACCTCTCAGATTGGCTAAAATGACAGGAAAAGATAATGATAAATATTGGAGGGGATGTGGGAAAACTGGGACACTAATGCATTGGTGGAGTTGTGAAATAATCCAACCATTCTGGAGAACAATCTGGGAACTATCCCCAAAGGGATATAAAGCTGTGTGTACCATTTTATCCAGCAGTGCCATTATGGGTTCAATATCCTTAGGAAATTATAAAAGAGGAAAAAGAACCCATATGTGCAAAAATGTTTGTAGCAGCTCTTTTTGTGGTACCAAAGAATTGGAAAATGAGTAGATGTCCATCAACTGGAGAATGGCTGAACAAATTGTGGTATATGAAGTTTAATGAAATATTATTGTTCTATAAATAAAATGATAAACAAGCTGATTTTAGAAAGGCTTATAAAGGTTTACCTGAATTAATGTTGAGGGAAACAAGCAGAACCAGGAATACATTGTACACAATAGCAGCAAGAATGTGTAATGATCAACTATGAAAGACTTGGCTCTCCTCAGAGGTTCAGTAATCCAAAGCAATCCCAATAGACTTTGGACACAAAATGCTAGATGCATCCAGAAACAAACAAACAAACAAACAAACAAACAAAAAAACAAAAAACTAAGGATATTCAATGTAAATCAACACATGCTATGTTCACTTTTTTTTTCTCTTTGTGGTTTTTCCCTTTTGTTTTGATTTTTCTCTTTGAATATGATTCATAAAGCAATAGTGTTAAAAATAAATAAATTTAAAAGAAAAAAAGAAATGTATGGGGAGATAGGCAGCCAACAGAAAATATTTTATATCATCCTAGAGGTGATATAGAGCCACCTGATTTTATTGAGTAGAAAAGTGATATGGACTAACATTCTCATATTTTAGGAAAATCAATTTTGTGGTCAAATGTGTGATGTATTGGAATGAGGAAAAACTTGTGTCAGGTAGATCCTTCCATATGCTATTGCAATATTCCTTGCATGAAGTAATAAGGGGCAAAAGAATTGGATATAGATGGGTGAAATTTAATGAGGAATCAACAGTGAGACCTAAGTTATGAGCTTGCAGGACTCAGAGAAGGTGATGCCTTTCACAGTAATAGAGACATATAAAAAGGAGGATTTAGGAGGAAGATAATTACTTTTTTTGTTTGTTTTGTTATTCTTTATATATATATTTTTAAAGGTAAACTCTGAGATGTCTTTTCAAGATGTCTACTAGACATAAAATTTATGATTATCTGAAAAGACATTTGGAAATGTGAGACCAGACATAAACAGAAAAGTTAAGACAGAATAGATATGTTTGAGAATCTTCAGCATAGAGATGTACTTAAATTCATGGGAACTGATGAGATTACCACATGAATTAGTACAGTTGGAGAAGAGAAGAAACCCCAGGAGAAAATCATGTAGTACACCTACAGTTAATGAACTTAGCTTAGATAAGACTCTGACAAAGAGAACATGAAGAAGCAGTTTGATAGTTAAGGGGAGAATCAGGAAAGAAGTGTGTGCAGAAAATTTACAAAAAAAAAAGAAAAACAAGGAGAAAAGGGAGATTTATAATGTCAAAAGCTATAGAGAAGTCAAAGAAACTGAGAATTAAGCAAAGGACAATGAATCTAGCAGTTAATAAATGGCTCAATAAAATAAATGGGAAAAAAAACAATTTCAGTGAAATGAACTCAAAAATCAGATTACAGGAGGTTAAAAAAAGACTAAGAGAAAAAGAAGCAGAAGCACTGATTACAGATGCCCTCCTTAAGCAGTTTAGCAAAAAAAGGTTTAGGATGGCAGTGGAGATGAGAAGATCAAGGGAGTGTTTCTGAGGTTCAGAAAGATACAGAAAGGATTGGTCTCAATAGGAAAGTATACAATAGACAGGAAGAAATTGCAGCTAAGTGATAGAATAGGAAGGACAGAGGGCACAATCTTTTGAGGGAAATAAGATGGAATTGGATCATTTATACTGGTAAAATATTTCCTTTGGTAAAGAGAAGAGCTTCCCATGAAACAACTCCAAGTCTAGTTGTGGGTGATAAGAGTTAGAAGTCTATTTGATTACTATTCACTAAGAACAAAACTCCTACTTACATTAAGTAGATGTCCCTACTGTTCTCTTAGATTTCTGAACTCTTATATCCCCAGTGATGTTTATATGCATACATATACACATTCATACACAATATATATCCTTTCTTAATCCCAACTTCATACTTTTGTTCAGTCAATTCTCTTATTTCAAATGAAAAACTTTCTTCGCATCTACTCTTTTGCAGAACACGAACTGCTAAGGAAAAACTCCTTTCTAATGATCCCTTCCCATGGTTTCTGTCAATGAAACATGAATTTTCCTAGCCATGTGTTCAGAACCTAATAATATTTGATCATACTTTTTTCTTATCTATTTATAATAATGAAATTCATATAATTCATATTGATTGAGAATTTATTTTTTATCACAAATTATGTTAGATGATGGAGATATAAAGAAAAAAAAACACAAATAGTCCTTGCCCTGTAAGGGCTTAAATTCTATTAGGGAAAAATAATATGTACAATATACTAAAAGAGATAAAATGAGTTAATTCTCTGAGATTAGGACACTATGAACTGTGGCAAGAATGAGATGCTAGTAAGAAAAAGGAAAGTCCTTCTTCACAAGAGGTATCTGAGAGATATCCATCTGTCTATAAAGCATCTAATTTCTGCCGCTTCTTCATTTCCAGTGCCACTACTCTCGTTTAGGTTTTTTATAACAACTCTTACCTATATTATCCCATCAGCCTCCTTCCTAATGTCATTCTTTATTTCCTTAAATGTATCCTACAAATCATTACCAATTGCCTTAATAAACATTATATATATGGTCATACCAAGAAAGCATCAGTTTATGAGCCAAGCACTTAAATGGAACATTTAGAATAAATTTCCTGTACCATTTTTTAGAATGAACATTTATTATGGATAAATTAGAAAAATATATATTGAAAATCACATTTCTCAAAACTATATAAAATGCTAAATTGCTCAGTGGATAGGAGGCTAAGCCTTAGATACTTACTAACTGTGTTGATGAGGTTCAGCTCCCCTCATTTCCTGGTCAGGGAGCCAAAAACGATGAGGTTTGGCACAGGGCAGGGTGTTGTGGGAACCCCCTTTTGGTTGGCACAAGCATTCGTAAATGAATTTACAAACCCAAAAGTTAAACTGGCAAAAGAAGTTATTTTTTTAAATATATTAAAATATAAATTAGATACACAATAAGTATACATGACCAAAGTGTTATTTTGCTGTACAAAAAGAATCAGACTCTGAAATATTGTACAATTAGCTTGTGAAGGAAATCAAAAATGCAGGTGGGCACAAATATAGGGATTGGGAATTCAATGTAATGGTTTTTAGTCATCTCCCAGAGTTCTTTCTCTGGGCGTAGCTGGTTCAGTTCATTACTGCTCTATTGGAAATGATTTGGTTGATCTCATTGCTGAGGATGGCCAGGTCCATCAGAACTGGTCATCATATAGTATTATTGTTGAAGTATATAATGATCTCCTGGTCCTGCTCATTTCACTCAGCATCAGTTCATGTAAGTCTCTCCAGGCCTTTCTGAAATCATCCTGTTGGTCATTAAAAGAAGTTTATTGGCACTGGGAAGTCAGTTTTTGTAGGGTGATTTTCTTAGTGGCAGGTCCCCATAGAGAAGTAAAGATCTATCAGAGAAATCCCCTAGCAGAGAAAGTTTCTAGCAGAGAAATCCCAACAGTAAGGTAAATAAGGTCCTGTTAGGGAAATAGGTGAGAGCGATAAAGAGGGAGTAACACTGAAAGAGAATGTCTTTTTCAGCACGCAGAGGGTTGCAACTATGCCAAGGGCAGAGAGAGGTTCCTTGGCATGATTAGGTCCTCTATAAGGGATTCAGTTGAAGGAAGCTTGTTATATGGGCAGCTCTTGGTAGGGGCTGGGAGCAGTTTGAGTTGAAATCAGAATAGAGTGTCTTGGAATTGAATGAGTGTCCTTGGGCTAATCTCCAACTCAACAGAGTTGGATAGAAATCTCAGTTTCCATCTAGGGCTAAAGTAGGAGTGATACTGGACTCAACTAATCTCACTTATATAAAAGAATGAAAGCACTTTATCTTAATTCCCTGGGGCGGGTCTCTCAGGAGAGAGCTTCTTTGAGGGAGTTTCCAAACCTTTCCCCCCAAAGTCTGAGAGAGAGAGAGAGAGAGAGAGAGAGAGAGAGAGAGAGAGTGAGTGAGTTTTGGAGCTCCCTTTGTCAGTGTGATCCTGGATGTCATTTAAATCTCTTTTTGCCTCAGGTAACTCATTGGTAAAATGGGGATAATTATAACACTTACCTTACTGGGCCATTGTGAGGATCAAAAAGCATAGTGCCTAGCACACCATAAGTACTATGCAAATGTTAGTTATTAATATTATTAAATGATTGTATTATTGACAACCCCAAAGGCAAACCTTATAATTTTCCTGCTTAAGCAATATTACCTCTCTGAAGTCTAAAAATCATGAGAAGGTAAACAAAAACATAATTTTTTTTTAAATTGATGGTATAATTAAAATGGATAAAAATGAAATCTATTAAGCAAGAATATTTTAAAGCAGAAGCTTTTAAAATGTATCCATTGAGATTCTTATGGACTATTTTAAAGATGCTATATATATTTAAAGCTCTGAGATGCAGCTCATCCTAAATTTTAAAGAGAAAAAAATTTAGAAAATGTGTCAATTAATAATCTCTATTACCAGGTAATATGTCCTTGGGAATCATTTGTAAGAATGACTCTGGAATTTATATATAATCTTTGTCTATTTTAATGTCAAATTTACTTCTATCTCATACTTTTGGTAATATTATATTGTGTGGTTTTGATATGATTTTGTGGTCCCCTGATTTTAGGAGGGCTTCTGTTCTGGCAATAAATCAGTAATTCTAGATTTTCTGCCCCAGGAAACTCCCATGCCCAATCCCCCTGATTATGACCATTTCTTAGTCAGATAGCTTCTGGCCTCAGGAAACTCTTACAGCTCAAACTACTGAAACAATAGTGAATAAAACCACTCCTAGATTCATTGGTGATTGATAATCTGATCAGTGAGAACCAAATTCCAGAAACTACTCCCTCACTCTATCCTTGAGCTATAGAATAAGCATATCAATGATTGAAAGCTGGATAAATGCATATCCTTGCTTCTGTTTCTCTGCAGAATTCTCTTCAATTCCAGTCCACTTTTGTAACAGTATTGCAATAAAATTCTGCCCCTTGGCTAAGGAGATGTGTTCAAGCCTGCAAATTCTTTTTTTTTTTTTTTTTTTTTTTTTTTTTTTAATTTTAATAGCCTTTTATTTACAGGTTATATGTAGGGGTAACTTTACAGCATTGACAATTGTCAAACCTCTTGTTCCAATGTTTCCCCTCCTTCTCCCCACCCCCTTCCCCAGATGGCAGGATGACCAGTAGATGTTAAATATATTAAAATATAAATTAGATACACAATAAGTATACATGACCAAACCGTTATTTTGCTGTACAAAAAGAATCGGACTCTGAAATATTGTACAATTAGCCTGTGAAGGAAATAAAAAATGCAGGTAGGTAAAAATATAGGGATTGGAAATTCAATGTAATGGTTCATAGTCATCTCCTAGAGTTCTTTCGCTGGATGTAGCTTGTTCAGTTCATTACTTCTCCATTGGAACTGATTTGGTTCATCTCATTGCTGAGGATGGCCAGGTCCATCAGAATTGGTCATCATATACTATTGTTGTTGAAGTATATAATGATCTCCTGACCCTGCTCGTTTCACTTAGCATCAGTTCGTGTAAGTCTCTCCAGGCCTTTTGAAATCATCCTGTTGGTCATTTCTTACTGAACAGTAATATTCCATAATATTCATATACCACAATTTATTCAGTCATTCTCCAATTGATGGGCATCCACTCATTTTCCAGTTTCTGGCCACTACAAAGAGGGCTGCCACAAACATTCGTGCACATACAGGTCCCTTTCCCTTCTTTATGATCTCTTTCAGATATAAGCCCAGTAGTAACACTGCTGGATCAAAGGGTAGGCACAGTTTGATAACTTTTTGAGCATAGTTCCAAATTGCTCTCCAGAATGGCTGGATGTATTCACAATTCCACCAACAATGTATTAGTGTCCCTGTTTTCCCACATCCCCTGCAACATTCTGCATTATCTTTCCCTGTCATTCTAGCCAGTCTGACAGGTGTGTAGTAGTATCTTAGAGTTGTCTTAATTTGCATTTCTCTGATTAATAATGACTTGGAGCATCTTTTCATATAAGCCTGCAAATTCTTTTGAGACATTTCAAAACATTGGTCTGGGACCCCAAACTTTTGGGGTTCCCCCTTCCCCAACCTCAACATATGTATATGTACATATATAGTGTTGTGCCATAGTTCTCTTTTATTGTCCTGACTCAGTTTCCCTAAGTTTTCCTGCCTGAGTTTCTCTGAATTGTTCTGCCTCAGTTCCTAATTGTTCTGATCAATCCTGCAAAACCACCCCACCCTCCTAATCATGATAATCCAGATAAGGAGAAAAACCTTCTATTTTAGACATCATCAGAATGTCCAGTGCCTCTCCCCATTCTGTAACCTCAATTTATCTGAATCCCCTTCCCCACCTTATCAGAACCTGATTGTTAGTCCCATTCCTGCTTCTAGTACTCTGACTCCACTGCTGCTTTGGTCTACCCCTGTATCTGAATTGTAATGCCAAGAAACTGAGGCAAGATAGAGATTAGAGAGTTTTAAATATTTTATTTGAAAGGGAGAGATTTACTGGGACCAAATGGATCCATGGTTTGGTCCCAGGCTGAATGAGACTATTGTCTCCAAGAATTCAGCAAACAGAATCCAGCAGACAATCTGAGTTCTCCATGACATATTTATACACAATAGCTAAACAAAGGCAGGGGGTGGAGTCCAAACTCTGGTGAGCAGAATCTTCAGGCAGGAAGCATCAATTAAGTTCTGACAGGTTGCAGGGTAGGACCATAAATTCTAACAAACTGGGAATTAAGTAAGTGTCTGGTTACAGACAGAAAATCTGGATTCTCCCTTTTTGAGTTTACACATTGACAATTTATAACCTTAGAGCAAGTAGCCCTGAGTTATATCAGTCTTAATGAACCGGGGGGGGGGAGGAGAGGGAAGGTTGCAACTAAGGGGATTGAGGGCAGAACAATTAAGGAAACCAAGGCAGGACCAATTAAAGAAACTGAGGCAGAACAATTAGGGAAATTGAGTCAGGACAATAAAAGAGAACTTTGAAACAACAGAGCCACGTGTGTGTGTGTGTGTGTGTGTGTATATACCTGAGACCAAACCATGAATCCATTTGGTCCCAATAAATCTCTCGCTTTCAAATAAATTATTAAAAACTCTCTAATCTCTATCTTGCCTCAGTTTCTCCGGCACTACATTTGGATACATATATATGTTTGTGAGTGTGTGTAATTCTGAACAAACAAAAGTTAATTTAAAAAATCAGTACATGGGAACTGTTTTGAATATGCTCAATTTTAGAAACCATTGGGGTATTCAAGGGAATATGGTTTGTGAGACCCTGAAAATGTATGTCTAGATCTCAGAAGAAAGGTTAATAAATGGAGAGCTTCATTTGGGAGTCATTAGAATAGCAGCCTTAATATAATAGGAGAAAGTATTAGACCTCAATCAAGAGATCTATGTGAGAAATTGATTTATTTGGTTTCCACGATATAAAAATTAAATTGGAGAAATAAAATTTAAATTAAATTGAAAGCCATGGTTTTGTTCTGGTGGAGGTTACCTTTCCCAAAAGAATGCAAGAAAGTAAACTCCTTAGGGGCAGGGCTGGATTTTTTAATCAGGGGGTGGTAGGCAATATTTGAAAAGAATCTTTTGTACTTTGTCCTTAATTTTCCACTTATTTGTTTCCTTAATTGTTCTGCCCTCAATCCCCTTAGTTGCAACCTTCCCTCTCCTCCCCCCCCCCCCCGGTTCATTAAGACTGATATAACTCAGGGCTACTTGCTCTAAGGTTATAAATTGTCAATGTGTAAACTCAAAAAGGGAGAATCCAGATTTTCTGTCTGTAACCAGACACTTACTTAATTCCCAGTTTGTTAGAATTTATGGTCCTACCCTGCAACCTGTCAGAACTTAATTGATGCTTCCTGCCTGAAGATTCTGCTCACCAGAGTTTGGACTCCACCCCCTGCCTTTGTTTAGCTATTGTGTATAAATATGTCATGGAGAACTCAGATTGTCTGCTGGATTCTGTTTGCTGAATTCTTGGAGACAATAGTCTCATTCAGCCTGGGACCAAACCATGGATCCATTTGGTCCCAGTAAATCTCTCCCTTTCAAATAAACTTAATTGTCCAGAATGGAAACTCCCTGGGGTAGGGACTGGATTGAGTGGGAAATACCCTAATCTGTGTTATGCACTTGATTGCCTCAAGCTTTTTTACCTCTTTTTTTTTTTTTTAAAGAAACTGTGAAATTCCAGTCCTTGGGAGAGGAGCCAGGGGGTTGGGGAGGGGAGCTCATGATTGGAGATTAAAAAAGAGAATGTTCTTGAGACTGTGCACCTTTTCTCTTGAGAAGGAAATCAACTTTTCTTGTCCCTCACATCTAGATTTGAATTCTGCCTCAAAAACTTAATGGACATCTATCTAGTAAATCATTTAACTTTTGGATAAATCACTTACTTTTAGAGACACAGTTTCCTCATTTGTAAAACTGGGATAATGATTTTATGTCCCCTATTTCATAAAGTGAAAAATGTGCTTTGCAAATTTTAAAGAACCATAGAAATATGAATTATTAGAAATGTGCTTTGCAAATTTTAAAGGACTATAGAAATGTGAATTATTTTCATAGATATGAAAACTGAAGAGATGGGGGAGAATAAATTTGCTAAAGGGATATGTGTAGAAAGAAGAGGAGAGGATAAAGAACTGATCCTTAAGTAATACCAAATATAATCTTTAGTGAATAGAAGAGTAGCCATAAAAATTAGAGGAAAAATTGGACAATTTGATTAGAGATTGATGAATATAATAGTTATGAAGCTGTAATGCCAAAGGTCACTTTTAATGGGGTGACCAGTTCCTCCATTTGTCCTATTTTGTATTCTGCCTTAAGGTTATGACTGTCCCCTCTTAATGGTTGAGATAAAGGTGTTATAGACATTCCTTATTGTCATTAGAATATCAGTAACCTCCATCTATGAGGCTATCCCCACCTAGGTCTCTGCATTATGTCATAAAAGGCTTGCTGTCCCGATACTTGGGGCTAGACTCTTTGAGATGATAGTCTAGTCTAGTCCTGGGATCCATTGGTCCCAGTATTTCTCTCCATTTAATAAACAATTGAATTGGTCTCTAATCTCTGTCTTGCTCAGTTTCTTTTGGCATTACATTTGGAGGCCCCAGCGAGATAATTAGAAAATGAGCAGGATTGGAGATAAGAGACTTTCGGATCTCTGCTTTGGGCCAGGTGGTTGTGAATCTGAACTCTTGGCCTGGAGAGGTCGGGCCCTCCTGGTTTTCTTTCCAGAGCCTCCGGGAAAGAGAGCAGTTTCCCAGCCAAAATAGCCTGATGGTAGACAACCCCATTCCGGCCACAGGAGAGTAAGTTTGTCTGGGTACCTTTTGGGGTACCATGTGGTTTTGTTTGGTTTGGTTGATGAATAACCGGATTCACCGGGTTGCACGGTTGTACGGTTGTCACTTTTGGGGTGCCCTTTTCTTGGGGTACCAGTTGGTTTGGTTGATTAGTGAATAACTGGACGTGGGGTCACTTGGGGTGCCTTTTTTGGGGGTGCCATTTGCTTGGTTGATGAGTGGCCTACTGGAGACAGGGGGTCGCTACTGGAGTGTGATGGAATTTTGGACAAGGTAAAAGACTTTTTCTTTCCTTATCTTGTGGTGGACACTGCAGTCATCAAGACTGCAGTCGTTGCTTGGAGCTCTTGGGAGCTCTGGCACAATTCTTTAGGAATTTATGCGGCTCTATCTCTAAAAAAGGCTACAAAGGTTGGGAAAACTAAGTTTTTACTTGTCTGCAATCTAGACACTCTGCCACCTCAAAACTCTTTTCCTGGAGCAGATGCTTTGCTTGAGGAAACTCTTTCTGTCCAACTCTTTTCCAGAGACAAAGGCCCATCCTTTACATTTCTAAGAGAGGTCCTCCCACTTCTTCCATCGAGTGGGAAGTATATACATTTGAAAATGGGACTCAATTTCCCTGTTTGGGTCATCCTGTGTTAGAGTAATGCCAGCCCCTCCTGCTTTTGCATGCTCAGGGGGCTATCTACAAAGACTGGGAGTTTTAAAAATTCCCATTTGTTTTGGCTTTAATGTTAGTGTCCTACTGAATGTTGTAATTGTGCAGTCTAAGTGATCAGTGTTCTGTATATCTTGTATGTTATTGGACAGTCTAGTTGTGCTCTGTGTTCTATGTGAAATTGTAATTTGTTTGTCTGTTTCGGTAACTTAAGAGCTCTGTTAAATTTAAGAACAATGATCAAATTTGGGAATTGGTTATTTCAATACTGAACTCCAGCTGGTGAAAACATTTGATTAGGTATTTAAAGATGATTCTAAATTTGGGAAATGAATTGGTTATCCTTAAGTATAAGATCTTAAAAGAACAATAGCTTGTTAAAGAAGTTCTGTTAATTTGCCTGAAAGAGGTCATGTGCCTCTAATTTTACCTTAAGTATGTAACAAGGACTTTTCTGAAAGCTTCATCCCTGGCCAAACTGGACTTAGGAAAAGTCCATTGGGAATAATGGCCACATGGGGCCAGAAGGAGAGAAAGAAACTATATTGTTTTATTATTTGAAATGAGATAGAAATGGATTATATGCTTTAAATCCAGCTCTACTGGACATATAGGTTTTATGGGATTCCCCCACCCACTGATTTCTGCTACTTTAAATGTTGGGTGGGGTAGGGATCTTTTGTAAAGATTTAAACTCGCCCCCCACTGCTGCTACTTCAGCTATAGGAGCCATTTAATTAGCCTGGAGTGATTTCGCTCCCCACCCTTGTGGAGTTGGGGGAAGGATAGTCACATGGAATTCTATTCTCCCCCCTTCCTCTAAACTGTTCCAGACATTTTAAAAACAGCAAACTGAAAAGGTTATGGTAAATATCTGTTTAGGATTTGTTACTAGAGGTAAAATATCTTGGGTTTGTAATATGTCACTGCATTTTTTCCCTCCTGTAACTGATTTCTATAATGGTCAATAAGAAATTGTTAATCAATTATGTCATACCTTGCTGTTTCCAATCTGGTTATGTGTAATCACTATATTCTAAATACTTGAGCAAATAAGTATTTAGTCTGGTCATCTATTGTTTACTATATATTGTGTCTGGATATTCAAGTTTTTTTAAGAAGCCACATCTTGTACCAGTCCTTGTGGACTGGTCTTTCTATCTCAGACTGTTCTAACTTTTCTTTGTTAGATTTGTTTTTATTTCTAGATTTGGTCAAATTGCAGATATATTGACTTGCTTCTGGGACTTAAATCAAACCTTTGTTTGTCAGCTCGCCACACTACAGACCCATCCCCCTCACGGACTAGCATTGTCCCTGTCCAGCTTGAAGAAGCACATGACAGCCATTGCCCGTGCCCACTTTTCCTGATGTAATTTGGACTGATGGGGGGGAGTGGGAAAGTGGTTGACTTGTTAAAATTTTTACTGTATTACTGTGTGTTTAAGATTTGGAATGGAAATTGTTAAACTTGTGTAACTATTGCTATTATGTTTGAGGGACTTTTAGTCTGTTATGTATATGCATATGTGTATGATTTGTATGTGGGATGGTCATTTGATAATTCCTTTACCAAAAAAAAAAAAAGAGGAGAAGAAATAGGAAATTGGGAAAACGGTACCTTGCTAGTTCAGATTTAATTGGAAGTTGGGAAAACTGTTATCTTGCTAGTTCAGAACTAATTGGAAGTCCTTTACTCCTTGCTTAAATTTACTAGACTACGATTTGCTGGTTGTGCTTTAACTTGGAAATCCTTTATTCTGTTGGAATTGCCCTGGCAGACTCAGTTTTGGGGATTATTTTTTAGAAACAACCAGAAATTGGATACCTGTCTTGGAACTGGCAGTCTCTCTGATCTGTTTCTCCACTCCTGTTACCCCAGGTCCTTAATTAGTATTTCAGCATACTTAAAAGGACCTTGTTGATATAGAGGCCTCTAAAAAGTTTGGGATTGCCTGCCTTGGTCTAACTGCATAATCTGCTCAGAAATCTGCATTCTAGTGGCAGCCCTGTTTGTTCCTCTGGGCGGGACAGGTGGGGCTACTCCAAGCCTCTCCCTTCTCTCCTGGAGCTGGTCCTCTGAATGGGCAACACAACTGTCTTGAGTCTGCTGCTCTCCGTAAGCAGAGGCTGAGTCATGCACAAATGACCATAGCTGTCCATATGCTCCCCAACTGCAGAGGATCTAACAATTGATTGTCAGAAATAATTGAAATAAGGAACTTTGTGTATTGCTGATTAATTCTGGGGTTATCAGGGAGAGACTTGTCCTTGCCTTGGTCTAGCTTTATTTTGATTTACTTCACATAGGGTTGTTCAAATTATACTGCTAAGGCCTTCTACAGGAAGGTAATTCAAAGATTTGAATAGTTCCAAGAGAAAAAGGAGGGAATGTAATGCCAAAGGTCACTTTTAATGGGGTGACCAGTTCCTCCATTTGTCCTATTTCCTATTCTGCCTTAAGGTTATGACCGTCCCCTCTTAATGGTTGAGATAAAGGTGTTATAGACATTCCTTATTGTCATTAGAATATCAGCAACCTCCATCTATGAGGCTATCCCCACCTAGGTCTCTGCATTATGTCATAAAAGGCTTGCTGTCCCGATACTTGGGGCTAGACTCTTTGAGATGATAGTCTAGTCTAGTCCTGGGATCCATTGGTCCCAGTATTTCTCTCCATTTAATAAACTATTGAATTGGTCTCTAATCTCTGTCTTGCTCAGTTTCTTTTGGCATTACAAAGCCTAAGGAGAAGTTCTCAGATTGAAAGTGTGGGGTAGGTGGAGGTAAGTGAGGGTACATAGAAGGGGAGGGTTGATGTAAATGTATGTGTTTATTTGTAGAGGAATGGCTCAGAGTCAAAAATTATAGTGTTCAAGAAAGATGAGAAATGAAAAGATCAGTTGAATCTAGAAGAAATAATATTCTGTAGCATTTATATAGTGCTTTAAGTTTTACAAAACATTTTATAAAGTACATCTCCTAGGCAGATAGATGATATTATTACCTGTATTGTATGGATAAGGAAACTGAAGCAGAGGGAGGTAGAATGATTTATCCAGCCAACAACTAACTCTAGTTCTAGTATTTTGGATCTTGTGTAGTTTAGCTACCTACTTGGATGGAGGAATCATGGAATCAGGAAAGTAGGGGATCAAGAGTATAGGAAGAATTACTTTTACTGAACATCTTTCCTTCTGTGATTTGAGGGGAGGAGAAAAAAATGGCTAAAAATACTTAGAAATTTCACTGAGTGGAGGAGTTAGTTGTAGGTGGCCTGCCCTTTCATAAATAAAATTTATAATTTTTAGTTGATCTCTTTAAAAGGCAAATACAGTTAGCATTTCATTTGCAGAAAGACTGGGTTCTAAGCTCCATTCTCTGTGCCCTTGATTATCATCTGACAGAGTGTTAATTTTCTGAGTGCTGCTTACATTTGCCAACATTGACTAGATGTAAATTGCTCTAGGGAGTTCTTTGATTTGCATTCTCTTATTAATGCTACCATTAGCCTTGATAGCTAAATTAAGAAGGTTACTGAATCCAAACATACATCTATCTGTCTTTTTTTAAGACCTTCTCACCTCAACCTTAACTCTTTTCATTGAACAGTAACTTTGATTCTCACTTTGATTTGTGATCTTTTCTCCTTGGCTGTCATTCTAAGTTTCTGAGTTGTAGATGCTGCATGTGGGCCAATGGAACAAGGCCACCTCTCTTTTTTCAATAATTGAAATTCACATATTTTAGAGCTTGTAAAGTGCTTTGCATACATTATTTCCTTTGAGCCTCTAGACAACCCTGGGAGGAAGATATTATCAGTCTTATGATCACCATTTTTACAGAGAACAAAACTGAAGTTCAGAGATTGTAATCACATTCCCATGGTCACATAGTAAATAACAGAAGCAAGTTTTGCACCAAACAGCATGTGTTTCTTACTGGCTCTGCTTCCACTCTTTTCAGAACAGCCTCTGTTTCTGTGCCTTCAATAAATCTGTTTCATGAACAAACCATCTATTTCTCCAAATATACTCAAATCATTTCACTTCCTCCCTTCATTTTATACTTCTTACACAGTTCCCCTGTTTATTTCATAACTGGTCAGGTGTTATGGTTGAATGAATTGGTAGTTCTTAAGTGTAAGTAGTCTATGTTTGAAAAAAATACATTAACTTTTCCAGGCTAGGGGGGAAAAAGAATTCATTTAGTTCACTGAAAGTATTTGCAAAATTATTCCCAAGGTACACATTAGCCATCAGACTCTTTTTGTTCAACTCACCACGAGTATCTGAGAGATATTAAACCACTAACCCTCCTACTTCCAATCTTTAAAATAATACAATATTTTGTCTCCATCAGTCATCAATATTCTGTACATAGTTCTCTTTTTTCCCCCCAATGAGCCCACGGATGCTATTCATATCCTCAGGGTAATGTAGTGTTGCTACAATTAACCTCTTGTATCACCCTAGACATATAACACCATTTCAATCTGGTCATAATATTCCTGAAAATTCAACACTAATGTCCTGTTTTAATAAAGTTAGTGAAATGACAGGATGCTTCCCTCCCCCTCTATATTCTAACACAAGATTAGTGAACCCAAAATTTACTACACTTTATATATTATTATTATTTTTTTAAACAATTGTGATTCAACATTTCATAGTGCATAGGAGAGCTTGTGGGTTGTAGGGTTCAAAGATTTGGGAATGGCAGCACTATTTCTAAGAAACTTGATTTGATGAAATGTGTATCAGCAGGCTTGCATTTTATCCTTACCAGTTTTGATTTTTGCTATAAGAGATTTTTTTTTCCCCTCTTCTAACTTCTCTGTGCTTTCCCCTTTTCCTTCTTTCCATTTCTCTTTCACTGCTTCAGAGATTCTCTCAAAATACAAAGAGATCAGGTATATATATATATATATATATATATATATATATATATATATATATATATACCTTAGGGAATAGTCCCTCTCTCCTGCATCACAGTACTTAGCCATTTCAAAAAAACAAAAACTAAAAACTAAAAACTAAAAGCTAAAACAAACAACAAAATTGAGAAAAATAGAAGCATGGAAATCTGTTCCTATGGTAACACTAATCACAAAATTATGAGGTAAATTTTTCCTCAAAGTAAAACAAACTAGAAATCTTAGAGCAAAAAATATTCCCGGAGATTCATTATATATTGATTCACTCTAAATATGAAGCTTGTTTTAGTGAAAGTCCTTTATAAGAAATCCTTAGCATTTTGCTTTCTGGTTCTGGCCTAAAGGCAGGCTTTCTCTTTCTCTCTCCTTCCTGACATCCATCATAATTTTTTTTTTCCTACAACTCCTCAGTCTTCCAGTTTCTGGGCCCAAGATGGGCTACCTTTTATCGAGTACTTTACAGTTTTAATGACATATCTACCAGGCCAAAAGAAAAAACAAACAAACAAACAAAATAAAACAAAACAAAACAGTAACAACAAAATCCCATGTCCACCTCTTCTGGAAGTCAGCACTCTATGTTACAGGACCTTATTCCTGAACAATTTCTTCAGTGCCTCACAGTTAGAGGCCTTACCTAAAATATTGGCAAGTAAGCCTATAGGGCATACTTTTCATTGTAAGTCCTGTGTGACTCTCCTTCCCTAACAGATTCTGCATGCCCCATAGTCCTTTGCTCTGGGTGCCTCTCTGGCAGTTTCTGGCAGGTGCTGAAATTTGTTCTGTAAATGTTAACAGAAGCTGCAGAAGAATTTTCAACATTTGCTAGCAAATGCCCTCGAACATCAGCAGTAGCAAAAATCCCAACTAAAAACTTCTGCCAGAGACTATTTGATCATAAACCTCTCAAGCAGAAAATTGGCAATCACTGTAGAAACAATTCCTCAGGAAGGTATTCAACTTTCAAATAACCCTGGAACAATGCAACCTGATGGCATTTTATTTTCAGAACGGAAATTTAAGAAGTCCCTCTATGAACCAGGGCTCCTCTGACACTGACTTAGGGAATAGAGACACCCAGGCAAGATGCTACCACTAGAGCTTTATGAAACTTCTATCATGAATTTAAGAAATAAAATCATGTCCCTTTTTCCTCTACACTCAAATAAAATTGTTCAATTCTAGAATGTTAGGAAATCTTAAAGTTAAGATTAATAGTTAAAATTTATTTAGAGCTTTATGGTTTATAAATCACTTTCCTCATTGCAATCTATATGATAAATAATGAAAATACTGTTATGGCTTATTTATAGGTGAGGTAACTGAGCTTCAGGGAGTAGAAGTGTCACATAGCTAGTAAATAGTAGGGCTGGTATTCACATTGTCTGCTTTAAAACCAGTGATTTTTCCACCAAACCACTATTCCTAAAGGAAAAGTGATGCTAGGGAATGGAAGGGGTAAAGAAAAATTCCCAATCTCTCCTCACTTTATCCTCAACCAGTTTTAGTACCGAATAGTACAAGGATAACAGAGAATGAAAAATGAATAGGGCTTTCATCTATTTTCAGAAACTATACATAGAATAAAAGTGCTAAGTTTGAAGAGAAGTTCTCTTAAATCTCTGACCTTAAAAAGGTTGTCACAGTATAGGCAAAAAAGAAGCTGAACGTGGCAAAGATGAAGGAGGTAACAATAGATCCTTACCTCTGATAGACCAGTTAAAGCCATGGGAAACTGTTTTAGTATAAAAGTGAATAATTGCTTATATTGCCTGGTTTCAAGGAAAGGTCCCAACACTTGGAAAAAGAAATAGTTTTAACTTGTTTCAGATCTGAAATCCATTAGACTCCACAATTAGAGCTGGTTTACTATTCAAATGCTCATGAAAGAGATAACACTCTCTCTACTCATCCATTAGCATCTTTATTCAAATGATATAAACACCAGTCTAGCCATTAGAATTGCTCTCCTGAGCTCCATCTCCACTTTATCAACTGACTATTAGATCTTTTCAAATGGATGTCCCCTAAGTATCTAAAGTAAAACATATCTAAACAATCTATTTGCCCCAAAACCCACCCCTCATAAAATTCCCTATATCTTCTCTGAAACTACTATTTTTGCAGTCATCCATTTGTGCAATCTTGGACTTATACTTGACTTTTTGCTCTCATTCATACTCCATATGCCATCATTTGACAATTTTCATGGATTCTAACTCAAGATCTTTTGTACAAGACCATTCATATTGCCATTATATTTCAGTTGAACTACTGCAATTGTTGTCTAAATGGTCTTATGACCTCAGGTCTCTCTCCTCTCTAATCCATTTGTCATCCAGAGCCTCAATGATGTTCCTAAAACAGATTTGACCATGCTATTTCTCTTCTCTATTCTCCCTAAGGGCTTCCTATTAACATTAGAATAAACTACAAACTTCTATGCATTTAAAATTATATATGAGCCAATCCTGTCAATTGTAGGTATATGTAAAACAAAAACAAAGCTGATCCAAGGTAAAATTGAGGTGATGATGTTTAAAACTGGGGAAAGAGTGGGAGCAGGAACAAACTTGTAGAAGATGATGCTTGAGTTAAGTCTTGAAAGAAGCAAGGATTAAATGAGGGATAGCTAGTTAAAAAGGAGAGATGTGAGCTCAGAGGTCATATATAAGGAATATCAAGGACAGTATGGCCACTAAGCAAGAAACATCCATGAGAATAATAAGCTTTGAGAGTTAAAAGGGTTCCAAGTTGTGAATAGTTTTAAATGAAAAACAGGAATTTACATTTGAACCAAGAAATAATAAGTAAGAACTAGAGTTTATTGAATGGGAGGTGGATTTGAGGGATGGATTGTGATGTTACAAGACCTGAATTTTTGGAAAACCACTAGACAAAATAAATATATATTGTAAATTTCTGAGAAGAAAACAAGAAGGAAATCTGTAGTGTAAGTAATTTTAAAATTAATGACTTCTAGAATGAATTTTAATTTGCCTTTAGAAAAACCTTTCAAAATGATTTTAATATCTTGTAGTGGTTGAATTGTTATGGTAGATTTGTTATACTTTCTCTTTGTCTTAAATGATGATAACAAGTCAGGTATATATCAACCTCAATCATCCAGAACAAGTCTGAGATCCAAAACTTAAGCAAAAAGAGGACTCTAAGAAATACACACACACACACACACACACACACACACACACACACACTCACATACCACATTACGTGTGGTGCATTAAAGGGAAGATGTTTCAGACTCTTTCAGGATCTATTTACTCTTATTTTACACACATTTCAAAAGCATATTTCCTAAGTTGAACTGATTTCTGCTATATCACAAGGTAGTAAAGGGATAAGCTGATAAAATCTTGCACACTTTGAAGTAAGAAAAGACAAATTACAGGGGGAATCAAGGGAGAAAAAGGGAAAAAAAAAACTACCTAGAGGATTTGTTTGAGGTTTAGCACCAAATGATGAGATTTAGGAGAACAATTGTTGGGATTCGATCATGTGGAGAATTTACAATGACAATTCACTTTGGTAAAAGATAGGTTCATTTGAAGAGGTTACACACAAATGGAGATACCAGGAATGGTTAATATGAAATAGATAAGGGAAAGCATATAACAATTAATAAAGGAAAAGACAAGTTCCCTTATGGAACTCACAATTAATCAGGAGAAAGGAACTATTCCCATGAGATTGGAGTGTGTCCTTAATTGGGAGGCTAAATCCATAGAGGAGTTTAGTATCCTAAAGTATTTAGCTATAGGAAGGAGAAAGACACCATGAAATATGGGGGAGGAATGAGGAGAAAGATACCAGGAGGCAGAAAATTGTGGTGGATTTAACCCAAAAGGGTTTCAGCAAAGATGGTGTGGGCCATCTTTAGGATTTATAGGAGAAATTTAACCTCAGGAGTTAAGTGTGACTACATAGGACCTCCATAGAAAGTAGGATTGTAAAATTAATCCCCAATAGTCCCTTTCCCTGCTTGCCTCAGGGAGTAATTTTATCAGTACTTAGCCTCTCTGTGCCAACCCCACCTAGTAACCCAGGAGCTCATCAAAGGAGATAAGATGGGTTCAACAAAAGTTATTTCTTTTGTGTATATATAGAGAGCAAATGCTGTTTTACACCTCAATTATTTCAGAGAACATCACTATCTTAAAAGTCCAATACAATTATTGTTCATTATGAGGACATTGAATCATTAAGCAATAAAAATACTTAGATTCATTATCTTCTTTTTAAGAATTAAATGAAGTGTGGAGCACATTGTATATAATTTAATATTTTTAAGCATTGAAATAAGTTAATAGGATTGGTTCTGTTTATTTGAAAAACTCACATACATGGTACAACTCATCCTTTAGTAATTCTCCACTGATGAGGTCTTATTATTTCATCTTCAATTTAAAAGGGGGAAATAAGGGTGTATTACTTGGCTATATATGATTTACTCAAATATAAAGAACATTTCATAACCACAGATATTGTGAGTTTGAATAGGAATAAATGAGTACTTTGGGAATCCCAACATAATCATAAAATGTAAATAAAACAAAGCTACTCAGGTATGCCAGCAGAAACTGCAGTCCCTATCAGTTGAACAGGTAAGCAAGGAAACTGATGTACTTTGTACCCAGCTGAGCAAAGTCATTGTGGAGAATGACTGGATTGTTTCATGAATTTAAATTTAGATACTTTTTTCTTCAAGCAGCTGTCATTCCAACAGTAAAATGGAAGCTTCCAAAACAAAATCAAGCTTTGCCAATGTGAGACAACTGATTTGAATACAAACATCCAAGGGACACTTTTGAAAAGCTTATTTAGAAGGATTCCTGATACTATGGGATATACATTTCTGGGAAAGAAGAGGCAGCTGAAAAAATATCTGTTGACCTAGGTTCTAAACTGAACTCTGCAATCACCTGGTCTTATAATAGTTACTTAATACACCTCAAACCACCTTGTTAGCTTCTGCTATCTCTTCAGTAAAATAAGTTGATTGCTTTGGATGACTTTTATTGTACTTCCCAGTGATTACATTTTATGAGTCTAACAGAAAGGTCAGGCTAGATGATACAGCCAAAATAAAACGTCTGGATTATCTCCTCCAAATTAGAATTCTTGACTCTCCCATTACCTATGCCCCCCAAATCCCCACACCCACCCACCAGTTTTCTTACTCTTTCTGGTTCTCTACTTTCTCAACTCCTAACTTTCTACTTCCTCCCAAGATTTCTCATCTCAAAAGGGCTGTCTCTAGTCTTGATCTTTTCCCCAATTCACTATGAATACAAAAGGGTTCTTTATTTGGATTTTGTTCTCAGAAGCAGAAAAAATTATAGGTACTAGCCTAGCCCAAAATCAAATGAAAGAACATAAACTAGTGCATTTGTTTCTTTGGAAATGTAATTCTTTCTGCATATTTGGTTCAATGAATAATGAGAAAAATCACAAATCTGGATTACTAACTCATGTTGTCAATTTAATGAAGCTCATTTACAAAGGAATGAGTTATTGGTGTGTAGGTGAGGGAGGTAGATTGTGGAAATCTGCTTTGCTCCTATTAGTACTTACTGATGTGCAAAGGTTATTTTTGTTTTCTTGCTGTTAAATTTGAAGTCAAAATGTTGAGGTTGGGAAGGGACCCCAAAAGATTGGGGTACAGACCAGTGTTGCAAGGTGTCTCAAAAGAATTTGCAGGCTTGAGCCCATTTCCAAGCCAAGAGGGCAAAGTTTATGTAATTGTAACACCAATTGAAGTGGTCTAAATTCCAAGAGAATTTAGGAAAGAAACAGAAGCAAGGAAACACATCCATCTAGTTCTTCATGTTATAGATATACTAATTTTATGGCCCAGAGGTAAGGCCAAGGCGTGGTTTCTGGAATTTGACTATCACTGACCAAAAGATTATCCATCTGAAAGTAATCATCTAACTGAGGAGTTTGTCTATTCACTATTGTTTCAGGAGTTCGATTTGTAGGACTATCCTGAGGCCAGAAAACTGCAGAATCAGACAGATTGCTATTCTTAGATTGGGTGTGGGAAGTCTCAAGGTCAGATTCCAAAGCCAGAGAACTTAGAATCACTGAGTTATTGTTAGAACAGAAGCCCCCTAAGGTCAGGAAACCTTAAAATTATTGCTATCTCCCCTAGAAGCTATATTATATCATTTCTCCTCTCAAGCAGTTGCACTCTAAATTAATTTGGGACAAAGGATTGGAGATCTCATATTCTGGAGCTGCTTCATGCTGATAAGGGGTGTAGAGCTGTCCCTGTATAGTGGGGTCCAGATTGAAGAGGGAGGAATGCAACTTGAAGATGGCTGCAGCAGTGTTCAAAGGAGTCCTCAGTGTCAGAATCAGTCAGCTGATGGTATTTAGGGTTAACAAAAAGTTGGAAGTTCATAGTTTGGAGTCTGGAGGAAACAAATTTACCAATAGGAATGTTAGTTCTCAGAAGGTTATGAAGAAACTTCAAGGAAGGTGATATAAAAGCATTATGAGTGAGTTTGCCAGAATAATTTTGGAATGGATATCCTATAATTTTTGTGAGGGTAAAAGATCATTTCTCAAGAAAACAGGATAGTCAGGTTAAAGTTATTCCCCTGTGGAATAACTAGTACAAATGGGGTTGCCTCCAGGGTAGGAATAGTGATACTTGGGAATGGGCCTTTGCAAATAATGCATCAGGTCACATGTGTGGGCTGCCTTGCAGATGCTGAGGGCCCACCTAACAATCCTAAATGCCCCCATTGCCCACGGAGTTCCCTAGCCTAAAGACTAAAGTGTCATCTTCCCTCTGGCAGGGGCCAGAGAATGATATCAAGAGAGCTGGAGAGAAAATACTAGGAGCAAAGCTCTCTCATCCTTGGACTATTGTTAAAGGTACACCTGGAAAAAAGTGGAAAATAACAAGAAAAAAAGGAAACTAGAGGGAGAAGAGGACACAGACAATTTCACCCTTCTCTATCCAGCATGTTTAATGTTTCCAGGAGTCCTGCGGAAGAGTAGTTTCAGGTCCTCTGAGTTCACAGAAATGCTAGGAATGTCTGAGGGAAAAGAAATAACAGGAATAGAACTTTTAATTCTAGAAACAGAAATTCAGCTCTGGAAATCTTCAAGTTTGCACCCAATTCTCTCAAGTCTCCAGGCACAGTTTAATAAAGACTCACTTGAGGATGTGATTAATTTTCTCCATCTTCCCAGAAGATTGAGGCCACCAAGCAGAATGGAGATGATAAGTAACCTTAAGTGCCTCAGCCACCTTTTGAGTTATTTGAGAAGTGAAGGCTGGGCTATTGTCTCTCTGCAAAGGGCTGGGCAGGCCAGAAAGAAGTTCCCACTGGCTTGCCTCTGGGATGAGAAGCTGACCTGAGGGTGGTTGAAACCATCCAGAGAGGAAAAGATTATACGCTTTTCTGAGCTATATGAAGGGGTGTAAAAGTCTGCTCTGGGGAATTAAGCTGCCATGGTCAGGAGCAAATGGGCAGCAGCTCAGGCAGCTGAATCTGCAAGCCTGTTCCCCTTAGTGAATCTCCTTTCTGATATCCTTTACAAAACATAAATCTCTCTAGGTCTGTGGACAGCTTGCAATAGCTGTAAAATTTTCTTTGCATATTTAATAGGAGCATTTTTTTGCTATCAGTCCCTTTCTTTCCGTATAGTCCCATGAGTGTGTGAAATATGACAAGCGTATTTGGAGTCCGTATAGATATTCACTCTCATTCCTTTCCCCAGTTCTAAAGCCCTAGTAAGGGCAATGAGTTCAGCTTTCTGGGCAGAAGTCTCAGGGTGGGGAGGGGGCTTAGCCTCCAAGAGGCTGTTGAAGATCACCACAAAATAACCTGCCTTCCTTTCCCCATTTACACAATGGTTCAGAGAGTGATGAACAAACTGTAGACAATGTTGGGCCATTAGACAAAGAAACTTCCTAGTCCTGCATGGGGAGTAGGCGACTGGAAGTTAAGAGTTTATATGGCTGCAGCCAGTGAAGTCTCTTGGGCAGGGCTGCAGATCAAAGATGTAATCTACTACTGGATAGCCAGGGCCTGTCCAAATATGTCAAGGCTGTCACAGAGCCCCGAGCTATCTCTATGTTAGGAACATGACTGTCCATGTTCATTGGTAGGTAGTTACATTCTCCTGGATTTGCCTTTTCAAAGACAAAAAGAAATTATGAATCTTTGTGCAATGATAGGCAAAAGAAAGCACCTTTAAGATCTAATATAGAAAATTGTTTTGTCCCCTGGGATACTTATATTGGGCTCATGGCTTCTATTGACCATTTGCTCTGAGTATGGAAATTTGCTATAAGAGGAAAAGCAGGGACATGATTATAATAAATCAAGACAGGTCTTTAAGGCTTAAGCCTGAGAGCACATAACATGATAAGAAAAAGCATCCTTAGATATGTTTGATAGTCAATCATACAGTAATAATCCCACCTCATAGCCAGAGTCAGGAATAATCAGCAGGGAAAAAAGAAACAGAATTGGGAAACTGAGTCAGAAAGAATCCACCTTAAGCAGAGGTCAAGGTTGTCCTCCCAACTCTTGCCCAGGTAAGACATCCAGGAAGCCATTTCTCAGAGTAACCTATGGCATTTCTCAGGAATGGTGGGTTATTTACTTAATGATCAAACAATCAAATTTGGAATTCAAAAGAAAATCAATTACTATGCCAAGAGACTTTATCTCTAATAGCAAATTCTACTAATTGCAGCTTAGGGCTAGATGCATTATTTTAAAAGTTTAGCAGGATTTAAATCCATAGGAGATATTGTTTAACATGTTTTATGTGTTTAAACTTATCCTGGTGCAAAGGATCAATCATTATACAGGCTTATAAATTCTTAATAAACTATTAATCCTAAACAGGTTCATTTCTCAGGGCTGATGAACATGCTTACCTTGATGGTTTCAGGAAAATTGGCAAGCTTATAAGTTAAGGGTAGTTGACAGAGACCAGGGAAGGGGCTGACCTTGCTGTTGCCCACCCCAACTATTCTTAGTATTTCCCTGGGCTATGCTGTTTGATATCTTCCCCCACTCTGTGAAGGGGGTAAGGGGCACACCTCAAACTTGTAGAACTGATAAGGCTTTCACCTCATTTCTCTTATTCCACATATAGCAATTACTAAATTAGGTTAACATGATGATAATAACTTCAAGTAACTTAGTTCACAATTTTAGAATTTTCCTAAGTAATAAACAAATAGTCTTAATTGTAATTTCTATTCCCTTAAATGTTTCTCTATTGTTTTAGGGGAAAAATAACAAGACAATTCTTAAAATTGAGATAGAACAGATTTTAAAGTTGACTTAACTTTAGTTACTTAAATTCCTTAAATTCTGCTTAAATATTCTAGACAAACTGAATTGTCATTTGATTACTTTTCACTTTATACAAATCATTTCTCTTTGGTGAGCCAGGAAAAGGATTAAGGTGCTAATTTTTACTGACAGAGGCCATAGAAGCAAGCCCCCTAAAGCCAGGGGACATTACAATTATTGCTATCTCCCTTAGAAGCTATATTACATCAAAAAGAGGTGACTATCTGCTTGGTGGCAGTTTTTACTCTGTGTAAATTGTAAACTAAATGTAAAAGAGATCTGA
The DNA here is from genome assembly GCF_902635505.1 of Sarcophilus harrisii. NCBI lineage: Eukaryota > Metazoa > Chordata > Mammalia > Dasyuromorphia > Dasyuridae > Sarcophilus > Sarcophilus harrisii. Next base: position 178,895,158 of record NC_045429.1, on the reverse strand, counting down.
AAACTACATCATGACACTAGACCAAGGCTCCTGGTCTTGATAAGCCACATAGGCTTTAGATAGAGAAAAAAAATCCTCTCTTTTTAAATCCTCTTCTTCACACACAGTTTATAGCAACATGAGGTGAAAAGGACATTAGTTTTAAATGTGGACATAATTTTAAAAGCTTGATTGGAGTTAGCATAGAGAATCAATTTGTATTAATAACACTAAGAGTGGGGAGAAAAAAGCAAGCCTAGAACAAGTGTGTGGAATATTAACTGAACTTACTAAACAAGTTTTGAATTCTAGTATATAAACCATGAAGAATAACTAAACCAACCCTGCCTATCCAATCTGATTTTATGAGCAATTGTTTTGAAAAGCATTTGAAAAATAACTGTTGGACTATCATCCATAGAGGTAGTCTAATTATTAGGATTGAATATTGACTCAATGACAGTAGAATTTGCAACGGGTTAAATTCCTAAATCCCAAAATTAAAAGATCGAGGTCAACATCTAAGTAGATTTTTAATAATATTACAGGGATTTGTCCTTGCCTCTATGTTATTCAATATTCTCATAAAGGCAAGGATGTTATTCCTTTAATAAAGCTGGTAAAATGAAATTAGAAGAAATTAGTGTGAAAATGGAATGGTTAATGACTTTACTAATCAGATTGATTTGCTCATCTCCTTTTCTATCCAGGTGAAGCCTGACTGACCTGGGAATCAGATGAAACTGAACTATCTTTTAGCTGGGTATGTCAGAATTTACTCTGGTTTGTCAGATAATCAACTCAGACTGATTCATATCAGCTTCCAGTTCCAAAAATCAACAGTGTTCAGAGATGACCTGATAAAGACCACTATGCAATTATAACACCCCCTCCCCCCCACCCATGACTTTTGTCTTTATAATCCCTGCTGCCTATGTCCAATTTGAGCTCAGTTCCAATTGTGCTCCAATGTGTACATGACCTCTTAGGAGGAAAAGACATAGATACAACCTTTTTTATCTTTCTTAAACCTAACTCTAGGGGAAAAAAGTTTGACAGTAGATACCACATTGGATTCACAATTCCCAAACATCTTGATTTGTTAGGACTTAATAAATTAATCTAGTGAAATTCACTTCTAAACTTAGATTCAGAAAAATCAATTTAATAAGTACAAGAAAAAGAACAGCTAGGTGGTACAGAAGCTAGAGTTCTGCCACTGGAATCAAGAAGACCTTATTTCAAATCTAGCTTTAGATACTAGCTCTGTTAGTCTAGTAAAGTTGCTTAAGTCTGTTTGACTCAGTTTCCTTACCTATAAAATAAGCTGAAGAAGGAAATGGCAAACGACTCCAGTATCTTTGCCAATAAAATCCCAAATAGGGTGAAAAAGTCAGATATGATTAAAAACCAACCAAACAAAAAAAGACTACACAACAACAATAAAAGTAGGAGGAGGGATTAATAGAATCTCCAAAGAAATACAATCTAGGAAATTTTGTGAATATGCTCAAAACTGTCTTAAGTGTGATATGCCTGAAAAATCCAAATGATGCAATTGAGCAATTTTTGATTCATTAATCATCTATTAATTGTATTGTACAGGAGATTGTTGGTCAAAGTATAGACTCAACAGGATAGCTTCAGTAGTCCTTGACAATTCTGAGATTCTGTGGGTTAATGAGAAAAGGTCTTCACAGTTCTGAAACTACATTTAATTAAGTTCATTAATAAATTATGAGAAATGTGACAAAGATGGTAACAAGATAAACAACCAAGTAACCCTCAAATTGTTTGAAGATGTTTGTTCATCTTAGAAAAGAAGAAGTTGGAGTATAAAGAAGATAATTATAGTCTTTAAATATTTGAAGGCTGGTCACATGAATAAGAAGTATAATTGTACTGTTTGAACGTTAAGTGCAGAACTCAAAACAAAAGAATAAATTTATAAGGACTTATGCAATAATTGCTTATGTGGAAAAATGTTTTCTAAAAATTAAAGTTTTCAGAAGATGGTTGGTCTCAGAAATAAGAAAAAAATATTTTTGTACTAGAGTATTTTGTACTAGAAATTTATTTTGATTTTTAAAATTAATTAATTAAATTTTAATGTACATTGCTTCAAGTATCATGTTGGAAGAGAAAAAGCTGAACAAAAATAAATCATGGGAGAGGGAAAAAAGTGAACATAGAATATGTTGATTTAAATTCAATTTCCAATATTCCTTTTCTGGATGCAGATGGTATTTTCTATCCAAAGTCTATTGAAATTGTCTTGGATCACTGAAACACTGAGAAGAAACAAGTCTATCATAGTTGACGATCACACATTTTTGCTGTTGTGGACAATGCATTCCTGGTTCTGCTTGTTTCACTTAGTGTCTGTTTGTGTAAATCTTTACAAACCTTTCTAAAATGAAGTTGCTCATCATTTCTTTGATTAAAGCTTTTTATTTTCAAAACATATGCATAGATAATTTTTCAACATTAACCCTTGTAAAAATCTTTTGTTCCAATTTTCCTCCCTTTTAATTCCTCTCTTAGATGGCAAAAAAAAAATCCAATATATGTTAAACTTGGTAAAATATATGTTAAATGCAATATAGGCATACTTTTTTAAACAATTATCTTCCTGCACAAGAAAAATCAGATCAAAAAAGAAAAAAAAATGAAAAAGAAAATAAAATGCAAGCAAACAACAGCAAAAAGAGTGAAAATGCTATGTTGAGATCCACACTCACAGTTTCCAGTTCTATCTTTGGGTACGGATCGTTCTTTTCATCACAAGACCATTGGAATTTGCCTGAATCATGTCATTGTTGAAGAGAGCCATGTCCATCAGAATTGATCATTGTATAATCTTGAAGTTGCCATGTATAATGATCTCCTGGTTCTGCTCATTTCACTTAGCATCAGTTCCTGTAAGTCTCTCCAGGCCTCTATGAAATCATCCTGCTGATTGTTTCTTATAGAACAATAATATACCATAACATTCATATACTATAACTTATTCAGCCATGCTCATGTTGGGTATCATTTAGTTTTCAGTTTTTTGCAGCTACAAAAAGGGTTGCACAAACATTTTACCATATGTGGGTCCCTTTCCCTCCTTTAAGATATTTTTGGTATATATTGCTCTTCATTTTAAATAGAACAATAATATTCCATTATCTTCATATCACAACTTAGTCCATTCCCCAATTGATGGGCGTCTATTCATTTTCCAATATTTTTCTACCGCAAAAACAGCTGTTAAAAATAATTTTGCATATGTAAATCCTTTTTTGTCTCCTTTATGACTTCCTTGGAATATAGATCAAATATAACACTACTGCATCAAAGAATATGCACAATGCTATAGCCCTTTGAACATAATTCCAAATTGCTTTGTAGAATGGTTGAATCATTTCCCAACTCCACCAATAATGCATTAGTGTCCCAGTTTTCCCACGTTCCTTTCAACATTTATTGTTATCTTTTCCTGTCATTTTAGTCAATCTGAGAGGTGTGAGGTAACACTGCAGAGTTGTTTTAACTTGCATTTCTTTACTAAATAATGATTCAGAGCAGTTTTTCATATGAATATAGATTACTTTAATTGTCTGTTCATATCCTTTGACATTTTATCAATTAGAAAATGACATGTATTTTTATAAAATTGACACAATTCTTTATGCATTTTAGAAATGAGACCTTTATCAGAAACACTGGTTGTAAAACATTTTTTCCCAGCTTTGTACTTTTCTTTTAATCTTGTTTGCGTTGGTTTGTTTGTTCAAAAACTTTCTAATTTAATGTAATCAAAATTGTCCATTTTGACTTTCATAATGTTCTCTATTTTTTTGGTCATAAAATCTTCCCTTCTCCAAAGATCTGATAGGTAAATTATCCTTAGTTCCTATTTGTTCGTAGTGCCATCCTTTATGCCCAAATCATGTGCCCATTTTGACAGTATTTTGATATGGGCTGTGAGAGATAGGTATATGCCAAGTTTCTGACATATTATTTTCCTGTTTTCACAGCAATTTTTGTCAAATAGTGAGTTCTTATTCCAGAAGCCGGAGTTTGGGGATTTATTAACACTAGATTACTATAGGCCTTGATTATTGTGTCAGGTGTATAAAATCTATTCCACTTATTCATCACTGTATTTCTCAGTACCAAATTGTTTTGATGGCTGCAATATAGTTTTAAATGTGGTACTGCTAAGCCACCATCCTTTGTATTTTTTTCCCCATTAATTTCCTTGACATTCTTGACCTTTTGTGCTACTCCAGATGAAATTTGTTATTTTTTCTAGTTCTATAAAATAATTTTTTGACAGTTTGATTGGTATGGCACTGAACAAATAAATCATAAATTTGGTCATAAAATTCCTTCCTCTTCCACAGGTCTGAGAGGTGAACTCTCCTATGCTCTTCCAATTGATTTATTATCTCATTCTTTTTGCCTAGGTCATGAACCCATTTTGATCTTATCTTAGTGTATGGTGTTAAGTGTGGGTCAATGCCCAATTTCTGCCATAATAATTTCCAATTTTCCTAGCAATTTTTGTAAAATAATGAGTTCTATCCCAAAAAAATGGGGTCTTTGGGTTTATCAAATACTAGATTATTAAAGTTATTGGCTGTTTTGTCTTTGAACATAACCTATTCCATTGATCAACTAGTCTATTTCTTAGCCAATGCCAGATGGTTTTGGTAACCGCTACTTTATAATATAATTTTAGATCTGGTACAGCAAAGCCACCTTCATTTGATTTTTTTTTTTCATAAATTCCCTTGAAATTCTTGACCTTTTGTTTTTCCATATGAACTTTGTTGTTATTTTTTCTAGGTCATTAAAATAGTTTTTTGGGAGTCTGGTGTAGTGCTAAATAAATAGATTAGCTTAGGTAGTATTGTCATCTTTATTATATTTGCTGGCCCAATCCAAGAGCAATTAATATTTTTCCAGTTGGTTAGATCAAACTTAATTTGTGTGGAAAGTCTTTTATAGTTTTGCACATAAAGTTTCTGATTTTCCCTTGGCAGATAAATTCCTAAATATTTCATACAATCAGTAGTTACTTTAAATGGAATTTCTCTTTTATCTCTAACTGTTGGCTTTTGTTAGTGATATATAAGAATGATGATGACTTATGTGGGTTTATTTTGTGCACTGCAACTTGGCTAAATGTGTGGATTGTTTCTAATAACTTTTTATTAGTGTCTCTGGGGTTCTCTAAGTATACCATCATATCATCAGCAAAGAGTGATAACTTGGTTTCCTCATTGCCTATTTTTATTCTTTTACTCTCTTTCTCAACTCTTATTGCCAAAGCTAGCATTTCTAATATAACATTAAATAATAACGATGATAGTGGGCAACCTTGTTTCACTCCTGATCTTACTGGGAATGGTTGCAGTTTGTCCCCATTACATATGATGCTTATTGATGGTTTTAAATAGATGCTGCCAATTATTTTAAGGAAAAGTCCATTTATTCCTGTACTCTCAAGTGTTTTTAATAGGAATGGATGTTGGATTTTATCAAATGCTTTTTCTGCATCTATTGAGATGATCATATGGTTTTTGTTAACTTGGTTATTAATATGGCCAATTATAATGATAGTTTTCCTAATCTTGAACCAGCCCTGCATTCCTGGTATAACTCCTACTTGATCATGGCATATTATCATGGGGATCATTTTCTGTAGTCTTTTTGTTAATATTTTATTTAAGATTTTAGCATCAATATTCATTAGGGAGATTGGTCTATAATTTTCTTTCTCTGCTTTCAACCTACTTGGTTTAGGTATCAGTACCCTGTCTGTGTCATAAAAGGAATTTGGTAGGACTCCTTCATTCCCTATTTTTTCAAATAGTTTATAAAGCATTGGGGCTAATTGTTCTTTAAATGTTTGGTAGAATTCTCGTGTAAATCCATCTGGTTCGAGGGATTTTTTTGTTCTGGGAGTTGATTAATAGCTTGTTCTATTTCCTTTTCTGAAATGGGAATATTTAAGCAATTTATTTCCTCCTCTGTTATTCTGGGAAGGCTATATTTTTGGAGGTAGTCATCCATTTCACTTAGGTTATCAAATTTATTGGCATAAATTTGGGCAAAGTAACCCCATATTATTTCTTTAATTTCCTCTTCATTGATGGAAACTTTTCCCTTTTCAGTATTAAGACTACTAATTTGATTTTCCTCTCTCCTTTTTCTAATCAATTTTACCAAAGGTTTATTAATTTTATTTTTTTTTCATAAAACCAACTCTTAGTTTTATTTATTAGTTCAATAGTTTTTTTTTTTTTTTACTTTCTATATTATTAATTTCTCCTTTTAATTTTAGAATTTCCAATTTAGTATTTGATTGGGGGTTTTTAATTTGCTCTTTTTCTAGCTTTTTAAGTTGCAAGAGCAATTCATTGATCTTTTCTTTCTCTATTTTATTCATGTAAGACTTTAAGGATATAAAATTTTCCCTTATTACCGCTTTGGCTGCATCCCACAAATTTTGGTATGATGTCTCATTGTTGTCATTATCTTGAGTGAAATTATTAATTGTGTCTATAATTTGCTGTTTCACCCAATCATTCTTTAAGATGAGATTATTTAGTTTCTAATTACTTTTTGGTCTATCTACACCTAACTTTTTGTTGAATGTAGTTTTTATTGCATCATGATCTGAAAAGAAAGCATTTACTATTTCTGCCTTTCTGCATTTAATTTTGAGGTCTTTATGTCCTAATATATGGTCAATTTTTGTACAGGTTCCATGAACTGCTGAGAAGAAAGTATGCTCCTTTCTGTCACCATTCAATTTTCTCCAAAGATCTATCATACCTAATTTTTCTAATATTCTATTTACCTCTTTAATTTCTTTCTTATTTGTCTTGTGATTTGATTTACCTAATTCTGAGAGTGCAAGATTGAGATCTCCCACAATTATAGTTTTGCTGTCTGTTTCTTCTTGCAACTCTCTTAACTTCTTTAGAAAGTTAGATGCTATACCACTTGGTGCATATATGTTTAATATTAATATTGTCTCATTGTACCCTTTTATAGTACCGTTTAGGAAGATATAGTTTCCTTCCCTATCTCTTTTAATTAGATCAGTTTTTGCTTTTGCTTGATCTGAGATAAGGATGGCTACCCCTGCTTTTTTGACTTCACATGAAGCATAACAGATTCTGCTCCAGCCTTTTACCTTTACTCTGTATGTATCTCCCTGTTTTAAATGTATTTCCTGTAAACAACATATTGTAGGGTTCTGACTTTTGATCCAGTCTGCTATCTGCCTTTGCTTTATGGGAGAGTTCATCCCATTCACATTTAAAGTTAAAATGACTAATTCTGTATTTCCTGCCATCCTAATATCCCTAGATTATGCTTTTCTTTTTCTTCCCTCCTTCCCCCCTTCCTCACTTCCCTAGTATTAAACTTATGGGTCCCACTTGTATCACACAGCTCTCCCCCTTTAGGATCCCTCCGTCCTCCCTTTGAATCCCTTCACCTTTCTTGTACCCTTTCCTTATTACTCTTTTTTCCTTTTCCCTTTTCTTCTCCCACTTTTTAATGAGATGAGAGAAGATTCTCTGTAAAACAAATATTTTCATTATTTCCTCTTTGAGCCAACTCTGATGAGAGTAGGATTCACACAATGTTTCTCCCCCTCTCTCAGTTCCCTCAGATATGATAGATTTCCTTTGACTCATCGTTGCATGTAGTTTCCTTTTTTTTATCTCCCCTTTTCCCTTTTTCTGACACTGTCCCCTTTCCATTTCTACTTCCATTTTTATGTTATATCAGTAAAATCAAATTATACATGTTATTTTTATGTATATCCACAACAGAAATATAGTTCTCAAAAGTTCCTTTTACCTTTTTCTACTTCTTTTGTGTCCTGTTGTTGATGAAATTTTTTGTTTAAGTCTGGTTTTTCCTTAGAAAAAAATAGAATTCCTCTGTTTCATTATATGTCCATCTTCTTCCATGGAAAAAAAATGCTCAGCTTAGCTGGGTAGTTTATTCTTGGCTGCATTCCAAGTTCTTTTGCCTTTCAGAATATCAGATTCCAGGCCCTTCAATCCTTTAATGTTGAGGCAGCCAGATCTTGAGTGCCCCTTTTTGTGGGACCTCGGTATTTGAATTGTTTTTTTTCCTGGCTGCTTGTAATATTTTTTCTTTAGTCTGAAAATTCTAATTTGGCCACAATATTCCTCAGAGTCTTTATTTTAGGGTCTTTTTCAGAAGGTGTTTGATGAATTCTTTCAACGCCTCTTTTACCTTCTGGTTCTATTACTTTTGGCTACTTCTCTTTGATGATTTCCTGTAAAATGGTATCTAGGTTCTTTTTTTTTCATCATAATTTTTGGGTAGTCCAGTGATCCTCAGGTTATCTCTCCTAGATCTATTTTCCAGGTCTGTTGTTTTTCCAAGTAAATATTTGACATTTTTTTCCAATCTTTCATTTTTTTGGTTTTGCTTGACTGATTCTTAATGTCTCAATGAATCAGTCATTTCTATTTGTTCAGTTCTGATTTTTAGTGAGTTATTTTCTTCATTAGCTTTTTTTTAAAACTCCTTTCGAGTTTTTAAATTGAGTTTTTAAATGAGTTGTTTTGCTCTATGGAATTTTTTTCCATTTCACTAACTTTTTTTTTTTTTTTTTTTTTTTAGTGAATTATTTTCTTTTTCCAATTTACAAATTCTGTTTCCCTGCACTTCTTGGGAGATTTTTATCTTTTCCAATTCACATTTCAGGAAGTTGTTACTGTCTTGCATAGCTTCTCTTTCCTTTTCCCATTTTTCTTCTAGTTCTCTTTTAAGGTTTTTAATAGTCTTTTTTAGGAGAGCCTTTTGTATTGGGGACCAACAATTGTCTGGAGACTGTCTGCTATTAGTCTCCTCAGGGTTGATAAACTGTTCTCTTTCTGTATAGAAACTATCAATTGTCCTTCTGATTTTTTTTCTCATTTTTTAAAGCCTGTAGGGTCTACTTTCAGGGCTTGGAGGTTACCAGCTTCCTTTGCAGAACAGTGATAGGTGTATGGACGGGGTAGCTCTCCTGTCAGCCAGCTACAAAAAGAAAAGAGGTACAGAAGTGCTCTGGGAAAGAATTCCCCACCAGGAAGTAACTCAGGCCTGCAGGACTGAGCTGGGAAAGTGCCCTGCAAATAACCCTCACTGTGTGAGCTAAGGACTGCCCTGGGGTTATATGCTGAGCTGTGAGAGTTTCACTACCCCAAGCCAAAGCCCACCCTGGGGCTATGGGTATTAGCAGCTGAGGAGTGAATGACCCTGCAGTGACTGGAACTGTCTCTGCCCTGGGAGACACAGTCATGCTGGGGAAATTCTATTGCTTCAGGCTGAGCCCCCGACTGCGCAGATTAGAGGCTTCCCTGGGTTGTGCCCCCCTGCTGTGTAGATTTGTAACTGCCCCCCACAAAAGCCCCAAACTGCAGGATGTGGCTGCAGGGCTGTATTATGGTCTGCCTGAGTCATTTCTGGGTTTGGGTGGTTAAAGCCATATCTTGTTAGGTTCTGGCATTTTTTTAGAGTACCCTCTGTTTTAGGCTTTATTTTCTCTGCCAGTTTACTGTTTTGTTATCAAGGCAGAGTAGTTAGCCTATAGCAGAGTCATCTCTATAACTGCTCTAGCCACAGAGATCACCCCCGCCCCTGGTTTGCTCAGGACTCTAGTCTCTCCCTGCCTGCACTTGTCTGTTCCTGGCCCCTCAGGACAAACCTTTCCTGGCGATCTTCCAGATTATCTTTGGCTGGTAAGTTCTGTGCTTCTAATCTCATGAATTTTAGCAGTGAAGAGTTGGTTGTGAGGGTTTGAGAGGAGATTAGAAAGTCACTTGTGCCTTCTCCGCCATCTTGGCTCCCTATTCACTTCTATTTTATGGGAGAGTTAAACCCATTCACATTCACACCTATGATTACCAGTTCTGTATTTCCTTCCATCCTATTTTCTCCCCTGTATATACTTTTGTTCTCTTTTTCCACCCTGTCTTTAGTAGTGTTTTGATTTTTTGACCCATCCCACCCAGTACCTTATCTTTTATCACCCCTCCCCCTTCTCTTCTCTTTTTCCTAATGTTTCTGCCCTTTCTTCTATCACCTCTTCTCTTTCCTCTTTCTCCTCTTACTTTTAGATAATTTCTTTTTCTTTTCTTCTTGGCAAAATATAGTTTTACTTAGGGGAAGGGCTACAATTGATACCAGGAATGGAAGATGTGAAATACAGGTGGGAGAGAATATAGTTTGAAATGGAAAAAGGCAAGTTCCCTCTGTGGAACTCATAATTAACCAGGAAAAAGGAAATACTCCACGAGGGTGGGAGAAACCATTGAGAATTTAGAGTGATCAGAGAACTGTGCCATTAGAAGAAAGGCATTATGAGGGAAAGTACCTCAAAGTAGGGTTAGTTCTGAAGAAAACTTATCTGGGTTAGATAAATTTCTATACCCAAATAAATGATTAAGTGTTCCCTCTCTGAGCCATAACTGATGAGATCAAGCTTCAGCAAATGCCTGCCTCGCTCCCATTTTCCTCTCCATTGTAACAGGTCTTTTGCATCTCTTCATGTTATCTAATTTCTCCCATTTTACCTCTCTTTTCTCTTCTCCCAATACAGCTTTTCCCCACCATTTATTGTCTTTTTCTTTGAAATCATCATACCAGAATCCATTCACAACTACATTCTTCATTTATGTGATGCCTCAGTAACCGATATTGTTCTCAAGAGTTACAGATAGCATTTTCCCATCTAGAGATGTAAACGTTTAACACTTAAATATTTTCCCCTGTTTTCCTTTCTATACTTCTCCTGAATACTGTGTTTGAAGTTTAAATTTTCTGTTTAGTTCTGTTTTTTTCAGTAGAAATGATTGAAAGCAGTTCCCAGTTCACCTCAGTGAATATCACCAAATTGGATACTATTCTTGTTATTGTGAAGCAGCTTCTTTTAAGAATCAAAGAACTAGGGGCAGTTAGATGGCACAGTGGATAGAGAACCAACCTTGAAGTCAGGAGGACCTGAGTTCAAATCTGGCCACAGGTACTTAAAACTTCCTTGCTTGTATGACCCTGGACAAGTCACTTGACTTCAATTGCCTCAGCTCCCCCCCCAAAAAAAAATCAAAGAACTAGAGAATAGAATAAATGGGTTAAATATACTTTACAATAGTAATTCTAAAAAGAATTTTGAAGCAATTTTCTCTGATATGGCCTCATTTCTCAAACATAAATTTGAAATACTTATAAAAAAATAAAAGCCATGCCCCAGTTGCTAAATAATCAAAAGATTTGAATTACGCTATGAAATCATGCATATCCTTTGATCTAACAATACCATTACTAGGCACAAATCCCAAAAGAGAATTTAAAAAAAAAGGAAAAGTACCTATATTCACAAACATATTTCTAGCAGGATGCTTCTCAAGGTATAATTGGAAATTAAGCAATTGCTCATTAATTGGAAAATGGTTGAATAAATTTTGATTTGTGATTATGATGGAATATTATTGTTCTGTGGGAAATAATGAGCAAAATGTTCTCAGAAAAACCTTCAAAACACTCTGTGAACTCAAAACAAAGTGAAATTTACTGTGTACAAAGTAATAGCAATATTGTGGGGTGATCAACTATAACTGACTTTGCTATTCTCAACAATACAATGATCCATGTCTACTCTGAAGGACTTAATGATGAAAAGTCCTATCAATACCCAGAGAAAGACCTGTTTCTGTCTCATTACAGACTGAAGCATTCTCTCTCTCTCTCTCTCTCTCGCTCTTGCTCTTGCTCTCGTTCTCTCTCTTTCTTTGTCTCTGTCTCTCTGTTTCTCTTATTTTTCTTGAGTGATTTTTTAGGGGGGAGATCTATATTTTCTTTCATAACATGACTTTTATACAAATGCTTTATATAAATTCAAATGTGCTTTTTAAATGGGGACTATGGTTGGGAATAAAACACAATGTTTTAAATACCAACGTAAAAATTGTTTTAAATATAATTCAGGAAAATTAAATGTTAAATAAAAATATATATATTTTTTTATTTCAAAAAGAAAAGAAAGAATCTAAGAACTAGATGGGGCAGCATAAAGAATCAGGGTGGAATCACTCTGGATCATTGTAATGAGCAGCCTTTCAGAAAAGGAAATGTCATTAATTGTGCTCTTTTCTTTTTGGAATACCACTAAAAAGCAAGGTAAACCATAACAAATTAGAAAAATGGATATTCCATTAGCTATAACTATTTCAATGCAGCTGTAATTGGCTACAAAAAAAGTGAAACCAGCAGTTCTCTTGAAATGGAAAAAAAAAGATGAAGGCTTTCATTATGTTTCAGTCAAAATCATAAAAAACTAGAAACAGATTTTTTTTTTTATCAGCTATCTTTTTTTTTGTCTTTGAAAGCTTCAACAATGAAATGTTGACTAATAAAAAAATTACAAAAATAACTTTATAGATAAATTCAGAGTAGTTGAAGCAAATAACAGGAATTGAAAAGGTACTAATAGTCTAGAGGGAAAAGTTGAAGAATCTGACATCACTGAATCTTTACTTAAGACACACTCCATAAATTCTACCTAATAAAAATTGTTAAAATTGATTAATTCGTGAATGTTGGTAGGATATGCTTGAGCATATTTGTTTACTTTTTAAATAATATTTTATTTTTTTAATTACATGTAAAACTTCTTTTAGCATTATTATTTTTTTAAATTGAGTTCCAAATATATCTCCTTCCTGCCTTCTCTAAAATGGTAGGCAATTTTGTACAGATTGTACATGCAGAATCATGTAAAACATTTCCATATCCATCATGTTGTAAAAGTGGGAAGTGACCAAAAGGGACAAGAAAAAAATGTGAAAATTAGTATGTTTTTATGTGCATTCAAACTCTATCGGTTCTTTTTTCTTTCTTTTTTTTCTTTTTTTGGAATGTGAATAACATTCCACCATGAATCTTTTGGAATTGTCTTAGATCATTGTATTATGTAAAAGGACTAAGTCCTTCATAATTGATGATCACACAATGTTGCTGTTATCATGTACAATGTTCTCTTAGTTCTGCTCATTTTATTTTGCATCAGTTTACATAAATATTTTCAAGTTTTTCTGGAATTCACCTAATCAGTATTTCTTATAATATAGTAATATTGCATTCATTTCATATACTACAACTTATTCAGTCATTCCACAATCTATGGGTAGACCCTCAATTTCCAGTTCTTTGCCACAAAAGAAGTTGACATTAATATTTTTTCCCCTTTTTGTGATCAATTTGGGATAGAAACTTGGTGATGATATTGCTGGATCAAAAGTCATTCTCAGTTTGATCACTCTTTTAGGCATAATTTCAAATTGCTCTTTTGAAATGGTGGATTAGTTCACAACTCCACCAACAGTACATTAATGTTCCTATTTTTCTACATTTCCTTTCACATTTGTCATTTTTCCTTTTCTATCATCTTAGTCAATTCGATAGGTATGAGCTGGTATCTCAGAGTGATTTTAATTTGCTTTTCTCAAATCAGTAGTGATTTAGATCATTTTATCATATCACTATAAATAGCTTTGATTTCTTCATATGAAAACTGCCTGTTCATATGCTGTGACCATTTGTTAATTGGGAAATGATTTATATTCTTATAAATTTGAATTAGTTCATTATATATTTGAGAAATGAGACCTTTATCAGAAATATTTGTAAAAATTATTTGCTAGCTTTCTCCTTTGTTCTCTTGGTTGCATTGGTTTCATTTGTGCAAATTATATACATATATATTCCAAATTATCTTTTTTTTACATATTATAACACTCTCTATCTTTAATTTGGTCAAAAATTCTTCCCTTCAGTAAAAGGGCTGACTTGTGCAAAAATATTTTTAGTAGTTTTTTTTTTTTTTTATGGTGGTGAGGAACTTGAATTTCAGGGGATGTCTGTCAACTGTGAAATGGCTGAATAAATTGTAGCATATGAATGTAATGGGATACTATTACTTTATAAGAAAAGATTAGCAGGTGAATTTCAGAAAAACCTGAAAAGACTTATATGAAGTAATGCTGAGTGTAGTGAGTAGAACCAGGAGAACATTCTACACAATAACAGCAACATTGTATGATCAACTATGATAGACTTAGCTCTTCACAGCAATATAGTAATCAAGACAATTAATTGCAAAAGATTTCTGATGGAAAATGCCATCCACATCCAGAGAGATCACTATGGAGATTGAATGTAGAGCAAAGCATACAATTTTCATTTGTTGTTGCTGTTTTTTTTCTCATGTTTTTTTTTTTTCACATTATTTGTTCTGATTTATTTTTTACAATCATAAATATGGAAATATTTTTAAGTGACTATATCATATTGCTTGCTGTCTTGGGAAGGAGGGAAAAATGGGAAGGGGAGAGAAAAATCTGGAAATCAAAATTTTACAAAAATAAATGCTGAAGACTCTTTTTACATATAACTGGGAATAAAATAAAGTCCTCTTAAGTAAAAATCTTAAGTCCTTTCTACATAGATCTGACAGATAAACTATTTCTTGGTCTACTATTCTGCTTATTGTATCACCTTTCATATTGAAATAATTTTAAAATTAGAATATGAAAAATGTCATCTTTGAATCTGATGGAATAAATTCAAATACCAGACCAACTACCAACAGAATAAATTTTTTTTCACAATATTTGATGGAAGTCATCATCATGAACACAAAAGTATGTGGCCAACATAGTGATAAAACCATCAGAAAATTTATGGCAGAAGCTATTTGAAAAATCTTTTGGTGTCCTGTAAAAATTGATTGGAAGATTATCTCAATATATCCAATAAAACTTTAAATTTCATTTTCACCTAATGTAGAGAGAGGGAGGGAGGGAAGGAGAAAAGGAGAGAGAAGCAGAGGGAGGAAGGAGGAAGGGAAGATGGAGGAAAAGAGGGAAGGAGAGGAGAGAGAAGAGAGAGAGGAAGGGAGGAAAGGAAGGAAGAGAGAAAGGAGAAATGGAAGGAAGAAAAGAAAGAAGGAAGGAAGAAGAAAGGGAGGGAGGAGGAAAGAAAGAAAAACATGTGGAATGGAATGCAAGAAAAATATGCAAGAAATTTTATAGTATCAAAATTTGAAAGCAAAATTAAAAGTTTTAGTGTTTTATTTAGTCAGAATAGCTGAAAATATAAATATGTAACATAAGTAACTGAATATCAATTAAAACTTTATCACAGGGGCTAGATAAACAACAAGATTAGAGAAGAAAAAATGAAGTGGATAATTTCTACACACATATATATATATATATATATATATATATATATATATATGGTTAAATAAAGTTCAATACAATAAAAATTCAAGTTGGAATTAAATAAATACAGAAATATTGTGTAGATGAATATAATTGATGACTGGATGGTTATACAAAGGTTACACAAACTAGATAACAATATCTTTATTTTCTCTGAAAAATCGTTAAGTGGTAAGACTGGGTAAGATCAATATTTTTTGCCTTGGATTTGTCCCAATGACACACAAATTATTGACAAAAAATGCTTTACCAAATTCTTTTTATATGCAAAGTCAATCTCACTTTTTTAACAAAACAGATCATAAATCAAATCTAAGACTAAAAAAATTAAAATGCCAGTGATCCTTCCAAATATAGGCCAATTAATATTTATATACTTTATAGTGAACAAAACGTTCATAGTTTGTATCACTAAAATATGTAATCTCTTACAAGAAAATAATAAATTGCCTAAGGAGCACATAAAGGGCTTCAAAAAGTCCCAGTGATGTAGAAAGCAACTCTTAGATTCAGTGATTATTGAACACTAAGAAAGCACAATAACATTTATATTGTCTTTATTGATCAATGCAAAGTCTTTGCCTCAATTCTGCACTCTTGTCTCAGCCATGCACTGAAAATACATAAAATTGATCTGAGTTGGAAAAGAATGTTAATGCATTTTATGCCCACATGGAAAATTCTCCTGTAACTAAAATTTGCCAGGGACACAATAATTTAAAGATTTAAAATAATAATAATAATTTGGCAGCATTCATGAAGACACTTTAAATCTCTCATGGTTCTACCTTAAATCAATTTAGAGCTCTCTTCAGTTGAACTGAAAATTATATCTACATTAAAAAGAATTCAATACCAAAATATTTTATTAATCATTTACATGGATATCTTGTTAAATGGCTCACTTGAAAAACAAATCAAACTGCTTTTAGATATACGAGATATTTTTCCATTGATAGCATAAAATAATTTGAACTCAACATGTTAATTTTGTTATGAAATTTGTGTCAGGGGTTTCAAGAAAAGATACCAATAGAAGGTTTTGAGTTGAAATCCAGAAGTCAAGTAGAACAAATGTACAAAAATGATACTTACAAATAGCCTGACCTCTTCCCGTCATAATCCATCACTCATCAATTTATAAAGGATAAAGTTGTTGCTATTTATATCAGAAGATACTGGCATCTTGAAATCAAAGCTCAATTAAAACAACAACAATAAAACAACAACAACAACACACATTCAAGCAAGGAACACTTAATACAGGTTAACATCACATGCTATATATATATATATATATATATATTTTAATAGCTTTTTGTTTACAAGTTATATGCATATGTAATTTTACAGCATTGACAGTTGCCAAATCTTTTGTTCCAATTTTTCCCCTCCTTCCCCCCACTCCTTCCCCTAGATGGCAGGATGACCAATACATGTTAAATATGTTAAAGTATAAATTAAATACAAAATAAGTATACATATCCAAAACATTATTTTGCTGTACAAAAAGAATTAGACTCTGAAATAGTGTACAATTAACCTGTGATGGAAATCAAAAATGCAGGTGGGCAAAAATATAGGGATTCGGGATTCTATGTAATGGTTCTTAGTCATCTCCCAGAGTTCTTTCCCTGGGTATAATTGGTTCAGTTTGTTACTGCTCCATTGGAACTTATTTGGTTCATCTCATTGTTGGAGATGGTCAGGTCCATCAGAATTGATCATCATATAGTATTGTTGAAGTATATAATGATCTCCTGGTCCTGCTCATTTCACTCAGCATCAGTTCATGTATGTCTCTCCAGGCCTTTCTGAAATCATCCTGTTGGTCATTTCTTACCGAACAATAATATTCCTTAATATTAATATACCACAATTTATTCATCCATTCTCTAATTGATGGTCATCTACTGAGTTTCCAGTTTCTGGCCACTACAAAGAGGGCTGCCACAAACATTCTTGCACATACAGGCCCTTTTCCCTTCTTTAAGATCTCTTTGGGATATAAGCCCAGTAGTAACACTGTTGGATGAAAGGGTATGCACAGTTTGATGACTTTTTGAGCATAGTTCCAAATTCCTCTCCAGAATGGTTGGATGTAATACAATATTTCTTAAACATGACCAATTATTATCCTGCAGGTATGCAAAGATTAATGTTTTATCATCAAAAGATAAACAAAAAGACTCATTCTTGTTCTCTGAACACATGGAAAATAGGTTCAATACATTATAGAAATACTTTCAAAACAAGTAAACTTTACTTAATAAAACAATAGCATAGACTGTCCATTGATAATGGATAACCACATTTGGATTTGTCAAATAATACTGAAATTGGTTTATCTCTGTATGGAATTTATGAGACTGAATATTCAAATATTGAGGTGCAAGGCTTTCCTGGTACAACAACCATGGGAACCTAGCCAATAGTATGTTGACAAAGAAACATTAACCAAATAGCTAAATCTTGTAGAAATATTTATAAAAAGGGAGGGATTTATGATTGCAGAATTCAGAATAGGTCATTTCCACTAGAGATTATAGAAGGATTATTCTTAAACAATCTAGACTTTATGATCACTGAGGATTATGCAAAGAAATGTAAATGTAAAGAAAATATGTAAAACTTCACTGCAGTTTTCAAAAACTTAGCACTTACTACTACTAAGCACTACTGACTTAGTGTCTAGAATTATACATTAGGATCCCAATGTCTTCCCTGGAAGATGACAAATCCCCTCACAACATATTCAGGAAATTCCTGGAAAATTCAACCAAAAAATCTATTAAAATTTATTATTAGTGAAAATTGCACTATTCTGACAATTATCTGAGTATACCATTGGTTCAAAAAATCAATTAAAATGGCATTTTTATATTTTATTTTTATAACACATATATTTATAGACTGTTCCCACTTTATGAAGTCTCATAACACAGAATAACAGTTAAGTAGAATTAATAATACAAGTGACATAGCTGAAAGTATATCTTTAACACCCCAGCTCTGTTTTTAAAAAAAATCAAAAAAAAAAAGAATTTTTTAAATCCCCACCCCATTGAAAAAAAGAGAAAAAAAAACATTTGTCTAGCAAATATGCATAATCAAAATGAATTTGTTTAATAGCAATAGATACTTCCTTTTTCACTGTAGTAAAGATGAAAAGAAAATAGATTTCTATTAATTTTTTTTTTTTAAACAGAGAGGTGGGGGTACTATAGATCTATGGACTTAAGTATTTATGTATATAGATATCTTTCTATATCCATATCTAGCAATGTATAACATGAAAAACATATATTTATGTGTTTTTGTGTGTATTTATGTGTATAGACATAATATGTATTTCTATCTCTGTCACTCAAAAGTCTCTCACATCTCTACATGATAGCATGTTTTATTGTTGGTCCCTTGGAATAATGAATAGTCATTATTTTTATCATCCTTTTAACACCCAACCAATCTGAGACCCAGATATGTTAAGTGAATTATTTATGGTTAGACAACTAGTGAGTCTCTAATGTAGTATTTGAATCAAGACTTTCCTAAGTACAATCTAAGACTCTATTATATCACAAAAGACAACACAACATAAGGAAAAGAGCACTAATCTTTGCACATTAACAATAGGGTAGCTCCAAAAAAAAGATTGTCAGAGTTAAGGTAAAAATAGAAATCATTTTATGCAAAAGAGGTGCAGAAGAATAGACACAGAGGTATTAGAGAGGAGAAGAGGGCTCATAGTTCTAAAAACTTCTTTTTGTGGTGGCAAAGAATTGGAAAATGAATAGATGCTCATCAATTGGGGAATGACTGAATAAGCTGTGTTAACGAAAGTAATGGACTATTACTATTCTATTAAAAAAAATGATGAACAGGTTAATTCTAGACAGGCCTAGAAAGGTACACAAACAGATGATGAGCAAAACAACCAGAACCGGGAAAACATTATTCACTGCAAGAGTGTGGGATGATCAGCTATGAAAGACTTAATTCTTCTAAGTGTTCAGTCATCCAATGCAATCCCAATAATTTTGGACAGAAAATACCATCTGCATCCAGAGAAAGAACAATGGAGAATGAATGTAAATCAACATATGCCATGTTCACTTTTTTCCCCCTTTTTACTCTGTTATTTTTCTCTCTCCTGCTTTTTTTTTCCCTTTTGTTCTGATTTTTCTTTTTCAACATGATTCATGAAGATGTATTAAAATTAATGTACATGCATAACCGGAAGAAATGTAAAAAAATTACATGTAACTGGAAAACAATAAAATATTAAATTAAAATACATATACATACAAGATATCATTTCTCAAATATATAACTGAGTCAAACTTATAGAAGTAAAAATCATTACTCAATTGACATAAAAAATATGAATAGGTACTTTTCAGATAAAGTAATCAAAGTTTTCTATAGAATTAAAAAATTCTATATATGACTTGCTTGGAGAAATGCACATTAAACCAATTCTGAGCTACCACCACACACCTATAAGTTTAGCAGACACAACAGGTAAAGAAAATTACTAATTTTGGAGGGGTTATGAGAAAATTACACTAATGCATGATTGGTGAAACTCTCTATACTTATTCAACTTTTGTAAGAGCAATTTGGAGCTATGACCAAAGGTGTATAAAACCTTGAATACCCATTAACCAAGAAATACAAGTACTATGTCTGGGTCCCAGAGAGATAAAAAAAAAAAAATAGTACTTATGTATAGAAAACCATTTATAGCAGCTCTTTTAGCAGTGACAAAGGTCTAAAAATTGAGGGGATATCCATCAATTGGGGAATAGTTAAATAAGTTGTGGTATACAATTGTGATGTAATACTATTGTGCTATAAGAAATTACAAGCAAGATGTTTTCAGAAAAACTTGGAAAGACTTGCATTAACTGATGAAAAGTGAAATTAGCAGAACCAGCAGGATGTTGTAGACAGCAACAACAATATAGTATAATGGTCAACTGTGATTAATTTGACTATTCTCAGCAATTCAGTAATCCAAAACATTTCTGATAAAATGTGTTGTTTATCTCCAGAGAAAGAATTGGTGAAATCTGAATGTAGGTTAAAGATACTTTTTATCCAATTTGTTTTTCTGTTTTGTTTTACAGCTTAATTTACATGAAAATGTATTTTGCATAAGTATACATGCATAGCTTATGTTAAATTGCTTGCCTTTTCAATGAGAGTGGGAGAAAATGAAGGGAGAGAATTTGGAATTTAAAATCTGAAAAAAGAAAAAGGACATGAAAAAAATTTTACATGTAACTGGGAAAATAAAATATCAAATTAAAAACAGGCTACATGAAATATACATCAAGATATATTTCTTGGATTTTAATTTTCTGCCTAATATCAATAAAATTTAGGTGATTGATGAGCCAATGCTAGGTTTTATGAAAATTTTAGCTTTGCTTTTCATGTCCTGGAAAATCCTAGCTTATTTTGTAGCGTAGAATACAGCCTCACTGAAATGGAATGGACACATTCTGTAAGGTAAAGGTTGTACCAGAGGCGGGGGTGGGATGGGGTGGGGGGGGGAGAAGAGGGGGAAGAAAAAAAAAAAGATTTGCTCTTAGATGTGCAGATCCAGGAAGAAATATCATAGTTCATTTTTTTTTTTAAGATGAAAGACGTAAGTATGATGAATATAGACTTTTTGATAAAAATTCTGAACTAAAGTAGACAAGAAACATTTAAACTTAGCAATGATAGTTTTAGAATATACACAATAAAGGGTTATGTGGGATTATTTTTTTTTTTATTTTTAAAACTTTTAATCTTCAAAACATATGCATAGATAGTTTTCACCATTCACCTTGCAAAACCTTGTGTTCCAAATTTTATTTCTCCCTCCCTTTTTCCCACTCCCTCCTCGTGACAAATAATCCAATACATGTTAAATGTTCAATTCTTCTATATATATTTCCATAATTATCATGCTGGACAAGAAAAAACAGATGAAAAAGGAAAAAAAATGAGAAAGAAAAAATGTAAGCAAATAACAAAAAAGTGAAAATACTATATTGTGATTCACACTCATTTCCCACAGTCCTCTCTCTCTCTCTCTCTCTCTCTCTCGGATATAGATGGTTGTGATGATGGCGTATTTTAAAATCATCTGGAGTCAGGAATTCAGGTTAAGGAAAAATCTTCAATCTTTACCAGGTTGGGTTGAAGGAGGATCAGGAAGAGGGATTAGGCAGGCCTAAACCAGGAAAAGCCAGCCAGCAGAATCCAGGCCCAACCCGCAGACCAAAAGCCTTTCCTTCTTTGTCCTCCACCCCCCAAATTGCCTTTCCAACTGCCAGTGGGGGGCCTCTTTTCCCATAATTTAGGGCCGACTTTCTCATGCAGGAACACTGGGCAAGTTCAACGGCTTCCCCTTCGATGGTCTTTCTCCAAACCTAAGCTAATCCCACGGAAAGGCCCTGGGCATGCCTACTTGTTTCTGTAACAATTTCCTTTCCTCTTTCAGTTACACAGTTTGGTTTAAGCTCCAGGCCGTTTCTGAAATCCCTCTGTTGAAGAAAACTTCTAACCAAGATCCCATATCCAACCAGAAATCATTTCATTCCCTTCCGCAAAAGCTGGTAAACTTTTGCCTGGGCCTTCCTAGGTTAAAATAAAAAAAGGATGAAAAGTTTGATTAAGTTTATGGAAAAACAGGTAAACAACCCAAGGAGACCCAGACAGCAAACTTTCAATCCTTCCCCTTTACAATAATGGGCCTCAAAAAAGCTAATTAAATTCTAAAAGAAAGTTAGAAAATGGGGAAAGGAAAAGAAGCCTTAAAAAGAGTTTCCAGCCAGGGAATGGAAAGAAGGAAAAAATTTCAGGAAGGTAAGAAAAAAAAGAATTCCACTAGAAGTAGGTTTTTGGAATTGGAAAGCAAAAGGAACTCACCAGAAGTTAGAATCCGGTGCTGGAAAGGGCAAGAAAGCCAGGGATTTGAATTGGAACAAGAAATAATTCACTAAAAAATTTTAGTGTTGGAAAATTCCCAGCAACAAAACTACATTTAAAACTCTTGACATTACAAAAGAAGTAAAAGCTAATAAGAAAATATTTTAAAATTAGCTACAAATGAAACTAATATTCCTTGGGAAGGAGAATCTCAAGCAAACCCCAAAATTGACCTAAAACCATGAATCTTCCCTCTTGCAGAAATGGAACTTGGAAATAAACTTAAACAGAATAATTGAAAGGAATTGATTTCGGCCTATGAGAAAAAGAGATACCGAAACCTCAAAAGAAACTGCTCCAGATGTTTTAGAATCAGAAGATAAAATTAAGATTGAAAGAACAATCAGGAAAGAAAGAAACCTTAAAATAAAACCCAAGAATATTGGAAAATTTAAAAATCTCAGGAAAGAAAATTTTGAAGGAAAAAAAAATTCCAGGGAAATAAGGATTTAGCCAAATTAAAGGACAAAAGAACGAAGTGGAATTGAACCGGAAAAGGCCAAAAGAACAGCAAGAAAAATAACGTGAATTTTTGGGAAAAGAAATAATTATAAAAAAAAAAAAATTGTTTGAAAGAAAAAACCAAGAACAAACAAAATTTAAAACTCAAGGCATAAACAAGAAAGAAAGGTAAAAATAACTTGAAGAAATAATTTCTTTAAATTAAACAAAAAGAAACTTTAATTTATTGACTGAATATAACAAAAAAAATTAAAATGGAAAAATGAATTTCAGAAAAATGGAAGGAGGAAAAAAGGGACCACGAAAAACCTAAGGAATTATTGACTTGGGAAAATTTGAAGGGAAAGAACATTGGAAGACTCTAAGTTAGTCAGAAGAAAAATAATTGAAGTTTTAAAAATTCTGGCCTCATTAAAACAAGGGAAGAGGAAAAGGGAAAAGAAAGGAATTTAAAGCAGAAAAAAAACCAAAGGGAGGGGAAAAGGATAAGATCGTGTACAAAGAAAGGGCCAATAGTTTGAAAGGGAAAGATTGGGGACAAGAATAACTAGCAAACTGGGTTTTTAGGAAAATGGCAAAATAACAGATTTAGTTTCTAACCACTAAATTGAATTAGGATGAACTCCCCAAAAGAGAGGAAGATACAGATTCTGGATCAAAAAGAATACAATAATGTTGTTTACAAAAACATTTAAAGAGTGGAGATACAATAGAGGTAAAGGTAAAAGGCCCTGACAAAAACCTAAATTATCTTCAGGTGAATAAAAAAGGTAGCAATCCTTATCTCAGAGTCAAGAAAAATAAATTTTAAAATTCTTAATTAAAAAGAGAGGAAGGAAAAAGAAAATGATAAAAAGAAGAAATCAATATTAAAATATATGCAACAAAGGGAGGACTAATTTAAAGGAGGTTTGAGCAAGAAAAATAAAACAAACTGTAATATTAGGAGATTCCAATTAATCTAACTAACAAATCAAACCCCCAAAAACAAAATAGAAAGGAATAATCAGAACCCAAATTTTAAAACAATTTAAAAAAATTAGGTAGTTGGATCTTTGGAGAAAATTGAATGAGAAGAAGGAAAAACTTTCCTTCTAAGATCATGGAACTATTAAAATTGACCATAATTAGGACATAAAAGGACCCAAAATTAAACAAAAACAAGAAATAGTAAACTTTCTCAATCATGATGCAATAAAAAATTAAAAAGTAGGAAATAGACCAAAATGAATGGAAATAATCAACTCATTTTAAAGAATTGATAGAAACCAAAACCAAATTAAGAACAAAATAATTATAGAAAAGAAGCATCTTTCAAAATTGAAGCAAAAGAGTAATAAAGAATTAAACCTTAAAAGCTTATTAATAAAACAAGAAAAGAAAAATAAATGAATTCCTCAACTAAAAAATTAAAAAATTGATAAAACCCCAACCAAAACAAATTGGAAACTAATTAAAAAATAAAAATGATTGAAAGTAAAAACATTAGACTAATTAAAACACAAGATTGTTCTATGAAAAAGCCAAAAAATAAAAATTTTAAATCTGATTAGAAAAAAGAGGAAAAATAAATTAGTAGTCTTAAAAATGAAAAGGAAATTTCCACCAATAAAGATAGAGAAATAAGGAGTTATTTTATCAACTTTATGCCAATAATTATAACCTAGTAATGGATACTACTCCAAAAAGCTTCCAATAAAAAGTCAATTGTTGAAATCCATTTCAGAAAGAAAGAACAGAAATTAAAACAACTCCAAGAAAAAATCCCAAGGACCAGATGGAATTTACAGTATATTTTGCCAAACATTTAAAGAAATTGGCCTCAATGCTATTAAACATTTGATAAACTAGAATAGGAGTCTATTCCTTCCACAACAGAACATGGTACGATATAACATAGTTGAAAACAGAAAAATTCAAATATCTTCCCTACAAAATTGTGAAATCCCAAAAATATTAAAAGAACGAAAATCATCCAAGAAATATACTATATCAAGTAGATTTATACCAGAATGAGCGGTTCATATAAAACTATCAATATATTGCATGTTAATACCAAATTAACAAAAACCATATGATCATTGTAAATGCAGAAAAGCATTTGATAAATCCCTCCATTCACCGAGAGATAGGAATAAAGGACTTTCCTTCAATCAGCAGCATCTATTTAAAACCATCAGAACATATGTAAGGAGACAAACTGCAACCATTCCATAAGATCTGGAGGAAACAAGGTTCCCACTATCACCGTTACTATTTAATATTGTAAAAACTTACTTCATAGAGCTAAAAAGAATTAAAGGAAAAGAATAGGCAATGGAAACCAATTATCATTCTTTCCGACATGATGTATACGAGAACCCCAGAATTCCTAAAAGTTGTTAAAATAATCCACAACTTTGCAAAGTTGCTGTTATAAAATAAAACCCATAAGTCATCAGCATTCTTATATCACTAACAAATCAACATCAGGTTTAAAGAAATCCATTGGAACTACGAAATAAAAATATTTGGAATTATCTCTGCAGGAAATCAAATTTAGAGCAATTACAGACCATTTCACAGAATTGTCTGATCAACATTGGAAAAATAAATGTCTTGGAAGGGAGCAAAATATAATAAAGATGACAGTTACCTAAACTATCTATTTATTTCCTAACCAATGAGTCCCAAAACTTTTTAAGACCAGAAAAAAAACAACAAATTCATATGGAAAAACAAAGGTCCAAATTTCCAAGGAATTAAGAAAAAATCAAATGAAATTGGCTTAGCTGTACCAGATCTAAAATTATATTATAGAGCAGCAGTTACAAAAACTATTTGGTATTGGCTAGAATAGATTAAGTTGACCAGTGAACAGATTGGTTCAGGGATAAAACATCAACAAAATAGACCTAGTCTTTGACAAAAGATCCCAGCTTTGGATAAGAACTTCTTTTGATAAAAGTCGGGAAAATGAAACTAATGGCAAGTAGCATTATCCATACTTCGGCGTACACCAAGATAAGGTCAAATGGTTCATGACCTAAGGCATAAAAATTAAATTATTAATAAATAGAAACACAGGATAGTTTACCTCAGACCTGTGGAAGGCAGGTCTTTATGACCAAAACAATAATCATGCATCACAAAAAAAAATTTCGATTATACCAAACTGAAAAGTTTTGTACAAACAAAACTAACAAGAACAAGATAGAAAAGCAATAAACGGGAAAAATATTTTTAAGTCAAAGGTTCTGATAAAGGCCTCATTTCCAAAAATATAGAATTAACTCTAATTTATAAAATCAACCATTCTCCAATTGAAAATGGTCAAGGATATGAACAGACAATTCTCATGAAGATTGAAACTATTTCTAGTCATAGAAAAGATGCCCAAGTCATTATTAATCAAGAATAAATTAATACTCTAAAATACTACACAACCTGTCAGATTGCTGAATGACAGGAAAAATAATGATTGTTGGAGGGATCAGAAAACGGACACTATGCTTTTAGTGGAGTTGTGAACAATCCAAACATTTTGGAGAGTAGTTTGGAACATCTCAAAATTATCAAACTGAAACCCATTGATCCAACAGTGTTACTACTGGGATTATATCCCAAAAGTATAAAGAGGAAAGGACCTGTTATGTGCACAATTTTGTAAGCCCTTTTGAGTGCTAAAACTAAACTGAATGGATGTCCATCAGTTGGAGAAAGTTGAATAAATTGTGGTATATGAAATATGGAAATACTCTTCCGTAAGAAATGACCAACAGGATAATTTCAAGAAGCTAGAACTTACACGAATTTACTGGGAAAGGCCGAGGACCAAGGAGATCATATATACTTCAACAACAATACTTAGTACCAGTTCGATGGATCAGCCATCCTCAACAACAACCAAATCATTTCTAATGAGCAGACTGAATTGAACAACTATTCAGAAAAAGAACTGGAATGACTAAAACCAAATTAATTTCCAATCCCTAATTTATGCACACTTCATTTTGATTTCCCACGTTAATTGCAATATTTCAGAGTCGATTCTTTTGTAACAAAATAACGTTTTATGTATATTATTTTATCTTTTATTTAATATATTTAACATCTACTTCATCCCATCTAGAGTGGGGTAAGGTAAAAATCAAGAGGTTTTAATTGAATTGTAAAGTTACCCATGATATATCTTGTAAATAAAGGCTTTAAATTTAAAAAGAACTGGAGATAAAAGTAAAAAAGATCATTCTTTTTTGTTTTCAGTTATTTTTGTTGGAGCCATTTAAAATTCAGGAAACTTTCGCGTGACGAGCCTCTTGTTCCAACACCTTACGGGCAGGAGAAATGTTAAATTTGACCAAAAGATAATAATGCAAGCAAAACAAATAGCTCAACTGAATCCCCTAATAGTTGCTGAAAAAAAGCAGTAGCGGGTTGGGAATGTGGCAAATCCCAGGTCTTTGAAACTATTCGTCATCTGCTCCTTAATCGTTATTGATCTCGGGAGGGAAATGCTTGATCCGGCTGGTATCAAGTATTGCGTTGGGATTGACCCGCCTGCCATTTACGGCATCGGATTCCACCACTGGCTCCCTGTTCCATTTCTGAAAGTATTCCATGCAATTTCTATGTGGTTAACTTTTTTTACTGATTACATCCAAGCGTTCTTCAACTAAAAGGCTCCCTTGGGCGTGGACCAGTCCCCCTTCTTTGGGTTTCCAGTGTTACTGTGATCTTATGGTTTCCTTGTTGACTAACTACAGTGCAAATTCTGGTAAATGTTTGGTTGGTGAACTTGATCAGGGCCAGTTTCGCTTCCTGCAAAACTCGGTCGGTACGGCCAATTGACCGGTGTAAGTGTCTTAGCGGTATGCCCATTTCCCTCTTGTGTTGGGCCTTAATGGACAGAATATTCAACTTTTCACGAGGTCTACATCCTTTGACCATTTTTCAGTTAACGTTTTGAGGTAATTTGCTATATTTGGGTATCAGGGAAATCTTCGCGACGTATTTTGCCCTAATCGGCGATTTTTTTGGTACAAAATTTCTTCCCAGTTTGGTTACCATTTTTATTTTTGATCAATAAGATTCTGGTTCTGCAGATAGACTTTCCCACAGGTCTGAAAGGAAATAACCTGTTCCTTTGTGCCTAAAGCATGGAACCCGCCTGACTTCATGTCGGCTGAATGGTCGCCTAATTGCCAATTAATTTCATCCGGCGTGAGCAGTGTCTTCCCAAAAGCGGACGGGTTTGTCCAAAATGTGGACGCTATATTTGTGCTTCATCTTTGCCGAACTTTCCCTTGATCGACGATCTGTTCCAGCCAGCCAAGCGGGACGCTGCTATTGTTTTAATCTGGTACAGCTAGTACCCATTGGATTTTCAAATGTCTTGAAATTTTTGACCTGTTTTCCCTCCCGCTGAATTTTGCTTGTTATTTTCTGGTCGATTAAATACTAGACTCATTGAAGCAGAGCAAATAATAGATTGTTTGTAAATTGCGTCAATTCCGGGCCCTATCCAAGCATTTATTTTCCAATTGGGATCAGCTTCTTAAAATGTGGTCTGTTTAAATAAGGCCTGATTTTCCCTTGGAAACGTTAATTACAGTGACTTTGCTGGAATTCGTTCTGCTGTTGGTTTTGTTACGTTGAATGCTGGTGCAGTTTTGGTATAGGCCAAGCGTGTGGTTGTTTTGTGCTCTGAATTACTTCTGTCACGGGAGTGTGTTGGCTTTTCTATCGCAACTCTTTGCTGTTTTGAATGCGTTTTATTGCTCACAGTGGTGTGGACGGTGGAATTTGTTCTTAACTCTGATCCTGAATGTTCGGTCTTCTTACTGAATGTATTACGCTTAAACAGTGCTGCTGTTAATTTTGAGACCTTTTTAACTCTCAAGTGTTTCTAATAGGGGATTTGAACTTATCAAATCTTTTCAATTATCATATATTTTTAAGTGGTTATTTGGCCAATTAATTAAGTTTTCGTCAAAAATTCCTGGTTAAACTAATCATATCTATTTGGAAGACTTACGGTAAATAATTCTTTCAACATTTTAGCATCATTAATTATTATTAAATTATCTATCAAATTGTTTTGTTTCTTAATACATGTTTATTTGTATGTGATATGTTTGTGAAAATGTAGGGACACTATTATTGGGATAAAAAATTTTGGAGGAAATTTTTTTTTTGGCTAGATCTGATGGAAAAAAGGGGAAGTGGGATTATGTGGGGTTTGAATCTCTGAAGGGACTAATTAAGATAAACTTACTTTCCTTCAAGGTATGGAGTTGGGTGGAGGTATATATTTCCTTTTAGTAAATCTAGGACAAAATATCGGCAAAAAACTCTTTAGCCCTGTTTCCTCCAAATTGGTAGGGTCTTTTAAATACAATTCATTTTTTTTCTCTCTTGATTACTTTGCTAAATTCTGACTTAAAATTGGGGCACTTTCATGGAACCAACCTTAGTCGGAGGATAATTCAAATTTGGTTCAGCAATAATTTATTGTTGACCTTGGAATCATTTCCCATTTGTTGAAAATTAAAAAATTTCAAATTCTGGTTTTGTTTCTTGAGTTCAAGTGATTTGCAAGTTCAGAAATTCTTCTTTCTTTATTTCATGCAACCTTAAGTATAAAATCCCTAATTAGCGTTATACAATTTTAAAGGATGTTATCATTTAAATCAAATTAAGTGTAACTCTCAAAATGAAACTTTCAAATTTGAACTTTGTACAAAATAAAATGTTTAAAAATCCATTAAATATGGGATAACTTTATTATAAAAGTCCAATCCAAAAAATATTTTTAAAGTCTATTTGGAGCAATTTGGGCAGAAACCCAAGTATATTAAAATTAAAATTATGTGTTGTAAAAAAAATAATATAACTAATTAAAACAACGTTTAAAAATTTGATTAAATTTTTGATAAACTAAATAATTTATATGTAAATATTTCCCTTTCAAGACAAGTAGCTATAGTATATTGACCTTTGAAACAGTTTAGAAAAAGTTAATAATTCTTTTAATCAAATGTATACAAATCCTGACAATACAGCAGCTATGAAGAAATTAATCAGTTACTCATACAGTGTCATGAAACACACACAAATATATTTTTCTCTCCTCCAAACTACTTTTTATCTTTATTATTTTTTCAGTCGAATAATAACAGAAAGCTCAAGAAAGGACTAAACCTATTGTTTTGGTGATTTATAATATAATTTAACCAGAAAGAAAACTATTTTTTTCTTCCTTCTCTATCAATAAGAATAATCCTTCCACTTGAAAGGATCATTTCACTATCTCTTCAATATCCTTTTTGTGATCATCAAGCTTTCCATGTCCACTTTGATTTCAATCCAATATGTTGGTTCTGGCATTCCTTTTCTTTCTTTATATTCCAGGAAAAATGAATAACTAAGGTGCACCAATCACTCAAAAGACATTTATGGAGTATTTGTTGTAGAGTATCTCTTGTATTAGTATAAAATATTCATTATGGTGGTAGCTAGATGGCTTAGTGGATTGAGTGCTAGGCCAAGATTCAGGAAGACCTGAGTTCAGATCTGACACTCATTAGCTGTGTTATGCTGGGAAGTTTGCCTTAATCTACTAGAGAAAGAAATGCAAACCAATACAGTATTTTTGCTAAGAAAACTTCATGGATGATATGGGGGTCTCAAAAAGTTGCAAATGACTAAATATCTAAAGACATGCATTATAGATAGAAGATAGAAGAAGCTTATAATCTAATCAGAAAGATTTTTAAAAAATCTTTTAATTTTAGGAATATTAACTACACAAAGCTTTGTCCCTTTCTATTTTAGGAGGAGTTTTTACGAAAGAATTTTTAAAGGAATTTTTAAGTTAATAGATGTTGTGAAGGCAGGTAGAAGAGCAATGATTTTTTCAAATGTTTATGAGTTACTTCATGTGTTGCTAATATGCTCCTTCATTTTGCTCTTAAAAACAAGTTATCAATAAACAGTTCATCTGGGTAGATTTTGTTTTTCACTCTTGGAATTTGTTACATCTGAAAAATCCTAAGGTAATCAAAATAAATTTCATTTAAACAATACAATTCTGCTTAACATAACCACCTATATTATATGCATTTGTCTCCTGAAGGTCCCTTTTAATTTGTTAAATCTAGCCTCAGATACATATCAGTTGTGTGTGATTCAGGACAAATTAGATAACAGTGTTTGTTTTAGTTTCCTCATCTGTAAAGGAAATGGCGCATTATTCTGATATTTGTCAAGAAAACACCAAAAGGGATCATAAGTTGGACATCATTGTAATGATTGAAAAACAAGAATATTGTGTTTTTGTGTTTTTTCTTTGTGACTGAGTTAAGACCTTAAAATTTAACAGCATTTAGTTACTAAGTTACTAATGTTTTGTTTGTGCTATTCTTTCCATTTATATTGCTATAATCTAATTATTTCATTTGGGATCAATTCCCATGTCTTCCCATGCTTCTCTGAAATCATCATATTCATCTTTTTTACAACTCCATAATATTCCATTATATTCATATCATGCATCTTGTTTATGCATTTCCCAATATATTGATATTTACATTGTTTTTGGTACTTGTTTACTACAAAGCTTTATAGCTGCCATAATTTCCTATCACAAATTTCTGACAGAGGCTCTAGGTCTGAGATTCTTATTCTCTTAGCAACTCAGGGAAGAGATAAGAAAAAGTAGTTCTTTTTGAAGAAAGCATAGAGGTATCATATTATTTGAATTTCCTCTTTGAAGCAAAACTTATGAATTTAATCACATGTTCACTGGCCATATTAAGCCAAATAAATTTTAGATTTAGTTTCAGTATGACAAAAGCAGGTGGTGGTATGAAGATTGTTAGAATTACAATACAAAAAATAGAGATATGTCTTGAGTCTGATATGGAGTTGGAGAAGTCCAAGAGTGAACTTCTCTCTTAACTTCCCCATTTTCATTTTTAGAGTAAACTAGTCTCCTGGAGCTGGAAATGCAGAGACCACTAAGTAGATCCCAGTGATTATCACAATGGAAATTTTGAACTTTTTCTTTATTTTCAGTCTTTGCAAGTGGTCTTCTCTTAGGCAGCCTGGAGTCCCTCTTTTCCCATAAATTCACTACTTGCTAACATTTGATCATTAGCTTAGGCTCACTATAGCCAATGATTCCTGAACTCTAGCAATCCATCAACTAAAATGTTCCTTAATATCATCCTTCCCATTAGCACCAGAACTCTCTCTAAGCAATAGTTTCAAATATGGTTATAACATCTGTACTGCTTTTCTACCAAGACTACTATGAGGAAAATTCTTTGTATGTGGGGAAATGCTTTATTAATGTCAAGTATTATTATTTGGTATTTGATGTTTTTATAACAGCTCAGGAATGCTACTAGAGCTTTCCATTTTTCCTACCTTTCTTTCTCATTTTTATACTTATAGATGATTTATCATTTATTCCATGTGTCACATGAAATTTGGATATTGATCTTCTACTCTTAAAAGTCTTGAGCATACTGACATTCCTTTGTTTTGCTGAGATAATGTTGGTTACTAGTTTGCTTTCTTTCTAATTTTCTTTTTTGCTTATTAATTTATTTTTTTCAATGATTCTCATTCCTTTATTATTAATCACGAACTCTTAGGGATAGAAAAATTATTAATTTATTTTAATACCCATTGCTTTATGAGAGAAAAATCAGAGCAAAAGAGAAAATCTATGGGAGAGGGGAAAAAAACAGAAAAAAAGAAGTGAACATAGCATGGGTTGATTTACATTCAGCCTCCATAGTTCTTTTTCTGTATGTATATGGCAATTTCTGCCCAAAGCCTATTAGATGTGGTCAATGGTTCACATTGAGAAGAACTAGGTCTTTCATAGTTGATCATTATAAACTCTTGCTGTTACAATATACAATGTTTTCCTGATTCTTCTTGTTTTGCTCAGCAGCAACAACAACAACAAAAGATTTGTGTAAATATTTACAGGGTTTCCTAAAATTAGCTTGTTCATCAGTTTTTATAGAATAATAATGTTCCATTACTTTCATATAACACAACTTATTCAGCCATTCTTCAATTGATGGGCATCTATACATTTTCAAATTCTTTGCCACCACAAAAAGAGCTGCTAGAAACATTTTTTGTACAAGTGGTTCCTTTCCCCTCCTTTATGATTTCCTTGGGATACAGACCTAGTAGTAGCACTGCTGAATCAAAGGATATGCACAGTTTCATAGCCATGTGGACATAGTTCCAAATTATTCTTCAGAATAATTGGATCATTTTACAACTCCACCAACAATGCATTAGTGTCCCAGTTTTGCCACATCCCCTCTAACACTTATCATTATCTTTTCCTGTCATCTTAGCCAATCTGAGAGATTTAGAATTGTTTTAATTTGCATTTCCCTAATCAATGGTGAATTAGAACATTTTTTCATGTAACTACAGATGACTTTAATTTTGTCATTTTAAAATTGTCTACTCATATCCACTGACCATTCATCAGTTGGAGATTGACTTGTATTCCTATAAATTTGACACAGTTCTTTATATATTTTAGAAATGAGTCCTTTATAAGAAACACTGGCTGTAAATATTTTTCCCACTTTGTACTTCCTTTTTAATCAGATTTGTGTTGGTTTTGTTTCTGCAAAAAACTTATTAATTTAATGTAACCTAAGTTGTTCATTTTGCATTTCATAATGTTCTCTAGTTCTTCTTTGGGTCATAAATTTCTCTCTTCTCCAAAAATCTGATAAGTAAACTAGTCCTTGCTCTCCTAATTTGTTCATTCTTTTTTTTTTTTTTTTTTTTTAATAGCCTTTAATTTACAGGATATATACATGGGTAACTTTACAGCATTAACAATTGCCAAACCTCTTGTTCCAATTTTTCACCTCTTACCCCCCCCACCCCCTCCCCTAAATGGCAGGATGACCAGTAGATGTTAAATATATTAAAATATAACTTAGATACACAATAAGTATACATGACCAAAACATTATTTTGCTGTACAAAAAGAATCAGACTCTGAATTATTGTACAATTAGCTTGTGAAGGAAATCAAAGATGCAGGTGTGCATAAATATAGGGACTGGGAATTCAATGTAATGGTTTTTAGTCATCTCCCAGAGTTCTTTTTCTGGGTATAGCTAGTTCAGTTCATTACTGCTCCATTAGAAATGATTTGGTTGATCTCGTTGCTGAGGATGGCCTGATCCATCAGAACTGGTCATCATCTAGTATTGTTGTTGAAGTATATAATGATCTCCTGGTCCTGCTCATTTCACTCAGCATCAGTTCGTGTAAGTCTCTCCAGGCCTTTCTGAAATCATCCTGTTGGTCATTTCTTACAGAACAGTAATATTCCATAATTTTCATATACCACAATTTATTCAGCCATTCTCCAACTGATGGACATCCATTCAGTTTCCAGTTTCTAGCCACTACAAAAAGGGCTGCCACAAACATTCGTGCACATACAGGTCCCTTTCCCTTCTTTATAATCTCTTTGGGATATAATCCCAGTAGTAACACTGCTGGATCAAAGGGTATGCACAGTTTGATAACTTTTGAGCATAGTTCCAAACTACTCTCCAAAATGGTTGGATTCGTTCACAACTCCACCAACAATGAATCAATGTCCCAGTTTTCCCACATCCCCTCCAACAATCATCATTATTGTTTCCTGTCATCTTAGCCAATCTGACAGGTGTGTAGTGGTATCTTAGAGTTGTCTTAATTTGCATTTCTCTGATTAATAATGACTTGGAGCATCTTTTCATATGACTAGAAATAGTTTCAATTTCTTCATCTGAGAATTGTCTGTTCATATCCTTTGACCATTTTTCAATTGGAGAATGGCTTGATTTTTTATAAATTAGAGTTAATTCTCTATATATTTTGGAAATGAGGCCTTTATCAGAACCTTTGACTGTAAAAATATTTTCCCAGTTTATTGCTTCCCTTCTAATCTTGTCTGCATTAGTTTTGTTTGTACAAAAACTTTTCAGTTTGGTATAATCGAAATTTTCTATTTTGTGATCAGTAATGATCTCTAGTTCTGCTTTGGTCATAAAGACCTTCCCCTTCCACAGGTCTGAGAGGTAAACTATCCTATGTTCCTCTAATTTATTAATAATTTCATTCTTTATGCCTAGGTCATGAACCCATTTTGACCTTATCTTGGTGTACGGCGTTAAGTATGGATCAATGCCTACTTTCTGCCATATTAGTTTCCAATTTTCCCAGCAATTTTTATCAAACAGTAAGTTCTTATCCCAAAAGCTGGGATCTTTGGGTTTGTCAAAGACTAGGTTGCTATATTTGTTGACTGTTTTATCCCTTGAACCTAATCTATTCCACTGATCAACTAATCTATTCCTTAGCCAATACCAAATAGTTTTGGTAACTGCTGCTCTATAGTATAGTTTTAGATCTGGTACAGCTAAGCCACCATCATTTGATTTTTTTTTCATTAATTCCCTTGAAATTCTTGACCTTTTGTTTTTCCATATGAACAATTTGTTCATTCTTTTCACCCAAATCATGTACCCATTTGGACCTAATTTTAATATGGGGTGTGAGATGTAGATCTATGCTGAATTTCTGATACATTATTTTCCAGTTTTCCCAGCAATTTTTTTTTTGTGTGTGTGAAATAGTAAGTTCTTATCACAGAAGCTGGGATTAAAGTGAAGTTTTTAACAGAGAACCTTGCTATAATTTTTTCACAGTAATGAATACTAACTATGTATTTCTTTCCATCTTATTTATCCACTGTTTTATTTTCTATTGTCTCTTTTAACCCTGTCCATTCTCAAAAGTGTTTTACATCTGACTTTTATGTTCCTGAGTCTGCTCTCCCATCACTACTCTTTTCTTAGTTGCTTCCCCTCCTTTCCTGAATGGTAATGTGGAGTTTTACACTCAAATGACTGCTTATGTTATTATCTCTTTGAGTCAATATTAATGAGAGTAAGGTTCATGTGCTCCCCTTCTTTCCTATCTGGTCCTCTACTGTACAACCTATTTCAGAAATGTTTTAATGTTAGATAATTTATGGCTTTCAACCTCTTCTTTTCCCAGTGCATTCTTCTTTCTCACCCTGTACTTTGATTTAGTTTTTAAAAGATAATCATCCCATCATATTCAATTCACACCTGTGCTTTCTTTAT
The DNA here is from genome assembly GCF_902635505.1 of Sarcophilus harrisii. Lineage (NCBI taxonomy): Eukaryota > Metazoa > Chordata > Mammalia > Dasyuromorphia > Dasyuridae > Sarcophilus > Sarcophilus harrisii. The sequence continues at coordinate 178,859,241 of NC_045429.1, read as the reverse complement.
ATGCTCCTGCTAATGACCCTAATAATGAAAAAAAAAAGTTTTTTTGGAGTTACAAGTATTATTTCCCCCTATACAAATGAAAAAAAACATAATTTTTTGAATCCTTTATGATTTATTTTCCCTGTTTATCTTTTTGAGCTTCTCTTGAGTCTTGCATTTGAAAGTCAGATTTATTATTCAGCTCTAGTCTTTTCATCAGGAATGCTTAAAAGTTCTCTGTTTCATTGAGTATCTATTTTTATCCTCCTGAAAGAATATATTCACTTTATCTGCGTAGATAATTCTTGTAATCCTAGCTCTTTTGCCCTTCAGAATATCACATTCCAAGTCCCCAAGCCTTTAATGCAGAAAATACTAAATCCTGTGTTATCCTGACTATGGCTCAATGATATTTGAATTGTTTTTTTTTTTTTTTTGTCTGCTTGCAACATATTTTTCCTTGACCTGGGAGCACTGAAATTTGGCTGTAATATTCTTAGGATTTTTCATTTTGGGATATTTTCCATTTCTATTTTATCTTCTAGTTCTAGAATATCCCTACAACTACTTTTAAATAATGACTCTGAACAAATTCTACAGTGACAGAATCCACAAAAAAAATTGGAATGAAATTATATTTCAGCCCAAGACAACTTAGAAGTTTGACAAGAAAATCTGTTACACCAGGGTGAGTGAAGAGCACAGTCCAATATAGGCCTCATTTGCACATAATAGGTCTTAGCAACGAGAAGCAGGTCCTGGGGGTGACAGATTCACTGAGAACAGTGGCAATTTGGCATCTCTCTGCTCACAGATATAAAGGAACAATGGAGCAGAAGAAGATTTGTAAGGGTCCCTTTGCTGGCAACAGGGCCAGAACTCTAGGGCCTTGCCTTTATAGACTTAAATCTGGGTTGCAGTCCTGGTTTTTAGTTCCAGCATAACTAGGAATATAAGAACAGCAGAAAGGGTGGATCCAAGATGGTGGAGAAGGGACGGGCAACTTTCTAAGCTCCTCTCATACCCTCACTACTAATTACTAAAATCAACCTCAAAAGTAGTGCTTGACTGGTAAAATTCACAAAGATGGGAAGTACAACAATTTACCAGCCAAAGATAATCTGAAAGATTGCCAAAAAAGGCTTGTCCTTAGCAGTGGAAGCAGACCAGAGCAAGTAGGGAGATAGAACCAGAGGCTAGCATACGGAGTGGACCAGGGTGGGGGCAGTTTCTGTGGCTGGAAAATTTACAGGGAGGACTCTACCACAGGTTGGCAACTCTGCTTTGGTTGCAAAGCAGTAGATCAGCAGAGAAATGAAAGCCTAAGGTAGAGGGTACTCTAAAAAATGCCAGAACCTAACAGCATCTGGCTATACCCACACAAAACCAGAAGTGAGTGACTCAGCATTCTACAGCCTAGGGCTTTCATCCAGAGCAGTCACAAATCTGCACAGTGGGGGATTCAGCCTAAGGCAATAGAACTTCCATAGTGTGACTGTGCTACCAGGGCAGAAAGAGTTCCCGTGCCATGTGGGGCAGGGCAACTGCTAATATCCACAGCAGGCTTTTGCTTGGGATAGTGACACTTTTGCTGCTCAGCCTCTAGCCCTCGGGCAGTTGCTAATCTCCATAACAGGGCTCTTATCAGGGCACTTCCATACCTTGGCCCATGCTACCCAGGCCTGAGTCACTTCCAGTGTAAATCTTTTCCCAGAGCATATCTGCAGCTCAGTTGCTCTTTGCAGCCCCTTGGCAGGATAGCTACTGTCTATATAGCTATCCCTGCTCTGCAGAGGAAGCTGGTAACCTCCTTGCCCTGAAGGCAGACCCTAAAGGCTTTAAAAAATGAGTAAAAAAATCAAAAGGATGATTGATAGCTTCTATACAGAAAGAGAACAGGTTTTCAACCCTGAGAAGATGAATAGCTAGAAGAATAAGAGAAGCTATGTAAGAGAATAACAACTTCCTGAAATATGAATTGCAAAAGGTAAAGAACTCTCAGGAAAGTAGGATGTGAATTGGAAAAGATAAAGAACTCCCAAGAAAGTAGAATTTGTGAACTGGAAAAAAAATAATTCAGTAAGAAAAAAATAGTGAAATGGAAAAAAAAATTTCATAAAGTAAAGCAACTCATTTAAAAACTCAATTGGACATATATAAAAAAAGTAAAAAAAGCTAATGAAGAAAATCACTCATTAAAAATCAGAACTGAACAAAGAGAAATGAATGATTTATTGAGACATTGAGAATCAGTCAAGCAAAATAAAAAAAAATGAAAAATCACATAAAATGTCAAATATCCATTTGGAAAAACAGCAGACCTGGAAAATAGATCTAGGAGAGATAATCTGAGGATTATTGGACTTACGGAAAATTATGATGAAAAAAAGAGCCTACATACTATTTTACAGGAAATCATGAAAGAGAACTGCCCAGATGTAATAGAATCAGAAGGTAAAATAGGCATTGAAAGAATTCATTGAACACCTTCTGAAAAAGACCCTAAAATAAAAATCTCCAAGGAATATTGTGGCTAAATTTCAGAACTATCAGACTAAGGAAAAAATATTACAAGCAACCAGAAAAAAAAAATTCAAATGCTGAGGAGCCACAATAAGGATCACTCAAGATCTAACTGCTTCCACATTAAAAAATCAAAGGGCCTGAAATCTGATATTCAGAAAGGCAAAAGAACTTGGAATGAAGTCAGAATAAACTACCCAGTTAAGCTGAGCATTTTCTTTCAGGGAAGAAGATGGACATTTAATGAAAAAGATGAATTCCATTTGTTTCTAAGGAAAAAACCAAAACTAAACAAAAAATTTGATCTCCAACCATAGGATTTAAGAATAGCAGAAAAAGATAAAAAGAACTCTTGAGAACTATATTTCTGTTATGGATATTCATAAAGAGTACATGTATAATTTGATTTTACTGTTATGATACAAAAAGGTGAATTAGAAGTAGAAAGTGGATAGTATCCGAAAAACAGATAAGGGGAGATAAAAGAGGGAAACTACATCCCACAAAGAGGCAAAGGAAAGGTATCATATCTGAGGTAATTTAGAGAGGGGGAGGAACATTGTGTGAATCTTACTTTCATCAGAGTTGGCTCAAAAAGAAAATAATTGACATATTTGGTTTTCAGAGAAATTTCTCTCATCTCATTAAAAAGTGAAAGAGGAAAAGGGAAAAGGAAAAGAGTAATAAGGGAAAGGTACAAGAAAGGGGAAGGGATTCAAAGGAGGTGGGAGGGATTCTAAAAGGGACAGCTGTGTGGGGCAAGTGGTGCCCTTAAGTTTCATATTTGGAAAGTGGGTAAGGCAGGGCAAGAAAAAGAAAAGCATAATCTGGGGATAATAAGATGGCAGGAAATAGAGAATTAGTAATTTTAACCATAAATGTGAATGGGATGAACTCTCCTATAAAGCAGAGGCAGATAGCAAACTAGATCAAAAGTCAGAACCCTACAATATGTTGTTTACAGGAAACACATTTAAAACAGGGAAATACATACAGAGTAAAGGTAAAAGGCTGGAGCAGAATCTATTATGCTTCAGGCAAAGTCAAAAAAGCAGGGGTAGCCATCCTTATTTCAGATCAAGCAAAAGCAAAAATTGATCTAATTAAAAGAGATAAGGAAGGAAACTATATCTTGCTAAAGAGTACTATAGAGAATGAAGCAATATCAATACTAAACATATATGCACCAAGTGGTATAGCATCTAACTCCCTAAAGAAGAAGTTAAGAGAGTTGCAAGAAGAACTAGACAGCAAAACTAAATTAGTGAGAAATCTTAACCTTGCACTCTCAGAATTAGATAAATCAAACTACAAAACAAATAAGAAAGAAATACAAGAGGTAAATAGAATATTAGAAAATTTAGGTATGATAGATCTTTGGAGAAAATTGAATGGAGACAGAAAGGAATATACTTTCTTCTCAGAAGTTCATAGAACCTATACAAAAATGGACCTTATATTAGGATATAAAGATCTCAAAATTAAATGCAGGAAGGTAGAAATAATAGCAAATGCTTTCTTTTTACATCACAATGCAATAAAAATTACATTCAACAAAAGGGGGTAAATAGACCAAAAAGTATTTGGAAACTAAATAACCTCATCTGAAAGAATGATTGGGCAAAACAGCAAATTATAGACACAATTAAAAATTTCACTCAAGATAATGACAATGATGAGACATTATACCAAAATGTATGGGACACAGCCAAAGTGGTGATAAGAGGAAAGTTTATGTCTTTTGAAGCTTACTTGAATAAAAAGGAGAAAGAGAACATCAATGAATTGGGCTTGCAACTTAAAAAGTTAGAAAAAGACCAGATTAAAAACTCCCAATCAAATACTAAACTTGAAATTCTAAAATTAAAAGGAGAAATTAATGATATTGAAAGTAAAAAACAAACAAACAAACAAACAAGAACCTGTTGAATTAATAAACAAAACTAAGAGTTGGTTTTATGAAAAAACCAATAAATTAGATAAATCTTTGGTAAATGTAATTAGAAAAAAGAAAGAAGAAAATCAAATTGTTAGTCTTAAAAATGAAAAGGTAGAACTTTCCACTAAGGAGAGATAATTATAAAAATTATTGAACTACCTTAAAGTCATGTCCAAAAAAAGAGGTTAGACATCATCATTGAAGAAATTATCAAGGAAAACTAGCCTGGTATTCTACAGCCGAAGAATAAAATAAAAATGGAAACAATTCATCAATCACCTCTTGAAAGAGATTACAAAATGAAAATCTGCAGGAATATTATAGCTAAATTCCAGACTTTTCAGAAAATATTGCAAGCAGCAAAAAATAAAACAATTCAAATATTCTAGAGCCACATTCAGGATAACAACAGAGTTAGCTGCTTCTTTATTAAAGGAGTATATGTAAGAGAAGCTAGGATTACAACCAAGAATCACTTATCTAGCAAAACTGAGTATAAATTTTTTGGGTGATGAGTATTTAATGAAATAGAGACCTTTCAAGCATTTCTAATAAAAGATTAGAGCTGCACAGAAAAATGATTTTGAAATGCAAGACTCAAGTGAACTATAAAAATGTAAACAGAAATAAGAGATCATAAAGGATTTGGTCAGGTTAAACTCTTTATGTTAATACATGGGAAATTATATTTATAACTCAAAAACTTTCTAATTATTAGGATTGTTATAGAAGGAGTATATATAGATAAAGTATTTGGAGGGTTTGGGAATAAAGTTCAATTCAAGTCCCTACATTTATTCCTTCCATCTTGCCTCTTGCTTTCCAAGTAGCTCATTTGTATTTTCATGTAATCAAAATTCTTTTTAATCATTTGTAACTGATTTTATGCCTTGTTTGATTAAAAATATAGCTCTTAGTCCAGCTGCGAGATGCTTCTCTTCAATTTTTTTATAGCATCATCTTTTACATTAACATTAGCCAATACATTTAGAATGTGTTGTGGAATATATTTTCTCAGCAATTTTTTTTTTAAACAAATAAGAAAATTTTTTAACATAATTCATATTTTCCATTTTAGCCATTTTTAGTGAATTGCATTTTTTTCTGATTCTATTGTATCTAAACTTTTTTTTCCCCCTGAGGCAATTGGATCATACCTCTGGGAAGTATTAAGTGTCTGAGATTGGATTTTAACTCAGATCCTCCTCACTTCAGGACTGGTGCTCTATCCACTGCAACACCTAGCTTCCCCCTTTTCTTTTTTCACAAGCTTTTGATTTTCAAAACATATGCATAGATAATTTTCTACATTTACCCTTGTAAAACCGTATGTCCCCAATTTTTTTGCCTCCCTTCTCCCAACCTCCTCCCCTAAATGGGAAGTAATCCAATATGTTAAACATGTGCAATTATTCCATACATGTACCTGCAATTATCATGCTGCACAAGAAAAATCAGATCAAAAAGGAAAACAAAATGAGAAAGAAGACAAAATGCCAGCAAACAATAACAGAAAAGTGAAAATACATGTTGTGGTTCACATTCAGTCCCCACAGTCCTTTCTCTGGGTACAGATGCCTCCCTCCATCACAAGACTATTAGAACTGGGCTGAATCACCTCATTGTTGAAAAGGGCCACATGTATCAGAATCGATCATTTTTTAATCTTGTACTGTGTACATTGTTCTCTTGATTCTACTCATTTCACTTAGTATCAGTTCATGTAAATCTCTCTAGGACTCACTGAAATCATCCTGCTGGTCATTTCTTGCAGAACAATAATATTCCATAATATTCATATACCATTAATTATTCAGCCATTCCCCAACTAATAAGCATCCACTTAATTTTCAGTTCCTTGTCACTACAAAAAGAGCTGCTACAGACTTTTTTGCCCACGTGAATCCTTTTCCCATTTTTATGATCTCTTTGGGATATAGGTTCAGTTGGATCAAAGGGTATGCACAGTTTGATAGCTCTTTGACCATAATTCTGTATTGCCCTCCAGAATGGTTGGATCAATTCACAACTCCACCAACAATATATTAGTGCCCCAGTTGTCCCACATCTTAGGGCATTTTTTAAAGCAAACATTTCTGACTCAGTACTATTCACATGTGTTTTCTTCAGCAGCTATATTTAATAAATAAATGGCCAGGGCAATAAGATGGTTTGGGTCTTAGAGCACCAACCCTGGAATCAGAAGGTCCTCAGTTCAAATTCAGCATCAGACACTTGCTAATTGTGTGAGCATGGGCAAATAATTTAATTTCAATTGCCTCCAAAAACCCCAAAACAAAACACAACAGCAACAACAATAACAACAACCAACACCAGGTATTGCTTTGAAGATGGAATGGTTACTATATATATGCAGTATACATTAGCTTGATAGTAGTATGAAGCAAAAACATTGGCCACCAGACTATTATGGTGACTTTTTGTGGCAAGCAGGTAATGCTAGTTTTTTGAAACTAGGCCCTGATACAGCATTATAACTATTGTATAAGAACAAGATTTGCTAAATCTGAAGAAAATCTTCACCATATATACTACAGTTTTTTACATGATCAAATTTACATTAAAAAACTGTTGAGGGGCAACTAAGTGGTGCAGCTCAGGAGGACCTGAGTTCAAATCTGTCTTCAGACACTTAACAGTTCCTAGATATATCCCTGGGCAAGTCACTTAACCCCAATTGCCTGAGGGGTAAAAAACTGTTGAGCATTAATGTATATAGGATTTGGTACAGCTTTGAAAAGATACCAACCAAACCAAAACAAACAAGGACAACAACAAAAATCCTTTTAATTTTGTGTGTGTGTGTGTGTTGATGTGAAATTTCATCTACAGAAGTTAACTAAAAGGCAGCTATAGAGGGTAATATTACCCTCTATAGCTGAGGGCAATAGAATGCCATATACTTATATATGTATATATCTGTTATATATGTGTATAATAAAACCATGATATATGCATACACACATAGTACACATATAAATTAATGTATTCTTAAACATATTTGTTTCCGTGTGTGTGTGTGTGTGTGTATTCTATACCTTGTATTCTTCTGGAATTGCTTTTGCATGTAGGCATTGAGAGGTCCATTGACCTATCTAGTCATAGAACTAGTATTAAGTGTTAGAAGCAGGATTTTAGTCCCTGTCCCTGACTCCAAGCCCAGTCTAAAACAGAGACTCTCAAAATCAAAGAATTTTGGAGTTGGAAAAGATATAAGGAGCTATATAATCTAACTCAAATATGAGAAGTATATTGAGCCTAACTTATGATATTCCAAAGTGTTTCATTGAAGAGCCACACCCCACTGCCCAAAGTAATCTCTATCTTTAGGATGATCTTAAAAGTTTTTCAAGATATCAAACCTGATTTTTTTTGGTTCTTTTCACCCATTGTTCTTTGTTCTAAGGCCCTCTTGGGCTAAATAGTACCAGTCTAATTCCTCTTCCATGTGAGAGTCCTTCAAATACTTGAACATTTTCACCCTCTTTCAGGTAATTCTCATCTGGATTGGACCTGAGATCCTTTGTTATCCTGGTTACTTTTTTCTAGAATCTCTTCAATTTATCATTTTTTTTTTTAAACTGGGTTGCCCAAAACTTAATAAATTAATTTAGATGTGGTATAACAAGAATAAGGTACAAAGCTATTATCACCTCTGTATTCCTGGATGTTAAGCATAACCATATGCTTATGTATTCCTATGATGTTATGCTTAATGCATCCCTAGATTTTTTTTTATCTTTTTTGATTGTAATATTACCTTGCTTCATTGAACATGTTATATTAAAACCATAATCTTTTTGAGAAACTGACATTTAAATATGTTTCTAATCAAATAGTTGTGAAGTTGTTATTTCTTTTGTAGCCAAATTAATTTTTTTATATTTACTAAATTTCAAATTATTATAATCAACTGAATATTTCATCCTGTTTGGATCCTTTTTCTTGGAATATTTGTTGTTTAATAATTGTCCCAAGATTTTATCATTTGCAAATTTTCTGAGAATGCTATTTTTACTTTAATCAAATTCTTGTTCAAAATGTTACACAACACAGGGCTACATACAGATTCCTTAGGTACCCTCCATTGGAGGCCTAATACTAAGTGGACATTGAAACATTATAAACTATTGTATAGTTTTGAATACTTAAAAATAACCAAATAAGTGTAACTATGTTATTGTTTAGAATACATCAATACATCTCCCTCCATCCCCCAAGAACAATATTAGGTATTTTATCAAGTGATTTTCTGAAATTTAGAGAAAATGGCATTTCCTTATCAGTTTAGTAACACCGTCAAATAGAGAAATGAGCTTAGTCTGGTTTAACCCAGTCTTGATGAAACAATGCTAACTCTTTCTAATCAATCTCATATTTTCACCAGCTATGTCCTTAATGAACCTTTCAAATATTCCAGAATTGAAGCCAAGATCATTAGCCTATGATTTACAGACTCTATTGGGAGCAGAATATGCCCTTTCTAAGTTCTATGTTGCATCTTTTGTTTTTCTTAATCTTTAAAAATCACTTCCAGTGCTTTAGTAGTCCCATCAGCTTGTTCTTTCTGTTCCTAAGGATGTCATTAACTTAAGCTGAGTGTTGAATTTATCAAGTGAAAATAAGGTCCTCTCTTATCTCCTTAGAATAAAGCAACAGGAAATCCTAGAAAAGAGGCAGCATGTGCCAGACAAATCAACAACCACTACCACCTTAATCATCTCCTTACATTTTGATCGAGACAGTACAGAATCCTCACCACATAAACTTTGTAAAATCTAATTTTTCACAAATGGTTAAGAGTCCCATTCAACATCCACTGCTATAAAAAGGGAGAACTCATTATGGTAAAGAGACTCAACTTTCTCATACCAAAAACAACAACTTCTGACTGAAAACCATCAAAGGGGAAATAGGTACAAGAGTATTATATATGATAGCACCACTCAGGCTATCATTATTGCTCCAAGCCCAGACCTTACAGTCATCAGCTGGGGGGCTGGCTCCTATATAAAAAGTGCCTGAAACCCCTACAAACTTTCAAACAAAAATCATATTAATTATAGGACAGGCAAATCTGTCTAGTTGAGTAGAAAGATGTCCTTAGGAAGATATAGGAGACAGTATGGTGAGGCCCTTCAAACCACTGTCATGTCCTTAATCATCTCCCCCAGATCATGGTAGACGTAGATTTATGTCTTCCTGAGATAATTTCAGGGGATCATATATCCATAGAAATCACTCATTCATCTAATAATTCTAAAGATACCTTACTTCTTTGTCTGTAAAATTAAATCTTTATGCTAATGCTATTATCCTGAATGATATTTGTTTGATATTGTTTCCAGATATAAGGTACATCCTCTTTGGGCTGAACAGCTTCCTTCCTATAAACAAACAACATATGTATCTATCAAACTCCAAGTTTCATATGTATTGATAATAGTATCATGGATTTACTTAAAGGAATTTTTTTATCTTAGTCTGATATTTAGGTCCACATTTATAGTCAACTTCAAAGCTATTACATGTAAATATAGGACTTCATAATTTATGTGTATTTTTTCATCTTGTCCTTGAAACTTAGAAGAAAGAGCTCAAAGGTAGCTTCTGATAAGAGAATCTAGAGGGGAGAGTTTCAGAGTAAATGAATAGAGTAATATTTAAATTACAGAGAAATCCTTGAGAATAATTAAATGTTTAAGTTATGATATTATGTTTCTGATTGGAACATAATTTAACTAACTCCCTGAAGATAATAGAACTTCATTACTATATATAATCAGTCATGATTTTATTTATTGTTAGACTGATTTAATGGCTGAGACAATATTTCCTTTTTATTTTTTATGATTTTAATTGAACACATTCTGAATAGAGAATCAACAACTATACAATAAAAACCACACTTTGGAACATGAACAAATGAAGCACAGCATAGTCAATCAGAGTAAAACTTACAAGTACAATTAAAAAAGATACAGTCAAGTACAAATGCACATAGCTTTAGACATAATTCTAGTTAATTGACTATATATTTTCATATAAAACTATTTTCTATAATTTAATATTTTTCTCCTCCAAAGTATGAATAATACTTTAAATGTATGGAAGCCTAGAGGTGTGTTGCTTATATGACAGGCAGATATAAAAGTGTATTAAAATGTATATGCCAATTGTAGAAGAAAATATGGTATTTATAATGATTACAGTTTACCTTTAATTTCTGTTTAAATAACAACTATATTGTAACTCAGTTCACCAGTCTCACTGTGTAATAAAAATTACACTTACAATACTACTAATGTTTTAAAATCATTAGTGAAGGGTAAAAAATATAATTATTTTGCAAAAATATTATTAATCATAGTAATCGAATTAAATATGTTGTCCTATATGAAAAACTGCTTTTTTTAGTATGAATCATTTTTGTTCCCTTGATTTTTAAATTGCATCATTGACTTATCTTCTTCCTGCCATGAATATATCCTCCTAAGCTTCCAAGCTATTAGCTATTACTTCCAAAAGAGTTTATTATGTGTAAAATGTACTAATTGTTTATTCTATCAATTTTAGACTATGTAAGTATTTGTTTAGTATCCATATTAAGTTCTTTCTAAGTACAGCTAGTTTATCTTTTTACACAGTAGGGTATCAGGTGCCATTAAAAGGATCATTACCATGATTTATTATTTCAGTAAGTGTAAATTTCCATAAACTATGTTTACTTTAGCAGGAGTACTGTAAAATTAATTATGGGTGAGCCTTAGCATTTCATACTCTATTCAAGAAATTAAAACTTAACTCGTGTGTGTGTGTGTGTGTGTGTTTATGTACAAAGGAGACCTTATCATGGAGTCCTTAAACTAGTATCTACATGTTCATATGTAAGTTGTTTCATTATTTCATTATTTTCTTTCCCTGCATTATTATGAGGAAACTGATTTAAAAACTGAACAGAAAAAGTTCCCTTTGCTTTTTTTTTTTTGAAGATTAATTTTTGTCTTTTCAATTTCAACTGGATATGATTATGGATATAAGAATATATAAGATATAGGTACTATAATACTGTTTTTTTTTTTTTAAAGGTGAAGAAACTGTTACTATGAAATCCCAATGAACAAGTTCATTAGAAATATTGGAAATTGACTTTTAATCAGCAGCAAATAATAGTACAAAGCAACACAGGGTTCAGAAGTTCTTGGTGCAGAAATCAAAATGATTAGGATTCCAGGTTTAAATTTTATTCCACCAAAATTCATTTCTTTCTGAATATAAGCTAAATTTTTTTCTCCCTGCAATCTGGCAGTACTTGTATTAAGGATAGAGTCTATTATAAAAGTCCTATTTATCAGAGCAATACTGGCAGTCTACTATTGGTTCTCTTCAAAAACAAAGAAAACATAAGAAAAACTATGTACAGTGCACTATTGATTTTATTTCTTTTATAATTCCTGAAGTAATTGTCAATGCAGCAGGAATTGATTCTTCCTACAATATCTAGTTTTAGCTTTGGGTTTCTGAAGACATTTCCATTTCTCAAATTTACTCATGATTTAAAAAAAATGTGGCATAAATTTTCTTTTAAAAATTAATGCTTTTGAATTATGTGTGCTCATATTTTCCCCATCATTTTTATCCTACTCCACAAATGGTTTACAAAATGCAATAATTCTCTTCCTTGTCTTATTGTGGAACATTATTCAAAAAATAATGCTTAACTTACATCAAGGGAAAGAATGTCTTGGTATTTTATCTGATGACTTAAATTTCTTCTAAGGTATCTTTCCACCAAAAACCTATTTTTCATATTTAATTAATGGAATCACCATATTTATGAAGTGCAAAGACATCTAACATAAAGATATCATCTATGATGACTAGAGGACTGGTAGGGGAATCGCATTTGAGCAGCAGAATAAAATAGCCCTAAAATAGTAAGTATCAAAGATCAACTTGATTATGTATGCAATGTGTTGCATTATCTGGACAACTTTTTAATCCCACATATTTTTGTCATGACTTAGACTTTCTATACTAGCTAACTACAAAGACTTGGAATGTGTCCAGGAAATGCAGATTTATTTTAATGCTAACCCAACTAAATCAGAATCAGGAAGATAAATAGCCCAGAGGAAATAAATATTATTATGCATTCTAAAGCAAAGCATAAATAATTTTAGAATTATTAGCACCACAGCTTGCCTTCATTAAGTTGGAAAATTGAGAGGGAACTGTCAACAATATATTTCCAGAAGTGATGTTAAGGAGCACTCATTGGGACTGAATCATTAACAAATGGAAATGTAATTGGCTTTTCAAAATAGCTAAAAGTGTATAAAATTTAAAAGTTAAATATTTTAATATTTCAGTGAGTCTCTTACTTCATCAGTATACATAGTCCTTACACTAAGGTAGACTCCAACTAACATGCTTTGTCTCATACTCTGTGAACCTGGGCATGCCACCTAACCATTTTATACCTTCCATTCTTCATTTATAAAAGGAAAGATTCACCTTTTCCCCAAGATTATTTAGTGGTGCAAATGAGCTGTTATTTATAAAACATTTTTTCAAGTTGTAAAATGTCACATAAATACTAATTATTATTATTGCTCTTCTTATTGTTACTATTCATGTCCTCCCATAAACTTCAGAAATATTGGGAGGAGAATATTTTTTCCCCAAGTGAACAATTTAGGAATATTAAAAAGCATTGTAGCTTCCCAAACATTTTCAAACCTACTTTATTTCTCTCACTGAATTCTGCAAACAGCTTATTGAACATTGACAAGGCCTAACCCAGATATATATGTATATATAAATATACATATTGGTATTTGTCCTCCTTTTTGAAGAAGACCAATGACATTATGAGGTGATATTTTGACTCAACCATGAATTGGATTTAAGTAAGACAGAATTGCACAAAATCACCAGCTTTACTCTTTCTTCCATTGGAAGACAAAATCCAAAGGCAAAATACAGTACAAAAGTCAGAATGACTGGCAGTGGATAACCATGATGTCTTTGATGCCTGATAAACACCAAACATTCCAGAATGTTTGTCTTAGCAACTTTCATGGACTTTGGAACAATTTTTTTTTATCCACTTATTGATTCAGGTGAAATCTTCACATACTTAGGATAGAGACCACCTAAAATCACCTATTGGTTTGAAGTGTGTTAGTTTACCTGGGTGTGACCAATATACAGATTAAAACTTGGAGGCAGAGGTGAGAATGGGGTGAAGGTAGATAGCAAAGGTAGATGAGTACCTATAAAATGGGCTCAGGAAACCCTCACAACAGAAGTGTTGGACTTCCTTGAACATTCTATACATTTTATATATACTATGTTGTTGTTGAGCCATTCAAGATGTCTCAATTCTTTCTGATCCTAGTTTTAGGTTTTCATTGCGCTAATGATTAAGTAGTTTGTCATTTCCTTTTCCAGATCAATTTATAGTCAAGAACTGAGGTAAACTGAGTTAAGTGACTTGCCCTGGGTTTTGTAAATGTCTAAGGCTGGATTTCAACTCAGGAAGATGAATCATTCTGATCCCAAGCCTAGTACTCTAATCATTGAATCATCCAGCTGCCCCTTCATGTACATACATAACTATGATATATGAAAACTTAGACATAATTTATGGGTAATTAATCATTTTATTAAGACTAGCCAATAATTAATAAATGTATGATTATTAGGCTTTCATAAACCAAAGAAAATCACAGAAGTCTCTTAATCCTTATATGCCCTTGGAATAGTGAGTGTTTCTAACTCTCAGAAGCCAATTCAGATTAATAATGAGAAAATAAATATTGAAATGAGAGGTGGACCTACTCTAATGAGTGATTGGAGGCCCTGATTTTCATTATGTCACTCTTACTCCTCTTTCTCCAGATTATCCCTGCCTTGGGCAATGTAGACCAAAGGAACTTCCTCCTACCCAAGCTTGCTTGGGTAAAATGGGCCAGAATTTACCTACATTAGATTCTTTTTACTTTTTAAATCAGAACTAAACTTCCCTAGTAGGTCAGAGTCTTCACTAAGATCGAGCATAATGTTCAAAACAATCACATCATTTTTTTGAGGGTGATTTGATTTAGTAGCCCTGTATCCAGGGCCATCTTGCCACTTGATTCAGATAGCTCTGGAGGAGAGAGTGAGCCTGCTGACTTTGAATAGCCTTCCCCCACTTAAAATCAAATTCATTTGTAAGCCACGACTTCTCCTTCAGGATTTTAGTGTCCTATTCAATAATGAAGAAGAAACAATAACAATCTTATACATAAAGGGTTAACTTAATCTCTTTTAAGGAATATGGATCTCCTTCAAAAAGGCCTACAATATTCTAGGAACTGAGTGAATACACTATTTTTTTAATGAAAAAGAGTTTTTGTTGGATTTTGCCATCAATAAAAAATCTTTCCTTTTTTTTTTGAATAGGATATAGAGACTGTACCTTGTGGTTTCATTGGTATAAGAGATTTCTGGATGAGAAAACTCTTTCCACCAATACAGATCACTTTCTCTGCAACTTATTTTAGAGTAGCCTAGAGTACTGAGTAGTTAAACAACTTGCCTAGGATCGTCCATTTAGGATGTCAGATGTGGGATTTGAATTCTTGACTCCAGAGTAAGGTCTCTATCGTACCTTCTCTGAATTTTATGTAAATATATCCTACATCATAGTCTCAGACATCTTTGCTGAAACTATATTTTCCTGACAAGAATCAGGAAATTCCATTAGCATTTACCTCTGTCACTGCATTTTAAATATATGATATGTAATCTTAATATATGTATCAAAAGCTTTTTCAAAAGGAGTGACAAAAATAAACATCTATATAGCATCTACTGTGTGCCCAGCACTGTGCTGAATATATTACAAGTATCACATTTAATTGTAGGAAAAAAGATTTTAAGACTACAGTTTATTTCAATGAAAAGACAAAAGGCATATTCAATATTTAATAAGTTAACAATAAAACTAAAAGTATCTTAACTTCTATGTACTTTTCAGGTAATTATATGACTGCAAAGATGTGGTATAATCATTTTTGAAGATATGCTTTCTCATCTTTTCATCAAGGATACTCTCAATAAGCATGGAACTCATTCTTCCTGCTATAATTGGATATTTGGATTATATATGGATAGTTATAAGAATGTTGTCTTCTAATATTCACTGGATTATAAACATAAAAGACTTGTAATATAGAACTGGTTCCATCTTTCCAATAGTGAATTGAAATTTTGGTCCCATTATTACATATAATACACATATTAAATTAGCCGATTTAGATTTTCATCTGTTAAATTTTTCTATTTTTTCTATCCCAAAAGACCTACTTTGTGTTTTCATTGCATTTCTTTGTCTTTTCTTTCCTCTTTTTTACATCAGTTTTCTTTAACTTGACCATTCAGATTGAATTTTCTTTCTTTAAACCTTACTGTTGTACCATTTCTTTTATTCCTGTTGTAACATTTTTGTAAGATGGGGGAATAAGAATCTATTTATCTTACTGATCTTCATTTTTGTCATTCAGTAAGCCAAGTTCTTTCTGCCACTTTGCTTATTTCCTGGTCAACTTGATAAAGATTATAGCAATAGCATAGAAGAATTCAGTGTGAAAAAAAGTATCAGGAAATGCTACTATAGATAATGGAGGGGCTTATCTGTATAGTAAGCTGTTATTAGGTCTCAGTGATTTCACTTAGTCTTTCAATAAGTGGTCTGAAAGTGCAGAAACCACATGCAATGAAGAATATCACACTTTTTAACCAGAATATTTATAGCTTTAAATCTCTCAATACAAAGAGATCTGACTCTTTTTTTCCACTGCACTCTCCCTGTGTTCTTTTTTTTTTTTAACTGAACACAGAGCTGAAGATAGTTAAAATCATGTCATAAAATATGTTGTTATAGTCCTGACTAGATAATATCAACTTGCAAATCATGTTTCCCTGCACATATTGAACTTGATAAGAGTGCTTTCCTCTTTCTATGACAAGGAAAATCTAGACCTGAATTTTTCTGATCTCTGAACTTCTATAATTTACCTCTGTCTATATTTTATTTTAAGGAAAAACTCTTTGGCTATAACTTAAGGAATATCAATTTAAGAAATCACTATTATTCCATTTTAGTTAATGTCTCCTTCCATTTACTATTTTTGACTCACTCTCTAGATATTCTTAAACTCTACCACATAGAAATCAATTATCTTCAGATAAATCTCAGGAATCATAATTCATCCTAAATGTTGATTGTAAAATTAATTTAAATAGTAGTTAATTTAATTAATTACTTAATAAAAATTAAATACTTAAATTAAATGATTTAAATAAAATTAATTAAATTAAATAAGTTAAATAAAATAAATGCAAATTCAATTTGATATGTTTACATATATGGAATTTCCTCAGTTCAAGAACTGATGACTTCTTACATGATTCTATAAGTGAAAACTAATTGCTTTTGCCAGATAAAACTTGGATTGCTTTTTGATGTTCTGATAAATTGCTTCAAATATATCACCATAACTTCTTTAGTAATTATAGCTAGATGATCTTTACCAATGAACAATAAATTATCTCCAAGATTCTTAAACTATGGTTTGCAATCCCATATGAAATCCCATAACTGAATGTAACAGTCATGATATTATTATTTATTATCAGTAAATGTTTGATTTGAATATATATATGTGCATACATATATATATATATATATATATATATATATATATATATATATATATAAATAAATATATATTATATATAATACACCTTTATATAGAGGGTTATGTAAAATTTTCTCAATTAAAAAGTGATTGCAAATGAAAGAAAAAATCAAGAAGCCCTGATATCATCGATAAAAGAAGGAAGAAAAAATATTAAGTACATTTTATTTCTTCAGCACTATGAAGGAGGAATATTATAATGACAACAATGACTAAGGATGACAATGATGATGATTATGATGGTGATGATGAAGACAATCCTTTTCCATGAGGAACTTGTATTATAAGAAGAGAAGCCAGTATAATAAAAAAGATGAAAGGAAAGATGGGTAAGATATTAATAAATATCTGTACTTTGTTTTGCTTCTATTTAGAATGTTATTTGGAAAATTACAAACTATGCAAATTATATTTAGGCAAAAATATATGTCATGTCCATGTCTCTAAGGGAAGTAGGTAAAAATTCCCCAATGGCCATGAGCATTAAAGGTAACAGAAAAGTGGACACAGAACATTATTTTTTTATGTATACACTTTGCACATAGGACTTCAACCTTGTATTATTATTCTATAGACACTGACATTCACTAGAAAACAAATAAACAAAAAAACAAAATAGCTTTTGATTGCTAAAGAAATATTGCCCTTTCCTTGGATTTATCCTATATGAACAATTTATGCTAAAATCAAGGAGAAAAGTTTGGGTTTTTGTCTCTCTTGCACCATGTTTCAGGTCCTTGCTACTTCTTTAGGGGTGGAATCACATGTATGATTATCATTTTCCTAAAGTCCATAAATTCCTTTCTCCGGGAAACTGTATTCCACAACCTTTTCTTTCTAAAAGGTATCACTTTTCACCATCCTCCATTACCATTCTTAATGGAGAGTTCTGGGTGCTGCCAAATGTAATTTCTAGAGAAAAACAAAACAAAACAAAACAAAACTCTATAACTTTCCTATCGATAAAAGTTTTTCCAATGGTTTCCATGTTTTTGGGCCCAAATAACTAAGAGCATGTACAAATGAAACATCCTCTTGAAACTACCTCTCTAATATTAGTTCCAAACATTCAGACTCCCAAGCCTGATGTTCAGAAATCCTTGATATGCCACCACTGCCTAGAAGTTCACATTTGTAACATATATCTGTGTATATACATATGTATACACATATACATATACACAATTCTAATATTTCACCTATTTATTATTTTATATATTTTTATTGTGTATGTGTTATGATGTAGTCATTCCTACTACCTAATTATAAATCAAAGTTTGAAGGTTACTCATGTCTCTTGTTTCAGGTTTACCAATATCTTTCTGAAAAATAAAAAAAAAGCCTATTCAGTCCCAGTCAAAGTTCACTTTTATATTTTATTTATGAACTTCAAGACTAATTTTCCAGACAATGCACAAAGATCACACTCTTTAATCCAGCAGTGTCTCTACTGGACCTGTATCATAAAGAGACCATAATAGAAGGAAAGGGACCCACATGTGCAAGAATGTCTGTAGCAGCCCTTTTTATAGTGGCAAGGAACTGGAAACTGAGTGGAAGCTCATCATTTGGAGAATGGTTGGAATATTATTGTTCTACAAGAAAAGGCCTGGAGAGACTTCCATCAACTGATGCTAATAGAAGTGAGCAGAACCAGATCTTGTGCACAGCAGCAATAAGATTATACAATGTTCAATTCTGTAGGATGTGGCTCTTTTCAATAATATGATGATTCAGGTCAGTTCCAATGCTCTTGTAATGAAGAGAGCCATCTGCATCCAGAGAGGACTGTGGAAACAGAATGTGGAACCCAACATAGAATTTTCACTCTTTTTTTTTTGGTTGTTTTCATCAAGTTGCTTGATGTAGGTGGATATATAGAAATACCCATATATACCCATACGTTCACACATACAACATACATACATATACACACACAGAGAGAAGAAATTGGAGACACACACACACACAGACACAGAGAGACCTAGAAAGACAGACTGAGAGATAGAGAGACAAAGAGAGAGAAGAGGAAGAGAGGGAAAGAGGGATGTGGCAGAACTATATTCACTTCAAACAACTTCTGAATGCTATTACATTTTTAGTGTGAACATTTACACCTCAGAAACTGGCAAATGCTGCACATTAAGACTTGAATTGTAATTTTCTTGATTACCTAGACTTAAAAACTAAAAATGTTAATAGTGAAGATTAAACTTTAAAATGTGTTTTGCATACTTTTTTTTTTTTAAAGAAGCCAGTTGTTAAATACTTTCTAGTTTGCCTCTGGATCATTTATGAAGTGTTTGCTATGTTCCAGACACAGTACTAGACAATATAAATAAAATCAAGACAGTTTCGACCTAAGAAGCTTATATTTTAATGAAACAAGATGGAACAAAAAAAGAATTGGGAAGGATAGGGGAACTTCATATATGATCAAGATGAAGCATAAATGGGTGCCCTTTCTAATAACATGGTCCCAGGCAAAGAATCACAAATAAAGAAAGGATGGAGGTTTCTTCTAAACATAGCAGAGTTCCTGGCACACAGTAGGTACTTACTATATGTTTATTTCTTGCCTAACTGAGTGAAGTGGCAATGTGGCAAGTGAGGAGAGGGAAGATCTATTTAATAATAATACCAATAGGTCCTATTTATATAGGCTTTGTGATTTCTAATGTCTTTCCCTGTTAACATTCCTGTGAGACACATAAGGCTTTTGTCAACCCCATTTTTTATGTAAAGAATTTGAGGCTCAAAAACAATTTGCTTAAATTCACATAAGAAATATATATTCAATGCAGGGGGTTCAGATCAATGTCTTTTGGTTCCAAGTTTATTTCTTTTTCCACTATAAGAAGAAAATTTAATGTAGTATTGCTTGAGGATCTGAACTTTAATTTAATTAGACCACTGGAGTACAGGTCCTGATTGATGTCATCCTCTTTAAAAATATTAGTTTAATCTTTAGAAAGCTTTGAAATCTCTTCAAGTTTATTTAGAAGAGAAGTGCATGCCTACCATGAATGGCTAGGTATAGATTTATCTTTACTCTTTTCTATTCAATCTTATTTAAATGAAATCAATAAATGATCCAAAGTAGAGATTTTTTCTGTGTCTGTTTTAGTCTTAAATATCATTTTTGCTTTTCTTTTTTTTATTATAATAACTTTTTATTGACAGAACCCATGCCTGGGTAATTTTTTTTACAACATTATCCCTTGTACTCACTTCTGTTCCAACTTTTCCCCTCTCTCTCTCCACCTCCTCCCCTAGATGGCAAGCAGTCCTATATATGTTAAATATGTCACAGTATATTCTAGATACAATATATATGTGCAGAACTGAACAGTTCTCTTGTTGCACAGGAAGAATTGGATTCAGAAGGTAGAAATAACCCAGGAAGAAAAATAAAAATTCAAACAGTTTACATTCATTTCCAAGTGTTCTTTCATTGGGTGTAGCTGCTTCTGTCCATCACTGATCAATTGAAACTGAGTTAGGTCTCTTTGTCAAAGAAATCTACTTCCATCAGAATACATCTTCATACAGTATCTTTGTTGAAGTATATAATGATCTCCTGGTTCTGCTCATTTCACTTAGCATCAGTTCATGTAAGTCTCACCAATTCTCTCTGTATTCGTCCTGCTGGTCATTTCTTACAGAACAATAATATTCCATAACATTCATATGCCACAATTTACCCAACCATTCTCCAATTGATGGGCAGCCATTTATTTTTCCAGTTTTAAAACCTAAACGGACGCCAAACTTTAAATTAAGGTCTCTTTCCTTTTTAGCATCTTTTTATTTGGAGCCCTCTGGATAAAGGGTATGCACAGTTTGAAACGGGCATAATTAGATTGCTCCCAGAATGGTTGGATTCTTCAAATTCCAAATAATCTAATGTCTTCGTTTTCCCATCCCCTCCAATATTTCCTCATTATTTTTTCCTTCATATTAGCCAATCTGACAGGTGTTTGGTATTAAATTGTCTTAATTTGATTTTCAAGGATTTGGAACCTCCCATAATGATAAGTTTCAATTTCATCATTTGAAAATTGTCTTTTCCCTTTACCATTTATCAATTGGAGAATAGCTTACTTTAAATTAAGGTCAACTCTATATTTTTTGGAAATAGGCCTTTATCAACCTTTAACTGTAAAGATTTTTCCCAGTTTTTTTTCCTTCAATTTGGCATTAATTTTGTTTGTAAAAGGCAATTCTATAATTTTTTATTTTGTGATCAGTAATGGTCTCTAGTTCATCTTTGGTCCAAAATTTCTTCCCCTCCCTCCATAAGTCTGAGAGAAAATATCCTTGTTTCCTCTAATTTATTTATAACTCATTCTTTTGCTTAAACCACAAACCCATTTTGATCTTATCTTGGTATCAGTGTTGGTGTGGGTCCATCCTAATTTCTCCTACAATTTCCAGTTATCCCCAGTTTTGTCAAATAATGAATTCATCCCAAATTGGATCTTTGTTTTCAAACACTAGATTCTATAGTTGACTATTCTGTCTTGTACCAACCTTTCCACTGATCAACTAATCTATTTCAGCCAATACCAAATGGTTTTGACTGTGCTTATAATATAGTTAAGATCAAGTACATCTGGCCACCTTTGATTTTTTTTCATTAATTTTTTGAGATTCTCAACCTTTTATTATTCCTTGAATTTTGTTTTATTTTCAGATCCCTAAAATATTTTCTTTTGGAATCTGATTTATAGATAAATAAATAGATTGTTTAGGAAGAAATTTTCTTTAATATTCCTTACCTTCCAAAGAAAAATATTTTCCAAATAAGTCTGACTTTTTTGTGTGGAAAGATTTTTTTAATTTTGTCATAATTCTATTTCTTTTGGGATAGATTCCCAAATATTTTTGTTATAACAATTATTTTAATGGAATTTCTTTTGTATCTCTTGTGCAGGTTTTTTGGTATGTTAAAAATGCTGAAGATTTATGGGGATTTATTTTGTAACCTAACTTTTGCTAAAATTATAAATTATTTATAATAACTTTTAGTAGAATCCGGGGTTCTCTAATTAAAATACATCGCAAGATTGGTTTTGGTTTCCTATTTTACTCTAATTCCTTTAACTTTTCCCTCCATTGACTAGTTTTATACAATATTGAATAAAATAGTGATAGGGCACCTCCATCAGTCTTACTGGGAAAGGTTGTTTCTCCCCATTTATTGATGTTTAACAGTTTTAAATATATTCCCCTATTTTAAAAAAAAGTCCATTTATTCCTATTTCTATGTTTTATTAGGAATGGTGTTTTTTATCAAATCTTTTTCTGCATCAATTGGATGATCATATGGTTTTTGTTAGTTTGGATTATCCATTATGCTAATGTTTTCCTAATATTAACCATCCATTCCTGCTAAAATCCACGGCATATGTTTATCCGGGGATTTTTTAATTTTTTAATATTTTATTTAAGTTTTGGCTCAATATTCATTGGAAATTCTTTCTTGTTTTCCCTACCTTGTTTAGGTATCAGTACCTGTCTGTGTATAAAACAGTTTGGTGGGACTCCCCCATCCCTATTTTTCAAATAGTTTATAAGCATTGGTTAATTCTTTTTAAATGTTTGGAGAAGTCAATGAAATCCATCTTCCGGGAATTTTTTTGGGTTGGTTAATGTTTTCTATTTTTTTTAAGATGGGATGTTTGGATATTTATTTTTTTTTTTGGGAAAAGCTATTTTAGGTATTCTTCCATTTCATTTGTTGGAATTGGCATAAAGTTGGGTTAAAGTTTCCAATTTTGCTCTAATTTCTTCTTCATTAGTGGTGAGTTTCCTTTTCATTTTAAATTAATATTTGATTTTTCCTTTTCTTTTTAAATCAGTTTCAAGGTTTTCTTTTTGTTTGTTTTTTAAAACAACCTTATTTTTTAATTAATTCAATGTTTTTTTTTCAATTTTTTGAATCTCCTTTTATTTTTTAGAATTTCAAGTTTAGTGTTTTGGGGAGGGTTTAATTTCCTTTTCTAGCATTTTAGTTGCAAAATTATTCCTTCTCTTTTCTATTTTATAAGGTCTAGAGATGAAATTTCCCCTTATTATCACTTTGGCTGCATCCCATAATTTTAAGACATCTCATTATTGTCGTTTTCTTGGGGAAGAAAATTATTCTATGATTTGTTTTCCCCAAATCATTCTTTAGTATGGATTATTTAGTTTCAATATTTTTTGGTCTCTTTCCCCTGGCTTTTTGTTGAAAATTTTCATTTTGCATCATGGTTAAAAGGATGCATTTACTATTTGTCTTCTGCATTTGGTTTGGGTTTTTTCCTAATATATGGTAATTTTTTATAGGTTCAAGAACTGCTGAGAAAAGGTCCTTTTTTCCATTTCGTTTTCCAGGATCTATCATATCTAACTTTCTAGTATTCTTTTTTGACTTTTTTCTTTTTTTTTGGTTTGTTTATCTAATTCTGGGTGCAAGGTTGAGATCTCCCTATTATAGTTTTGTGTTTATTTCTTCTTTCTTTTAATTTCTTTTAAATTTAGATTCACCACTTAGTGTTATATTTTAATATTGATTTGTTCTTATTATCCTTTAAGTAAGATATGTCCTTCCATTCTATTATTAGATCAATTTTTTGCTTTTTTTATCGAGATCAGGATGGGCACCCTGCTTTTTTGACCACCGGCAAATAATTGCTCCAACCTTTTACTCTGTATGTATCTCCCGTTAGGTGTGTTTCCTATAAACAAATATTATAGGATTCTGGCTTTTAATCCATTCTCAACCCTTCTCTTTTGGGGCGTTTTCCATTCATTTTAGGTTAAAATTACCAATTCTATTTACTTCCATCTTGTTAACTCTGTTTTGCTTTTTCCCTTTTTCCCCCCCTTCCCATATTAAACTTGGGCCCTCTTGTTCTCCATCCCTCCTCCCCACCTTGGTTCCTCCCCTATCTTCTCCTTTCCCTCGTTTCCGTATCTTCCATGGCTTTTCCTCCCCTTTTCCTTTCCCTTCTCACTTTCAATGGCTGGGAAGTTTTCATTATAAATTGAATATGTCTAAAATTTTTCTTAAAACCAATTTATAAAGATACCCACTATATTCATCCCCCTCCATTCTTTCTCTCAGATATAATTGGTTTCCTTTGCTTCCATGGGATGTAGACCCCACTTTACCCTTTTTCTGGGTACAATGTCCTTTCCATCTAGTTTCTAGAACAAGGTTACATGTTCTTTACAACTTTAGGAAAATCGTTTAAAGTTTCCTTTCTACCTTTTAGATTTTCTTGAGTTTATATTTGAAACAAACTTTTGTTAAGTTCTGTTTTTCAAAAAAATGAAATTCCTTATTTTTTGAATGACCTCTTTTCCCGGAAAAGATGCTCATTCTCCTTTTGTTATTTTTTGGTTGTATCTGGTTCCAGCCTTTTGGAATTCATATTCCAGGCCCTTTGATCTTTTAATGGATGCTAATGTCGGATAACCTTATTGTGGCTCCTTTATATTTGAATTGGGTTTTCTAGCCCCTCAAGTATTTTTTATTTTTGAGGTTCGGCATTTGGCCACTATATTTTTTTATTTATTTTAGGACCCCTTTCAGTGGTGATCAAATTTTTCCTTCTATTTTACCCTCTGTTTCTTTGACTTCTGGGCAGTTCTCTTTGATAATTTCCTGGAAAATAGTGTCCAGACTATTTCTTCATCATATTTTTCTGGGTGTCCAATAATTCTTAGATTATCTCTCCTAGACCTATTTTCGAGGTCTGTTGTTTTCCTAAGAAAATATTTCACATTTTTTTTCCATTGTTATTTTTTTGGTTTTGTGACTATTCTTTTGTCTCC
The DNA here is from genome assembly GCF_902635505.1 of Sarcophilus harrisii. NCBI lineage: Eukaryota > Metazoa > Chordata > Mammalia > Dasyuromorphia > Dasyuridae > Sarcophilus > Sarcophilus harrisii. The sequence goes on along the minus strand of NC_045429.1, from coordinate 178,834,200 downwards.
TAGATTTAATTATTTTTAATTCTGTTTTCAATGAAATTTTTTTTACTTTTTAAATTCTTTTCTAATTGTCCAATTGGTTGTTTTGTTCTCTGGAATTTTTTTTTCCATTTTCCAATTTTATTTTTTGAGGCTATTTTTCTTTTCGTTACTAATCCTTTTTTCAAAGTTTGGTTTTTATCCACTTTGTCTTTAAATGGTGGGACCTTAGACTCTTCCAACCTCCCCTCCATTTCCCATTTTCTTTAACTCTTTGTGAGCAATTTTCTTAGTTTCTTTGCTGGGGAACAGATGATCTTTCCTTTAGGTTAACCCCAATTGTTTTAGTCTCCTCAGGGGTTTAGGGTTGCTCTCTTATAGAAGCTGTTGGTTAAGGTCCTTTTCAATTTTTTTCCATTTTAAGGAAGAATCAAAGAAAACTCAAAAATAAAAGAAAAAACCAAGGAAATCTTTTTGGGGGGGCTGGGGGTGCCTTCCTGCAGACTGGGCTGGGGGAGGGAGACAGCAAAGCTCTAACAGGACAGTGATTGGCTGTGCCTGTGCCTGAGATGGGAGCTTGTGGACACTGTGGGGGGGGTGGGGTCCTGGGGACTCCAGCTGTTTGGGATTGTATTCTTCACCCCCAGTGTTTTTAGCTTCTCTGCTGGGCTACTGACTTGCTGCCAGGGCAAATTATCCAAATTATCCATTCCTGTAGCAAAGGTCTCCCCACAGAGACGGCTGAGATCACACCCCATCCCCCTTTGGTCTGCTCGGCTGTGAGCTGCCTCCCATGCTCTCGCTGCTGCTGCCTGCCCTCAGCCTGTGCCAGATCTAAAACCATCCCCGCCCTCAAGCAAAAACAGACCTTTCCTGGTGAATTTCAAGGATGTCTTCTCTTGGTAATTATTTGTGTTTTTTTTTTTTTTTTTTTCAGTCAAGCACTGATTCCAAGGCTTTTCATGAAATGAATTCTGAGAGAAAACGCGGAGCTTACATAGCTGTGTACCTCCTCTCCGCCATCTTGGCTGGAAGTCCCCCATTTTTTCGTTTTCTATAATACCCTCTATCCCCATACAGAGATGACTTTAGTCTGAGCATCTGATTTATATTGCACACACATACATTTTTAAATGATAAAATGAATCCAAACTTCTGATTTAACTATATTCCTTCATATGTAGGGACTTAGTAAAACTTATTCAATGTTTTGTCAAGGATAAATGAGTCTTTTAAGTATTACTTTGAGTATTACTCATTTCAAGGCTTATTCTCTTCATGAATGTCCCTCATGTTTCCCCCTGTTTTTATACAATGTATTTATTTCTTAGAACTAACTCTTTCAGAGACAATATGGTACAATGGGGAGGAGGGGTAGTGAGAAAGCAAGTCTCAGATGAAAAAAACCTGAATTCAAATACAGCTTCAGATATTTACTAGCTGTGTGATGGTAGGCAAGCTAACTTCTTATAGCCTCAGTTGTCTTAGCAGTAAAAAATGGAGCTAATTGTAACTACGAAGTGATTGGTCTCATAGTTATAAGGAAGGTGGTTTGTGAACATCAAAACATTTACATAAATATGAGATTTTGTTCTTACTGTTTTGGAAGAATGGCTTACTGTTCTAAAAAAAAAGAAGTTGAATTATGTTAAATATAAAAATCAGACATTGTTAAGTAATATTTTTTCTGAAAAAATATTTTTCATTTATGTGAGTGAATATAGTAGAGTAAAAAGAACACTGATTATGAAATTAGAAGTTTTGAATTCAAATTTTGTTTCCAATGCTTACAATTAGCCATAGGCTCTAGTTCCTCATCTCTAAAAAGAGTAAGTTAGCCCAGATGGCCTTTTTCACATGCAAAGCTCTAATTCTATGATCTTAATGAAATGTAGCATGTATAAATTTTCCATTTATGATTTTAGACTACAATGTAATGTATGCTGTTTTTGCATGGTAGTTCTTAGAGGAGGATACTTCTAGTTGTCCATGTATCTCAGAACTAAAAAACTTGGGTCATTTGGATTTGACAAATTATTGATTATTGAATACTACCTTTAAAAGGAGTGATTTCTACCTTTGCCATTCTCTCTCTTTCCAGCTGATTATCATGTGAGGATCACATAAGTCCATCTTCAGATTGGTAGGAGAAGGGAGCTGATGTCTTAGTGAATCTTGACTTCTCATCTACAAACATGCCACGTCTTCAGTTTTATCACAACATGAAATCACATTTCCAATAGTGACTTTGGGATGAATTTGAATTCATCACTTTGAATTTAATTATATTATGTAAACTAGGAAATATCTCTGGTAGGCTCTGAGGGAATTCAAGTGCTCACAGGGTAATTGTTAACTTCTGTTTTGATTAAAATGTTTACACTTTGATAAATTCATTTAATTGCATATAGCATTTATTGATCTTTCAGATCATAGAGTGTCTTTTCTAGAAATGAAAAAGGAAGCAATGTTAAAAGAATGAGCAAGGCAGTGTGGATGAAAACAGAATCAGAATAAAAAAAAAATCAAGCTTGAATCCTTCAGATTTGTACAAGCTATGTGAACTTAGGCAAGTAACATAAGATCTAGAAGTCCTAGTTTCCTAATATGTAAGTGTGAGATAATCCCAATTGGAATGGGTACCAATCTGAGAATTATCATGAGACAAAATAAGATCATCTAAAAATCCAGTGAGAAGCAATGGTAGAATTCATAAGACTGATTCAAGTCACACCTCTAATAAATAACAATTCTGACTCTAGGCAAGGCATTTAACTTCCAAATACACCAGAAAACTCTAATCCTATATATAGGTTGCTGAACAGTTGCCTTTCTGAATTCTTAGGGGAAATTTGCTCTCTTGGAATTTCCTATAGCTGACTACATCCTAATTTCCTAACCCTAAACATAACAACTCAGTAGTAGCTATATATCTTTTTTTTTTTTTTTTTAGATTATCACTTTTTATTGGAATACAGTTGGGCAATATATCTCCTAGTGATGGCTCTAATTTTCTCTTTTTTTTTATTTAATAGCCTTTTATTTACAGGTTATATGTATGAGTAACTTTACAGCATTAACAATTGCCAAACCTCTTGTTCCAATTTTTCACCTCTTACCCCCCACCGTCTCCCCCAGATGGCAACATGACCAGTAGATGTTAAATATATTAAAATATAAATTAGATACACAATAAGTATACATGACCAAACTGTTATTTTGCTGTACAAAAGAATCAGACTCTGAATTATTGTACAATTAGCTTGTGAAGGAAATAAAAAATGCAGGTGGGCATAAATATAGGGATTTGGAATTCAATGTAATGGTTTTTAGTCATCTCCCAGAGTTCTTTCTCTGGGCATAGCTGGTTTAGTTCATTACTGCTCCATTGGAAATGATTTGGTTGATCTCCTTGCTGAGGATGGCCAGGTCCATCAGAACTGGTCATCATATAGTATTGTTATTGAAGTATATAATGATCTCCTGGTCCTGCTCGTTTCACTCAGCATCAGTTCATGTAAGTCTCTCCAGGCCTTTCTGAAATCATCCTGTTGGTCATTTCTTACAGAACAATAATATTCCATAATATTCATATACCACAATTTATTCAGCCATTCTCCAACTGATGGGCATCCACTAAGTTTCCAGTTTCTAGCCACTACAAAGAGGGCTGCCACAAACATTTTGGCACATACAGGTCCATTTCCCTTCTTTATGATCTCTTTGGGATATAAGCCCAGTAGTAACACTGCTGGATCAAAGGGTATGCACAGTTTGATAACTTTTTGAGCATAGTTCCAAACTGAGTAGCTATATATCATATATAATTTCTTCCCTAAGTTATCTGAGACTTCATATGCCAGTGTGTTTCTGAGCTGCTTCTAAACTTAGTGAGTCTGGTCATTCAATTACATATGAACACATACATAAATGCACAATACATATACGTACACATCATATTCATATATCTGTAATTGAATAGCCAAACTCAGTATATGTGTAAATATATGTATATGTGTAGATGGATACAGACACAGAGAAAGAGGGAGAGAGAGAAAGAGAGAGGAAGAGAGAGAGAGAGAAGGAGGAAGAGGATAAGAAGAACAAGGAGGAGGAGGAGAAGAAAAAGGAGGAGGAGGAAAAGGAGGAAGAGGAGGGACAGGGACAGGGATAGTGATAGTGACAGGGACAGGGAGAGAAACATCTACCTATTTTGGCAAGAACTGTCAGTATTTGCATTGTCAATATAGTCAGTGACAGCTCAGAGTCACCCTAACAATGAAATGAGGAAAGTAATGAGACTTTAATGGAAAACAGGCAAAATAATCCCCCAAATCATTTCAGAAAATGTGCAGAAATTCTCAATTGATGAGGTTAAATGGAAAGTATATTTAATATGAATGATCTCTAAAGCATTATACTGTATTAACTATGCTTTAATCTAATCTCAAATAGCACTTAACACTTATGGGTGATTTACAAGAGACTTTAAGAGATATCATTTAATCTAGGTGCCATTTTAGCATTTTAATTATAAATACCATAATCCTGAAAAGTACCTTCCAAAAATACAAAGACTTTGCTTTGTACTTTAACAAGAAGAGAAATATTTTAAAATTTCTTATGCAGGTTTTTTTCTCCTTTTGGACTCTAACTCAGAATTTTGGACCATGAAAATTCAAGAATTGTGCCCAGAGAAACAAAAAATAAATTTAATTTAAAATTTTGGTGGATTTACCAAGTTTTTGAGCACATATTAATTAATGCTATTTTTCTTCATTCATCAACAATCAGTTTATTATTCTTTTGAGAAGCAGTTGGTATGGCACATAGAAAGACATTTTTGAATCCAAAAAACTGACTTGTAACTCCTGCCTCTGAAGCATATCAGCTTGGTGACTGGGGGCAAATCATTTAAATTCTCAGTGCTCTATGACACAGACATAGTACTGATACCTAAACCAGGTAGGCTGAAAACAGAGAAAGAAAATTATAGACCAATCTCCCTAATGAATATTGATGCTAAAATCTTAAATAAGATATTAGCAAAAAGACTACAGAAAATCATCTCCAAGATAATACACTATGATCAAGTAGGATTTATACCAGGAATGCAGGGCTGGTTCAATATTAGGAAAACTATCAATATAATTGGCCATGTCAATAACCAAATTAACAAAAACCATATGATCATCTCAATAGATGCAGAAAAAGCATTTGATAAAATCCAACATCCATTCCTATTAAAAACACTTGAGAGTATAGGAATAAATGGACTTTTCCTTAAATAATCAGCAGCATCTATTTAAAACCATCAGTAAGCATCATATGTAATGGAGACAAACTGCAACCATTCCCAATAAGATCTGGAGTGAAACAAGGTTGCCCACTATCACCGTTACTATTTAATATTGTATTAGAAACGCTAGCTATAGCAATAAGAGCTGAGAAAGAGATTAAAGGAATAAGAATAGGCAATGAGGAAGCCAAATTATCACTCTTTGCTGATGACATGATGGTATACTTAGAGAACCCCAGAGATTCTGCTAAAAAGTTATTAGAAATAATCCAAAACTTTAGCAAAGTTGCTGGCTATAAAATAAACCCACATAAGTCATCAGCATTCTTATATATCACTAACAAAATCCAACAGTCAGAGTTACAAAGAGAAATTCCATTTAAAGTAACTCCTGATAATATAAAATATTTAGGAATCTATCTGCCAAGGAAAATCAGAAACTTTATGAGCAAAATTACAGACCACTTTTCACACAAATTAAGTCTGATCTAACCAATTGGAAAAATATTAAATGCTCTTGGATAGGGCGAGCAAATATAATAAAGATGACAATATTACCTAAACTAATCTATTTATTTAAGCGCTATACCAATCAGACTCCCAAAAACTATTTTAATGACCTAGAAAAAATAACAACAAAGTTCATATGGAAAACAAAAGGTCAAGAATTTCAAGGGAATTAATGAAAAAAAATCAAATGATGGTGGCTTAGCTGTACCAGATCTAAAACTATACTATAGAGCAGCAGTTACCAAAACTATTTGGTATTGGCTAAGGAATAGATTAGTTGATCAGTGGAATAGATTAGGTTCAAGGGATAAAACAGTCAACAAATATTGCAACCTAGTCTTTGACAAACCCAAAGATCCCAGCTTTTGGGATAAGAACTTACTGTTTGATAAAAATTGCTTGGAAAATTGGAAACTAATATGGCAGAAAGTAGGCATTGATCCATACTTAACGCCGTACACCAAGATAAGGTCAAATGGGTTCATGACCTAGGCATAAAGAATGAAATTATTAATAAATTAGAGGAACATAGGATAGTTTACCTCTCAGACCTGTGGAAGGGGAAGGTTTTTATGACCAAAGCAGAACTAGAGATCATTACTGATCACAAAATAGAAAATTTCGATTATACCAAACTGAAAAGTTTTGTACAAAAAAAACTAATGCAGACAAGATTAGAAGGAAGCAATAAACTGGGAAAATATTTTCACAGTCAAAGGTTCTGATAAAGGCCTCATTTCCAAAATATATAGAGAATTAACTCTAATTTATAAAAAATCAAGCCATTCTCCAATTGAAAAATGGTCAAAGGATATGAACAGACAATTCTCAGATGAAGAAATTGAAACTATTTCTAGTCATATGAAAAGATGCTCCAAGTCATTATTAATCAGAGAAATGCAAATTAAGACAACTCTAAGATACAACTACACACCTGTCAGATTGGCTAAGATGACAGGAAAAAATAATGATGATTGTTGGAGGGGATGTGGGAAAACTGGGACATTGATTCATTGTTGGTGGAGTTGTGAACGAATCCAACCATTTTGGAGAGTAGTTTGGAACTATGCTCAAAAAGTTATCAAACTGTGCATACCCTTTGATCCAGCAGTGTTACTACTGGGATTATATCCCAAAGAAATTATAAAGAAGGGAAAGGGACCTGTATGTGCACGAATGTTTGTGGCAGCCCTTTTTGTAGTGGCTAGAAACTGGAAACTGAATGGATGTCCATCAGTTGGAGAATGGCTGAATAAATTGTGGTATATTAAAATTATGGAATATTACTGTTCTGTAAGAAATGACCAACAGGATGATTTCAGAAAGGCCTGGAGAGACTTACACGAACTGATGCTAAGTGAAATGAGCAGGACCAGGAGATCATTATATACTTCAACAACAATACTAGATGATGACCAGTCCTGATGGATCAGGCCATCCTCAGCAACGAGATCAACCAAATCATTTCTAATGGAGCAGTAATGAACTGAACTAGCTATACCCAGAAAAAGAACTCTGGGAGATGAGTAAAAACCATTACATTGAATTCCCAGTCCCTATATTTATGCACACCTGCATCTTTGATTTCCTTCACAAGCTAATTGTACAATAATTCAGAGTCTGATTCTTTTTGTACAGCAAAATAATGTTTTGGTCATGTATACTTATTGTGTATCTAAGTTATATTTTAATATATTTAACATCTACTGGTCATCCTGCCATTTAGGAGGGGGGGGGTAAGAGGTGAAAAATTGGAACAAGAGGTTTGGCAATTGTTAATGCTGTAAAGTTACCCATGTATATATCCTGTAAATTAAAGGCTATTAAATAAAAATAAAATAAAATAAAAATAAATTCTCAGTGCTCTATGTAACTGCCTAAAACTATAATCTATAGACAAGCTGCTGCCTTGCATTGGCAGAGGGTTTTTCCCCACATGGGAGTTGCCTATACCAAAAAAAAAAATGTAGTTTCTCTCTCAATCTTATTGATCTTCAGATTAGTCCTTAGCCTTTATCTTTGAAAGGTCTTTGATATTCTTAATCTGCACTATGTCTTGGTCATCAGTGAAAACAAAACCTTCTACTGCATAAGGAATATTTTTCAGACATCCAAAGAAAACCCCATAAGTTAACTGCCCTGAGCCCAGATTGAAGGGATACTGTCTTATTCAAAGTTTTGTCAGTGATAAATGAGTCCTTTAGTATTACTCATTTCAACAACTTCTATTGAAAACTCAGTAGTTACCCAATCAGTCAATAAACATTTAATAATTACCTTATTATATAATATGATATAATTTGTATATAAAAAGATGTGAGGGATTTAATAAACTATTAGCCAGATGAGTCAACAATATGAAAAAAGCCAAAAAAGTTAATATTATCTTGGGCTAAATTAAAAGAAGCAAAGTATAATATTGTATGAATGAAATGATAATTCCACTTTCCTCTGTCTTTTGTGTAGTACATTTAAGGGAGGACATTCACAAACTAGAGACAGATCCAGAAAAAAGTCATCAGAATATTCAGGAAACTGAAGATCATTCTACACAATTTTTTTTGATAAAATTGTAAATGCTGAGTTCAGACGAGAAAATTGTGGGGGTGACCTGATTGCTGTCTTCAAATATTATATAATCATGTAGAAAAAGATCTTTTCCCTTCTATTGCCCTCAAGCAGATGGAGGGATAATGGGTAATGTTTAAGTACAATAGATTTAGTCTCAATGCAAGGAAGACTTTGCTAAGAGTTAGAACTAACTAAAATGAGATGCAAAAATGAGGGTTCCTTTGCTGCTGAGCTTCACAGAGAAGCTCAATTAGTTCCTGCTTGTAGAAAGTATTTCTGTTCAGGTGCCAGTTAGAAAAGTTTCCCTCTGAGACCCATTCTCCTTAGCATCTGTGATATTCTCTAGGATTCCAAGGCTAATTTATACTGTACACAGTTCTCAAGTAAATCATTGTTACATGAATGATACTAGAAAGGAGAAATTTCAGTATCAAAAATGTGTCATATAGAACTTTGTTACACCAGACTGAAACCATAATAGTAAAAAGAAAAGCATATACTAGTAAAACACACACACACACACACACACACACACACACACACACACATACTGTACAAAGAGGCTACGAAATTTACAAAACCTTGTGCTACTCTGAGACATGCAAGTCCCATGATTCCCAAAAGCTGAATTGTATCTTTTAAAATTTCATAGGTTGCTTTCAGTTCTTTATTACTATTAGAGAGATAGAAACAATGATCATTTTAACATTTCTAGCCACAGACTGGGTAATTCTCAAAAGCAGCAATTGCCAAAGAGTACACATCACTGCTACTGTAATGGCAAGGTTATTTGGCACCAAAAGAAGCAATAGCCCATCAAATGGAGTTAACTATATACTATATTTCTGCAGTTTGTTCTGTATCATTTACAGTCCTGGGGGACATTTATGTTTCATTTATGGAGCCTTATTATCTGGAAAAGGTCTTTCTCTATTTGTCCCCTAGTTTCTCTAAAACTGAGTCCAAGCTAATGGTTCCCAGAGAACAGATTCTTGGAGGGAGAGATAGATATTTATAGAAAAAGCATTTATATAGAGTCTACTATGTTCTAGTTTTTTTTTTTTTAAACAAACACTCTCTTTTTTTGAAGTCTGTGAAGTAGGTGTTATTTTTATTTACATTTTACAGTTCAAAAAACTGAGGCAAATAGGGTAAGTGACTTGCCCAGGGGCACAGAGACAATAAATATTTGAAACTGGTTTGGTTATAAAACATTGGTTATGTTCTTGATTTCAGATCCAGTGTTTTATCCACCAGATGGCTTGAATGCACCAAACAATTCTTTCCCAGTCATACAACTTTTCTTATGGCTCCATGTCATTGCTTCCTTTGGCTCATATATCTTTGATTGATTTTTCTAGCTCTCTCCCCTTCCTACTCCAATTTTGAGAAAGCCACCAAGACTTTCTTATAAGTCCCTGCTGTCTTGTCTTCTCACTCTCTTCCTGGCTCATTCATCTACTGCCATAACAATAATGATCACTTCTACCCATATGACTCTTACAATTACTTTCTCAGGCTTAATATTATCATTGATTTTTAAACTTCCATTTCCAGATGCTTCCTTAATATCTTGACTTTGATGTTACATGAAACTTAATATACCTTAAGGAGAAGCTAGTGGGTTTCTCCTTGACCAGAACATCTTTGCAATTTTCCATTTCTTATATCACTGTCCTTTCAGTTTTTAAGCATCAAATTCTCAGTCACATTTAATTCTTCCCTTTTCTTACACCTCTATATCAAAACAATTGCTGGATCTCATAATTTCATTTTTGCAATACTTCAATACTTAAATAGTCCCATTTTAACAAAAGAAATTGAATAAGCCATTAATAAACTTATTATTGTAATGAACTTTGAAGGAAAAAAAATGTCTATACTATGTAAACTAATTGGAAAAACCAAATTCCTTCTTTGACACAAATATGGCAGTGATACCTAAATTGGAAAGATTCAAAATAGAAAGAAACTTACCAACTGATCTCCTTAATGTATATTAATGCAAAAAATTTTAGATAAAACATTAGTGAAGAAATTGCTGCAGCTTATCAGCAGGAAAATACACTCTGACAAAGTGGGATTATACCAGGAATGCAGGGTTGGTTCAATATCAGGAAAACCATTACCATGATTGACCATATCAATAATGAAACCAACAGAAATCATATGATAACTTCAATATATGCAGAAAAAGCTTCAACAAAATGTAGCATCCATTCTTATTTAAAATACCAGACAGCATAATACAAAAGGAACTTTCCTTAAAACAATAAGTAGTATCAATCACTTGTACCTCAGATCTAGTGACATTTAACCATACACATGTCTTAAAGTTTCTTACACATACACACATATATGCAAAACAAAGAAAATGTGCAAGTGTACAAGTAATTTCAATAATTGTGGGGCTGATAAGAGATGAATCGAACAATCCCAATGATATCTAGATGTAGAAGGCTAAAACTGGGGTATGATTTTTTATAAAAAGCTGGATAATTTTTTTTAAAGGATATGTTTGTAGAATTAGGAGAAAACATGCATAAATGTGAACAAATATCTCTTCTTAAGAATTTATACATGTGTCTCTCTCTTTCAAAGACTGGAACATATGTGACCCTATGCATTCTGTCTCCCTTCATTGCCTTAAACTAAACTTTATCTAATAGCTGACTTGCCAAAAAAATGAAACAGCAGGAAATAATACTAATGCACCAATGTTATAAGCTGCTTTGTAAAGCTTTACAGAGACAGTGGATACATTTGAAAATTTTGCTAATGCTATGGTAAGAGGGAGGTCATTAACTTCCTCAAAACATCCAACTAAAGTTTGGGCTTTGGGCAGAAATGTATATAAAGAGAAATGCAAAATATTGTGTTGTTAATGGTAAAATAGTATATTTTAAAAGTTAATCTTGGAATTTTTTTTCTTAGGGTATTCATTAATGGCTTGTTCAATTTCTTTTGCTAAAATGGGACTACTTAAGTAATTTATTTTCTCTTCTGTCAATCTGGGAAATTTCTATTTTTTTTCTAAATATTCCTCCATTTTACTTAAATTGTCAGATTTGTTACCATACATTTGGGCAAAATAGCTCCTAATTATTGCTTTAATTTCTTTTTCTCTGGTGGCAAGTTCATTCTTTTCATTTTTGATACTGGTGATTTGTTTTTGTTTTTTTTCTTTTTTTTTCTTTCCTTTCTCTAAGCAAATTAACCAAAGATTTCTCTTTTTTTCCCCCAAAAAACTAATTCTTAGTTCTATTAATTTGTTTAATATTTTTCTTAGTTTTAATTTGATTAATCTCTCCTTTGAGTTTCAGAATTTCTAATTTGGTATTTAATTGGAGGTTTTTAATTTGTTCTTTTTCTAGCTTTTTTAGTGGCATGCCCATCTCCACTTTCTCTATTTTATTCATAAAAGTATTTAAAGATATAAGATTTTCTTTAAGAACTGCTTTGGTCTACAATGTAATCATTTAGTATTTCTGCCTTTTTGCATTTGATTGTGAGGTTTTTATGCCCTAATATATGATCAATTTTTGTGTAGGTGCCGTGTACTGCCAAGAAAAATGTGAATTCCTTTTTGTCTGTGTCTTATTAAATTTTCTCCAGAGGCATATCAAATTTATGATTTTTTAGGTTTCTATTAATCTCCCTAGTTTCTTTTTTATTTATTTTGTGGTTAGATTTTTCTGATTCCTTGAGAGGAAATTTGAGATTCCCCACAAGAATAGTTCTGCTGTCTACTTCTTGTTGTAACTGACTTAATATCTTTTTATAGGGTTAGATAAATTTCTATACCCAATTGAATGATTAAATTATTCCCTCTTAGAGCCAAACCTGATGAGAAAAAGCTTTAGATAATGCTCATGACCTTATGACCTTACCCTTTTTTTATTCCTTCTTTTGTGCCTCTTCATAGAATCTAATTTTGTCCCATTATACCCCTCCTTTCCTCTTCTTCCAATGTAGACCTTTTCCCACCTCTTATTGACTTTTTCTTTGATATCATTATATCAGAGTTCATTAATAACCACCCTCTAAGTCCATGTGATGCTTCACTCTGTCTGTCTCAGTAATGATCCAGTTCTCAAGAGTTAGAGATATTATTTTCCTAACTAGGGATGCAAACAGTTTAACCTTTAAATAATGCATACATACATATATATATATATATATATATATATATATATATATATATACATTATCTATAGCATAGAAAGGTAAATGGGGAAATATATATATATATATATATATATATATATATTTCCCCCATTTACCTTTCTATGCTATTCTTAAGTCTTGTGTTTGTAGATTGTTTTCTGTTTATTTCAATAGAAGTTATTGAAAGTCTCTAATTTAATTGAAGATCCATCACCTTGTCCTAAAAGATGATGCTCAGTCTCACTGGGTAGTTAATTTTTTATTGTAAACCCAGATCCTTTGCCTTCCAGAATTAGGTAATCCAGGCCTTCTGATTCTTTATTTTAGAAGTTGCCAAATACTGGCAACTTATTATAAGAATAATAGGCTATGACTAAGTGGGATTTATACCAGAAATGCAGAACTGGTTCAATATTGGGAAAACTGTTGTCATAATCGGCCATGTCAATAATAAAACAAACAGAAATAATATGATGCCCTCAATAAATGCTTTTGACAAATACAGCATCCATTTCTATTCAGAGAATTAGATAGCATAAGGATAAAGCAAGCTTTTCTTACAATAATAAGCAGTATCTATCTAAAATCAATAGCAAACATTATTTGTAATGGAGAGAAGCTGGATGCAATCCCAATAAGTTCAAGGTTAAAGCAAGAATGCTCATTATCACATCTATCTTTCAACATTGTACAAGAAATGCTAGCTTTAGCAATAATAAAATAAAAAAGAAATTAAAGGAATTAGAGTAGTCAAAGAGGAAACAAAGCGATCACTTTTTGTAGATGATAAGATGATAGATATACTTAGAGAATTCCATAAAATCATCCAAAAACCTACTGGAAACAATTCTCAGCTTTAGCAAAGTTACAGAATATAAAATAAACCCACAAAAATGATTAGCATTTCTATATATTATTGACAAAGCCCATCAGCAAGAATAGAAAGAGATATTCCATATAAAATAATATTAAAAAAAATTAAAAATGGGGTGTCTGCCTGCCAAGACAAACCCAAAAGCTATATCAGCACAATCACAAAACACTTCTAAGACAAATAAAATTTGATCTAAGTAAATGGAAAAATATCAATAGCTTATGGTTAGGCTGAGCTATTATAATAAAAGTGAAAATTCTGCCTGCATTGATCTACTTGTTCAGTGCCATGCCAATCAAATTGCGGAAAATTATTTTATAGAACTTGAAAAAATGAAAACAAAATTCATTTGGAAGACCAATAGATCAAATATATCAAGGAAATTAATAAAAAAAATGTAAAGGATGGTGGCTTAACAGTACCAACCCTAAAATTATATTACAAAGCCGTAGTCATCAAAACCATTTAGTACTCTCTAAGAAAAAAGAGTGGTGTCTAAATGGAATTGAATTAGATACACACAGCACAAGGCCTTAAAATCAAAGTCTATAGTAATCTAGAATTTGAAAAACTCCCAAACTCCAGCTTCTGGAATAAGAACTTACTATTTGACAAAAATTGCTAGGAAAACTGGAAATTAATATTTCAGAAACTTGGCATACACCTACATCTCACGTCCCATACAAAACTAAGGTCAAAATGTGTACATGAATTAAGCAAATTAGGAGAGTAAGGAATAATTTGCCTGTTAAATTGTTGAAGAAGGGAGGAATTTATGACTAAAGAACTAGAGAACATTATGAAAGGCAAAATGGCCAATTTTTATTTGATTATATCAAAATAAAAAGTTTTTTGCACACACAAAACCAACAGAAACAAAATTAAAAGTGAAGTACAAAGCTGGGAAAAATCTTTACAGATAGTGTTTCGGATAACGGTCTCATTTCTAAAATATATGAAGCACTGGTGTCAAATTTATAAGACTATTAAGTCATCAGGGCAGCTAGGTAGCATAGTGGTTAGAGCATCAGCCTTGAGGCCAATAGGACCTGAGTTCAAATCTGGTCACAGACACTTTCTACTTCCTAGCTGTGTGAGCCCGGACAAATCACTTAACCCCAATTGCCTCAGCCAAAAAAAAAAAAAAAAAAAAAAAAAAAAAAAAAAAAAAAAAAAAAAAGAGAGAGAGAGAGAGAGAGAATATAAGTCATTACCCAATTGATAAATTGTCAAAGGATTATGAACAGATTGTTTTCAGATGACTAAAAGCTATCTATAGTCATATGAAAAAAACTGCTCTAAATAACTACTGAGAAATATTGAAAAATAGAGAAATGCAAATTAAAACACCTCATACTTCTCAGACTGGCTAGAATGACAGGGAAAGTTAATGACAAATTTGGAGGGGATGTGGGAAAACTGAGACACTAATGCAACATTCATGGATTTGTGAAATGATTGAACAGTTCTAGATAGCAATCTGGAACTATGCCCAAAGAGCTACAAAAAAGTGTTAATACCCTTTAATAATCCCAAGGAAATCATGAAGGAGGGAGAAAGATATATGTGTTCAAAAATGTCTGTATCACTTCTTTTTGCGGTAGCAAAGAATTTGAAAATGGGTAAATACCCATCAACTAAGAAATGACTGAATAAGTTGTATAGGAAGGTAATGAAATATTTTTTTTTTGGTAAAAAAAAATGATGAACAAACTGGTTTTAGAAAGGCCTGATAATATTAACATGAACTGATGCAGAGTGAAGCTAACAAAACCAGGAACACTTTGTACATAATAATATCAAGAACGTGCAATAATCAGCTATTAAAGACTTGGTTCTTGATAGTGATTCAGTGATCCAAAGCAATCTAATAGAGACTTTGGACAGAAAATGACATCTGCATCCAGAAAAAAGAACAATGGAGATTGAATGTAAATCAACATATTCTATATTCACTTCTTTTTCTTGTTTTTTTTCCTCTCCCATGGTTTTTCAGTTTTGTTCTGATTTTTCTTTACCCAACCTGATTCATAAAGTAATATATATTAAAAATAAATAAATAAATAACATGTTTATCTTGGGTCACAGCAGGTCATTCCCACTCTGTCTCTGAACTTTCACTCTGTCAAAATTTATTCTGAAAAGTTATGATAGGAAAATCTCAGCTAGATAGTCCACATTTTAGTTAGTGAGATCTATAATAATTGGACTATGATTAAGATGCATATCAAGTATCTTTCTTCACTAACATGATTTTTGGAAGCATCATCTAACTGTAACTGACATCTAAAAGAGGTGACAAGGAACAAATCAATCTTTGTTAATCTGAAAAAAATTCTTTAGTGTAAGCTAAAAGATCTAGAAGACATGAATATGCATGAGTATTTTGAATATGTATGAATGCTATGAGGAAAGATCCCTCTTGACCTGTGAGTCCCAAGTCATCATAAAGTCACAAGTAAGCATATTTTCCTTTTCCATTAAGAGAGACTTTATAGTATGAAGTAATGATGCTGATAAGTGATAATAAGAAACCAACTTTATTTACAATAATTGATTTCCAGGAGCCTAAGTTACATAAAATTTTTGGCTTCTTTATTAATATTAGATTGCTGTGAATATGTAGGAAAGAGGAATGAATACAAAGGAGATACCTAGAATTTTGTTGTAATTATACAGTGTTTCTCAAATATGTTTTCTCAAAGATAGCATGTCTAAATTTTTTTTATGTCTTAAAATTATTGGTGATTGCCTTCCCTAAGCATTTTGGTTTTATGCTTCATATTTATGATCTTAAAAATTAAAACACCTTGTAACATTGTAAAAATAACTTTGACTTTTCTGTCCCAAAGAAATGGATTCTAGAATCACACAAAGTACCTTTTATATAAGAATTCTGATGAGACAGCTCTCTTTACTAACTCAAAATAGCAATTGTTTCCCAATGCAAAATCTTAGAGTTGATTGGGACCTGAGAAATTAAACATTATGCTGAGTCAGAAGTCTTGAATTCTAATCTTGAGAGGTTGGACTTCTCAGGATGCAACTTGTTAATACATATATTTTTAAGTTTTCAAAAAAAATGTTTCTATTGGTAATAGAACTATCCCCTTCACCACTGAATGAGAATCTTTTTTTTTTTTTTTTTTTTCATTTTTGCTTGACCCTTATCTGAATCCTCTCAATGACTGGTCCAAATGATCTCTTGTCTACTAACTCCAATTAGAGTATCATTTTCCTTTCTTGAAAGAAGACAGACAAATTGTAATGACATCTTCAATTTAATGCATCAAATTCTCTGTCCCTAAGCATCTTCTTCTCATTTTTTTTTGTTTCAGAAGATGAAGTGGCCTTTCTTGGAAATGTGACTGATTAACCATATCAAGCAAAGTATAAGACAAGGAGAAATGTTTGAAAAGGTGTTTGCCACTGCCATGAAGGATCTTTAAGGGAGAAGCCAAATTGGAGAGGAATTTATTTTCTATAGTGAGATCATCTAAATCCTGATAGGTTACATTGAGCTAATTGCATGAAGCCCTGGAATAAAGTATATCTTTGAAGTTATCCATAATTTCTTAAGGAAATTGACCTTGCTGTCTGACTGACTGGTCACACAGGAAAAAAGTATATTAAAAATAACTATCACAGAGATTACTTTATGCAGTTGGACTGATGACCCATGGATAGTCATTCCACCAGTAAGTATATTTTAAATAGCTAATAAAGCTGAAAAGTGTATCAGGCTCCAAATTGGAATTACAATAGATCTGTTTTGTCTTTGTGAGATTACAAACTTACTTAAATAACCTCAAGTTTTTGCCTACAATTTCTTCCTTTTGATATAACCCTGATTTAAATAGTCTTTTATTGAAGCTTTGACTGTTATCGCTGTATCTTTAAGAAGGCAGAAATAAGAGCCTTGGGGAAAAGTATACTTGTCATCTAGTGGAATTGACTTCATGGATGAGTTAGACTGTATGAGGCACAAAGAGAAAAGACTAAAAGAATTTCTTTCCCAAGAGACTGAATAAGTTAACTGTTATCTTTGAAGTTAATATGGAAAAAAAAAGATTTTGAGCAAAGTGAGTTTAGATCTTATTTTATGATGAAGTATCATTAATCTATGAGAGACCTGCAATGCCATCCTAACTTGTATTTCAATTGTTTAAAAAGAATCAGTGGCATAGTTGGTAAGAATATTCAATGTGGTGTCTTTTTCTCCTGCTTTTGGAATACATAAAGGTGATTGATGTTGGCTGTGCATTTTGTTCACTGTTACATTGCAAATCTTTCTTTTGTTACTTCTTGTTACAAGTAATGGTATAATGATTAACAATGATATTGTCTAAGTCTTGAAGATAAGAGGTGTTGAGACAGAGAAAAATAAGAGAAATGAAAGTTCATAAAACAACTTTATTTATAATGTATGACTATGGGGATAGAGGGACTCAGAGTCAATTGATTAAATAATGAGAGAGAATACATTTCTATCAATTTATATGGCAGTATAAGAATATCTCCTTATTTCTTTTGGAAAACAAAATTAGTAAGTGTAGAATATTAATAAAGAAATGCGTCAATAGCAACTAGAGAGGAATAAGGATTGATGCAGTGGTCAACTAATTTGCCTCGCACATCCCACATAAGCTATATGTCTCTAAAAAACCTCTTTCCTTAATGTTAAAATTCTTACACCGATATTGAGTCTATGTACTACAATCTGTAAAGAATCATCTGGATGTTATTCCAAAAGAAAAGGTGACAGGTATCTTTGATAAGAACAGGCTACATTGAAGTGGCAATGAAAAATGTCTGGGAACAGTGGGCAACATAAACAATAGCAGAGAGATGTATAACCTGAACTAGAAGTGATTCAGTCACTTCATAAGCATGAGAGATGATCAAAGATTAGTTCATGTTCCTTTATTGATAACCAAAATATATGAAATTCTCCCCAACTGAAGAATTTATAGGTGTTATGAACAAGAGAAGGATGAAAAGGCCTGCATTGGTTGCAACTTGCACTGTTGGAAGAAGCACATATATTGATGAGATATTAATTTATTGAAGTAAGAATTAAAGAAAGTTCAAATGTGGTCTTTTTGACCTGTCTTTACCAAAGTTAGAATCTTCTTACAAGTACTGACAAAAACACCATATGTCCCTACTGTTTTACCCAGGAATTAAATATTTTTGTCAATTGTGTTTATGTTATTGAAATTTTACAGATGTTGAAAAAACCTGGGCTCTTATTTAAGATTTATACCAGAGTGACTAAAACAGAGATAAGTCGAATTTTTAAACAAATCCTTTAAAATTTGGTATAGGGTTTCCAAAGCATAATGATGTTAGTAAAAAGACTTGATATAAACTGATAGGAAAACAAATGAAAAAAGTCACCAAATTAGTATACTCTCATGAATACCGAACTAAATCATCTCCTATTTAGAGATTGATTGTCAAATTAACTGACAATCTGTTTGGAATATCTGAAGTTGTAGAGTGATAGAGTTAATACTTCTCTTGCTTCTAGACACAGTAGTACCAATTTCTTCCACGTGTGTATTTTTTAAGAAAATTAAAAACCACAGGAAATTTTGAAGTATGTGCTATTCTTTCAAGTTTCTGAAGAATTCTCTCTTTGCTAAATTGCTTAATTCGTTTGAGGTTTCCTCCATTGAAAGAGCTTTCTAGAGAGCATATTTTCTCAGGGTAATTTAATTATATTATGGTCTTGTCCATTATTATTGGTTAAGACATATGACAATAGTAGCCATGTCAAAAAGCTTCACAAACTCCTCTCCTTCTAGTCTCTTCCTAAGTGAATGACATCTTCATCATCTTCCTTCTTCATTTTCGATGTATTCACTCAAGACAATAATTTAATAAATATTTTCTATCTTTTTTCTGGTGGCATAATTTCTATTTAAGTTAACTTCTAGGAATTGGTGGTAGTCATTTCATCTGACAAGTATTGATGGATTTTCTATCAAATATTGGTTACATGGTCTGAGAATAAGACAGCAGAGACAGAAAGATAGACAGACAGGCAAGACAAGACAAGACACTGACAAAGAGATAGAGAAACAGAAAGAATCATAAAGAACAAAGATAGAGGCAAGGGTGAAAGTTATATAAAACCCTTAGTATGTAGGAAAAAAGCAGAGGCGAGTTAAAAGACAAAAAAAAGATAATTTTGGCACTTAGCTAGAAATTTGCTTTGGAAGAATTGTGCACTCAATGGCATGCAACCCAGATGAATAGTTTCTATTTATAGTACTACCAAACTAGAAAAGTGTTAAGTGTCTGAGAACAGATTTGAACTCAGTTCCTCCTGATTTCAGGGCTGGTGCCCTATTTACTGTGCCACCTAGCTGCCTCCCAACTGGATTTTTAAAATTGCATCTTCAATAGGAATTATCAATATCTAAATGTGAAAAGCTTTGATAGATATCTAGTAATTTATCTTGTATTCTAGAAATAAATTCTTTTATTTGAAAAAAATTCAGAAAATGTTATCTTACTTGGGTAATTGCTTAAATTCTAAATTGTCTCCTGAAAGGTCAGCTGCTGTGGTTATAGACACTAAGATTTACTCAGCCAAAATTT
This sequence comes from Sarcophilus harrisii, assembly GCF_902635505.1. NCBI lineage: Eukaryota > Metazoa > Chordata > Mammalia > Dasyuromorphia > Dasyuridae > Sarcophilus > Sarcophilus harrisii. Next base: position 178,814,194 of record NC_045429.1, on the reverse strand, counting down.
CATTACAATATGCACCATATATTGTTTATAATAGTGGTGATCCCTACACTAATGAAGAGCAAAGACTTGTTTTTCATTGTTTAATTGAGAAAAATTCAATATTGTGCCAAAATATGGAGAAATGCCTAGAAGTTTTCTACATATTAAGATCCTTGATGATTCAATAAAATTTCCTTGATTTTCCTTTATATTTAAAGATCTTATTTAAACAGACACTGAATCAATATTCACTTGCTGGTATGAACATAATGGGAAAACATCAGACAATAAATCACAAAATGAATCCTTTATGATTTTTTTCCATTTTTGTGTAGTAGTTGATAAAATTACATCTGCTATTCCCCAGTTCTTTCTTCCTAGATTTCTTCCTTAAATAGGGAGGGGGAAAATCCTTTAAAATCTTTTTTCATCAGGTCAATCAAGAAATCCAAGAGGATTTTTCTTGGGTTACTGTATGGTGATCTTGAAATTGCTTTCAATCGAAACTTCAGCAGAGGGCTTTTCTATGTCTGGAAAACCTTAACTGTTTGATGTTTGAATCACAATTCAATAATAAAGACAGCAGAAGGAAAATTCTGCTGGAACTATGTCTGTCATCTTTATGAACAGTTATAGTAATAAGGAAGAATAGAATTATGCATTTTAAGACATTAATTACTTCACTAAATTCTTTTACTTATTTTCACTTTCTTGTTAGGGGAAAGTAAATGCAATAAAAGGAAGAATACATATCAGAGGTACAAAAAAAGAAAACTTTCTTCCCCCGTGTAGTATTTTAAGTACAACAGAAACTTAGAACCTCAATATTGTCTCATTCTCTCTGTCTCTGTCTCTCTCATCCAAAATGAGCTAGCAGAAAAATAATCTCTTGTTTTAGTGTTGTGAGGAACGTTTCAATATTTTAGGCAATTTTTTTCTCTTGATATACAATATAGAGACATAAATAGAAATACTAACAAGTTCCAAAATGACACAAAGGTAGCAAATATAGGTATTTTGAGATATAATTAAATGATGGTCCTAATGAGAATTTATGTTGGCTAGAATAAAGAGTTGAAGCAAATATATAGGGATAAAAGACTATACTCAGGTTAAAAAAATAAACTTTATTGGTATATTCTGGGTAGTGAGGGTGAGGAGTAGGGTGAAGCCAACATGGCAGAGTAAAAGCAGGGAATCATATAAGCTCTTCAAAATTCCCTTCCAACATTAAAATAAAGCCTCAAAACAAATTCTGGAGAGGTAGAACCCAAACAACAAAAGTCAGGGTCAAAACATTATTTTTATTCCAAGACTTCTTAGGTCACCAAAAAAGTTTTGTCTCACGGGGTTAAGAATGCAGCACAGTCCAGAAAAAGCTGTGCCTTGCCTCAGCAAACTTAGCAGCAGACCTTGAGGATGACTGAATCAGAGGTTGTGATGCTTTCCAGAATTCTCAACCCACTAATGGTAAAGAAGTTGGAAAACTAGCCAAAAGGAGAAGGTGGAGGACTATAAACTGTTACCACTGAGTGCAGGACATTGTTGTTGTATTTATTGCCTATATACAATTCTGGTTTGCTGTACCAGGGTTGAGCTTTGGCAGAAGCAGGGACCTGATCACAGTTCCAGGATGGAAAAGAATGCTTGTGATCACTTATAGATCCAAAACATAGGTCAGGAAAGGATTGGTCATATATCTCCTGAGATCATAGCATTTTGGAAACATCCCTAGAACTAGCTGTGAATGCAGAACTATGAAAAACCTAAAGCTTAGGACAATGTCCCCTCTACCCCGTGAGCAGAACTTCACATTAACATAGAATTAAGTAAAAAAAAAAGTCTAGAAAAGAGTTCAAATATGAAAAAAAATACAAGAAAGAATCTGGTCATAGAAAGTAACTATGCTGACAAATAAGATGAAAATACAAATTCAGAAGAAGACAATGAGAACAAAACAGATCCATGCATAACTTGAAAGAAAAAAAAATCATTTGGTCTTAACACCTTGCAAAGTTCAAAGAGAATTTTAAAAACAACATGAGAACAAAGGAAATTGGGGGATAGAAAAGAAAGTGATGCAAGAAAGAATCAGTAAATTGGCAAAGTGGGCACAAAAATACTGAAGAAAATAACTTCTTAAAAAAAATGAATAGACCAAAACTGAAAAGGCATATAAAAAGTCACTGAAGAGAATTATTCACTAAACCAAACTGACCAAATGGGAAAAGGGGTATAAGAATCCTATGAAGAAAAGAACTCAAAGAGAATTGACCAAAAGGAAAATGAGGTATAATAACTCATTAAAGAAAATAATAACTTAAAAATTAGAATTGGCAGGGTAACAACTTCATGTGCCATCAAGAAATAATTTTTTAAATGTAAAAATCAAAATAAAAAAATAAAATTGGAAATATCTCATTTTATAATATATTGAGAATTATTTAAAGTATTATTGGATTACTTAAAAGCCATGGTCAAAAATAGGGACTAAATATCATATTTCAAGACATTATTAAGGAATATTTTACTGATACCTTAGAACTAAAAGGCAAAATAGAAATTTAAAGAATCTACAAATCACTACATGAAAGAGATTCTAAAATGAAAACTTCCAGGAATAGTATAACCAAACTGAAGTGCTCATAGGTAACAGAAAAAAATCAGAAAGAAATGGAAAGAAACAACACAATATCATGGAGCCACAGTCAGGATAAGAAAAGATTTCTTACATTAAAGGATGAAATGCACACAAATATTAAAGGAGAAATTAAATGAATTACAGTTGGAAATAATCAGTAAAGCAATATTGGTAAATGCCTTTAATTTGTGCTTTTCAGAACTAGATGATTCTAACCAAAAAGTCAAGGAAATGAATAGAATTTTAGGAAAGTTAAACATCATAAATGTTTTTATTGAATGAAAAAAGAAAGAAACATACCAATTTTTCAGATGCACATGGCAACTACACAAAAATGATTTTGTATTAGGGAATAAAAATCTCATAAATGCAGAAATGCAGAAATATTGAATGGATTTTTTCAAATCATTAGGCAATAAAATCTTATTTGATAAAGGAAATCTAATCCTAAAAAGTGAATGATTAAAAAAAAATCACAGAAAAAACAACTTCATTAAAGAGACTGACAATGATGATGCAACATTCTAAAGTTTATAAAAGTCAGCCAAAGAGGTATTTAGGAGAAAGTTCATATAACTAAATATTTAAAATGAAGAGAGGATAAATTAATGACCTGAGCATGCAACAAAAAACCACTAGAAAAAAATAAATTAAAATTCCTATTAAGATACCAAATTAAAAATTGTAAAATTCAAAGGAGAAATTAATAAAATTAAAAGTAAGAAGTCCACTGAATTAATAAAGTAAGAAGTAGGTTTTATGAAAAAAATGCAAAAAAAAATAGATTAACCATTTGACAATTTAATTTAAAAAAAAAAGGAAACTGTTGCCAGGATGAAGAAGGAAAAGGGTAGATTCATTACAAATAGAGAGTAAATAAAAACAATTATTATGAATTATTTTGCTCAGTTACATGCCAATAAATCTAACAATCTAAGAGAAATGGATAAATATTGAATAAAATAAATTTCCATTTATGAACTATATAAAGAACTGTGTCAAATTTATAAGAACACAAGCCCTGGATGGCAGGTAATGCAATACATGTTAAATATTTTTAAAATATATATTAAATCCAATGTGTGTATACATATTTATACAATTATCTTGCTGCACAAGAAAAGTTGGCTCATCAAGGAAAAAAAAGAGAGGGAAAAAAAAAAAGGGATACAAAGAACTTCAAAGAGTGAATATACTACGTTGTAGTCCACACTCAGTTCCCACAGTCCTCTCTCTGGGTGTAGATGGCTCTCTTCATCACTGCACAATTGGAACTGGTTTGAATCATCTCATTGTTGAAGAGAGCCATGTTCATCAGAATTGATCCTCATAAAATCTTGTTGCTGTGTACAATGATCTCCTGGTAATTCTCATTTCACTTAACATCAGTTCATGTAAGTCTCTCCAGGCCTCTCTGAAATCATCCTGCTCATCATTTCTTTCTTTTTTTAAAATTATAGCTTTTTATTTACAAAATATATTCATTGATAATTTTTTAGCACTGACCCTTGCAAAACCTTCTCTTCCAACTTTTCCCCTTCTTCCCCCCACCCCTTCCCTCAGATGGCAGGTAGACGAATACATGTTAAATATGTTAAAGTATATGTTAAATACAATATATGCATACATATCCATAGAATTATTTTGCTGCACAAGAAGAATCAGACTTTGAAATAAAGAAAAATTAACCTGAGAAGGAAATCAAAAATGCAAGCAGATAAAAACAGAGGGATTGGAAATTCTATGTAATGGTTCACACCCATTTCCCAGAGTTCTTTTGCTGGGTATAGCTGATTCTATTCATTACTGAACAAATTGAACTGATTTGTTCATCTCATTGTTGAAGATGGCTACATCCATCAGAAGTGATCACCATACAGTATTTTTGTTGAAGTATATAATGATCTCCTGGTACTGCTCATTTCACTGAGCATCAGTTCATGTAAGTCTCTCCAGGCCTTTGTGAAACAATCCTGCTGGTCATTTCTTACAGAACAATAACATTCCATAACATTCATATAGCACAATTTATTCAGCCATTCTCCAATTGATGGGCATCCATTCAATTTCCAATTCCTAGCCAATACAAAAAGAACCTTCACAAACATTTTTGCACATGTAGGTCCTTTTCCTGCCTTGAAAGATCTTTTTGGGATATAAACCCAGTAATAACACTGATGGATCAAAGGGTATGCACAGTTTGATAGCTTTTTGAGCATAGTTCCAAATTGCTTTCCAGAATGGCTGGATGTATTCACAATGCCACCAACAATGTATCAGTGTTCCTGTTTTCCCATATCCCTTCCAACACTCACCATTATCTTTTCCTGCCATCCTACTCAATCTGAAAGGTCTGTAGTGTTATCTCAGAGTTGCCTTAATTTGCATTTCTCTGATTAATAATGACTTGGAGCATCTTTTCATATGGCTATAAATAGTTTCAATTTCTTCATCTGAAAATTGTCTTTTCATATCCTTTGACCATTTATCAATTGGAGAATGGCTTGACTTCTTATAAATTAGAATCAATAGTCTATATATTTTGGAATTGAGACCTCTATCAGAACCTTTGACTATAAAAATGTTTCCCCAGTTTATTGTTGCCCTTCTAATCTTCTTTGTATTAGTTTTGTTTACAAAATCTTGTTAATTTGATATTATCAAAATTTTCCATTTTGTGATCAATAATCATCTCTAGTTCTCTTTGGTCACAAATTCCTTACTCCTCCACAGGTCTGTGAGGTAAATTATCCTATGTTCCTCTAATTTATTTATAATCTCATTCTTTATGCCTAGGTCATGAACCCATTTTGACCTTATCTTGGCGTACAGTGTTAAGTGTGAGTCAATGCCTTGTTTCTGCCATACTAATTTCTAATTTTTGCAGCAGTTTTTGTTAAACAGTGTCTATTTCTTAGGCAATACCAAATGGTTTTGGTGACTGTTGCTTTATAATATAGTTTTAGATCTGGTACAGCTAGGCCACCTTCATTTGTTTTTTCTTTCATTAATTCCCTTGAAAGTCTTGATGTTTTGATCTTCCAATTGAATTTTGTTGTTATTTTTTCTAGGTCATTAAAATAGTTTTTGGGGGAGTCTAATTGGTATAAGCACTAAATAAACAGATTAGTTTAGGTAGTATTGTCATCTTTATTATATTAGCTCCACTTATCTAAGAGTACTTAATATCTTTCCAATGGATTAGATCTGACTTTATTTGTGTGAAAAGTATTTTACAGTTTTGCTCATATAGTTCCTGACTTTCCCTTGGCAGGTAGATCCCCAAATATTTTATACTATTGGCAGTTACTTTAAATGGAATTTCTCTTTGTATATCTAACTGCTGGATTTTGTTAGCATAATTTGTTAGCACAATAGCATAAGAATGATGATGATTTATGTGGGTTTATTTTGTATCTTGCAACTTTGCTGAAGTTGTGGATTATTTCCAGTAGCTTTTTAGTAGAATCTCTGGGGTTCTCTAAGTACACCATCATATCATCTGCAAAGAGTGAAAATTTGGTTTCCTCATTACCTACTCTAATTCCTTTACTCTCTTCCTCAACTCTTATTGCTGAAGCTAGCATTTCTAATACAACATTGAATAGTAGTGGTGATAGTAGGCATTGTTTAACCAATGATTTTATTGGGAATGGTTCCAATTTATCCCCATTACATATGATGCTTACTGATGATTTTAAATAGATGCTGCTGATTATTTTAAGGAAAAGTCCATTTATTCCTATACTGTCAAGTGTTTTTAATAAGAATGGATTTTGTCGAATGCTTTTTCTATATCTTTTGAGATGATCATTTTTTTGTTAATTTGGTTATTGATATAGTCAATTATGCTAATAGTTTACCTAATATTGAACCAACCCTGCATTCCTAGTATAAATCCTGCTTGGTCATGGTGTATCATCCTGGGGATGATTTTCTGTAATCTTTTTGCTAATATTTTATTTAAGATTTTAGCATCAATATTCATAGGGAGATTGGTTTGTAATTTTCTTTCTCTGTTTTCAACCTACCTGGTTTAAATATCAGTACCATGTCTTTATCATAAAAGGAAATTGGTAGGAGTACTTCATTCCCTATTTTATCAAATAATTTATATAGCATTGGGGCCAATTGTTCTTTAAATATTTTGTAGAATTCACATGTAAATCCATCTGGTCCTGGGGATTTTTTCTTAGGCAGTTGATTAATAGCTTGTTCTATTTCTTTTTCTAAAATGGGACTATTAAGAAATTTGCTTTCTCCTCTGTTAATCTGAGAAGCCTATATTTTTGAAGGTAGTCAAACATTTCACTTAAGTTATCAAATTTATTGGCATAAATTTGGGTAAAGTAACTCCTCATTATTGCTCTAATTTTCTCTTTATTGGTGAAAGTTCTCCCTTTTCATTTTTAAGATTACCAATTTGATTTTCCTCTTTCTTTTTTCTCATCAAATTTACCAAAGGTTTTTTTATTTTGTTGGTTTTTTCATAAAACAACCTCTTAATTTTATTTCTTAATTCAATAGTATTTTTTTTTTACTTTCAATTTTATCAATTTCTCCTTTTAACTTTAGAATTTCAAGTTTACCATTTGATTGGGGGTTTTTACCATTGGAGGGGTTTTAATTTGGTCTTTTTCTAGCTTTTTAAGTTGCAAGCCCAATTAATTGATCTTCTCTTCCTCTATTTTATTCAAATAAGCCTCTAAAGATATAAAATTTACCCTTATTACTGCTTTGGCTGCATCCCACAAATTTTGGTATGTTGTCTCATTGTTGTCATTCTCTTGCATGAAATTATTAATTGTGTCTATGATTTGCTGTTTCACCCATTCATTCCTTAGGATGAGATTATTTAGTTTCCAAATACTTTTTGGTCCATTTACCCTTAGCTTTTTGTTTTTCCAAATAGTATTTAATATGTTTTTCTATGTTTTCATTCTTTTTTGCTTGACTGATTATCGATGTCACAACAAATCATTCATTTGTATTTGTTCAGTTCTGATTTTTAATGAGTTATTTCCTTCATTAGATATTTAAACTTTTTTTTATATGTCCAATTGAATTTTTAAATGAGTTGTTTTGCTCTATGGAAATTTTTTGTTGTTGTTGTTGTTTGTTTGTTTTGTTTTTTTTTTTTTACTGAGTTATTTTCTTTTTCCAATTCACAAATCCTACTTTCCTGGGAGTTCTTTATCTTTTCCAATTCACAAATTCTGTTTCCCTTTGAGTTTTGTACCTTTTCAAATTCACATTTTAGAAAGTTTTCTTTTTCTACTTTATCAAAATTTTCTTTTAGTGAGTTATATATCTTTTCTGTAATCTCTTGCAGAGATTCTCTTTCCTTTCCCCATTTTTCTTGTTTTCTCTTTTAAGATCTTTTATAATTTCTTCTAGGAGAGCCTTGAATGATGGGAACCAGGTTAAATCCCTCTTTGGGGTTTTGCCTTGAGATTGTCTGCTATTAGTCTCTTTGGGGTTGGAAATCTGCTTTCTTTCTGTATAGAAGCTATCAATAGTTAGAGTTCACTTGGATATTTTACTCATTTTTTAAAAAGCCCTCAGGGTCTGCCTTTAGAGCAAGGAGTTTACCAGCTTCCTCTACAAAACAGGGATAGATAGATGGATGGTAGCTGTTCTGCAAATGGGCTGCAAAGAATGGCCCAGCTGCAAAAGTGTCCTGGCAAGAGCCCTGTAGCAGAAGTGTCACTGTTCCAGGAAAAGCAGCCATGCTGCGAAAGTTCCATTGGCCCTAGCAGACTCCCCTTTCCCTCACTCGGCTGTGCAGAAGCGTGCCTGGTCCAGGCAGAAACCCCCCTGCTGTGCAGAATTGTGGCTGCCCTGGGCAAAACCCTGTGCTACAGAATGCAGCTATTCTGTAGTCCACGCTGAGTCACTTCCAGTGCTGGGTGTGTGTGGCCAGGTCTTGTTAAATTCTCATGTTTTATGAGGTACACTCTACCTTTGGCATTTGTGTAACTTCTCTGCTGATCTACTGCTTTGCAACCAAAGCAGAGCAGTCAATCAGTGGTAGAATTCTTCCAGCAAATTCTCTGCAAATCTCTCTGCAAACCTCTGGAGACCTCCCCCATCCCTGATCCACTCATTGTGCTAGCCTCCATGTTCTGCCTCCTTGCCTTTTCTGCTGGCCTGCTCCCACCAATCAAGAAAAATCTTTTCTGGTGATCTTCCAGATTATCTTCAGCTGGTAATTTGTTATACTCCCAATATTTGTGGATTTTCCAAATCAAGCCCTATTTCGGAGGCTGAATTTGATCATTAGTAATGAGGGTAGAAGGGGAGCTTAGAATGAAGCATGTGTCCTCTCCACCATCTTAACTCCCTGATCATTTCCTATAGAACAATAATATTCCATTACATTCATATACCATAACTTATTCAGCCATTCTCGAATTGATGGGCATCCATGAAGTTTCCAATTTCTTGCCACTACAGAAAGAACTGCCACGAACATTTTTGCACATATGGGTTCCTTTCCCTTCTTTAAGATCTCTTTGGGATATAAGTCCAGTAGTAACACTGCTGGATCAAAGGGTATGCACAGTTTGATAACTTTTTGAGCATAGTTCCAAACTGCTCTCCAAAATGGTTAGATCACTGGTTCTAGAATATTAGGGCAGTTTTCCTTAATGATCTTTTGAAGAATGCTATCCAGGCTTTTCTTTTTGGTCATGTGCTTCAGGCAGACCAATAATTTTCAAATTGTTTCTCTTGAATCTCTTTTCTAGGTCAGCTATTTTTCCAATGAGATATTTTACATTTTCTTCCATTCTTTTTAGTTTGTTTGACTGTTTCTGTGTCTCAGCATCATTAGCTTCCATCAGCTTCATTCTAATTTTTAATATATGATTTTCTTTGCATTTCAATTTTCCATTTAATTAATTCTACTTTTCAAGGTTTGTTTGTTTGTTTGTTTGTTTGTTTTGCTTTTGGCCCATTGTGATTTTTAGGAATTGATTTCTTCAGCTGATTTTTTTTTGAATTTCATCAATTTCATTTTTTTAAGGAAGTATTTTCTTCAGTCATTTTTCCCCTTCCTTTTCAAAGCTGTTGACCCTCTCTTGCATAACATTTCTTTCCCCATTTTTTCTTCTACCTCTCTTATTTGCTTTTAAAAATCTTTTATTAGCTCTTCCAAGAATCCTCTTTGGACTTCAGACAAATTCATGTCACTCCATGAGATTTCCTTTGTGGATTTTTTTTTCCTCATCTGAGTTGGTGTTTTAGTCTTCCCTGTCACCACAGTAGCTTTTTATGATTAAGATACTTTTTTTTCTTTATCATTTTCTTTCCTATCTTTTTTTGTTTTTCTTCTTTTGTGACTTCTGTAGTTGAGCTCTTTTCCTGGAATAAAGGGACTTTGTCCCCAAGCTTCCTGTGCAGCTCTGAGCTTTGTCTTTAAGCACAGGGGCCCCTTGTGTTTGGTGTTTTACTCACAGCATGAGGTAACTTTACTTGTTCATTCCAGGAATCAGTCTGTTTTCCCAGAATTTGATTTCTGACTTGAAAGTGGAGGCTGCTCTACTGATTTGCTCTTCCAATGAGCCAGGAAAAAGGGTCTTAGTTTCTGATCTGTTGTGTTTAAGACCCTCTCAATGGATTTCCCAAATTCTGAGTCTCATTGAATGCCACTTCATTCCAATGAGACTGATCTTTCTTGTAGTTTTTACAATCTATCTTGAGTTGGAGCATGTTTTTCTTCCATCATATTTTTTTCAGAAACTGTTTCATTTGGTTTTTAAAGGAAACTTGGAGAGCTCAAGTAGCTTCTTTGCTTCACTCTTACTTTACTTGGCTTAATTCCTGGAACTCACACTTAAAAAATCTTAATGCTGATTAAAACACATTATTTTTCTTTTAAAAAATTCTTGTGTCCTTTTTCTGTTTTTACCCATAACACGACTAACATGAAAACATGTTTAGAAACATTGCATATATGTAACATATATTACATTCCTTGTCATCTTAGGAAGAAGGAAGGAAGAGAATTTGGAACTCAATATTTTAAAATTAATTTTAAAAATTGTTTTTATACATAATTGGAAAAATATATTTTAAATTAAGTATATTTAGGAGAACTCAACAGTCTTTGTGAAAATGTTCTAGAGGTTTTAATAGACAGTAAGATCAAGATGGTATTAATGAGACTTAGAAGGCAAATCTAATGTTACATTAATCTGTATTAATATGAAAAGCAGTGTTTTGAAAGAAAGAGATGATAGTGTCTCTGTGTCCTACTTTCATTGAACAGCTATCAATTTTCCTTATCATAATATTACCCTGTTAGTGATATGAGATCTGTTATAAATCACTGAATTTCCTTGTTTTTCCTCTTTTGTTTACATACAACTTCAAGGAGGATACATTAATTTTCTTTTTATTATTCAATTCTCAATAAAATCATATCAAAGTCAATGAAAAATAGAACAGTTAATAAATGGTAGACCTTTTTTCATGGAACTTTTATGCATTGTTTTACATAAATACACTGTTTTCCCCCTATATACTAATAGGGATTAAGCACTAAGATGTTGAAGATACACTGAAATTTGAAGAATCCAAGTCAAAATGGAAAATTTTTCTTTGGTATATTTCTAACATTTTACTTACATAAGACTGTCATTTATATATTTATTCTCGATATAAAGCAAGAGTCTACAATATGTCAGAATTTATTCTTTTTGTCTGCATTAATGTGTCCTGTTTAAATTATATACTTAGATGAGGGGGAGGGAGGGAAGAATGTTGGGTAGACCAGGGCTAATTACATCTATTCAGATTTTTTCAGATTTTGACTTGAAGCCTCATTTATTTTTGTTGTTCCTTTATTTCAGTATTTTCAACTCTTTTTTACCCCATTTGGACTTTTCATGACAAATATACAGGGGTGGTATGCTATTTCCTTCTTCAGCTTATTTTATAGATATGGAAATTGAAATAAACAAGGTTAAGTGACTTGCCTAGTATCATATAACTAGTATATGTCTGAAGTTAGATTTGATCTTATGAAAATGAGTCTTTCTGAAATCAGTCTCAACACTTTATCTATTGTGCCATCTAGATGTCCCCTGAAGTCCAGCTGATACTTTGGAGATATTTACAACTACCCAAATGTTTGCAATTGCATCTACCATAAAAGCACCCTGATATCTCTATTGATTTATTGACTGTAACTCCAATTTATTTGTTTTTTCCCCCTTAAGAAATACTTGCAAACCTGAATAACAACCATATTGCTCACAATAAAGGGATGAAGCTATACATTCAGATGTTGAATATTACTCATGTCATGCTCCTCTGTGAAGAGGTGATGCAGAAGGAAAAGACTGTCTTTCTAAGACTTTGGGCTGGCTAAATTTATAACTTCTTTATAACTATTTCATATTCTCTCAAGGATAATTTAATTTTTTTTGTATCTAGTTGATGCATCAGCAGTAGAGTATAGTAACACTTACTGATAACCGTGTTTTTAGGACTATGAAATGAATAAGCTGTCACCAAAATTGTTATTGAAACATCTACAAGTATCTCTGCACAGCAGTAGTAGCACAAAGACAGTAACTTATTTGGGCCATGCTTTCCATTACCATGTGAGTGAGAAATATAATCTCAGATTCTACTCTTTTAGGATTTCTGTGTTCTAGCCTGAGGGAATGCATCTGCCTTTGCAGAACCTAACAGAATTAACCGTCTAGCACATTATTGCTCAGAACACGGACTGTGAGTTTTAAGAGTAAATACATGAATGAACATATGTTTTTCTTGCAGGCATTTAGTGCATGAATGCTTTGAGACTGATTTTTTTCAACATGAATATGCATTATAGAGCATGGGGATACAGGTGAAATGCTGCAACTGAGACTCATGGAGATAGGTTAAGAAAAGGAAATTCAGAAGACAATCCAAATGAGATCTGCACAAGTTTGAATGTATTTTTCTTATAAAGAAGAGGCAGAAAATTTATCCAGGGATAGTTATACCATAGGTGATCCTTTTCAATGCTCAGGAACTTTTTCTCCAGGTTGTTATATTAAAAAGTATTCAAAATTTCCAACACTGCTACTGAAATGATAATTAAGAGAGAGTTTTTAATTAACTATTTAAAGTTAAAACAGGAAAAAAGAAGCAAACAAACAACAGCAATAAATAACTTCAATAAAGTCTTAAGAGAGAAGAAGTACATCTTAAATAGGCTTAAGCATTTAGAACAAATAATGGCATTTTTAGGCCACAAAGCAAAACTCATCCTGTGGCTCTTTATCCAAAAAGGATCTTGGACAAACTATCTTAACTTGTGTTATAAATGATGTAATTTTCTAAATCTGATTATGTGTAAAAATACTCCAAAATATTTATGAGCTATCATAATGTGCTCTAAGTAAAATGGTAGGCATTCACATTTTAAGTCTGCAAAATCTGTACAAAAGTCATATAAAAACCTTTAATCATCAGCAAATAGACTAATTATAGACTAAAACAAAAAGACATCTTTTCTAGTGGATCTAGCAAATAGGATGCCCAATAACAAAAATGTAGGGTAGAGAATTCTTCCAGCAGTTCCCACAAATGCTACATACTCAACCATTCTCCTGAAGGACCCTCATTTCCTTGTAGTATAAGCTTTGGGGAAAATATTGTCAATTTTCATTTATATTGGCAGGTTGTGTTATGAGAAAACAATGGATTTGATTTCTCCCCTTCATCATAGAGGTAACACTGAGGGTTGCTATTTTCTTGTATTATATGAACCTCTGCCATTGTATTTCACATGCTGATTATCAATTAATTTCAATTACTCTGTCATACTCAGATTTTAGAAATTGCTGTTTACTAAGGAGGAGAGTAAAAATCGTACAATGAATTTTTAGCAATAAGAATTCAGGGGAAATTGTTTTTAGGATTAGAGACCATATGTGGCAAAGGAACAACTGATAATTACTGATTGCTAGAAGTCTTTTTCCCTTTTCATGAGATCCTCATAATATTTCTCTTAGGCATGACCTAAATGTTTTCTAATCTCCATGTAGGCCAAATGTTGCCTTTTCTTAAAGTTTCTAATTTGTCTTAGGTTTCTGGTACACACATTACCACCAGTCACTGACATTCTAGGGATGCTGGTAGGATGTCAATGAGAAGTAAAAACTTCCAATCATTGGAAAGTCAAAAGCTCATTCAAACAAGGAGGAAAGACAGAGACAACCAATAATGTTCTCCCTCTCCCAACCTATTCCAGCTTGACTGGAACTACTTGCTCCTCTTATCTGTTAGATGCTGAAATGCTAGACTGAAAACTTGCTTGCAAATTTTTTTTAAGAATTCCCATAGAGATATCTGGTTACCATCTAGTTCATATTGATCAATTTATTAACTGATTAGTGACTTTCAACTGGAAAAGGTATTAGGGCCATAATTTTTTTATGATAATAGATTTTTATTTTTCAAAATACATGCAAAGATAGTTTTCAACATTCACCTTTGCAAATCTTGTGTTCCAAAATTTTTCTCCCTCTCTCCCCACCTACCCCCTCTCTTAGGCAGGAAATAGACCAATATAGGCTAAGTGAAAAATTCTTCTAAACATATTTACACATTTATCATGCTGGACAAGAAAAATTAGATCAAAAGGGAAATCATATTTAATGTAGGGAAAATTTTATACTTTCTATTGTAAAAATTGAAGTGCTATAAAATATAAGTAATGTTGATAACAGTGAGGATTGTAAAGGGCTGAAACTATGAAAAGGTGTACTTGAATCAGACAACTGAGCACTTAAGGCTAATTATCTATTCGATATGAGACAATGACTCTATAAAAACAAGACAAAACAAAAAAACCAAGAAAGAAAAAACAAGCAAGAAAACAAAATAAAACAAAAAGTGAAAATACTATGTTGTGATACACCTTTAATCCCCATGGTCTCAGGATGTAGATTGCTCCTTCTATGACAAGTCTATTGGAATTAGGGCTATAATATATTATTAGTTTCTTCATTTGAGATGAAATGATTGAATGATTCATTTACTCAATTCCTCTTCTTTTTTAATGAATAATATGTATTGGCACTTTCCTTTTTTACTTGTATCTTTTATTTTCCATTGAGCTTCATGCTTCAATTTCAGAGAAATAGTATTTCAGAATATGGTTGAATGGAAAGAGAAGTAGATTTGGAGTTAGAATACATGGATTTAAATACCAGTTCTTCTCCTTGCTATCTGTGTGACTTGGACACATCTCTCCATCTCAACTAGCCTTAATTTTTCTTATATATAAAATAAAAATATTGGATTATATACATTAGATACTTCAATTTCTAAATCTATGTGCCTTTAATCTTATAAATTCATACTAGTAAAAGACATGGACAAAGCAGAGGAAAGTTTAGTTCTAAAGGAAAAGATATAAGAGACAATGAAGAAGTCTTCCTATTGAAAGCAAGAAAGGAAGTTGGAGGCAGGCAAGTTAAAGTGAAAGGAAGGAAGGACTCTCAGTTAGATGGAAACATGAAGCAGATAGACAGGCACAAATGAGAGTAATAACATGAATTTTTTTTTAACTTTATGACTACATGAAATCACTTAAATTGTATAGGTCCCTGAGAAAACCTATTCTGTCACAAAACATTGATTCTTGATTTCCATGTTCCTGGAAGACCTATCACTAAGGACAGTATTACAAATCTAAGATAAATAATTACCTGTGGAAGGTGGAGGCTCTTTGGGTAGAAAAGAGAGGGAATTGAACAGGTTATCTTAAATTATAAAAGAATTCAGTATTAATATTTTGAATTTTATGCCAAGATAAATAACATTTACTCTTGGTTGGGGGTGGTGGTGGTGGAGTATACTAAGGAGAAGCCCTAGATTAGAAGAAAGAACAGTCAAATTTTTGTTTATTCCAGAGAAAATCATGGATGGAGATTCATGTTCATATTGATCCAGATCTATATGACTTAAGAGCTGTGGATTTTGTTCTACAATTTATATCTACAAAATAATAGATAAGTAATATTTATATTATCTAACATATTTAATGTAGGGAAAATTTTATACTTTCTATTGTAAAAATTGAAGTGCTATAAAATATAAGTAATGTTGACAACAGTGATGATTGTAAAGGGCTGAAACTATGAAAAGGTGTACTTGAATCAGACAACTGAGCACTTAAGGCTAATTATCTATTCGATATGAGACAATGACTCTCTATAAGCATATGTTTGGAAAAATGGTTCTTTTCACTGTTTGGTGCTTATTCAATGTTTGATGTTAAGATAATCATAAACAAGGATTAGAGGGTGGGGTGACAGAGGCCAGACACTCACTTGGCGATAGGCCGAGGAGGAGAAAGATGGAGATTCTGACTCCAGAATCATGGAGAGATCTTTGGCAAAACTTCTGGCAGTTTGCCTGCTTCTTTCACTTCTCCCCCTAAAGATCAAGGACTTTTACTTATCCTGACTCTGGCTGATCCTGAGGCCTCCAGGGAGTTAGTCTGGACTTTACAATGATGATGACAAACATGAAGATGATGATACAATTCATTATTATTATTATTATTAATTCATTATTAAAGGAATCTATTCTTTAGATTAACCTTATATGTAGTGCTAAAATTGTAATCAATCTGAACATTTTTCACTGGATTCAGCAAATATTATTATTGCTCCTTGTTAATGTAATGTTATACCTTGAAACTTTGAATTAGTCTCTCCACAGAAACAATGAAAAAAGGAGCAGAACACAACATCATCTTTGCTTATTTAGCTTTTCATGAGGTGCAAGCTTTAAGTTTGTCTTGATTACTTGTCAGCTATGCTTATCTATGTTGCTCCCAAAATCATCATCCATTAATAGACCCATTATCACAAAAAGGATCATCATATAAACAGGAATAGTTTGAATCCTTTAAATGTATATATACATATATGGGGGTATATATAGGTGCATATATGTGTATGTTTAGAGACATAGCAATAGATTTATAGATCTTTATATCTGTGTAGAGATATCAAACCTTTAGATATAGAGTTATTATTTATCTATCTATACATAGACATCTCTGGGTGAAGCTATAAGGAATGAATTTCCTATAGATACAGGTAACTGAAATCCCATTCTCTTCCAGGGTATGTAACCTTATATACATCTAATCATGTACTAATTTCCTTTTAAACCACTGATACTTCTAAATATTCCTTCTTCCTTGATCCTATTCAGATATCATTGAAACATCAGCAGGAGTTTCACATTTTAAACTATAAGTTTTATAATCTTTCACATTCTTATTCCTTTATATTATTTCCTTATTTCATTCTTAGTCTCTATCTGATATTAATTTTCTCATTATCTTAATAGTTTATTTATAAGATACATGTTTTATATATACATACATAAGGATCCATGCAAGCATGTGCATATGTACATAGTGACTTATGGATTTACACATAAGTGTACATATACACTTACAATATATGCATATATATGTATAAGTGTATGAGAAGTGACATATGCACATATACCTATATATATGCATATATATTTGTATATATAAAAGAGGAAAAAAGAATAAAAAAAGATCAGTTCTGTTACTACCACAGACACATAGAACTGTTCTTTTTAATAAAGAAAATAACCTTTATAAAACCAAACCCCCCAAGTTATATCCTGCCTGAGAGTTTATGTAATATTCAATATTATACTTCTCATTTTAGCCTTTATATCTTTTGTTTTGAAAATACTTCATATTTATAGACCTTTCTATTACCATTTTCCCACTAAACTCATACAATAATAGCCTAAGAGTTCCTTCCCAGCATCACCAACTCTAGCCAGGAGAAAAGTAATCAAACTGAGAACCCCAAACACTCAAACTGACCACCAGTCTCCTGTCTGTGTTTTCTATCTATTAGCATGTACATCCCATGACATCAGGGATTGTGTTTTTATTTCTAGCACTTACCATGGCCCTTGGAACAATTAATAAATATTTTTTTTTTATTCTATTTCATTTCTGGTAGAGACTTTAAAGTCCATTTACTTTAAACCCTCATTTTAGCCATGTGAGCAGACTGAGGTTTGAGAGAGGTAAGGGGATTTATTAAAAGAATTAAAGGGAGGTAAGAAAGAATTATTTTAGCGTCTTATGTATATTATATGTCAATTTCTCACATAAAGGATTTTATTCTCATTCTCATTCTATCCCCACCTTTATTTTGAATATAATACAATGTTTGGACCTGAAGTCAGAGTAAGTGGTTTAAAGCCTTGATAAGGACCTTAGGTTTCCTTTTTTTTCCTTGTCCAGGAAAAGATGAAAAATTACATAACTTAAATTATACTGGGAGAGTTACTCTAAATCATGAAATCTTTTGAGAGAGACAGGAAGAGGAAGAGAGATAGACAGACAGACAGAGACAGAAAAAGACAGAGAAAGAAAGTGGGAGGGAAGAAGGAAGGAAGAGAAAGAGAGAGAGAGAGAGAAAGAGAGAGAGATTGAGAGAGAGAGTGTGTGTGTGTGTGTGAATATGATTTATGGAATGAACCAGAGGTTGGCATGAATAGCTCATCCTCAACTGCAACTGAGTGGGTAAAGAACTCAGAGAATACATACATACATATATATATATATATATATATATATATATATATATAAATAGAAAACAAATATACACATATACATTGCATATATATGGGGGCTAATACACATACACATACACAAGTGAGATAGCTTTCCCTTTATAATTACTGATAAAGAACTCAAAGGTCTTCTATAGCATTACCTCCTACTGACATTTGGTTTTTATTTATTACTCTTTTGTGCTTGATTTATGTATGACTATTCATCATATTTCTTTTTTGTCATAATTTTGCTTTTTTTCCTCCCACAAAATCTTACAAACATGTAAGATATATATTTTAGGTTTTATAAGACCTTGGAAAGGTGTAGATGGGAGGCAATAATGACTAACAAATTCAGTGAGTAGAGTACTGGCTCTGGAGTCAGGAGAATTTGAGTTCAAATCTGTCCTCAGGTATTTAACATGTACTAGCTTTGTCACCTTAGGCAAGCCACTTAACCCCAACTGCCTCACCAAAAAAAAAAAAAAAAAAAAAAAAAAAAAAAAAAAAAAAAAAAAAAAAAAAAAAAAAAAAAAAAAAAAAGAAAAGAAAAAAAAAAAGAAAATCCAATCCAATCCAATTCTAGTGACCAAATTGAAGGTATAGTCTAGGGGTTCAGGGCTGTTATTATTTTTTAATACTTTTTCTTATTAAGCTCTTCAAAAAAATGAAGAAAAGGATGATCACATGAATTTTAGGGCAGATCACTGTCCTAAAGTAAGCCCTGAAGAAGATAGTCAATATATTGAGTAGCTTTAAACAAGTATAACTTAAATTTTCTCCAACGAAGTGTAGTGTACCCAAAGTAACCCAAATTTTTGGCAGAAATAAGCATAGTCTTGAAAGATTGATATCAACTAGAAAGTAAAAGAGAAATGAGTATTATACAGGTAACTTTAATCTCTGCTGGTTATATTGAGATAGTCAATATTAAATTTCATATTCTTAACATAGGACTAGCTAGGTCAATGTAGGTTCACTAGTATATCTCCATTTATTCTATAACTAGGTAGATGATAATAATTTGTGTAGAGATGTCTCTCTATATAATACACTATTCTAACTTCCAAAATTATATCTCTATAGACAACAGTCATTTGACCAGAAAGAGGTACATTTTCTAATTTAGGTAGATATAGAAACATGATTTTCCAAATCATAGTATGAGGTCTTTGAGAAATAGGAGTCAAGCATTCCATTGCTAAATCGAGCTGCTCCTGAATGAGTCTGAGGATTTAAAAAGTGAATGTCTGGGATTATAAAGTCTCTGATATGAGAATCAGCATGTATTCTACCTCTCCTCTTCAGGCAGAGAAGCTCATTATCAGTTTTGAGGTCTGAAGATTCATGATAAACCCATTACAGGTTATTAAAGAAAAACTAGAGGTAACATAAATCAGTCAATACAGAATAAGTATTTATAATGTACCAGATACTGTACTCAGTTTTGGGAAGGACCAAAGAGTTTTTGTTCTCATAAAGCTCATTGTGTAATTATGTATATACAAAATATTTACATGATGAATTAGACATAATAAACAGAAAGAAGGGACTGGAATTAAGGGAGGAGAAATTGGGGAAAGGTTTTCTGTAGAAAGTAAGATTTCAGTTAGAACCTGAAAGAAGTGAAGGGAGTATTTTGTATGTAAAGGACATCCAGTGAAAATATCTAGTGTTGGGAGATGAAAACTCATGTTTGAAGGATATCAGGAAGGCTAGTGAATCTGTATCATTGGGGTAAGTGAAAACAAACTGATGAAAATTATAGGGGCTGAGCAGTTTGTGAAAAGCTTTAAAAACTAACCAGTGGAATTTATATTAAACCCTGGAGGTGATAGAGAGCCAGTGTAGTTTATTGTGTAGTATTAAGGTAGCTTTGCATTTTAAGATCACTTTACAATTTATTTATTTGTGTCTTAATTAAACAATCAATTTAGTAATTTTTTATTAAAGCTTTTTATTTTCAACATATGTATAGATAATTTTCAACATTCACCTTTGCAAAACCTTGTGTTCCAAATATTTTTGTTCCCTTTTCCCTATCTCTTCTCCTAGACAGTGAATAATACAATATGTGAAACGTGTAATTATTCTGTACATGTTTCCACAATTATCATGATGCACAAGAAAAATCAGATTAAAAAAGTAAAAGAAAAATGAGAAAGAAAAGAAAATGCAAGCAAACAACAATAAAAAAGGGGAAAATAATTTGTTATGATCCACACCTAGCCCCCATAGTCCTCTCTCTGTGTGCAGATGGTTCTTTTCATCACAAGATCATTGGAACTAGCCTGAACCACCTCACTTGTTAAAAAGAGACATGTCCTTCAGAAATGATCATCATGTAATCTTGCTGTTGCTGTGTTCAATGTTCTCCTGGTTCTACTGACTTCATTTAGCATCAGTTCATATAAGTCGCTCTAGGACTCTGAAATTGTCCTACTGAACATTTTTAAATAAAAGACCACTATCCCATAACATTCATATATCATAACTTATTCAGCCATTTTCCAAATGACGGGCATCCACTCAGGTTTCAGTTCCTTGATACTAAAAAAAGGGCTACTGCAAATATTTTTTCACATATAGGTCCTTTTCCCTATTTTATGATCTCTTTGGGATTTTTATAGCCCTTTGGGCATGGTTCCAAATTACTTTCCAGAATTATTGGATCAGTTCAGAACTCCACCAATAATGCATTAGTGCTCCATTTTTCCCACTTCCCATTCAACATTCATCATTATCTTTTCTTGTTATCTTAGCCAACCTAAGAGGTATATAGTGGTACCACAGTGTTGCATTAATTTGCATTTCTATGATCAGTGATGAATTAGAGCAATTTTTCATATGATTATAAATGGTTTTAATTTCTTCATCTGAAAATTATCTGTTCATATTGTTTGACCATTTATCAATTGGAGAATGGCTTAGATTTCTACAATCATTAACTATTGTATCTTATGAACTTAATTTATTCCACTGATAGATTACTCTGTTTCTTAGTCAGTACAAATGGTTTTGATGACCACTGTTTTATAACATAGTTTTAGATATGGTACAGCTAAGCCACCTTCCTTGGCTTTTTTTTCCCATTAATTCCCTTGAAATTCTTTATCTTTTGTTCTTCCAGATGAATTTTGTTATTTTTTTTCTAGGTCAGTAAAATAGTTTCTTGGGAGATTGATTGGTATATCACTAAATAAATAGATTAGGTTAGGTAGTATTATCATCTTTATTATATTAGCTTAACCCACACATGAGCACTTGATATTTTTCCAGTAGCTTAAATCTGACTTTATTTGTATGGAAAATGTTTTTTTAATTGTGTACATATACTTCATAATTTTGATTTGGCAGGTAGATTCCCAAATATTTATATTATCTACAGTTTATTTTAAATGGAATTTCTCTTTGTATAACTTGATACTTTGTTGATAATATAAAATATAGTGGTGATTTATGTGGATTTATTTTGTATCCTGCAACTTTGCTAAAGTTGTGAAATGATTCTAGCAGCTTTTTAGGAGCTTCTATAGGGCCCTCTAAGTATAACATCACATCATCTGCAAAGAGTGATAATTTTCTTTCCTCATTACCAGCTCTAATTAAAAAAAAATCTTCTTATTGCTAAAGCTAACATTTCTAATACAATATTGAATAGTAATGGTTCTAGTGGACAACTTTGCTTCTTCCCTGATCTTATTGGGAATGTTTCTAGTTTATACACATTACATATGATATTTTCTGATGGTTTTAAATAGATGCTACTAATCATTTTAAGAAAAAAACTCCATTTATTTCTTTACTCTCTAGTATTTTTAATAGGAATGAGTGTTGGATTTTGTCAAATGCTTTTTCTGCATCTATTGGGAAGATCATATGATTTGTGTAAGTTTGGTTATTGATATAGTAAATTATACTCATAGATTTCCTAATATTGAAGCTGTATTCCTGGCCTTAATCCTACTTGGTCATCGTGTATTGTCCTGGAGATAACTTTCTGTAATCTTTTTGCTAATATTTTATTTGAGATTTAGGCATCAATATTCATCAGAGAAATTGGTCCATAATTTTCTTTTTCTGTTTTGATACTACCTGGTTGAGACACTGGCACAATACTGTGTGATAAAAGGAATTTGATAGAGCTCCTTTTTCCTATTTTTCCAAATCATTGCATAGTATTGCAATTAATTGTTATTTAGTAGAATTCACATGTAAATCCATCTGGCCCTGGAGGGTTTTTCTTATGACTTGATTAATACCTTGTTCAATTTTTTTTTTTAATGGGACTACTTAAATAATTTATTTTCTTCTCTATAAATCAGGGTAATCTATTTTTTTTGTAAGTATTTATCCATTTCACTTAGATCACCAGATTTATTGGCATACATTTGGGTGAAGTATCTCCTAATTATTGCTTTCATTCCTCTTTTTGGTGGAAATTTCACTGTTTTAATTGTTGATACTAATAATTTAATTTTCCTCTTTCCTTTTTCTAACCAAATTAAGTAAAGGTTTAAATATTTTGTTTTTTTTTTTCATAAAACCAACTCTGTTTTTTTTTATTTTAATTTTATTAATCTCCCCTTTTATTTTCAGAATTTTAAATTTGGTATTTAATTAAAAGTTTTTAATTTGTTTTTGTTTCCTAGATTTTTTAGTGGCCTGCCCAATTCATCAATTTTCTCTTTCTCTATTTTATGCAATTAAGGATATAAAGATATAAAAATTTCCCTAAGAATGGCTTTGGCTACATTCCATAAATTCTGGTATGCTATTGAATTATTTTCATTCTCTTGGATGAAATTAACATCTGTGCTTATCATTTGTTGTTTCACCCACTCATTCATTGATTAGATTAGTTTCCAATTCATTTTGGTCTATTTTCCCTGCAACTTTATTACACGAAATTTTTATTGTTTCATGATCTGAGAAAAAATATTTACTATTTCTGCCTTTCTGCATTTGATTTTGAAGTTTTTATGCCCCAATATATGGTCAATTTTTGTGTAAGTTTCATGTACCACTGAGAAAAAAAGTACATTTCTTGCTATCTCAATTCAATTTTCTCCAAAGTTTTTTCATATATAACTTCCCTAAAATTTTATTTATCTCCTTAACTTATTTATTATTTATTTTGGAGTGTGATTTCTCTAGTTCTGAGAGGTCAAGATGGAGATCTAGTACAGTTTTTCTGTCTAATTCTTGTTGTAGCTCTCAATTTTTCTAGGAATTTGGATATTAAAGCACTCAGTGCCTACATGTTTAGTATAAATATCATGTCATTATCTATGGTATCTTTTAGCAAAATGTAGTTTCCTTCTTTATATCTTTAAATTAGATCTACTTTTGCTTTTGCTTCATCTGATATCTGGAGTACTAACCCTGCTTTATTGTTACTTCAGCAAAAAAAAAAAAATAATAATAATAGTTTCTGCTCTAGCCTTTTACCTTTACTCTGTATGTATCACTCTGTTGTCAATGTGTTTCTTGTAAACAAGATATTGAAAGATTAGGATTTTAATCCAGTCTGCTATCTGCTTTCTTTTTATGGGAGAATCCATCCCATTCACATTCACAGTTAAAAGTATTATCTCTGTATTCTCCACCATCTTATTTTCCCCCAAGTTATGCTTTTCCATTTCCTCTTCTCCTTTCCTTTCTCCCTAGTGTTTTCATTAGGACCACCACTTCCTTCAATCAGCCCTCTCCTTTTACAATCCCTGCTCTTTTCTTATACCTTTCCCTTTCTAGTTCTGTGTTCCCTGCTATTACCCTCTCCCTTTCCTTTTCCCTTTTCTCTCCTATTTCCCAATAGGGTGACACAAGTTTCTCTGTGAGCTAACTAGTTCTGTTATTCTCTCTTTAAGCGAAATGTCATGAGAATAATATTCACACAATGCTCATCCCTATCCTTTCTTTTCCTCAATTACAATAGGTTTTTTTTTGTCTCTTAATGAAATATTTTATTCTATTTTATCTTCCCTTTCCTCTTTCAGCAGAATCCCCTTCCACCTCTAGTTTCTTTTTTATGTCATCACAATAAAACCAAATTATGGTTACACCCTCCAAATATATCCATGTCAGAGAAAGAGTTCTCAAGAATTAAACAGGAGCCAAGATGGTGGAGAAGACACACGTGACTTTCTAAGCTCCTCTCATGCCCTCACAACCATTAAATTGAGCCTCAATAATAGCACTTGACTGGTAAAAGCCACAAAGTTTAGAAGCACAACAACTTGCCAGCCAAAGATAATCTGGAAGATAGCCAGGAAAGGTTTGTCCTGAGGAGCGAGAACAGACCAGCACAGGCAGGGAGAGACTAGCCTCCAGAGCAGACCAGGGGCGGGGGTGACCTCTGTGGCTAGAGAAGAATCTCCCATAAGCTAACTGCTCTGCCTTAATTATAAAGCAGTAATTAAAGCCAAAGACAGAGGGTAGTCTCTAAAAAAGCCAGAACCTAACAAGATCTGGCTGTAACCACCCAAAACCAGAAGTGACTCAGTGCAGATGGTAACACAGCCCTGCAGCCACATACTGCAGCATGGGGATTTTGAAGGGGTAGTTACAAATCTGCAAGAGAGGGGGGCACAGCCCAGGGCAGCCTCTAATCTGCACAGTGTGGGGCTCAGCCTGGGAAATAGAACTTTTGCAGCAGCATGACCATGCTTTCCTGGGCAGGGACACTTCTGGTCCATTTGGGACTATTCACTGGTCAGCTGCTAATACCCACAACCCCATGGCTGGCTTTGGCCTGGAGTAGTGACACTTTCACTGCCCATATTCAAGCCCCAGGACAGTCCTTAACTCACACAGTGGGGTTCTTTGTATGGCATTTCTGCAGTTCTACAGGGCAGGCCTGAGTTACTTCTAGGAAGAACTCTTTCCCAAAGCACTCCAGTACCTTGCTGCTCTTTGTAGCTGGTAGGCAGGACAGCTACCTGTTCATACACTTATCCTTGCTCTGCAGAGGAAGTTGGTAAACCTCCTGGCCCTGAAGGCAGACTCTACAGGCTTTAAAAAAAATGCGTAAAAAAAAATCAAAAGGATGATTGATAGCTTCTATACAAAAAGAGAGCAGGTTTTCAACCCTGAGGAGAGGAATAGCAGACAGTCTCCAGACAATTCTTGTTACCCAACACAAAAGGCTCTCCTAAAAGAGATTATTAAAAACCTTAAAAGAGAACTTGAAGAAAAATGGGGAAAGAAAAGAGAAGCTACGCAAGAGAGCAACAACTTCCTGAAATGTGAATTGGAAAAGGTAAAAAACTCCCAAGAAGTGCAGGGAAACAGAATTTATGATTTGGAAAAGGTAAAGAATTCCCAAGAAAGTAGGATTTGTGAATAGGAAAAAGAAAATAACTCACTAAAAAAAAAATTAGTGAAATGGAAAAAAATTCCATAGAGCAAAACAACTCATTTAAAAACTCAACGGGATATATACAAAAAGAAATTTTAAAAAAGCTAATGAAGAAAATAATTCACTAAAAATCAGAACTGAACAAATAGAAAGGACTGATTCACTGAGACACCAAGAATCAGTCAAACAAAACCAAAATAAATAAATAAATGAAAGGTTAGGAAAAAACATCAAATATTTACTTGGAAAAACAACAGAACTGTAAAATAGATCTAGGAGAGATAACCTGAGGATTATTGGACTTTCCAAAAATTATGATGAAAAAAAGAGCCTAGATACTATTTCACAGGAAATCATGAAAGAGAACTGCCCAGAAGTAATAGAA
Source organism: Sarcophilus harrisii (assembly GCF_902635505.1). Classification (NCBI taxonomy): domain Eukaryota; kingdom Metazoa; phylum Chordata; class Mammalia; order Dasyuromorphia; family Dasyuridae; genus Sarcophilus; species Sarcophilus harrisii. The sequence goes on along the minus strand of NC_045429.1, from coordinate 178,788,193 downwards.
CCAGAAGGTAAAATAGGCATTGAAAGAATTCATCAAACACCTTCTGGAAAAGATCCTAAAATAAAAAACTCCAAGGAATATTGTGGCCAAATTTCAGAACTATCAGACCAAAGAAAAAATATTACAAGTAGCCAGGAAAAAAAAAAAAAAACATTCAAATTCCAAGGTGCCACAGAAAGGGTCACTCAAGATCTGACTGCCTCAACATTAAAGGATCAAATGGCCTGGAATCTGATATTCTGAAAGGCAAAAGAACTTGGAATGCAGTCAAGAATAAACTACCCATCTAAGCTGAGCATTTTTTTCCATGGAAGAAAATGGGCATTTAATGAAACAGAGAAATTCCATTTGTTTCTAAGGAAAAAATCAGATCTAAACAAAAAATTTGATCTCCAACCATAGGACTCAAGAGAAGAAGAAAAAGGTAAAAGAAAATCTTGAGAACTGTATTTCTTTTGTGGATATACATAAAAACCACATTTATAATTTGATTTTACCGATATAACATAAAAAGGGGAAGTAGAAATGGAAATGGGATAGTGTCAGAAAAAGGGAAAAGGGAAGATAAAAAGAGGGAAACTACATCCCACAATGAGGCAAAGGAAACCTATCATATCTGAGGGAACTTAGATAGGGGGAGGAACATTTTGTGAATCTTACTCTCATCAGAGTTGACTCAAAGAGAAATTAATTGACATATTTGTTTATAGAGAATCTTCTCTCACCTCATTAAAAAGTGGGAGAGGAAAAGGGAAAATGAAAAAGAGTAATAAGGGAAGGGTACAAGAAAAAGAAAGGGATTCAAAGGGAAGAGGAAGGGATCCTAAAGAGGGAGAGCTGCGTGATGCAAGTGGGGACCATAAGTTTAATACTAGGAAAGAGAGTAAGGAGGGGAAAGAAAAAGAAAGGCATAATCTGGGGATATTATGATGACAGGAAATACAGAATTAGTAATTTTAACCTTAAATGTGAGTGGGATGAGCTCTTCCATTAAGCAGAGGCAGGTAGCAGACTGGATCAAAAGTCAGAACCCTACAATATATTATTTACAGGAAACACATTTAAAACAGGGAGATACATACAGAGTAAAGATAAAAGGCTGGAGCAGAATCTTTTATGCTTCACGTGAAGTCAAAAAAGCAGGTGTAGCCATCTTTATCTCAGATCAAGCAAAAGCAAAAGTTGATCTAATTAAAAGAGATAAGGAAGGTAACTATATCTTGCTAAAAGGTACTATAGACAATGAAGCAATATCAGTATTAAACATATATGCACCAAGTGGTATAACATCTAACTTCCTAAAGGAGAAGTTAAGAGAGTTACGAGAAGAAATAGACAGGAAAACTATAATAGTGGGGGATCTCAATCTTGCACTCTCGGATTTAGATAAATCAAGTCACAAAACAAATAAGAAAGAAATTAAAGAGATAAATAGAATATTAGAAAAATTAAATATGATAGAGCTTTGGAGAAAACTGAATGGTGACAGAAAGGATTATACTTTCTTCTCAGCAGTTCATGGAACCTATACAAAAATTGACCATATATTAGGACATAAAGACCTCAAAATTAAATGCAGGGAGGCAGAAATAGTAAATGCTTTCTTTTCAGATCACATTTCAATAAAAACTACATTCAACAAAAAGTTTGGGCTAAATAGACCAAAAAGTATGGAAACTAAATAATCTCACCTTAAAGAATGATTGCATGAAACGGTAAATTATAGACAATGTGGAACTTAAATTCTGTGGATCAGGTATACATTCAGAAATGATAAGACAAACACATGTGAATACTTCATATCATAGGATCACAGATCCATGGAGTTTTAAAGCTTGAAGAAACATCAACAGACTTCCAATCAAAAACACATTAATTAACACAGTCTGCACTGAAATTTGCTGAAAAGGGGATCTTCCATTCTTTGCCTAGTCTTTGACCAGACTTCTGGGAAGAATTTACCCAAAGTAATCAGTTCTACTACTGAATTGAAATAAATAGCATTAAGAATTTTTTCTTTATTTCAATATATAATTTTACTTATTTGAAATTATCACCCTCTCTTCCTACAGAGCATCATCATTGAGGGGAGAAGATAGATCTTCAATAAAGTAAGAGATAGTCAATTATTTCTATTGAAAAAAATAGAAATTTAGTTATTTTTTCTGAACTAAACAGAAAATATAATCATTAAACAAAGGATTCAAGAGAAACATAGAAATGTACACAGGAGGAAAATTTGATATTATTTCCTTAAATGGGAAAATGATATCTATAACTTTTGATAACAGTATCTCTTAGAGGGGCAGGCAGAGGGGAACTAAGAGTGGATTTGAAGATGGACTCTGATGTGATGATATCAAAGAAAAAGGAATTAAGGGGTGGGAAAAAAATCTGTACTGGAAAAAAAAAGTGGAAAGAGCAGGTATAATGGGACAATTTATATTAAGAGATGCAAAAGATCTATTACAATCAAGGGAAAAAAGGAAAGAGGATGAGCATTGTCTGAAGCTTGATCTCATCAGTTTTGGCTCTAAAAAGGAATAACAATCATGTACTTGAGTACAGAAATTTATCTAAACCTATAAAAAAGTAGGAGGAGAAAGAGAAAAGAAAAGGGACGGACTGGAAAGAAGAGGGGAAAAGGTAAGAGAAATATATAAGGGGTGATAGAAGATAAGGTAGTGGGGTGGGGTGGGTTAAAAAACAGGACTAAGGTATAAAAGAGAAACAAAATTAATACAAAAGAGAAAATAGAATGGAGTGAAATACAGAGGTGTTAATTATAACTATGAATATGAATGGGATGAACTCTCCCATAAAACAGAAGTGCATAGCAGCATAGAGTAAAAAACAGAATCCTACTATATATTGTTTACAAGGAACATATTTGACACTGAAAGCACAGTCAGAGTAAATGTAAAATGGTGGAATAGAATTTATTATGCTTCAGCTGAAGTAAAAAAAAAAAGCAGGGATTGCAATTCTGATCTCAGATAAAGCAAAAGTAAACATAGGTCTTATTAAAAGAGATGAGGGAGGAAAGTACATCTTGATAAAGGGTATAGTAAAAATGAAATAGTAATGATACTAAATGTGTATGCACCAAGTAGTAGAGCAGTCAAATTCCTAGAAAAGATTTCAAGCCAGTTACAGAAAGAAATAGACAACAAAACTATTTTAGTGAGGGACCTCAACTTTGCCCTCTCAGAATGAGACAAATCTAACCACAAAATAAATAGGAAAGAAACTAAGGATGTTAATAGAATCCTAGAAAAGCTAGATTTGATAGACCTCTAAAGAAAAGTGAATAGGAACAGAAAGGAATACACATTTTTCTTGCCAGTACATGGCCCCTACACAAAAGTTGACCACATATGAGGGCATAAACATCTCATAATCAAATGCAGAAAAGGAGAAATAGTAAATGCTTCCTTTTCAGACCACAATGCAATAAAAATTATATTCAATAATGGGGCAGGGAAAGAGACTATAAACCATTTGGAAATTAAATAATTAATTCTTTAAAAAATGAGTGGGTTTAAAAAAATTACAGAAACAATCCAGAATTTCATCCAAGGGAATTACAATAATGAGAAAGCATAACAAAACCTATGGGATACAGCCAAAGCATTTATTGGGGAAATCTTATATCTCTAAATGGCTACATAAATAAAAGAACAGTTCAATGAATTGGGCATGCAACCAAAAAAGTAGAAAAAAGAACAAATTTAAAGCTCCCAATTAAATACTGAATTATAAATTCTGAAATTCAAAGGAGAGATTAATAAAATTGAAACTAAATAAACTATTGTGCTAATAAGCAAAACTTAGTGCTGGTTTTATGAAAAAACAAACAAACAAAATAGATGAACCTTTGGCTAATTTGATTAGAAAAAGAAAAAGAAAAAATAATCAACACCATACAACAATGAAAAGGGAAAACTTACCATCAATGATAAAGAAATTAGCAAAAGTAATTATAAGTCATTTTGCCCAACTGCATTGTAGAAGTTTGACAATCCAAGCAAAATTGATGAATATTTATAAAAAATATAAATTGCCCATATTAACAGAAGAGAAAATAAATTATTTAAATAGCACCATTTTAGAAAAAGAAATTGAACAAGCCACTAAATAAAGTCCCTTAAAAAAATTTCCAGTAACAGATGGATTCACAAGTCAATTCTATTAAACATTCAAAGAACAAATAATTCCAATACTATGTAAACTATTTGTAAAAATAGGTAAGAAGGACTCCTGACAAATTCCATCTATCACACAAACATGGTATATCCTACCTAAACCAGGAAGAGCCAAAATAGCAAAGAGATTACAGCAATTTATTAGCAGAATAATACACTATAACCAAGTATGGTTTATACTAAGTATATAGAGTTGGTTCAATATCAGGAGAACTATTATCATAATTGAATATTGATAACAAAACCAAAAGAAATCATATGATAATTTCAATAGATGCAGAAAAACCTTTTGACTAAATACAGCACCCATTCTTCTTAAAAAAAAAAAAAAAAAAACTAAAGAGCACAAGGATAAAAGGAGCATTTCTTAAAATAATAAGCTGTATCTAAAACTACAGCAAGGAGTATTTGTAAAGGAGAGAGGCTAGATACATTTCTAACAAGATCAGGATGAAACAAGGATTCCCTTTATCACCAGTATAATTTAATATTGTACTATAAATGTTGATGTTAGCAATAAGAAAAGAAAAAAAAAAGAAATAAGAATAGGCAATGAGGAAATAAAGCTATCACTCTTTTGCAAATGATATAATTATATACTTAGAGAATCCTAGAAAATCATCCAAAAAACCTACTAGAAATCATTCACAGCTTTAGCAAAGTTTCACAATATAAAATAAACTTACACAAATCATTAGCATTTCTATATTTTACTGACAAATCCCATCAGCAAGAGATAGAATGAGAAATTCCATTTAAAATTACTGTAGAAAAAATAAAATATTTGTTATCTACCTGCCAAGACAAGCCCAAGGACTATATCAACTTAATTATAAGACATTTCTAACAGAAATAAAATCAGATATTAAACAATAGGGAAAATATCAATTGTTCATCGATAATCTTAGCTAATATAATAAAAATGACAATTCTGCTTAAATTGGTCCACTTGTTTAGTGCCATATCAATCAAATCCCTCAAAATTAATTTATAGAACTTGAAAAAATAATAACAAAATTCAGCTGGAAGAACAAAGTCAAGAATATCAAGGGAATTAATGTGAAAAAAAAATACAAAGAACCATTGTTTAGCAGTACAAAACCTAAAACGATACTACAAAATAATTCATCAAAAACATTGGTACTAGCTAAGAAATAGACAGACAGGTGGATCAGTGGAAAAAATTAGATACATATGACACAATAATCAAGGTCTATAATAATCTAGTATTTGATAAACTCCCGAATTTCAGTTTTTGGAATAAGAACTCACTATTTGACAACAATTGCTTACAAAAGTGGAAAACTGTCCCAAACCTAGCATAGATGTAGGTAAATTACCCTACATCTCACATCCCATACCAAAATAAGGTCAAAATAAGTACATGATTTGGGTATAAAGAATGGTACTATAAACAAAGTAGGAGAACAAAGGATAATTTACCTATCAAATATTTGGAGAAGAAAGGAATTTATAGCCAAAAGATTTTCCCCAAATCTTTACATCCAGTGTTTCTGATAAAGGTCTCATTTCTAATTTTTTTTATTATAGCTTTTTATTTACAAGATATATGCATGGGTAATTTTTCAGCATTGACAACTGCAATTCCAATTGTTCCAACTTTTCCCCTTTTTCCCCCAACCCTTTCCCCCAGATGGCAAGTTGACTAATACATGTTAAATATGTTGAAATATAAGTTAAATACAATATATGTGTACATGTCCAAACAGTTATTTTGCTGTACAAAAAGAATCAGACTTTGAAATAGTGTGCAATTAGCCTGTGAAGGAAATAAAAAATGCAGGCAGACAAAAATAAATGGATTGTGAATTCTATGTAGTAGTTCACACTCATTTCCCAGAGTTCTTTCCTGGGTATAGCTGGTTCAGTTCATTACTGCTCTATTGGAATTGATTTGGTTCATCTCATTGTTGAAGAAGGTCATGTCCATCAGAATTGATCATCATATAGTATTGTTGTTGAAATATATAACGATCTCCTGGTTCTGCTCATTTCACTCAGCATCAGTTCATGCAAGTCTCTCCAGGCCTTTCTGAAATCATCTAGCTGGTCATTCCTTGCAGAACCAATAATATTCCATAATATTCATATACCAAAATTTATTCAGCCATTCTCCATTTGATGGGCATCGACTCAGTTTCCATCACTTCTAAAATTTATAAGAAACTGTGTCAAACTTATATGAAGAGAACTCACTCCCCAATTAATAAATGGTCAAAGAACATGAACAAACAATTTTCTTTCTTTCTTTCTTTTTATTCTTTCATAGCTTTTTATTTACAAGTTATATGGATGGGTAATTTTACAACATTGACAATTGCCAAAACTTTTGTTCCAATTTTTCCCCTCTTTCCCCCCATCCCCTCCCTTAGATGGCAGGATGACCAATACATGTTAAATATGTTAAAGTATAAATTAGATACACAATAAATATACATGGCCAAATAGTTATTTTGCTGTACAAGAAGAATCAGACTCTGAAATGTAGCCTGTGAAGGAAATCCAAAATGCAGGCAGGCAAAAATATAGGGATTGGGAATTCAATGTAATGGTTCTTAGTCATCTTCCAAAGTTCTTTCGCTGGGTGTAGCTGGTTCAGTTCATTACTGCTCCATTGGAACTGATTTGGTTCATCTCATTGCTGAAGATGGCCAGGTCCATCAGAATTGATCAGAATATAGTGTTGTTGTTGAAGTAAATAAGGATCTCCTCGCCCTGCTCCTTTCACTCAGGATCAGTTCATGTAAGTCTCTCCAGGCCTTTCTGAAATCATCCTGCTGGTCATTTCTTATAGAACAATAATATTCCATAACATTCATATACCACAATTTATTCAGCCATTCTCCAATTGATGGGCATCCACTCAGTTTCCAATTTCTGGCCACTACAAAGAGGGCTGCCACAAACATTCTTGCACATACAGGTCCCTTTCCCTTCTTTATGATCTCTTTGGGATATAAGCCCAGTACTAACACTGCTGTATCAAAGGGTATGCACAGAACAAACAATTTTCGGATGACAAAATTAAAGCCATCTTTAGTAATATGAAAAAAGCAATAAATCATTATTGATTTGAGAATTGCAAATTCAAATAATTTTGAAGTATCACCTCACACCTCTCAGACTGGATGACAGATAAAACTTGGAGGAGAGGCAGTAAAACAAGGACACTAATGCATTCTTGGTGGAGTTGTGGATGATAAAACCATTCTGGAGAGCAATTTGGAACTATGCCCAAAGGGTTCTAAAACTGTTCATACCCTTTGACTCAGAAGTGTCACTACTTCATCTATATTCCAAGGAAATCATAAAGGAAGGAAAGGGAACTCATGTGCAAAAATGTTTGTAGGTTTTCTTTTTGTGTTAGCAAAGAACTGGAAAAAATGAGTGCATGCCCATCAATTGGGGAATGGCTGAATAAGTTGTGGTATATGAAGATGATGGAATATTATTGTTCAATTAAAAATGATGAACAAGCTGATTTTAGAAAGTTCTTATACAAATTGATGCTGAAAGAAACAAACAGAATCAAGAATACATTGAACACAGTAATAGCAAGAATGTGTGATGATCCACTATGAAAGACTTGGTTCTACTTAATGGTTCCATAGCAATTCCAATAGACTTTAGATAGAAAATGCCATCTGCATCCAGAAAACAATGAGGCTAAATGTTAATCAATACATGTTATGTTCACTTCTTCATTCTATTTATTTTTAATCTCTCCATTGTTTTTTTTCCATTTTACACTGATTTTTCTTTCCCAACATGAGTCATAAAGCAATGTGTATTATGAATAAATTTACTGGGGAAAAAGAACAACAACAACAACATGAATGTATCCATACATAGGAACAATTCAAGTACATTTTTCTTATAAAAACTTTGTAGAAAAGTTGAAAACTGGTGAGTATCAGGCATGAAACCTAGAGAGCCCCTAAGGGTTAAACAGGGATTTGCACATCAAGTGGGATCACTTCTTACAGGCCCGCAGCTATGTATTACAGAGTTAAGGAGTTGCAAATCAGTTTTATTTTTAAATTGAGTTAGCAGACTAGTTAGAACCAACATGACCTTGGCAATCAGAAATAAATATCTGAGAATATAGTTACTCGAAGCAGACGTTGCTTGCAAGGGAATGTAAGCTTTTCTTTAATAGATAATTGTGCTGTGTCTTAAAAACATATATGTATGTTTTCACAGAGCATAAGATAAATCAGAGGTATTCACTAATATAGTTGCCTCTTGTCTCCTTCTATCATTTCTGTCTTTTCACATATGGTATATTCTGCTGGTCGGAATTAGTCGGAATTAGCCACTAGCAAGTGGCTCCTAACATAAAACCACTTGTTTTGGTGTCAAGAATCTGGGTTCATGATTATCACCCATCAAAAATAATGTTTTCACTCTATGAAAACATATAAAAAGACTAAGATAATAGTAATTATTATGATATTTTTAGTGAAATGTAACAATTCTGTTTACACACACTTCAGGATTATAAAGTACTTAACAAACATTGTGTTACATGCATAGATTAAGTTTCTCTCTTAAAGAGTATGATACAAGATTATCTTCATAACTGGCTTTTACTTTCTGGAATTAGCTGTTCACCTCATAGTTCATTCAGATAATTATTTGAAAATGGATCTTAAATCATATGCTTATTAGAATACTACAAGTGTTAAAAAGACCATGCAAAGGTTCTGAGGCATTAAATTATAGCAATACTCTTATTTGGTCTTTTGTCATTATGAATAAACTTATTTATTCAAAATTATAATAAAAGGGAAAGGTAAGTGACTACAGAGAATTAGAAGGAATATTGGGAAGTTAGTTGTTTCTATTGTCTCTGATCCTGAATTTGTTGGCACTAATTGTACTTTCAATCCTTCCTTCAGATATTCTAGGGAATGACTCTGATTTGAGCTTTTATTAAATAGTGAAATTCACGTGTTAGATATGGCTGATAACGGCAGTTGGTTTTAAGCACAGAAAATATATTCAGAGTGAATTTATTCACTTTGCAAAATCTGATTTGAAAAGTACTTAGAAGACTCAGATGTTTCCCCAAATTAGTTTTCTACTTACAGAAAGAAAATTAAAATTCTTCCCTGTAAAAATCATTCCCTAAAATTAATTCTTTGGTCCTTCTTAAAATGTAAAGCCACTTGGAAAAGGCCATGTAAATATTAGTGTGACAAAGAATTTTGTGAGCAGCTTTTCTAAGATAATAGACTAAATTTAGACATAAGAACACACACACACACAAACACACACACACACAAATTATGGTTTCCTATAGCATCACAAAGAAAGTGGAAGATTCCTCATTAGCGGAAGCACCTGGGAAATAGTCACTTTGTACTGCCCAACCCTTGTAATCTCAATTTATAACAGCTGAGGAGTTCACCTAAGCAAAGGAAACAAAATTACTCTGCAGCTCACATATAATCATCCTTAGAGGCACTGCATTTTAAATGAATCATGAGATAAAATCTTGAGAGTAGCAGTATTAATTATATCTGTAAAATTTCAAATTCAGTTAATTACATTCTTTTTTTCTAAATTTCTTGTATTGTCGCCTAAATATTATCACTCATCCCCTTCTATAGCCTAAGAATCTTGCTTTATTCTAATAAAAAAAAAAGAGACTGGGAGCAATTTAACTCATTTTCTTGCCTGAAGACAAGGTCACTCCTAAAATCCCCTAGGAAAATGAAACCTTTTCCTTACAAAAGAAAAGACTCAAGAAAAAAAAAAAGAAATCTGACTTCTGGAAAATTACAATAATTAGTTTAGGTGCTGGTGTGAAAATGAGGAAACATAACTTCCTTATTTCATCAAAGAGTTTTGAAATTTAGGCAGAGACTGTTAAACCAATTTTCAGACGAGGTCATATATTGATGTTGATGAACTATCTAAACATTCTGATTTCTCAATATTTCAAACTTCTCCACTTTTCTTGGAAGTTCACATTGATATGGTCATATCCTAGAATTGTCTTCCTTTTACAATATCTTCACCTGTGAAATTTCTGGAACTTTAAAACTTTACTATTTCAACCTCCTACTCTGTTTCTACCTCTTTTTCACTTATACTAAATCTTCATTCAGTCATTTTCATGAACACTTTATTGCTTGGACCATCCTTTTCCCCCATATTGATTTTCTTCAAACTGCTTGTTTTCAAAATCAAATGTTAATTTGATATTATAATCTTTGTTTCTAAATGCAAAAGTACATTAAATTAATGTTTCACTAGATATTAACCTACAACTTCCATTTTTCCAATTCATGAATACTCATTTCTGGCCAATCCTATCTATATCTCACTTTCTACATTTCTACTCAAAGATCATGGAATATTTGGAGAAAGTTTCATAATTGGTATTACTTTACCCACTAAAATTTATTGTCTTATAATCTTGGCTAAATCCTGATGTGCAATTCGTCTATGTTACCTTTTTAGAAACCTTACCTCAATTACACAAAAACTTTAACTTTCTTTCCACCATTGATAACACCAAGGAACTATCATAACTTCAAAGTTCATCTCTTTACTACTCTCTATCTCCCTAATTCCATGCAAAGGCTTTTGCATCTAAACCGCTATAATAAAATATCTTTCTCTGAGTTATCATTGAGCTAATAAATACATCAGTTTCATAGTTCTGCTAAAAATGTATTAGTGTAGAGAGTGGAGCCCAGATGGTGGAGGGGACACAGGTTTCATTCTAAGCTCCCCTCCTACCCTCTCTATTAATTACCAAATTCAGTCTCGGTAATAGTGCTTGAATGGTAAAATCCACAAATCTTGTGAGTACAACAAATTACCAGCCAAGATAATCTGGCTTTGCCTTATAGGGTGGGAGGAGGACAGTAGAGGCAGGAAGGCAGAACATAGAGGCTAGCACAATGAGTGGACCAGGGTTGGGGGTGGTCTCCTCAGGGGGAGAATTTGCAGGGAGGACTCTCCCATGGGTTGGCTGCTCTGCTTTGGTTTCAAAGCAGTAGATCAGCAGAGAAATTGCACAAATGGCAAAGATAGAGTATACTCCAAAAAACACCAGAATTTAACAGGGCCTGGCCATACCTACCCAGCATTGGAAGTGACTCAGCATGGACCACATCATAGCTGTATAGCCCCCATTCTGCAGCACTGGGGATTTTACCCAGGGCAGCCACACATCTGCAACCCAGGGAGGTTCTGCCCAGGGCAGCCACAATCTGGGAGGGGGGAGGAGAGGAAGAGGGAGGCCTCTGCCTGGGGCAGTGAGCTTCCTCAGCATGGCCACTCTTCCCAGGGCAGTGACACTTCTGCTGCAGGGGTCTTCCCAGGGCACCTTCTGCAGCTCAGCCGTTCTTTGCAGCCCATTTGTAGGACAGCTACTGTCCATCTATCTATCCCTCTTCTGTAGAGGAAGCTGGTAATCTCCTTTCCCTGAAGGCAGACCCTAAGGGCTTTTTAAAAAAATGAGTAAAAAATCCAAGAGAACTCTAACAACTGATAGCTTCTATACAGAAAGAGAGCAGGTTTTCAATCCTGATGAGATTAATAGGAGACAGTCTCCAGACAAAACCCCAAAGGGGGATGTAACTGGTCCCCATCACAAAAGTCTCTCCTAGAAGAAATTACAAAAGAGCTTAAAAGAGAGTTAGAAAAAAAGTGAGGAAAGGAAAGAGAAGCTATGGAAGAGAGTACAGAAAATGCATACAATTCATTACAAGAAAAAAAATTGATAAAGTGGAAAAAGAAAACAACTTCCTGAAATGTGAATTGGAAAAGGTACTGAACCCCCAGGCAAAAAAGAATTTGTGAATTGGAAAAGATAAAGAACTCCCAGGAAAGAATTGGAAAAATAAAATAACTCAGTAAAAAAAATAGTGAAATGGAAAAAATTTCCATAGAGAAAAACAACTCATTTAAAAACTCATTTGGACATACACAAAAAGAAGTAAAAAAAAGCTAACAAAAAAAAATGCAATAAAATTAGAACTGAACAAATAGAAATGAATGATTTGTTGAGGCATCAATAATCAGTCAAGCAACCCCCCCAAAAAAAAATGAAAAAAAAATAGAAAAACATGTTAAATATATACTTGGAAAAACAACAGACCTGGAAAACAGATCTAGGAAAAATAATCTGAAGATTTTTGAAGTTCCTGAAAATTATGATTGAAAAAGGGCCTAGAAACTATTTTTACAGGAAATCATCAAAAAGAACTGCCCAGATATATTAGAATCAGAAGGTAAAATAGGCATTGAAAGAATTTATTGAATACCTTCTGAAAGAGACTCCAAAATAAAAACTCCAAGGAACATTGTGGCTGAATTTCAGAACTATCAGACTAAGGAAAAAATATTACAAGCAGCCAGAAAAAAAATTCAAATATAATAAGGATCACTCAGGATCTAGCTGCTTCCACATTAAAGGATTGAAAGGCCTGGAATCTGATGTTCCAAAAGGGAAAAGAACTTGAAATGCAGCCAAGAATAAATTAACCAGCTAAGATGAGCATTTTCTTCCAGAGAAGAAGATGGACATTCAATGAAACAGGTGAATTCCATTTATTCCTATTGAAAAAACCAGAGCCAAACAAAAAAATTGACCTCCAAATATAGGACTCAAGAGAAGCATAAAAGATAAAAAGAATGCTTTAGAACTGTATTTCTGTTATGGGCATATAAAAAGAATGTGTATATAATTCGATTTTACTATTATAATACAAAAAAAATGGGAAGCAGAAGTGGAAAGGGGATGTATCAGAAAAAGGGAAAAGGAGAAATTAAAAATGAGAAATTGCATCCCACAAAGAAGCAAAGGAAATCTATCTTGTCTATGGGAATTTATGGAGGGGGAGGAACATTGTGTGATTCTTACTCTCATCAGATTTGCCTCAAAGAAAAACATATTAGGCATATTTGGTTTACACAAACTTCTCTCACCTAATTATAAAGTGGGAGAGGAAAAGGTAAGAGGAAAAAAGTAATAAGGGAAAGATATAAGAAAGGGGAAGGAACTCAAAGGGGGTGGGAAGGATTCTAAAGAGGAGGAGCTATGTGAAGCAAGTGGTACCCATAAGTTTAATGTTGAGGAGAGGGAAAAGAGGGAAATAAAAAGAAAAGCATAACCTGGTAATAATAGGATGACAGGAAAGACAGAATTAATAATTTTAACTGTAAATGTGAATGGGACGAACTCTCCCATAAAGCAGAGGCAGATAGCAGACTGGATCAAAAGCCAGAATCCTACAATATGTTGTTTACAGGAAACACACTTAAAGCAAGGTGACACATACAGAGTAAAGGTAAAAGGCTGGAGCAGAATCTATTATGCTTCAGGAGAAGTCAAAAAAGCAGGGGTAGGCATCCTTATCTCATATCAAGCAAAAGCAAAAATTGATCTAATTAAAAGAGATAAGGGAGGAAACTATATCTTGCTAAAGGGTAGCATAAACAATGAAGCAATATTAATACTAAACAATGCACCAAGTGATATAGCATCTAACTTCCTAAAGAAGAAGTTAAGAGAGTTGCAAGAAGAAATAGACAGCAAAACAATAATAGTGGGAGATCTCAACCTTGCACTCTAAGAATTAGATAAATCACACCACAAAACAAATAAAAAAGTAGGTAAGGAGGTAAATAAAATATTAGAAAAGTTAGAAAAGTATGATAGATCTTTGGAGAAAACTGAATGGGGAAAGAAAGGAGTACACTTTCTTCTCAGCAGTTCATGGAACCTATATAAAAACTGACCATATAATAAGACATAAAGGTCTCAAAATTAGATGCAGAAAGGCAAAAATAGTAAATGCATTCTTTTCAGATCATGAGGCAATAAAAACTACATGCAACAAAAAGCTAGCGGTAAATAGACCAAAAAGTATTTGGAAACTAAATAATCTCATCCTAAAGAATGAATGAATGAAACAGCAAATCATAGACACAATTAATAATTTCACCCAAGAGAATGACAACAAGGTGATAACATACCAAAATTTGTGGAATGCAGCCAAAGTGGTAATAAGGAGAAATTTTATATCTTTAGTGCCTCACTTGAATAAAATAGAGAAAGAGAAGACCAATGAATTGGGCTTGCAACTTAAAAACTAGAAAAAGACCAAATTCAAAACCCCCAATCAAATGCTAAACTTGAAATTTTAAAATTAAAATGAAAAATTGATAAAATTGAAAGTAAAAAAACTAATTAAATAAAACTAAGAGTTGGTTTTATGAAAAAACCAACAAAATAGATAAGCATTTGGTAAATTTGATGAGAAAAAAGAAAGAGGAAATCAAATTGATAATCAAAAAATGAAAAGGGAGAACTTTCCACCAATGAAAAGGAAATTAGAGCAATAATTAGGAGTTACTTTGCTCAACTTTATGTCAATAAATTTGATAACCAAATTGAAGTGGATGACTAGCTTAAAAAAAAAAATAGGTTTCCCAGATTAACAGAGGAGGAAGCAAATTGCTTTAATAATTCCATTTCAGAAAAAGAAATAGAACAAGCTATTAATCAACTCCCTAAGAAAAATTCCCTGGGACCAGATGGATTTACATGTGAATTCTATCAGACATTTAAAGAACAATTAACTCTAATGTTATATAAACTATTTGAAAAAATAGGGACTGAAGGACTCCTACTAAAATCTTTTTATGATACAGACATGGTAAATGATACCCTAAACAGATAGGCTGAAAACAGAGAAAGAAAATTATAGACCAATCTCCCTAATGAATATTGATGCTAAAATCTTAAATAAAATATTAGCAAAAAGATTACAGAAAATCATCTCCAGGAAAAACACTATGACCAAGTAGGATTTATACCAGGAATGCAAGGCTGGTTCAATATTAGGAAAACAATATTAGGAAAATATAATTGACTTCATCAATAATCAAATTGACAAACACCATATGATCATCTCAATAGATTCAGAAAAAGCATTTGATAAAATCCAACATCCATTCCTATTAAAAACACTTGAGAGTATAGAAATAAATTGACTTCTTCCTTAAAATAGTCAGTAACATCTATTTAAAATCATCAGTAAGCATCATATGTAATAAGGATAAATTGGAACCATTCCCAATAAGATCAGGAGTGCAACAAAATTACCCACTATCACCATTACTATTCAATATTGTATTAGAAATGCTAGCTTTGACAATAAGAGTTGAGGAAGAGATTAAATGAATTAGAGTACGTAATGAGGAAACCAAGTTATCACTCTTTGCGGATGATATGATGGTATACTCAGAGAACCCCAGGGATTCTACTAAAAAGCTATTAGAAATAATCCACAACTTTAGCAAAGTTGCAGGATACAAAATAAACCCACATAAATAATCATTATTCTTATATATCACTAACAAAATCCAGCAGTTAGAGATAAAAAGAGAAATTCCATTTAAAATAACTGCCAATATTATAAAATATTTGACAATCTGCCAAGGGAAAGTCATGAATTATAAAAACTATAAAACTCTTTCCACACAAATAAAGTTAGATCTAAACCATTAGAAAAAAAATATTAAGTGCTTTTGGATAGGACAAGTAAATATAATAAATATGACAATACTACCTAAACTAATATATTTATTTAGTGCTATACCAATCAGACTCCCCCAAAAAACTATTTTAATGACCTAGAAAAAATAACAAAATTCATCTGATAGAACAAAAGGTCAAGACTTTCAAGGGAACTCATGAAAATAAAATCAAATAAAGGGGGCCTAGCTGTACCAGATCTAAAACAATATTATAAAGCAGCAATGACCAAAACCATTTGGTATTGGCTAAATAATAGACTAGTTGATGAGTGGAATAGGTTAGGTTCAAAGGACAAAACAGTCAATGACTTTAATAATTTAATATTTGATAAACCCTAAAACCCCAGATTTTAGGATAAGAATTCACTGTTTGGCAAAAACTGCTGGGAAAATTGGAAATTAGTATGGTAGAAACTAAGCATTGACCCACACTTAACACTGTACACCAAGATAAAGTCAAAAATCGGTTCATGATCTAGGCATAAAGAATGAGATTATAAATAAATTAGAAGAACATAGGATAATTTACCTCTCAGACCTCTGGAGGAGGAAGGAATTTGTGACCAAAGAATAACTAGAGATCATTATTGATCACAAAATAGAAAAATTTGATTATATCAAGTTAAATAGCTTTTGTAGAAACAAAAGTAATGCAGACAAGATTAGAAGGGAAGCAATAAATTGGGAAAACATTTTTAGAGTCAAAGATTCTGATAAAGTCCTCATTTCCAAAATATATAGAGAATTGACTCTAATTTATAAGAAATCAATCCAGTGTCCAATTGATAAATGGTCAAAGGATATAAACAGACAATTCTCAGACAAAGAAATTGAAACTATTTCTAGCCATATGAAAAGATGCTCCAAATCATTATTAATCAGAAAATTGTAAATTAAGACAATGCTGAGATAACACTACACACCTGTCAGATTGGCTAGGAAGACAGGAAAAGAAAATGCTGAATGTTGGAGGGGATGTGGGAAAACTGGGACACTGATACATTGTTGGTGGCATTGTGAATACATCCAGCCATTCTGGAGAGCAATTTGATACTATGCTCAAAAAGCTATCAACTGTGCATACCCTTTAATACAGCAGTGTTACTACTAGACTTATATCCCAAAGAGATTTTAAAGAAGGGAAAGGGACCTGTATGTGCACAAATGTTTGTGGCAGCCCTTTTTGTAATGGCCAGAAACTGGAAAGTAAGTGGATGCCCATCAATTGGAGAATGACTAAATAAATTGTGGTATATGAATATTTTGGAATATTATTGTTCTGTAAGAAATACCAGCAGGAAGATTTTAGAAAGGTTTGGAGAGACTTAATGAACTTAGTAATGAATACTAAGTGAAATGAGCAGGACCAGGAGATCATTATCAACAATAATACTATGTGATGATCAATTCTGATGAATGTGACTCTCTTCAACAATGAGATAAACCAAATCAGTTCCATTTGTTCAATAATGAATAGAACCAGCTATGTCCAGCAAATGAACCCTGGGAAATGAGGTTGAACCACTACATAGCATTTCCAATCTCTCTGTTTTTATCTGCTTTCATTTTTTATTTCCTTCTCAGGTTAATTTACCTTTTGTCAAAATTTGATTCTTCTAGTTCAGCAAAATAACTGTATGTATATATATATACATATATTGTATTTAACATATACTTTAACATATTTAACATGTGTTGGCCTATCTGCTATCTTGGGCATGGATTGGGGGAAGGAGTGGAAAAGTTGCAACAGAAGGTTTTGCAAGGGTCAATGCTGAAAAATTACCCATGCATATACCTTGTAAATAAAAAGCTATAATAATTAAAAAAATGTATTAGTGTCCCTGTGATTCCACAATCTTTCCATAACTTATTATTGCCATTTAGAGTTTATTTTTGTCAGTTTGTCAGATGTGAGATGAAATTTCAAGGCTGTTTTGATTTTCATTCATTTAGTGAATTAAAACATTCTGTAATGTGGTTGTGATTTTTTTCCTTGCAATTCTTCTTTTGAGATCAATTCCTATGCTTTGACCAAATTATCTGTGGGAAATTGTTATTACATAGAGATATACATATTTTATCTGTTCTTTACTATTTTTATGTGTTTAATTCTTCTCTTTTCATAATGCTATAGCTAGCTTTTTCAGAACTGCAGTAAATAACACTAGAGAGTATGAACATCCTTGATTTACATATGTATGTATTTTGCTTTTAAAAATATGTATGTGTAAAACATATATATAATCTATTTTTGTGTACACACATATATTTGTATATATATCATAACAGTATGTATTATATATTATATGCATTACATTTTGTTTTGTATTATCACATAAATGCTAATTATTTGTATATGAATAGAAATATGCATATATGGCATTCCTATATTTCTATTATGCATCATATGTTAATTAATATAGCATGTATATATTTACCTGTATGTACATATATATGTATATATAATATACAAATACATGTATGTGTGTATATACATATATGTATATATGTATACATGTATATACACACACACATATCCCACTCCCTGGGAACAGGATCTTAACTTTAAAATAAAACTCAAAGTGAAAAAAGAGGCAGACAATAAGCAACAACAGAAAAAGAATCTAAATATAAAAAGATAATTTGGTGAAAGGGAAGATCAAGACACAAACGTAGAATAAGACAATCAATGTCAAGATAGGTAATTGCAAATCTTCAAAGGAAGAAAATTGTCGTTTGGACCCAATCCCAATGCGGATGTCATCAAAATATAGAAGAAGATAAAAATATTTAAAAATTAAAAATAATCATTATAGAGCGAAAAAAGTGGAAAAGGAAATGAGAGTGAGAGAAGAAAATTATGAAAACATCAATAACTTAGAAAAAGAGGGACATAAACACTGAAGAAAATAACGCTTTAAAAAAGAGAATTGGACAACTGATTTTTAAAATGGTACAAAAACATGTGGATGAAAATAACTCCTCCAAAAAAAAAGTTGTCAAAGTTCACTGAAGAAAATTATTACTTGAGAGTTAGAATTTGACAAGTGAAAGTCAAAAATTTTTAAAAAAATTTTAAAAAGTCTAAAGAAAAAATAGGGATAATGCAAAATGCCTCCTCTGGGGGGAAAAAAACTGACCTGAAAATTGATGAAAATGAGGTAATTTAAGCATTATTGGATTGTTTGAAAGTCATGATCAAAGAAAGAACCTACATATTATATTTCAAGAAATTGTAAAGTAAAACTATCCCAATATTTTAGAACCATTGGATAAAATACAGTTAAAAGAATTAGCCATCCACATCCTGATAGAGTTTCTAAAATGAAAATTCCTACGAATATAAGCCCAAAATCCACAGATTACTGTTCAAACCGAAAATACTTCAAATAGTCAGAAAGAAACTATCCAAACACTATGGATCCATAGCAGAAAAGACGAGATTCATCAACTACCACTCTAAAGTTGCTGAAAGCTTGAAATATGATATTTCAGAAGATAAAGTATCTAGTATTACAGTTAAGAATTATATATGCAGAAAAACTGAGCATAAGTTCCTTGGGGAAAATGAAAATGAAATAAATGAAATAGGGGATTTTTCCGAATTCATGATGAAATGACCATAGCTGAATAGAAATTTTTACTTTCAAATGCAAGACTCAAGACAAGCACAAAAATGGTAAATATGAAAGAGCAATAATAAAGCACTCAATGAAGTTAAACAGTCTCCACATCTAAATGATATATGTAACTCCTAAAAACTTTATTTTTATTAAGGCAGTTGGAAGGATTCAACTTAGATGGAAGGCATAGAAATGAATTGATAATATTCTGATGATTTAAAAAATGGTTAGATGAGAAAAAACAAAGCACAGGGAGAAGGGAAAAGAAAGAGAAAGAATGGGGGAATTTTTCTCTCATAAAAGACATAAGCAATTTTTATGGTAGAGGGGGTAGTTAAGCAGTTTATATAGTAGAGGGGGGAATGGTGGAAGAAAGCAAATAATATAATGAATTAGAAACAGAATTGAAAAGCATATTGTGGCATATGGTTATGATGGAATACTTTTGTGCTATAAGAAATAATTGGGGGGGGGGGAAACTCCTCTCTGGAGGGCCTTGGGATAAACCCAAGTCCTTAGTTTTACTTGGGGAGTGAAGGAGGCAGGAGGACTACATGGCTGGTCAAAAATGTAGTCTGGAATCTAATGTCTTTTCTTGCGTCTGTGGCTAAGATCTGTGACTGAAAGAACTGTGGTTGAGAGCTATTGCTGAGAGTGAGTTCTGAGTCTGAAACTCCCTTTAAATACTCCAGTATGATTACATCACTACCTCACACTGAGCTTGCACAACCACACTGAGCATGCAACCACACTGAGCATGCACAACTGTAGATCATAGCATCATCATATTACTCTTAGAGTGATTACATCATTAGCTAAAGAATCTTTATCTCATCAATCAATCTGATCAATCATATGGAGTCTTAAGTATACCTTTTCAGAGTTCTGGCCCTCTACAGGATCACATGTGGATTCATGCAAAGTGAGTAAGGCAAGGAGAATATTCTAAACAGTAACAACAATATTATACAAATGATCAAATGGGAAAGACTTTGATGAGCTTTTTAGCTTCTTAAACTGATTAAGATATCATCTAAGACAAATTCAAAAAACCCATGATAGAAAGTGCTATCCATTTACAGAAAGAAAACTGATGAATTCTGAATAAAGAGTGAAGCATACTTTGTAAAATTTCTTATTTTTCTTGGTTTCTTTACTTTGGCCATTATTTTTTTTTTTTAATGCAAGTTTGTTTTGCATGACATCATGTTGTTTTCCTCCTGAAAAGAAAAAAAAGGCAAAAGGAAGAGGTAGGATATAGAAATAAATGTAAGATAATTGTCTAATAAATCTTTTATGTATGATCTGGACATGTTTAGGAAAAGGAATAAATATATATTAAAATACAAATAGCAAATTCTTGTGACTAGGTTGAGCCAATATAACAAAAGCCAAAATTCTACGTAAATTAAATTAAATATTTAGTGACATCCCAATCAAAATGCCAAAGGATTATTTTGCATATTTAAAAAATTAACAGAATTCATCTTGAAGAACCAAAGGTAAAGCATATCAAGGGAATTAATGTGAAAAATGTGAAGAAAATTTATCTAGTAGTACCAAATTTCAAACTATATTTATATAGTTTGCAGCCATGGAGTAACTTCTCACAGTATCCCAAAATAAAGTCAAGATGCGTAAATGATTTAGGCATAAAGGTTTATAACAAAAGAAAAGCAGACAACCATAGGAAAATATATTTCTCAGATCTATAGATAAGGAAACACTTCCTCAAATGAGATAAAACTTAAAGGACGTTAAAATATATAATTTTGATTAATGATGTTAAAAAGCTTTTCACAAATGAAACCAAAGAAATCAAATATATAATTGTCATATTTATGAAAAATAAGTGATTCCCTGGTTTATAAATGGTAAAGGATATGAATAGGTAGTTATCAGAAAAATAAGACAAAGCTATAAAAATTCACACACAAAAAAAGTAATAAATGACAATTGATTTCAAAAACAACTTTGGGATACTAGCTCATGCTTATCAGAGTAGCCATTGTGATAGAAAAAGAAAATAATAAATTCTGGAGGGAATGTGACATTGTAATGTACTTTTTGTGGAATTGTGAACTGTTCCAACCATTCCAGAGAATAATTTGGAACTATATCCCATAGGCTATAAAAAATGCAAACTCTTTGACCCTGCAATGGCACTAGTAAGTAAGTAAGTAAGATAAAAAAAAAAAGGGGGTGGGGAGCAGTATTGGAAGGGACTTTTTTGTAATATACATAGATATCTATGTATATCTATACATGTTTATATCTATCTGTTTATCTGTCTGTCTGTCTGTCTATCTAGATCTATATCAATATATATTGTGGTGATAAAAGTAAAAATTAAGGGAATGCCCATAAAGTGGGGAGTGATTGAACAGGTTATTGTATATGATTGTGATTACTATTGTGTCACAAGAAATGTTGAACAGAATGGTCTCAGATAAACTTGGGAAGACTTTTAGGCACTAGTATAAAATTTAGGCAGTACAACTTGAATAACATTGTATACAGTAATAGAAATATTGTAATGATCAGCTATGAAAGACCCTGATCAAGTCTATAATCTAAGACAATTCTAAATGTCCAATGACAAAAAATGATATCTACTCTAGAGAAAGAACTGATCAATTCAGTGTTCAATAAAGCATAGTTTTCCACTTTATTTACATATTGTGTGTGTGTGTGTGTGTGTGTGTGTGTGTGT
Source organism: Sarcophilus harrisii (assembly GCF_902635505.1). Lineage (NCBI taxonomy): Eukaryota > Metazoa > Chordata > Mammalia > Dasyuromorphia > Dasyuridae > Sarcophilus > Sarcophilus harrisii. Next base: position 178,766,063 of record NC_045429.1, on the reverse strand, counting down.
GTTTTAATTTTTAACAGGACTAAAATGGAAATATTTTTTGCATGAATCCATGTGTAAATTTATTTCATAGAAATTGTCTTTGTAATGGTTTGAGGTGGCCAGAAGGAGATACAGAATTTGGAACATAAAATTAAAATAAAAAAAGAATGTAAAAAATAAATATTCTATTATAAGGCCATTATAGGACAGATAGTAGAAGAAATTCGAAAATATATGTAAGTTATAATTACATTAATAAACCAAACATTTTAAATAGTTTTTTAATGTTAAAATAGGAACATGATTTTTAAAAATATCTTCTATGTTGTAGTTAATGTTCTAGTTCTAGAGTTTGATACAAAGTTTCTTGGTGTGTTAATTTTCGGATTCCTTTACAAGTTGAATATATTTAAATGCCAAAGAAAATTACCTATGTGACTCTGGAGGCAATAGGAGAACACTAGATACTTTTTTATTGAAAGAGCAATGACATTGTCTGACTTGTGTTTAAGAAAAATCAGTTTAGTAGAAATGTAGAAGCTAGATTAAACAGCAGAAGTGAGGTAAGGAGAACATTTAGAACAACACTGCAATAATTTATATGGTAAAAGAAGAAAACCTGAACCAAGAGGATAATTATACAAGTGGGGGAAAAAAGAGGATTGTTGCTAGAACTGTTGCAGTTAAATCTTTTTTTTTTTTTAATTTAATAGCCTTTTATTTACAGGTTATATGCATGGGTAACTTTACAGCATTAACAACTGTCAAACCTCTTGTTCCAATTTTTCACCTCTTACCCTCGACCCCCTCCCCCAGATGGCAGGATGACCAGTAGATGTTAAATATATTAAAATATAAATTAAATACATAATAAGTATACATGACCAAACTGTTATTTTGCTGTACAAAAAGAATCAGACTCTGAAATATTGTACAATTAGCTTGTGAAGGAAATCAAAAATGCAGGTGGGCATAAATATAGGGATTGGGAATTCAATGTAATGGTTTTTAGTCATCTCCCAGAGTTCTTTCTCTGGGCATAGCTGGTTCAGTTCATTACTGCTCCATTGGAAATGATTTGGTTGATCTCCTTGCTGAGGATGGCCAGGTCCATCAGAACTGGTCATCATATAGTATTGTTGTTGAAGTATATAATGATCTCCTGGTCCTGCTCATTTCACTCAGCATCAGTTTGTGTAAGTCTCTCCAGGCCTTTCTGAAATCATCCTGTTGGTCATTTCTTACAGAACAATAATATTCCATAATATTCATATACCACAATTTATTCAGCCATTCTCGACTTGTTTCTAGTTTCTAGCCACTACAAAGAGGGCTGCCACAAACATTCGTGCACATACAGGTCCCTTTCCCTTCTTTATAATGTCTTTGGGATATAATCCCAGTAGTAACACTGCTGGATCAAAGGGTATGCACAGTTTGATAACTTTTTGAGCATAGTTCCAAACTACTCTCCAGAATGGTTGGATTCGTTCACAACTCCACCAACAATGTGTTGCAGTTAAATCAATAATGATTTGGAGCCATGAATAATATAAAGATTGTAAACAAGTATGTCTGGAAAGATAATGATATCCTAAGTAGTAATAGAAAAGTTCTGGATACAGGTCTTTTTTAGATAATGACATATATTAGATATATTAATATTGAGATGCCTGCAAGATATCTAGTTTATAATATAAAAAATGCCATTGGTGATATAGGATTGGAACTCAAAAAAGAAATTTGAGAGTCTTTGATGTACAGATGATAACTAACTTCAAATGGGGTGATGATGTTATCAAGTAAAAGATTGTACTGAGAAAAACAATTATTAGGAAACAATAATTTGGGCATATCCAGAGTTCCTTCCTTTTTCTTATGTTCTTGTTTCAAAAATTCAGTCTCTTGAGAGACATGATTGATAAGATTGGATTAACTTTCTTCTTCAGACCCCACCCAACTACTGGGTCATTGTGCTTTACTCTGATTTAAGTGGGAATAAATTCATTGAATAGATGGTCCAAGGTACGAGGTAACCTAGAAATAAATGACACAATCGTGTTAATTTGAATGGGTTCAGTCCCTTATTGCAATATTCACTATTTCATTAATTGTTATCTAATTAGATTTGATTGTCTCTATCAGTAACACTCCTCTTTCTTTCTTTCTTTGGTACTTTTTTATTTTCAAAATATATGCCGATTGTTTTCAACATTCACCCTTGCAAAACCTTATGTCCCTTCTTCCCCCCACCACTCCTTTCCCCTCACTCTTTTCCCCTCCCCTCCCTCTACCCCTTCCCTATAATGAATTTTTGTTAAGCATTTATACTTCTATTCAAATTTCCACACTTATCATGCTGCACAAGAAAACTCATATAAAGAAAAAAAAAATGAGAAGGAAAACAAAAAGCAAGCAAACCACAACAAAAAAAGGTGAAAAAATGATGTTGTGATACACATTCAGTCCCAACAGGCCTCTTTCTATCACAAGACTTATTTGAATTGGCTTGAATCACCTCAATGTTGAAAAGAGCCACATCCATCTGAACTGAACAACACATAACTTTGTTTTTGCTATGTACAATGTTCTCTTCATTCTACTCATTTCACTTAGCATGAGTTCATGTAAGTTTCTCTAGGCTTCTCTGAAATCATCCTGCTGATTATTTCTTATAGAAAAATAATACTCCATAATATTTATATAGCATAACTTACATAGCCATTCCCCAACTGACAGGAATCCACTCAGTTTCCAGTTGCTGGCCATTACAAAAAAGACTGATACAAACATTTTTGCACATGTAGATCCTTTAACCTTTTTTATGATCTCTTTGGAATATAGGTCTAGGAGAGACATGGCTGGATCAAAGGGTATGCATAGTTCTGTAGGCCTTTGGACATAGCTCAAATTATTTTCTGGAATAGTTGGAACATTTACAACTCCACTAACAATGGATTAGCATCCCAGTTTTCCCACATCCCCCCCAACATTTATCATTATCTTTTCATGTCATTGTAGTCAATCTGAGAGGTAGATAGAGGTAACTCAGAGTTATCTTAATTTGCATTTCTCTGATCAATAGGGATGTGGAACATTTTTTCATATGACTGAAAATGGTTTTAATTTCTTCATCTGAAAATTGTCTGATCATATCTTTTGACCATTTATCAATTGTAGAATGTCTTGAATTCTTATAAATTGGAGTCAATTTTCTACATATTTTAAAAATGAGATCTTTATCATAGCCCTTGGATATAGATTTCCCTCCCAGTTTTTTTGCTTCCCTTTTAATCCTGTCTGCATTGGATTTGTTTGGAAAATATTTTTTAATTTAATATAATCAAAATTATCCATTTTGTATTTCTACTATACTCTAGTTCTTCTTTGGCTATAATTCCTTTTTTTCTTCACAGATCTGAGAGATAGATTATCCTTTGTTCTACTAATTTGCTTATATTATCGCTGTTTATGTCTAAATCATGAACTCATTTCAACATTATCTTGATATAAGATGTTAGGTTTGTGTCAGTGCCTAGTTTTTGCCATACTATTTTCCAATTTTTCCAGCAATTTTTTGTCAAGAAGTGAGTTTTTAATCCCAGAAGTTGGGATGTTTGGTTTAACAAACACAAGATTACGATAATCATTGACTATTGTGTCTTGTGAACCTCATCTATTCCACTGATCAACTATTCTATTTCTTAACCAGTACCAACTGATATTGATGACTGCTGTTTTATAACATAGTTTTAGGTCTGATACAGCTAGACCACGTTCATTTGCATTTTTTCATTAATTCCCTTGGAATTCTTGACCTTTTATTCTTCCAAATGAACTTTGTCTTTATTTTTTCTAGCGCTGAAAAGTAGTTTTTTTAGCAGTTTGATTGGTATGGCACTGAATAGGTACATTAATTTAAGTAGAATTGTCATTTTTATTATATTAACTCAGCTTATGCATGAGCACTTGATATTCTTCCAATTGATTAGATCTGATGTTATTTATGTAGAAAGTGTTTTGTAATTGTGTTCATATATTTTTTGACTTTGTCTTGGTAGGTAGATTCCCAAATATTTATTTTAAATGGAATTTCCCTTTGTATCTCTTGCTGCTGGACATTTTTGGTAACATATAGAAATGCTGATGATGTATGTGGATTTATTTTTGTATCCTGCAATTTTGCTAAAGTTGTGAATTGTTTCTAGTAGTTTTTAAAATGATTCTCTAGGTTTCTCTATGTATAATATCATAACATCTGCATACCAGTGATAATTTGGTTTCCTCGTTATCTCCTCTGTCCTTTAATTTCTTTTCCCAAATTTAGGATTGCTAAAGCTAACATTTCTAATAAAATATTGAATAGGAATGGTCATAATGAGCAAACTTGTTTTATCCCTGATCTTATTGTGAATAAGATCAGTTTATTCCCTAGTTTATACCCATTATATGTGATGCTTGCTGATAGTTTTAAATAGATTATACTTATCACTTAAGGAAAAACTCCATTTATTCCTGTGCTCCATAGTGTTAATAGGAATGGATACTGGATTTTGTCAAGTGTTTTTGTTTGTTTGTTTGTTTCTGCATCTATTGAGACAATCATATGATTTGTATAAGGTTGTTTAGTTATATAGTGAATTATGCTAATACTTTTCCTAATATTGAACCTACTCTGCATTGCTGTTTTAAATCCTACTTGGTCACTGTATGGTGTTCTGGGGATAACTTGCTGTAATCTCTTTGCTAGTATTTTACTTAAGATATTTGCATCAAAATTCATTTGGGAAATTTGAGAGTAATTTTCTTTGTTGTGATCCCACATGACTGAGGTATCAGTATCATATCTGTGTCATAAAAGAAATTTGGTAGGATTCTTTCTTTCCCTAATTTTTTTGCATAGTATTTCATAGTTTGCATAGAATTGGAACTAATTATTCTTTAAACATTTTGTAGTGTTCACTTGTAAATTCATCTGACCCCGGAGATTTATTTATTTTTTGTAGTGAGTTGATTAATAATTTGTTCAATTTCTTTTTCTAAAATGGACTATTTAAGTAATTTGTATCCTTCTCTATTAATCTGTAAGTATTTACACATTTCTTAGATTATCAGATTTGTTGGCATACAGTTGGGCAAAATAACTCCTAATTATTGTTCTAATTTCCTCTTCATTGGTGGAAAGTTCACCCTTTTCATTGTTGATACTATTCCTGATTGTCTTCTTTCCTTTTTAAAATCAAATTAAATAAAGTTTTATCTATTTTATTGGTTTTTTTCATAAAACCAACTCTTTGTTTTATTAGTTCAATAGTTTTCTTACTTTCAGTTTTATTATTATTCCTTTTTATTTTCAGAATTTCAAATTTGGTATTTAATTGGGGAGGATTTGCCAGAAGGGCAGTATCCAGTTCAAGCAGGTCTGGTATCTTTAGATTATCACCAGATGATGTAGAGAGATCCAGAGAGTGCTGAATGGAAAGGGCCAAACAGACTAACTGCTTAGGGCAGAGGACTTGCTTGTATCTCTACATATGGAGAAGGAACTTGATAAATGTCAAGTTACTGTGTCTATCTTGTCCATTGGAGAAAGAGAAAAAAAGAGAAGACCCTCAAGACAAAGGAGAAGACCCAAGAAACTCAGTTGGTTCCATCTCTGACTATGTCTACCATTGAAAAAGCCTGGCAGTTAGCCTTATGTGTATGGCAATTGACTCATGAACATCAAAAATCGTTGTTAATGAGACTGTTGTAGGATTCCATAACTTGCTTGCAGGAATCATTGGATTCCCTGAGACATGATGAGACTCATATCAGACTTCAAAACCTTCAGGAATCATTGAATTCCTTGACACATGAAGTTATGAACAATAGATTGGCTTTGGACTATCTCTTGGTTGCTGCAGGAGGTATAGGTGTCATGAATTAATAGCTATTTTCTATACCTTCCTTCTGGAGCTCATGGAAGTCTTTTATCACATCCTGTTTATTACTATTGTTTGTTATATTGCTACTTGCCTGTGTGATTCCTCCCATGCTGATGGATTTAACTGCAGATGTATACCTGTTTCAATTAAAACAGAAGAAAGGGAAAGATGTAGAGGATCACAGATAGTGGGGGAACTCTGAATGGGGTATAAGACTCTTCTGCACAGAGGGAACCTGCTGACAATGTCTGGTTCAGTTCCCCATATCTCCTAAGGGCTTTCAGCCTTTCTGAGAAGTCAGGAGGTATTGACAACCTGTCTTATATTTGAAACAGAGTGATACCAAGTGGTAAAGAGTCATCTACATATAATAGCAAGTTGTTTATGTGGTCCCACATGTGCAGTATATAGTTAGTGCATATAATATATACAGTGTACTGTGGGTATAAGAATATATTATATAGTAGAAAGAATTTGGAATAAATGGACTCCATCTTTGACAATCCATGTGATTCTTGCCTCTTCACTCCTCTTCTAAGACCAAGGACTTGGGCTGGCATTGAGATCCTCCAGAGAGGTAGTCTAGACCCAACATATCATGTTCCTTATTGAAATGTTAACATTTTAACCTTTAAAAAAAATAAGTTTTTCCCTTCCCTTTTTATTTTTTTATACTTCCCTTGAGTTCTATATTTGAAGATCAAATTTTCTGTTCAGCACTGATCTTTTCATCAAAAATTAATGAAAATCTACAATTTCACTAAATATCTATCTGAAAGATAATGCTTAATTTTGCTGCCTACTTAAGGCTTCAGAACATGTTTATTTTCCCTCTGGAATATCATATTTCAAGCCCTTTGATCCTTTAAAGTGGAATCTGCTGGGTCCCAGGCAAACCTGATTGTGGCTCCTTGGTATTTGAATTGTTTCTGGATGCTTTCAATATTTTCTCCTTGATCTGATAATTCTTAAATTTAGCTATAATATTCTTTGGAGTTTTTATTTGGGGGTCTCTTTTAAGAGGTGGTAGGTGGATTTTTTTAATGGCTTTTCTATCCTCTGGTTTTAGGTCATCAGGGAATTTTCCCTGATATTTTTTGAAAGATGCTTTCTAGAGTCATTTTTTTTTTCATCATGGCTTTCAGGTAGTGCAGATATATTGTCTCTCCTAGATATATTTTCCAGGTCAGTTATTTTACAATGAGATATTTTACAGTTTCTTTTAATTTTGATTTGTTTAGTTTTGTTTAACTGATGCTTGATGTTTCCTTGTGCCATTCGCTTTGATTTGTTCAATTCTAATATTTAGTGTATGGTTTTCTTCAGTTAATTTTTTAAAAAAATATTTCTTTGCATTAGGACAATTTCACTTTTAAATGAGTTGTTTTGTTAATTCAAGGGTTTTTTTCCTATGCTTCAAATTCTGTTTTTCAAGGAATTGTTTTCTTTTTCTTTTTACCAGAATTATTTTTAAGGAGAAGGATTTTCTTCAGATCATTTGTGTATCCTTTTCCAGAGCTCTTATTTCCTTTCCCCATTTTTCTTCTAAAGTTCTTTTAAGACTTTTTTTTCAATTCTTCCAAGAGTATCTTATGAGATGGAGACCAATTTATGTCACCCTTTGAAGTTTCATCTAGAGATATTTTGCCTTTAGTATCCCCAATGTTTGAGATATGTTATTCCATGTCTCCATAAAAGCTAGTATAGTCGGAGCTCTTTTTGCTGTTTTGCTCATTGTTCAAGGTTTAGCTCTGCTCTTAGGGCAAAGGGGAGATTGTTACAAGATTCCTGTGTAGGTTATAGTGGCTTCATACTCTTCAGAGGCTTGTGCTGCTGGCTTAGTTCCTATATGGGTAGCCAAGGCCAAGTCCTGCTTGTTATGCTGGGGTTCAAAGGCTCATTGTTTATCTTCTATAGTTGTGTTGGTGGTCTCACAGCTAGTCTTCTAAATCCACTGACTTCTGAATCAGGATAGAGTAGCAAATGTTGCTGTACTTTGACTGAACCTCCAATTAGATTCTGTCACTCAAAACCCATTCAGACTGGTTTTGATCCAACCATTATGGAGAACAATTTGAAACTATATCCAAAAGGGCTATCAAACTGTGCATGCTCTTTGATCCAGCAGTGCTTCTACTGGGCTTGTATTCCAAAGAATTCATAAAGGAAGGAAAGGGACCCACATGTGAAAAAATGTTTGTGGCAGCCCTTTTCATAGTGGCAAGAAACTAGAAACTGAGTGGCTGCCCATCAACTGGAGAATGAATGAATAAGTTATGTATATGAATGTTATGAAATATTATTGTTCTGTGAGAAATGACCAGCAGGATAATTTCAGAGAGGCCTGCAGAGACTTACATAAACTGATGCTGAGTGAAATGAGGAGAAAAAGAAGGTCATTATACACAGCAACAACAAGATTATATGATGATCAATTCTGATGGATGTAGCACTTCTTAACAATGAGATGATTCAGATCAGTTCAAATGACCTTGTGATAAAAAGAGCCATCTACCTTCAGAGAGAAGACTGTAGGAACTGTATGTAGATCACAACATAGCGTTCTCACTCTTTTTATTTTTCTTGTTCAGCAAGATAACCATATACATATAAATATGAATGCATATATTGAACAACATATATTTTTATCATGTTTAACATATATTGTTTTACTTGCTATCTAGGGGAGGGAGTGGAGAGAAGGGAGAAGAAATTGGAATACAGGGTTTTACAAGAGTTAATGTTGAAAAATTATCCATGCATATCTTTGAAAACTAAAAAGCTTTAATAAAAAAAAGCTCATTCAGAGACTTGATCTGATTAGGATCTGAGGGAAGACAGGATGAGTTCAGACACCTGTTTATTCTCTGCCATCTTGGCTCCATCCAACACTTCTTATTTAACAACATATAAGCTATGACCCTGCTACCATGATAGTCTTTAGTTTAAAATAAAGGTAAACAAATAACAAACATGCTGGAATTATTAATAAAATGATTGAATTAACCAGAAATTGTGTCTCCTGAATTTTTAAAATGTCACACTAGAGAGGGAAGAATAGAAGACTTAAGGTTAATGTATATCTTACTTTTTGTTTTGATATGGATTAGTATTGGATAAGGAGGGAGAAAGCCAAGAGAAAGAAGTCACAAAAATAAAGAGAATTTCCCGGAGAAACAACACTAAATAATGGCAAAAAATACACAGAAACCAAGTATAATAAACATTAAGATAAAGACAGTATATAGAAAGGGAAATTTTGAAGACAATATTTTCAATTGATAAGGAAGTAAAAAGCCAGATTATATATTATATATAACAGGGCTTCTTAATTTTTTCCACCTACAACCCCCTTTTGCCTGAGAACATTTTATGCAGTTCTGGATATATAGGTATATAAAATAGGTATATAATCAAACATTTGAGTTATATTAAATCATAATTTCATAACCCTCACATTCAGTTATAAAACCCACATTTTTAAAAAGCTTTAGTTTAGAAGAAAGTGATAATAGAAGTGAAGATACTGGATAAAGAAACTTTTTTTCAAGAAAAAAATTAGGCTAATATAGGTACAAAAGAAATAAAATGATAGCTAGAAGACTGGCAGGATTTAGAGAGTTTTGGCTTTTGAAAGAAAAATTAGTATTTCTGTAGGAAAAAGAAAAAAATAGTTGATAGAAAGTATGAATATTAAAAAGGATGATAGTGGTATTTGTCTGCTGAAGATCACAGAAAGGAATAGGATTTATATGTAGAGATATGTAGAGATACTTGCCTTGACAAAAGAAGGACATTTGTTCATTATAACTGGAATAAAGAACATTTTGAGGGATATTGTTAATTAATTTCTAGGCAAAGAAAAGAAGAGAAGAAGGAGCTGACAGTTGTAATGTTATTCTTGGTTTTCTAGAGGTCTTGGGGCAGCCTTCTTTTTAGTAGAGTAATCACCACAAGAATAGCCAGGTGTTAAAGTCCAAAAGTCTTTATTGCCTCCTTCACTTGGTGTTCAACTAGCCAGTTCAGCTGGCCTTCAGATGGGACTTGGTTTCAGTAGAGAAAATGCAGGAGGATAGGCCACCAGAGTGGTGTGAAATGAAGTGGGTCTGAGTCCAAGGGTTTGTGCTTCAGCCTCCAGTCCTTTGTCTTCTCTGCCCTCTGAATCTGGCCGAGGCTCCCAGCTTATATGCTCTACATTGAGTATAAACCAATCATTATATCACTAGGAAACCATTATTTATTATAAGATTATATCAATCATACTGTACTTAGAGAACTATTAAACACCATGCTAAACTAGATAACCATTGTCTCATCAGTTCCACTGACTTGTGGAATCCTTGTTTCTAAAAAATTTAAAAAAAAATAAAAAAAAAAGAATACTTGTTTCAGAGTTCTGGCCCACAACAGACAGTCGTTGTGCTTTATTTTTTAAATTTGCATATCTCTTATCAATATTGATTAAGAGCTTTTTTCATATAACTAAAAATGGTTTTCATTTCATCATCTGAAAATTGTCTATTCATATCCTCTGACCATTTATCTATTGGGGAATGGCATGTATACTTACAATAGTTCTTTGTATATTTTAGAAAGGAGACCTTTATCAGAAATACTGGCTGTAAAGATTTCCCCTCAACTTTATACTTCCTTTTTAATCTTGTTTCTATTGATTTTGTTTGTGTAACGTCTTTTAAATTTAATGTAATTTTTTCATAATGTTCTCTAATTCTTCTTTGGTCATAAATTTCTCCCTTCTCCAAAGAACTAATAGGTAAATTATCCATTGTGCTCCTAATGTGTTCATGGTATCATCCTTTATGCCCAAAACATATATCCATTTTAACCTTATTTTTGTATGGGATGTGAGATGTAGGTCTATGCCAAGTTTCTGACATTTTATTTTCCAGTGTTCCCAGAAATTTTTGTCAAATAGTGAGTTTTCATTCTAGAATTTGGAGTTGGGGCTTTACCAATTACTAGATTGCTATAGGCCTTGATTATTGTGTCATGTGTATCTAATCTGTTACATTGATCCACCACTATTTCTTAGCCAGTACCAAATAGTTTTGATTACTGCTACTTTATAATATAGTTTTAGTACTGCTAAGTCACTATCCTTTGTAATTTTTTTTCATTAGTTCACTTGATATTTTTTACCTTTTGTTCTTTCAGATGAATTTTATTATTTTTTTCCCTAGTCCTATACATTGTGCTTTATTTTTTACTCGTGAAGTATAGGATGACATTATTTTCTGAAAAAGTGAAGAAAATGGGGGACTTGAAAAAAAAGTATATTTTGAAATAGCCTCTATGGGAATGGCATAGAGATTCAGTTAGGGAGGAGTGAAATGATTGTTTCCCTCTAGTCAGGATACAACTGAGATCATAAACCACAATATTATAGAGGGCCAACTCTTCAGTTCAGTCTTTTAAAGCCTTTATCATCAATCTGATATTGACCTATTTTTGCAGACATGCTTTATTCATGTTATTTCCTTTCAGTTGATTGAAGTAAGCCTACTTTTTCTTCATCAAACTCAACATACTATCTTGTGTCTTTGACTTCACAATTCTCCTTGCTTCTAATGAAAATCTCATCACCTTTGCCTCTCAGGATCTTTGCCTGATTTTTCAAGTTTTAGTTCACTCTTGATACTTATATAAAGTCTCTTTCCCGATCTCTTTAGTGATTGAGATATTGTAATTCCTTACATTATTTCCTATTTAGTTATCTTTTTACATATTGCATCTTCTGTTAAAAAGATTAGTTTATTATTTTGTATTTAATTTATACTTTAAAATATTTAACACATATTGGTCATCCTGTTATCTAGGGGAGGGCGTGGGGGTAAGGAGGGGAAAAATTGGAACAAAAGGTTTGGCAATTGTCAATGCTGTAAAATTACCCATGCATATAACTTGTAAATAAAAAGCTATTAATAAAAAAAAAAAGAAAGTTTAGTTTAGTTTAGACAGCATTGCTTTTCTTTGTGTGTATTTGATTTCTACCTCAGTGCCTTTCACATAGTAGATGTCTAACAAATATTTATGTTGAAATAAAATAATATGAAATGAATTATGTTTAAAGAGGTAAAGTAGGCTTAGAAGTCCACTAGGGCTATTTTACCCAATTCTTTAAAAGATATAATTTTATAAAATGTTAATATTTTGACAGCCAAAGGTTTTGTGGAAATCTCCTCAGACAGAATATCAGCTCTACTACTGCTTCTCATTTGGACTTTATTCATTTTTACTAAAGCTCAAAACTGAGTGTTAACATATATACATATATATGGAATTTGAGCACTGGTGAATCCTTGATATCACTTGACAGCTCCTTGATATTTTTTGGCTTGCCAAAGATCAGAACTATTTCTGGGTAGTAGGAAGCAATTATTTACATTCACTCAACTTGGAGTCACTGACTTCAGGGTTTTATTTATTTATTTATTTTTGTCAGAATCAGAAAGAATGTAGCATTTTTTATTACCCTGTAAAAGGCTTAGCTGTGAATTCATTCCACCAGAACATGGCAATATATAGTATGAAAAGATGCTAATTTAAGATGACATACTAAAACCACTTAGTGTTATATGATAAAAAACAAACAAGCACCTGAATATGAAAATGAATCATGTGAAAAAATGCCATGCTATAGATCTGGTCATATGGCATAATTTAGAAAAAGTAATAAAAAGAGAGTTTATCTCTCTGTCTTCTCACACTTTGAGAAATGAAGACTGCTAGTGTATGAATGTCAAAACTGATGCTTCCATAACTTATAGCTGATTTCTGAGAATTGCTGTGCCTATAAACTTAACCAAACTGTCCCCCAAATGCTTGATAAGCTCCCGACTGAGGCGAGTAAAGCTGATACCCAGACAATAGGCCCATTCTTAAAGAATTTCTCATTTGTCAGGATCTAGCTACCAGACCTAGAAATTACCTAAACTTGGAGAACCCAGAATCATTGACAAATTATAATGAGGAATCAAGGTAGTATTTTATTGGCATAAATATATATTCTAGCTTAATCAGATTACCATGGACTATTGTGTGATCTATAGATATTTCCTTTTTTTTCTCCTTTTTCTTTCTCTACATCATCTACTTTTATTTTCTTTTTCTTTAAAATGTTATTGCTATTTTCTGATTTTGAATGAACAAAATCTGTCCCTTCCATTTCCTGTGCAGCATTATTCTTTGTAAGAGTGAGCTAAAAATCAAAGTGGGAAAAAATAACAGTTCAGAAAAAATAAACTAACCAACACATCAATTGAATCTGAATATACACAATTGCCCGAATGTATATCATGTACCTCAAAGAAAAAAAGTAAGTTTATCATCTCATCTCCAAAGACAAGCATAGACATTAAAATTAAACAGTGTTTAGTTTCTCTTTTCCCCTCCTCCTCCTTTCTTTCTTTTTTCTTTCTTTCTTTCTTTCTTTCTTTCTTTCTTTCTTTCTTTCTTTCTTTCTTTCTTTCTTTCTTTCTTTCTTTTTCTTCCTTCCTTCCTTCTTTTCTTCCTTCCTTCCTTTCTCTTTTTCTTTATTTTTTCTTCTTCATATTGTTTTCATTGTACAATCTTATTTTCTTGCTTCTTTCATTCTGCATTAATTCAGTCATGTCACTTCTGAATTTTTCATATTCAAAATTTCTTATGGCATAGGAATATTTCATTATATTCTTGTAGCACAATTTGTCCAGCAATCACTCAATTGACAATTCTATTTCATTTCCTTTTTTTTTTAGTTATTAAAAGGCATCTATTAATACTTTAGTATTTATATAACCTTTTTTCTGTCTTCTACCTCTTTGGAGTATTAAGTCTGGGTCAAAAGGTATTTATCTATAATATGTGCTTTTTTAGCATAATTACAAAATGCTTTTTTAGACCTAATTGTGTACCAATAATGTAATAATATATCATCTTACAATTTATCTTACAATAATTAGGAGTTAATTTCATTTCTGATCCATTTCTAACTTTTTTCTTATTTTTCCTCTTTCTTCCATTTCTGTTTTCAGCCCACATACTGTTTCTTCTGGAGCACCACAAAATGACTTATTACATTAGATCCACAGGGAATGAGAGCATCTATATCTATGGTCCAAGACATTGGATCATAGAAGGAGTTGGCTCAAATCTTCATAGATACACTCTGTAAATCCTTATCGCACTCTATATATGTAGTGTTTCAACAGAAAAGAAAAAGTGATTTAAAATGACTAGTTGCAGATGATATTGTACTACAAATTTTATGGAGTAAGCACTATGCAAATTTATGTTTAAATAAAAATATGAATTACATTATCCTTACTTATATGAAAAATTGCTACCACTTAAGTAATCAATAAGAACTAGAGATGGTATCATTGAAATAATCTTAATTAACTCTTTTAACCTTTCCTATATATCTTGACTTTTTTACACAACTGTATGAACATTTCAATATATGTGAAGGTTATATAAACTCAAAGTCATTTATAAAATAATTGGAATCATGGAACTGCTTTTTCCTTAGGAACTCTTTTGCAATGGTACTATGGTACCCAGGCTAACCCACAAAAGCCTTTTTGACTTATATGACAGATAAAATAAGAATTATGGTAAGAAAAAGTTTGAGAATGAGTATAACCCTTATCCAGGTAAATCTAGTTATGTTTTTACCACGTGAAAATGGACTGCCACAACTCCAGGAATATAAGACTATGAAATATGGAATGTTGATCTCATCTACCATTTAATGAAAAGGAAAAGAGGCTTCTCAGGACCATGTTTTGTGTGAACAATAACTGAGGTTTTCTGACACTTATAGGAATTATTGAGAGACAGATAGAAATGCAACAATGGGATTTAAAAAATCATCCTCTATTATAAACCACTAGGGAGAAATAAAGTCTGATTTTAATGACTGTAATCTGGGAACAGCCCCCTTACCACCCTGCAGCTGTCTGTGGACAACAGGTTAAATCAGATCAGATTTATGAATTATTATTAGGTGAACCTATTACTTAATTTGCTTATCTTCTTAACCTTGAGGAAGAAAAAGGATAAGAACTCTAGGTATTAGAACCAGTTAACTCTTGAGTGTACTTTTTCTTGGTGGTTTTCTCTTTTTTCTAAATATCTCCTTCTATATGTTGTTGGGCAAGTTGTGACCCAATTTGTGCTGTAAGTGAGAGAACATCACAGGTTTAGGATTATGATGATGATTCAGTTTCAAAACTTTTAATAGATGCTTCTTTGACAATATCCTCTGAGCTCTTCCTTATTTTCTTCCAGTGTACCTATCATTCTATAATTCTGCATTTCTGACTTTGTAATTCTGATGTTCACTAGGTGTTAGATTAAATTTTATGGCATTCCCAAGAAGTACAAAATAGGCTAAAATAATTCCATGCTTCACTTGTAAACTCTTTCTTTCCACCATCATTGTTAGAAGCGTTGCCTGAATCTGTCTTTCATATTTATTACAGTCAAAGGTTCTCTGAGCTTTAGATGTTTAAATGGATTCTTTTGAAAAACCATTTCTATTTGAAAAGGAAAGACAAATTAAATATGGCATAACATGAAGTCAGGGAGAAATATATGAGTATGTCCAAAGATCTTGTCTGTTTTTAAGCCTTAACAACTTCAGAAGTATAAGTACTATACAGAAGTGCTTAAAATGTTGATCTATGTTTCTTAGCAAATGTAGTGTAACTACACTTGTGGATGGTACATCACTAGTCCAATAACTGTAAAAAATTTCACCAGTGGCTGTTCAATGACTGAAAGCATTATGTTTGTAATCCTATTCTTAAAACAATCCAAAGAGTGTAGCTTTGATGAGTCCATGACAGTTTTGATGTGGTCCTGCTAGAAAATGTCTAATAAAGATAGTTCAGGTGAATAAGGTAGCCAAGCAAGAAGAAATCATGTGTAGAACCATAAGTATGAGAAAGTGCCATGTAGAATAAATTATGAAATTTAGTCATATGCATAACCCAGTGCATAAGTGTGCCCCATATTGTTAAAATTAAATATGTATTGTTAAAACTTCATAAAGCTAAAGATAATATAGATATTTAAAAATTAAAGATAATTTAAAGATATTAAAGATAAAACATAATCAAACTTCCAAATGATGTTTTTGTAAGTTTGTAGCATTTTTCTTGTGAAATTATTAAAGCATAAATCTGCCCCAAGACTTTGACAAACTCAATCTAATTCAGCAGACATATCCAAATCCATTTTCCAGAGAGCTGGTTTTTTTCCAATTAGAAATGAGCATAAGGGCGGAGCCAAGATGGCGGAGAAGACACACGCGACTTTCTAAGCTCTTACCCTCTTTATCAATATTATATCGAGCCTCAAAAATAGTCTTGACTGCTACAATTCGTAAAGATAAGAAGTAGAACAACTCACCGGCCGAAGAAAATCTGCAGTCTCGCCAAAAAAGTTGGTTCCGGGCCAGGGGAGATCGGCAGATCGGGGAGAAATTAGGTTCCGAGGAGTCTCAAACCGAGGGTGAAAGCACAGATCTCAGCACAAGCTGCAGCCCCAACCCGCAGTACGGTGCTTCTCCCTTAGTAGTTGTGATCCTGCACAGCAGGAGGACGAGCCCAGGTTAGCCTCCAATCTGCGCAGTGGGGAGCTCGGCTAGGGGCCATAGAGCTTTTCCAGGGCGATTTGCATCAGGCAGAGACGCTGGGCAGAGTTTGGCGGTCTGCGGTCTGTGGTCTGCGGTCAGCTGCTAATACTCACAGTCCCACAAGAGGCTCCGGCCTGGGGCAGTGACACTTTCACCCTTAGTCTCTAGCCGAGGGCAATCGCTAATCCACTCAGCCCTACTAAACCGTTTGATAGCTCGGCCAGTGCTGAATCCACTTCCTGTTGGGGGAAGGGAAAACTCTCACTCAGAGCACTCCCATACCTCGGAGCCGGAAATCGGTGTAAATCTTTCCCTACTCTGCAGAGGAAGCTGGTAACCCCCTTGCCTAGGAGACCTACCCTAAAGGCTTTAAAACATGAATAAAAAGATGAAAAGAACGATCGACAGCTTCTATGCAGAAAAGAGCAGGTCAGCAAACCTGAAGAGACCTCAAACAGCAAAAATGCATCAGACTGTCCTCCTTTACATAATGCTCTCAAGAAGAGACCATTAAAAGTCTCAAAAGAGAGTTAGAAGATAAATGGGGAAAGGAAGAGAAGCCTTACAAGAGAGCAACAACTTCCTGAAATACGAATTGAAAAGTTAAAAATTTCCAGGAAGTGCAAATTGGTGAATTGGAAAAAATAAAAAATCACAGGAAAGTAAGAATTGTGAATTGAAAAATAAAGAATTCACTAGAAAGTAGGATCCGTGAATTGTAAAGACAAAGAACACTTCAAGAAAGTAGGATCTGTGAATTGAAAAGAAAATAATTCACTAAAAAAAATTAGTGAAATGGAAAAAATTCCACAGACCAAAACAATACATTCAAAAACTCAATTGGACATATACAGAAAGAAGTAAAAAAGCTAATGAAGAATATAATTCTTTAAAAATTAGAACTGAACAAATTGAAACTAATGATGCATTGAGACAGCAAGAATCAGTCAACAAAACAAAAAATGACAAACTGGAAAAACCATGAATTATCTATTGCAAAAACGACAGACTTGGAAAAATAGATCTAGGAGACATAATCTGAGGATTATTGGACTTTCCGAAAACTATGATGAAAAAGAGCCTAGATACTATTTTACAAGAAATCATCAAAGAGAACTGCCCAGATGTAATAGAATCAGAAGGTAAAATAGGCATTGAAAGAATTCATCGAACACCTTCTGAAAGAAACCCTAAAATAAAACCCCAAGGAATATTGTGGCAAAATTTCAGAACTATCAGATTAAGGAAAAATTTTACAAGTCAGCCAAAAAAAAACCATTTAAATACTGAGGTGCTCAAAAGGATCACCAAGATCTGGCTGCCTCTACATTAAAGGAAAGAAGGGCCTGGAATATGATATTCCGAAAGGCACAAGAACTTGGGATGCAGCCAAGAATAAACTACCCAGCTAAGCTGAGCATTTTCTTCCAGGGAAGAAGATGGACATTTAATGAAACAAATGAATTCCATTTGTTTCTGAAGAAAACCAGAATTAAACAAAAAATTTGATCTCCAAGAATAGAACTCAAGAGATGCAGAAAAGGTAAAAATAACTCTTGAGAATTGTATTTCTGTTGTGATATACAAAAAAATACATGTAAAATTTGATAGTACTGATATAACATAAAAAAGGGAAGTAGATATGGAAAAGGGATGATGGCAGAATAAGGTGGGAAGGAGGGATAAAGAGGGAAACCACATCCCACAAAGAGGCTAAGGAAACTTATCATATCTGAGGGAATTTAGAGAGGGGAGGAACATTGTGGAATCTTACTCTCATCAGAGTTGGCTCAAAGAAAAAATAATTGACATTTGTTTTAGAGAAAATTCTCTCGCCTCATTAAAAACGGGGAGAGGAAAAGGGAAAAGAAAAAGAGTAATAAGGGAAGGAAGGGGAAAGACTCAAAGGGGAGGGAGGGATTATAAAGAGGATAAACCATCGTGATACAAGAGGGGTAACATAAGTTTAAAGGGAAAGAGGGTTGGGGAGGCAAGAATAAGTAAAGCACAATCTGGGGTTATTAGGATGGCAGGAAATACAGATTTAGTAATTCTAACCGTAAATGTGAATGGGATGAACTCCCCCATAAAGAGGAGGCAGATAGCAGACTGGATCAAAAGTCAGAACCCTACAATATGTTGTTTACCATGAAAACAATCTAAAGCAGGGGATAACATATAGAGTAAAGGTAAAAGGCTGGAGCAAAATCTATTATGCTTCAGGTGAAGTCAAAAAGAGGGGTAGCCATCCTTATCTCAGATCAAGCAAAAGTAAAATTGATCTAATTAAAAGAGATAAGGAAGGAAACTACATCCTGCTAAAGGGTAGCATAAACAACGAAGCAATATCAATATTAAACATATATGCACCAAGTGGTATGGCATCCAACTTCCTAAAGGAGAAGTTAATAGAGTTGAAAGAAGAAATAGACAACAAAACTGTAATAGTAGGAGATCTCAACCTTGCACTCTCAGAATTAGACAAATCAAACCACAAAACAAATAAGAAAGAAATTAAAGAAGTAAATAGAATATTAGAAAAATTAGGTATGTTGGATCTTTGGAGAAAATTGAATGGAGATAGAAGGGAATATACTTTCTTCTCAGCAGTTCATGGAATCTATTCAAAAATTGACCATATATTAGGACATAAAGACCTCAAAATTAAATGCAAGAAAGCAGAAATAGTAAATGCTTTCTTTTCAGATCATGATGCAATAAAAACTACATTCAACAAAAATTAGGGAAATAGACCAAAAAGTAATTGGAAACTAAACAATCTCATCTTAAAGAATGATTGGGTGAAGCAGCAAATTATAGATACAATTAATAATTTCACTCAAGATAATGACAATGATGAGACATCATACCAAAATTTGTGGGATGCAGCCAAAGCGGTAATAAGAGGAAATTTTATATCCTTAGAGACTTACTTGGATAAAACAGAGAAAGAAAAGATTAATGAATTGGGCTTGCAACTAAAAAAACTAAAAATAGACCAAATTAAAAACCCCCAATCAAATACTAAATTGGAAATTCTAAAATTAAAAGGAGAAATTAAAAATATTGAAAGTAAAAAATCTATTGAACTAATTAATAAAACTAAGAGTTGGTTCTATGAAAAAGCCAATAAAATAGATAAGCCTTTGGTAAATCTGATTAGAAAAGGAGGGAGGAAAATGAAATTAGTAGTCTTAAAATGAAAAGGGAGAACTTTCCACCAATGAAGAGGAAATTAGAGAAATAATAAGGAGTTATTTTGCTCAACTTTATGCCAATAAATTTGATAACCTAAGGAAATGGATGACTACCTCCAAAATAGAGACTTCCCAGACTAACAGAGGAGGAAGTAAATTGTTGAATAGTCCCATTTCAGAAAAGAAATAGAACAGGCAAATAAACAACTCCCTAAGAAAAAATCCCCAGGACCAGATGTATTTACATGTGAATTTTACCAAACATTTAAAGAACAATTGGCCCCAATGCTATATAAATTATCTGATAAAATAGGGAATGAAGGAGTCCTACCAAATTCCTTCTATGACACAGACATGGTACTGATACCTAAACCAGGTAGGCTGAAAACAGA
Organism: Sarcophilus harrisii; assembly: GCF_902635505.1. Taxonomy (NCBI): domain Eukaryota; kingdom Metazoa; phylum Chordata; class Mammalia; order Dasyuromorphia; family Dasyuridae; genus Sarcophilus; species Sarcophilus harrisii. Next base: position 178,745,926 of record NC_045429.1, on the reverse strand, counting down.
GAAAGAAAATTATAGACCAATCTCCCTAATGAATATTGATGCTAAAATCTTAAATAAGATATTAGCAAAAAGACTACAGAAAATCATCTCCAAGATAATACACTATGATCAAGTAGGATTTATACCAGGAATGCAGGCTGGTTCAATATTAGGAAAACTATCAATATAATTGGCCATGTTAATAACCAAATTAACAAAACCATATGATCATCTCAATAGATGCAGAAAAAGCATTTGATAAAATCCAACATCCATTCCTATTAAAAACACTTTAGAGTATAGGAATAAATGGACTTTTCCTTAAAATAATCAGCAGCATCTATTTAAAACCATCAGTAAGCATCATATGTAACGGAGACAAACTGCAACCATTCCCAATAAGATCTGGAGTGAAACAAGGTTGCCCACTATCACCGTTACTATTTAATATTGTATTAGAAACGCTAGCTATAGCAATAAGAGCTGAGAAAGAGATTAAAGGAATAAGAATAGGCAATGAGGAAGCCAAATTATCACTCTTTGCCGATGACATGATGGTATACTTAGAGAACCCCAGAGATTCTGCTAAAAAGTTATTAGAAATAATCCAAAACTTTAGCAAAGTTGCTGGCTATAAAATAAACCCACATAAGTCATCAGCATTCTTATATATCACTAACAAAATCCAACAGTCAGAGTTACAAAGAGAAATTCCATTTAAAGTAACTACTGATAATATAAAATATTTAGGAATCTATCTGCCAAGGGAAAATCAGAAACTTTATGAGCAAAATTACAGACCACTTTTCACACAAATTAAGTCTGATCTAACCAATTGAAAAATATTAAATGCTCTTGGATAGGGCGAGCAAATATAATAAAGATGACAATATTACCTAAACTAATCTATTTATTTAGCGCTATACCAATCAGACTCCCAAAAACTATTTTAATGACCTAGAAAAATAACAACAAAGTTCATATGGAAAACAAAAGGTCAAGAATTTCAAGGAATTAATGAAAAAATCAAATGATGGTGGCTTAGCTGTACCAGATCTAAAACTATATTATAGAGCAGCAGTTACCAAAACTATTTGGTATTGGCTAAGGAATAGATTAGTTGATCAGTGGAATAGATTAGGTTCAAGGGATAAAACAGTCAACAAATATAGCAACCTAGTCTTTGACAAACCCAAAGATCCCAGCTTTTGGGATAAGAACTTACTGTTTGATAAAAATTGCTGGGAAAATTGGAAACTAATATGGCAGAAACTAGGCATTGATCCATACTTAACGCCGTACACCAAGATAAGGTCAAAATGGGTTCATGACCTAGGCATAAAGTATGAAATCATTAATAAATTAGAGGAACATAGGATAGTTTACCTCTCAGACCTGTGGAAGGGGAAGGTCTTTATGACCAAAGCAGAACTAGAGATCATTACTGATCACAAAATAGAAAATTTTGATTATACTAAACTGAAAAGTTTTGTACAAACAAAACTAATGCAGACAAGATTAGAAGGAAGCAATAAACGGGAAAATATTTTTACAGTCAAAGGTTCTGATAAAGGCCTCATTTCCAAAATATATAGAGAATTAACTCTAATTTATAAAAAATCAAGCCATTCTCCAATTGAAAAATGGTCAAAGGATATGAACAGACAATTCTCAGATGAAGAAATTGAAACTATTTCTAGTCATATGAAAAGATGCTCCAAGTCATTATTAATCAGAGAAATGCAAATTAAGACAACTCTAAGATACCACTACACACCTGTCAGATTGGCTAAGATGACAGGAAAAATAATGATGATTGTTGGAGGGGATGTGGGAAAACTGGGACATTGATTCATTGTTGGTGGAGTTGTGAACGAATCCAACCATTCTGAGAGTAGTTTGAACTATGCTAAAAGTTATCAAACTGTGCATACCCTTTGATCCAGCAGTGTTACTACTGGGATTATATCCCAAAGAGATTATAAAGAAGGAAAGGGACCTGTATGTGCACGAATGTTTGTGGCAGCCCTTTTTGTAGTGGCTAGAAACTGGAAACTGAATGGATGTCCATCAGTTGGAGAATGGCTGAATAAATTGTGGTATATGAAAATTATGGAATATTACTGTTCTGTAAGAAATGACCAACAGGATGATTTCAGAAAGGCCTGGAGAGACTTACACGAACTGATGCTGAGTGAAATGAGCAGGACCAGGAGATCATTATATACTTCAACAACAATACTAGATGATGAACAGTTCTGATGGATCAGGCCATCCTCAGCAACAAGATCAACCAAATCATTTCTAATGGAGCAGTAATGAACTGAACCAGCTATACCCAGAAAAAGAACTCTGGGAGATGACTAAAAACCATTACATTGAATTCCCAATCCCTATATTTATGTACACCTGCATTTTTTATTTCCTTCACAAGCTAATTGTACAATAATTCAGAGTCTGATTCTTTTTGTACAGCAAAATAATGTTTTGGTCATGTATACTTATTGTGTATCTAAGTTATATTTTAATATATTTAACATCTACTGGTCATCCTGCCATTTAGGGGAGGGGGTGGGGGGGGTAAAAAAAAAAAAGAAGGATATTATGTCTCCAAAGAAATAAATGATAAATTAGGAGTAAAAAAAAAAAATCACAGCTTTTTATTTTTCAAAATATGTGCAGAGATAGTTTTCAAAACCTTATATTGCAAATTTTTCTCCCTTGCTTCTCACTTCCCCCACTTCCTACATAACAAGTAATGTAATTTAGATTAAACATGTTCAGTTCTTCTACACATATTTCTACATTTATCATCCTGCAAAAGAAAAACCAGATTAAAAGGGAAGAAAGAGAAAGAAAAAACAAGCAAACAAATAACAACCATCACAATTGAAAATGAGGTCAGTGATCAGTATCTTTTCAGCATCAGAGAAAATGTAAACTATCATAAGTTCCACTTTTGTTTACAGAATACAGACATAATGTCTTTATTTTCCTTGTTGGTAAAAAAAAAAATAGTAATAAAATAATGCAACTTTCCCCCATGTTTCTTTTGATGGCTATCTTCCAAGTTATAATGATGTGATCTCAAGATAACTTTTTCCAGTTTGTTTTCAAATGAAGTTTTTCTTAAATTGATACTATCATCTTTTTCATTCTCTTTCATTTTTCATATAAATTCATCTGTGGATAGATTTATAAAAAGACATATATAATTTTATATACCTATCAAACATCTCTATAGAGATACATCTATAAATATATGAGTATGTAGACACATACATATATTTATGTGGTAGTGTATATTTTGTGAGTCCTCATTGTCATGGATGTATTAGAATATGATCTAGTAGTGTGGGACAAATAAGGCAAGAAGAAATTCCATTAATAATCTGTTACCTGAACTTTATAAATTGTGGGGACTAAAATTGTAACTGTCTTACCAGCAAAACTATCCAAATCCTCTCTTGAAAACTTCCTATTAAATACTTATATTTAATTCAGTTCAGTTTTTCCTTTCTAATATTTGTTAAGAATTTCCTTTCTAATATTTGTCTGAAGCTTGTAAGATGAGAAGAGGCAAAGAAGCTGCTTTAATGGTTGTTCATTTGTGTATTCAGTGCAGATTTATTGATATGAATGATAACCTGTCATGCTAAGTGTTTATGGAATGTAAAATTAAATATACATTTAAGACTGTTTTACCTAATATCACTAATGTAGCAGATGATCTGATATGTGTCCAGTTGGGCTTACATGCAAAATAATTTTCTCCAGGTCCAGAATGTGCCCACCTGAGAAAATACCTTTTTTTAATTCAAGTTTTTTTTTTATTTACAAAACATACACATAAATAATTTTTTCAACATTGACCCTTGCAAAATTTTCTGTTTCAAATTTTCCTCTCCTTCCTCCAACTCCCTCCCCTAGATGGCAGGTAGTCCAATACATGTTAAATATGTTACAATATATGTTAAATTCAATATATGTATACATAGTTATACAATTATCGTGCTGCACAAGAAAAATCGGATCAAGAAAAAAAAAACTGAGAAAGAAAACAAAATGCAAGCAAACAAAACAGAAAGAGTGAAAATGCTATGTTGTTGCACATACTCAGTTCTCACAGTCCTCTCTCTGGGAATAGATGGCTCTCTTCATCACTGAGCAATTGGAACTGGTTTGAATCATCTTGTTGTTGAAGAAAACCATGTCCAACAGAATTGATCATCATATATTTTTGTTATTGCCATGTACAATGATCACCTGGTTCTGATCAGTTCACTTAGAATCAGTTCATGAAGGCCTCTCCAGGCCTCTATGAAATCATCCTGCTGGTTGTTTCTTACAGAACAATAGTATTGCATAGCATTCATATACTATAATTTATTCAGTATTCTCCAATTGATGGTCATCCACTCAGTTTCCACTTTCTAGCCGCTACAAAGAGGGCTGACACAAACATTTTTGCACATGTGGGTCCCTTTCCCTCTTTTAAAACCTCTTTGGGATTTAAGCCCAGTAGAAACACTGCTGGATCAAAGGGTATGCACAGTTTGATAACTTTTTAAGCATAGATCAAAATTGCTCTCCAGAATGGTTGGATCTGTTCACAGTTCCACCAACATGTATTAGTGTCCCAGTTTTCCACATCCCCTCCAACATTCTTCATTATCTTTTCCTGCCATTTTAGCCAATCTGAGAGGTGTGTAGTGGTATCTCAGAATTATCTTAATTTGCATTTCTCTGATCAATAGTGATTTGGAGCACCTTTTCATATGACTAGAAATAATTTCAATTTCTTCATCTGAAAATTTTCTTTTTGTATCCTTTGACCATTTATCAATTAGAGAATGGCTTGAATTCTTATAAATTTGAGTCAATTCTCTACATATTTTAGAAATGAGGCCTTTATCAGAACTTTTGAATATAAAAATGTTTTCCCAATTTATTGCTTCCCTTCTGATCTTATCTGTATTAGTTTTGTTTGTGCAGAAACTTTTTAACTTAAATATAATCAAAATTATATATTTTGTGATAAATAATGATCTCTAGTTCTTCTTTGGTCACAAATTCATTCCTCCTTCACAGATCTGAGAGGCAAGCTGTCCTATGTTCTTCTAATTTGTTTATGATATCATTCTTTATATCGATATCATGGACCTATTTTGACCTTATCTTGGCATACAGTGTTATGTATATGTCAATGCCTTGTTTCTTCCATACTAGTTTCCAATTTTCCTAGCAGTTTTTGTCAAATAGTGAATTCTTATCGTCAAAGCTAGGGTCTTTGGGTTTGTCAGATACTAGATGACTATAGTCATTTGACTATTTTCTTCAAGAAACAACCTTTCATATTTTAAAAGATCATTTAAACACTAGCTGGCTTAGTAAAAATTTTGATGACAGAGATCTTGGTCTTATATTGTAAAACAACTTTAAGATTGGGGGGTTCTCTTTGGAAATGGTAGGATAAATGTAATGACTTTCGAATTTATGTTTAAGTACTCTAACCTCATAAAATATCCCATTTTTTATCTGATTGATTTTTATACACTACTTCACTTATGGGCTTCAGTATAATTCTTACTTGTGAAACATAGCTACATTTCTAGAGCTTGGCCCCAAATTTTCTCTTAGAAATTGTGAATATCTTAATTTCAGAAAACTGATTCCAAGAAGGGACTTTTTTTGAAATTTGCATATAGAACAGTTTATATAGATGCTTTCAAACCATGGTGAGTTTGCATATTGAACAGTTTGTATAGATACTTTCAAACCATTGTTAGTTAATTGTAGCAATTCTCTGAAATGAAATCTTTTAACTTGCAATGAAAGTAACAGGTCTGCTTTTCATGATGAAATTTCTCTTAATACTCATAGATTGTGTTCTGCTCATTTCCTAGTCAAAGAAACATAGATGTGCAATTGTGGACAGTGTTAATCAAGAAAGGCTAATTACTGATGATGAAATAAATAGAATAGAATAAAATAGAATCTTTCATATCTACGTTCATTTTTTCATATTATTCATACATTCATAAATTCATACACACATATACATGTGTATATAAGGAGAAACTGAGTGAAACTATTATGGTATGTATTACTCATATCTCCTGGATATTGTTTGTATATGTTTGTATGTGTGTGTGTGTTTTGTTTTGTGTATATTTTTTACATATATATGTGTATATTATATATATACACATATATATATATATATATATATATATATATATATATATATATATATATGCATATGGGTAGGGGTGTGTGCGGGTCTGGGGGTGTGGGTGTCACACAGCTAGTAAGTATCTGAGTCCAGATTCAAACTCAGGACTTTCTGACTCCAAGTTCAAAACTGAGTCACTAAGCTAGTGACTATCTAGTTATATAATCTAATAATATATATGCATATATATAACTATACGTACTTATGAATGCATATGCACAAATACATTTATATTGTTGTACTCATAAATATATATTTGTATGCAAATGTGTATATGTATTACCAAATGTGTACTCATGCAATTTCATGAGATTACTGTAGAGTCTAAAAGATGCTTAGAATCAGATTTCAAATACTTATAAGCAATCTGACCATGTATTTGTTACATAATCTCTGAAATCCTCAGCTTCCTCATCTCTGAAAGGGAAATTATAAAGCTCCTTATCTTGCGGCACTGTTGTGAAGATCCAATAAGAGCATATGAATAAGTCATTTTGCAAAACCATAAAGTATATTGTAGAGGGCTGAAACTATTGAATTCAATGCACTGAGGTCAGGACTACTGAGCACTAGAGGCTAACTACTGATTGGACAATGCTCTATGGGCATATGCTTGGAAAATGGTCCTTTCCACTATCTGTGCTGGCTCAATGATTGGTGTATAGAGGATTGTAGGAGGGACTAGGGAGTGGATTAAGACTAGCCAGGGACACACTCTAGGCAATAGACAGGGAGAAGGCACTTGCGGAGATTTTCTTCCATCCCCTTCACTTCTACCCCTAGAGACCAAAAATAAAGATGGACTTTTGCTTATCCTGACTCCAGCTGATTCTGGGGTGTACTGGGTGCTAGCACAGTCATTACATATATGATAGTATTCCTTTTCTCTGATAACAAAAGCGAACCAAATACAAAGAGAAAAAACACAGCAATTGAAGTTAAAGGATTTGGATTCAAATCCTGGGCTGACCTTTTACCACTTGTGTAATCAAAGACATAGCTAATCTTTCTGGTTTTTACTTTCCTCATCTGGGAAATGAGATGTTTAGATTATATGATTTTAAATTCCATTCTAATTCTAAGTCCAAGATCCTGTGAACAGTACCTCCCCCAGTCCACATCTTTCTCAGATGTCAGTAAGATAATTAGTCACTGATCAGTTTTATTATTTTGAGGTAAATTCATCTATTTGCAATGGACAATTTACTTGCCCAAACAGAACAAAAAGTAAAATATAGAATGCCTGAAATGCTTTATAAGGGAAAAAATCAATAAAACAAAATTAAACAGGAAATAGCAAAAAATCAGATGTTATTGGGTGTCTTAATATTTAATGACTTAATGATACTTGATTATTACTCTTTGCCACCAGGAAAAGTTCTTTCCAGAGGTGTAGGAGAGTCATCCACTTTTCTTATCACCCTAAATGACTTTGCTAAGAGGACAGCAGGTATCAATAAAACATTTTTGAAAGACAGAGGTACAGAGAGTTAGAAACAGTGAGAGAAGAGAGACAGAGAGAGACAGAGACAGAGTGAGACAGAAACACAGAGAGAAACAGAGACAGAGAGAAGGGAGAGCTGGGTAAACATTCCAATTATCATTTCCTATAAATTGCTTCTTTTTGATAAGTACCCAATTTCTCCACTCTGGGCCTCCTTTCTTTAAACAATGATGGCACTACAGGTAGAAAGAACATAAGTTCTTTTTTTTCCAAGGAACTCCAAATAGCATGAATATATCTTCTCAGCAAAGGGATTAAATGAGGTAAGTCAACCACTGATATGATATCAGCATGGCTTAAGTATGCCGTTATTTCAGCAAAACTGGCATTCTGTAAAAGACAAACTCTTTCCTTCCTTCAATTTGGTTGAAAAGAGTTTTTAGCATTTCAAATAAAGTCACATCTTTTCCCACCATGTAGTCATCCATCCCAAGGGCAAAATCTTATTTGTAGAGATTGGTAGCAGCTCTTTTTCTAATTTTCTACTGTGTCTCAATGTGTCAAGCATTGAAGAGGGACATAATTTGAAAGGCCATGTTTCAAACACAGAAAGCAAAAGAAAATTCTCCTTGAGACTTGCCCTCTGAAGGGGTCCATCAAAAGCTAGTTGAAGGAAATGGCAAATTTGTTTTGGAAACTAAACTGCACATATTTCCATGTAAATCTCATCTAGGTCCATTTAATTTATTCACAAATACACGCAAAATGCCCCTTTTTACATTGTATATACTTCTGACAGATGGTTCTTAGTATTCTTTTCAGGTATAAAAAGACAGGGATAAATGAATCTATTTCTTTTAATTCATATACTACTGTGACTTTCATCTTGAAGTAAAAGAATGCTCCAGCTGTCTATCTCTTTCTTGCTCCTGCTAAGAGACAACTCTTATTCGAATCAAATTGGTCTGTCCTCATAACTTAAGAGAAACTCCTACTGTTCAGAAATCAATTTTTGATACTCTCTCTCTCTATGTGTATATATATATATATATATATATATATATATGTATATATATATTCTATTCACATAAGTCATTTACAGTTTGGTTTTTCTTAGTAAAAAGTATTATTTCTAAACCTTACAAAACACAGATAATATTTCAGCATTTATTTGAAAAATACATGGACTTTCTCAATTCTAGAGGAAAATGGAATAGAATCATAATGTAGATAGGGAGATTTAAAATCACCTAAGTCTATAAACATTTACCTCTTCAAACAAATATACATCCAATTAATTTTAGCTACTTCTGACAATGATTCTATAATCTATAATCTCCCTGAGAACCCATTCTATTATCAACAATCTATCTGATTGTTGTTGTTTCAGAACTGTAATGACAGAGGTGTTTTCTCCAGTGAGAAAACTTCTTCTACCAATTCAAATTGCTAACCATTCTCCATCATTTATCATGAGAGAATTATCATGCATTGAGTGCCTTGGAACACCTAGACTCCAGTCTTTCTTCAAACACATACTGGTTCTGTCATCTTAGGAAAGTCATTTAACCTTTCTCCTTTTCTCAGGTAAATTTTTGAAAACTGAAATTGAAGGAAAACTGGAGTCAAGATAATTCCCTTGCATATAAAATCTCAACACTTCAGGCCAACAAGTAAATTCACTATCTCAACGTTAATAAAGAGTAATGAGCTCTTTTATTAATACCCATTTATTTTAATTTTTCATAACTTTGAATGCATGATTTCTCAATATTCTTAACCCATGATAAAAATCACTTCTTTTAGATTTTATTTTACAGATATAATAACCTTAGTTATTATATTATATTATTATTATATTATATTAGTTAACCTTAGTTCATTGTGAATATTTCAAGGTAAGAAAACCAAAGGAAGTTTGTTGGAATCTTTATAAATTGTTAAGTCATTAGAGTTGATAGAGACAATAATTGTCTAATTTAGCGTGGTTCAATATGATTGATTTGATTTTAGAAGGAGATATTTTGGGCCAGAACTTGAAACAAGGTACTAAGTACAACTAATAGAAACGATGCTTGTGTTCACACCTTTAGAGAGTTCATAGAAGCAAGAAATATTTAAGTACTCATTGGAGTTCACATGTTTGAGAGATTTCAGGGTTTAGAAAGAGATATCTGAATTCATACCTCCCTTAATCCCTGCCTCCAGAAGGTAGAGTCAGCCTTTTACACTCAACATAAATAGAGCTCCAGTGAGCTACTCGAGAGAGAGTTACTTGGGAACATTCCCAGGGGTGGGAGAATAGTACTCTGGAAGGAAGCCTACAAGCCCTCTCTTGAAGGCAAGAGAGATTCATTGCATCTTCCACCTTGGTGCTGGCTGGAGGCTGAAGGACAAACCTTTGGATTTGGAGACATTCGGAGGGAGCTCTTGGAACCAAGCAGAGAGATAGGCCTGAGCTAACCGGGTTATAATGAAGGACACAATAAAAGATCTGAACTTTTATCAGCTGGCTGTGATTTTGGATGATTATTTACTTGTAACTGAAACTAAAGTTGCCTCCAGAAACCTTCCCGAGAAACCTTCTTCCTCAGAGAGAACTATTATTATTTTAAAGAACAAAAACACGAACAGAAGTTCTCTTGAAATTATGTCTCTTTTGCTTTGGGGGATCATAATGAAACTAATTCCATTAGGCGCTTTATTTCATCCCATAGTTTTGAACTGCCCTTCCATATTGTTGCAATTTTTGTGTCTTCTGTTTTTGTTTATATGCAAAACATCATTGTGAATATGGTTGATTTCTTCTAATAATATAATCTAATGTCTTATTTGTGAATTTACTCTATCTTTAATGGTCTAAGACTAAGACAATTACTTAAGAATTAAACACAGATACAATGATAAGAAAAACAAGAACTACTTTTCTCAACAACAATTCTCTGGCATGCTCAAAATGAAAATAAGAAAAATATATTTTACTAGAGTATTAGATTTCAAAAAATGAAAAACTGACTTCTGAAGAACTGAAATAATTGACTTATACTTGACACCAAGAATGATACTGAATTTAAAGTGTATGTATAATTTCTTTTGAGACTCTTTAAAATGGTTTCATATACAGTCTTTAAGATTTTAAATCATTACTAACTAGAATTATTATATTTAAAGGAGAAGATATTCATTACTTTTCCTAAATAGAGTTAAAGCAAATGCCCAATTTCTGCTGATTAAAAAGCACATGAATTAATGATTTTAGAAATAAAATACTCTGCTCTCATATTTACCCAAGGCCAAAATACCACCTTAAACAGAGGCAGCACAGAATATAATAAAGTATTTTCTTTTGGATGATTGAAATTCAATTTAGTATCAGGATTAGTAATTTATTATGTATAACTTTCTAATTTCAAAGAATACCTTTTTATTATTGAAGCCAATAGTATATTTACTCTTAGTAGCATTCTATTTACCAGTGGCTTAGAAGAAAAAACACAGGATTTAGGAAGGCTAAATTCTATAGTAACAAACTCCAATAAACTAGCAAATTCTTACATTATACAAAAATTTTGGAAATCTTTACAATTCTTGAAATAAGAGAGATTTTCTATTTATAGATATATGTATGTTTTCATTGTTTATTTTGAATTTTTCCTATGTGAGAGTCATATGTGAATCAGAAAAAACTGTTTCCCATGCATAATTTGTGAAGTCTGAGCTAGCTCCCTGGAGAGCCTCAGGGTCAGTCAGAGTCAGGATAAGTAAAAGTCCTTGATCTTTGGGGGGGAGGGAGTGAAAGAAGCAGGCAAACTGCTATGAGGCTTGCCAATAATGTATCCTGGATTCTGTAGTCCAAAGTCACCAACTTCTTTCCTCCTTGTCCTGCTGTAAAGTGACTCTGGCCTCTGTCCTTCCACCAGCTAATCCTTGACTATGATTATCTTAACAACAAACATTCACCCAGCATCAACTGTGTGAAGAGCTATTTATCCAAACATATGCTAGTAGAGTCATGTCTCATAGCAAATAGGTAATTAGCCTTCAGTATTCAGTAGTCTAATTCAAATACACATATTCAAAGTTTCAGCCCTCTACATAATTTGATCAATGACTTGGTGGGATAAAGATCCAGATCAAAATCAAATTAGGAAAAAATGAGAAGATATGACAAGCAATTTTAAAAGTCCAAATTGAACTGAAATCAAGCTATTTATGTTAAAAAAAAAATAGAAAATAGACAAAATAATAGATAATGACACAATTTTTACTTATTTCCTAAGTGAATTTTATTTAATTCAATTATCCATCTAGTAAACTGAAAGCATTTAGAAACTTTCTGGCATAGTATAATTTAGGAATATGACAAAGTAATATGGCAAACAAAAGCTACAGATATTTATAAATTCATGTTTCTTCAAATTTTTTATTCCATCACTCAACAACCATTTGTCTGAGCATCTATTACATAGTGGATAATATTCTAGGATTTAGTAAATTTTATTCTGACACATAAAATGCTAATTCATAATTCTGTTATATTTTCAATCAAAAAATTAAACAAAATGATATGACATAAAGATTATGGCTAGAAACATATAACACTTAATTTTTTATAATTTACCACTTCTTAAGAGAAAAAAAAATGTTTTAAACACAATCATTTGAAGCCCCCAATGGATTATCTTTTACCTGTAGAATTTTGGCATTTTAATAGTGTCTTAACATGCCTTAATATAAGCATTATCTTGATTATGTGTTAGTTTCAGGTTTTTTTGTTTTTTGTTGTTGTTGTTTTGTTTTGTTTTCTTCTATATCATTTTTTATTTTTCTACATTTCTTTGTAATTTTTATGGGAGGTGACTAGAACTATGTTGTACATAGTAACAACAGCATTGTAAGCTGATAAACTGGGATGCCCTTGGCTCTTTTTGACAATGAAATCTTTTCAAGTTCCAGGGAACTTGTGAAAAGTGAAAATAATATGCTTTGATCCATATTCAGTATCCATGGTTCTTTTACTGGACATTTACCATCCTTAGTCTATTGAAATAATCTTGGATCACTGTATTGTTGAGAAGAGCAATTTTATTATAGCTCACACAATGTTGCTGTTACTGGGTTCACTTTTTTTTCTTGTGTTGTTCTCCTTTGTTCTAATATTTTCTTTCACAACATGACTAATATGGAACTACATTTAACATGATTGTACATGCATAACCTATATATGTCCCATTTAATAAGATTTTTATTTTTTTCCAATTACATGAAAAGATAGTTTTAAATATTAATTTTTGTAACACTTCAAATTCCCAGTTGTTCTTTGTCCCTCCCCCATCTCCCCTGTCCCAAGACAGCAAGGGTCATCTAGTGCAACCCTTAAATTTATAGATGAGGAATTTGTATCCCAGACATATTTGCCCAAGGATACACTATTAGCACAAGAATGTAATAAAAACATCATTCCAACTCCAGCCCTATGATTCCATGTTCAGTTTACTTTCAACTATAACACCTATTAGATAGACTCAACTCCTTTTCCTACTGTGGTCTCCATCTTGCTCTTGTAAAGGGAAGAGGTGGAGAGGAAAGGGAAAAATCTGGAACTTGAAATGTTCCAAAAATAATGTTGAAAACTATGTTTTTATGTAATTGGAAAGAATAAAATCTTATTAAGAGCAAAAAAATTAAAATTTAGCAAAAGCAATATAATCTGACTTCCAATTACTAAAAAAAAAAGAATGAAAAAAATGATGAAAAATAAAAAGAATCAATTATATCAAAATACCTGAACATATTTGCAATACTAAACATCTCTGAACCTCTAAACTCTGGAAAGAAGCAGAGGGATATTTTTTCTTTTTTTTTTTTTAATTGGGATATTTTTTTCTTATATCCCTTTGTGGTTTCATGATTATTCTGCAAATTTTGCAAGATCGATTTTTAAAGATTTTGTGTTTGTTGTTGTGTTCATTTATATTGTTACAGTCAATGCATATACTGTTTTCTTGGTCCTGTTTATTTCATTCTGCTTCATTTCATATAAGTCTTTCCGTGCTTCTCTATATACATTATAGTTATCTTTTTTATGGCAAAATGATATTCTCTTACCTTCGTTTGTCACAACTTATTTTATCAAACAGTCTGGATCTTGAAGTCACTTTCCAAAGTGATTGTATTGATTCACAGCTTTGACAATAATGCACTAATGGGCTGGTTTTTCTACAGTATCTCAAACTTTGATACCGCATTTCACACACACACACACACACACACACACACACACACATATATATATGTACATGTTTATTTGAAAGTCATGATTTTTTAAAAGTGCCTGGAAAACTGCCTTTATATTTTAGAACTGGAGGGTAAAATAGGAATTTAATGAATCCATCCATCACCTCAGATGAAAACTCTCAGAAATACTATAGTCAAATTCTAGAATTCTCCTTTCAAGGGGGAAAAAAAGTATTGCAAGCATCCAGAAAGTATAATGGAGCCAAAGTCAGGATAACACAAGATTTAGTCGCTTCTACATTAAAGGATAAAAGGTCTTGGAATATGATCTTGCAGAGAGCAAAGAAGCTATGATTGTAATAATGAATCACCTACCCAGCAAAACTAAATATAATCCTTCCAGAAAAAAGGGTGTGTATTTAATGAAATGTATGACTTTAAGCATTCCTGATGAAAAGACCAGAGCAGAATAGAAAAATCTAACTTTCAAATAGGACTCAGGACAAGCATAAGAATGTAATCATAAAAGAGAAATTTAAGGGACTTAATATAAATTCATCTGCTGACATTCCTACAAGAGAGGATGTTACTAGAAACTCATAACTTTCTCATTATTAGAGCAGTTAGAAGGAGTATATTTAGAGAGAGGACATAGATGTGAATTGAACATGAAAGGCTAATATTTTTTTTTTAATGGTGAGAAAAGAATGTACTGGGAGAAAGGGAAAGGGAGAAGTGGAATAGTATAAATTATTTGTCACAAAAAAAGGTCAAAAAAGCTATAATAGTGGAGGGGAAAGGGGGGAAAGGGGAGTGAGTGAAACTTATTCTTATCATAATTAGTTCAAATAGGAAATAATATACACACTTAATATGGGCATAGAAATATACATTATCCTGTAGAAAACTAGCAAGGAAAGGGAATATGTGAAGGAAGGAGGGAGAAAGAAGTGAGGAGATATTTGGGAGGGGTTATCAGAATCAAAACACTTTTAAGGAGGGACAGAATGAAAGGAAAGAAAATAGAATAAACAGGGGAGAAATACAGATAACAATAGTAATTAGAAAAGGAATTTTGCTGATGAAGGCCTCATTTTTCAAAGGTATATGGAACTAAATCAAACTTATCAAAAATAATAGCTATTTCCCAACTGATAAATGATTACAAGATATGATCTATATCTAAAGGACTACAAAATCATACATTTGAAGTACATTGATGTACAAAATCATACATTGAAGTAACAATACCACTACTAGGTATGGATCCCAAAAGACATTTTTAAGAAGAAAAAGTATCTGTATGTACATAGCAGCTTTTTACTCCAGACAAAAATTGGAAATTGAGGGGATGCAAATCCATTGAGGAATATCTGAAAAAATGTGACTTTTGATTATGATGGAATACTATTATTCTATAAGAAATAATGAACAGGATGCTCTAAAAAAAACCTTCATTTTTTTTTTTTGAAAAAAGTCCTTCATGCTCATGCAAAATAAAACATACTGTGTATTAAGCAATAGCAATGTTGTAGGAGTATCACATGTAAATGAGTTAAATACATTAATCCAAGACTATTCTGAAGGACTTATGATGAAAAAATGCTATACATATTCAGAGAAAGAATTACTTGCGCCTGAATACAGATTGAAAGATTTTTTTTTTAACTCTATTCTTAGGGTTTTGTTGGTGGAAGAGGGAAACTATGTTTTCTTTTGTTACTTGACATAGAAATATTTGTATATATTGACATGTGCCCTCTCAATGAGAATTTGGATGGGGAGGGAGGAAGGTCAAGAATATTAAACTCAAAGTTTTAAAAACAAATGTAAAAATGTTTTATTATTATTATATATTATCATTATTGTTTATTATTACATATTAATGTTAATATATTATATGTATCATATATAATTATTATATTATATATTTATTATTATGTGATGGGAAAAATAAAATATATTTTAAAAGAAGCCTAGTGACTGTGGACAAACTATAATAATAATAATAATAATAATACATATATATATATTTTTTTAAATAACTATTTTGGGGGTGGAACCAAGATAGTGTAGAAGACTCATGTTTCTTCTAACCTCATTCTACAACTCTCAGACTAACTACCAAATCCAGCCTTGAATTAGTACTGGACTTGCAGAACCCATAAATATTAAGAGTTAACAAATTACCAGCAGAAGATAATTTCGAAGATCTCCAGAAAAGGTCTGTTTCAATCGAACATGGAAGGAGGCAGGCCTTGGCCAAGCAGGCTGAGCACAAGTGCTAAATGCAGTCTGTGCACAGTTCAGGAGCAGTGTGGGCTCTGTGTGCTGGAGAACTTGTGGAAAAGAATCTGCAGCAGGGTTGGTAACTCTGACCTGGGTGCAAGTCAGTAGATCAACAGAGAAGTTAGAAAACATCCAACCACAAACACAAAAGGCAAAGAGTGAACCCTGAAACACCATAATTTCATGGGAGCTGGCTACTTCCAATCAGCATGGGGAGTGAATCAGCACATACTCAGTACAGCCCCTGATGCTTGTAGAGGAAGTTTGGACAACCTCCCTTGCCCTAAAAATGGACTTTGGCCTTGAAGTACCACTACTAGGTTTGTATCCCAAGGAAATCATAAAAGGAGAGAGAAGGACCCACATGTTCAAAAATGTGCATAGCAACTCTTTTTGTGGTAGCAAAGAATTAAAAAATGAGTAGATGATCATTTGGAGAATGACTGAACAAGTTGTGGTATATGAAGGTAATGGAATATATCATTCCCCATTAAAAATGATGAACAATATGATTTTGGAAAAGCCTGGAAATATTTATGTGAAATAATACTGAAAAAATAAACAGAACCAGGAATACATTGTATACAATAACAGAAAGATTGTGGGATGATCAATTATGAAATGCTTGGTTCTTTTCAGTGCTTCAAGTGATCCAAGTCAATCCCAATAGACTTTGGATAAAAAAAAGCCATCTGCCTTCAGAAGAAGAACTATAGAGATTGAATAAATATCAGCATATGCTGTGTTCACATCTTTTTTTCTGTTTTTTTCTCTATTGTGTTTTTTTCCGTTTTGTTCTGAGTTCTCTCTCCTAACATGATTTATAAAGAAATGTGTATTTTTAAAAGTTAATATTCATGTATCACCAGAAACAATTAAACAATAAGAAATAAAATGTTTTTTTGTTCTAAAAGTTAAAAAAATAAATAAAACATAATTTGAGAAATAATAAAGGGGGCAAACTTTTAGAGAACATAGAGGAAAACATTAAGAACTTTAATGGAGGAGGCAGCTGTACCAAGGTGAAATCTTTGCTCATCATGGGAGTTAGAGTTAAAGAGAAAAAAATGGGAAATGGTAAGAAGTTTTGAGGAACAGAAGAAGGGAAAGAAAATATCTTGTGATAGAAACTTTCTAATTTTACCATAAAGTAGATCACAAGGTCTTCTGATAATGAGGAGAGTTGAAGAGATAGTAATATAGTGTGGAAAAAAAAAGTTTAAAAGCATAGCTACAAAGAGGAGGAAAGGATATAATTGAACAAGGAGTAAAGAAAGGGGGTGGTAGAGTCAATTCAGGCTTATTTGGCATTCTACAAATAGTGTATTGATTTAAGACAATTGGGGCAAGAGTTTTGAATGCTGAAAATACTAAAATATCATCTACCTAATAACGCCAAAATCAGGAATAAATCAAAGAGAAAAGGGACCAGAAGTGATAGGTACAGAAAACAAGGTAAGGTCAGTTGATTTAAGGTTCATGTAAATATGAAGAATAGATTTAAGAATGATGATGCATAGAGAGTGATCTATGCATAGAAGGAAAATATCAATAACTGAGCTTTATATTAGGAATGTGAATGTGTTGGTAAGGAAAAGATCATGAGTATGACCATTCATCTGTGTAGTGGAGAAAATGATGATGTGATCCCTGGAAGTTGATAGATTAGAAAGCCAGTGTTTAAGAGAATATTTGCATGAATATTGAATTCCATATATATGTGTATATACATATGTATGTATGTATGTATTATGTAGGTATATATCAGTAAAAAAAATTAAAGAATAAAACAACAATTAAGTAACCAAATTCTTCTTTAAAAGACTAAAAATCCTATGGGTGCTGTTATATAATTTTTTAGGATCTGGAAGAATTTAGGTTAGGGGAAGTCCAAAGGAAAATTCCAAAGACATAATAGCAGAGTGAAGGTATAGATATGATAATGAAACATAAAGAACAAAGTTACTTTCCTTAGTAACCCAGTGTGTGAAGAGGAATTACAAGAGATGAATATATTTCTGGAATGGATGGTAAATAATATCTTTTGAAAGAAACTATGAATGCAAGAATAAGGAAAGACTATGACAGGAAAAACATTCAATATGTAGTAAAGGAAAAAAAAGTATAAAAATCATCAGGAATTTAATAAAATGTTAATAAAAATCAAGAAAAATGGGAAAGCAAAGTAATTAGGATAACTAGAAGATTAGTACAAATTCTGCAAATCATTCTATTGTGACACACAAAAATTATAGATATAAAAATATCTATTTTTACAAAAATAAGATGAAAAATTAAATAATTGGTGAGCCATTCCCTATTCATTGTTTAATTATATTAACAAAATAAAGCTTCTAATATCTGGATTGATCAACAGATTTATTATTTGTCATGCCACTATAAAGATACATTAAAGAACCAGACAAAATAAATTTATATGAAGGAATAAAAGTTCACAATTTTCAAGATACATAGTTTAAAAATAAAAATAAAATAGATACTATTGCCTAGCACTGACAAATTTTGTATTATGAAAAGTAATTATCTATAATATTTGATGCTGCTACAAATATAGAAAAATATTATAGTGGAAAAGATGAGGTAAGCAAGACCTATAAGTTAGTGAGGTGTTTTTTTTTTTATTCCTCTCTCCTTATTGTCCTCCACCTTTCAGGATCCTATGATGAAATACCATCCATTTCCTCTTCTCTGTGCTACAGAGATCTCTCTCAGAAATTCTGCACGAATGTCTCTTTCATGTGTATATATTGTCCTTACTTTTCCGCCTATATAGACTTCCCACAAATGCAATTTCCTCAGTGAAGTGCTAAGGATACCCCCCAAAATGGTGAAATAATAACAGGATGAACTTTAGATATGTATGATGTATATATACAAAAAATTTGAATATATGTATATATGTGTATATATACATGCATGTGTTTGTGTGTATAGCAGCTGGATCATTAACTTCAGACAGCAATTGGGAATCAAGGAAGGCCTCTTGAAAGAAGTGGCATTTGAACTGAGCCTTGAAAGAAGTTGATAGATAGGTGTATGATAAATCCATATAAAGAACCATAAACATATACATATTCAAAGAGAGAGACAGGCAGGCAACTCTGTCCTATTCCTTCTATATTTAATGTAAAGCATTTTTGATGAAACTTTAAATTTTTCATTGATTAAATTGAAAATATATTTTAATAGCTCTTCTTTGGTTCTTTCCGTCCATAAAGACTTATCATTCCTACTTTTAAGTTTTTGTGTAAATATTAGTAAAAAAAAAAAAAAAAAAGTAGTAAATAGTGCAGAGAACTGGGTTCAAGTTCTACCCATAACATATATTGTTATGTGTCCCTCCTGGCCATTGTCCCTTTTCATTTTTATTAAAGTTTTTTTTTTAATTTTCAAAACATATGCAAAGATAATTTTTAGCATTTACCATTGCAAAATCTTGTGTTCCAAAATTTTATTCCTTCTTTTCCCCATTCCCTCCCCTAGACAGCAGCAATGCAATACATATTAAACATGTTCAATTCATCTATACATATTTCCACAATTATCATGCTGCAAAAAATTAAATCAAAAAGAAAAAAATAAGAAATAAAATGCAAGCAAACCACAATAAAAAAGTGAAAACACTATGTTATGATCCACATTCAATTCCTACAGTCCTTTCTCTGGGTGTTGATGGCTCTCTTCATCATAAGACCATTAGAACTGGCCTGAATAATGCTTCATCTTTTAGAAGGCTTTTTATTATAAGTTGAGGAGACCCTAGTATGATTGGATGATTAACTATTTTTTTTTTTTTACTTACAAAAGATAGTTTTCCTCATTTTACTTTTTTCAGAAGTCAAAACATACTTTTCTTTACAGAAACAATGACTGCCTGAAAACACTGTAAGTAGAATAAATTATAGATACAATAATAATTATAGAATTATAGAATAAATTAGTGTACTTTGCTTCATTGTTTAATATATCCTACATATTGATGCATAAGCATTATTTAGGTACTGTAAAAATGAATTATTATGTCTCAAGCAAACAGAGAGATATTGGATAGGTCTTGTCCTATTCTTTTTCCTCTTGGCCAAATACTGTTTATTTGAGAATGATAGTAATATCTTTCTTTGTCTCCCACACATTTGAGAAGTGATCGAATTCTCACCAAGGCAATAGCTTTCCTAAAGCTTGATGAGTCAATAAGACAAGAGGAAAATAATAGAGGGAATGAGTAAGTGGTAGAAAGAACTATAGAAAACCAGAATATTGCTAGGGAGCTAAAATGCTAGGGAGCTAGGTTGCTAGGGAGCTAAAATGTCATGTAGTGTAATCCCCAACTGAATAAGAATATCGTAGAGAATATTCCTGTCAAATGAGTACCTATACTTCACTAAAGGATTATAGTGATGGTTTATATGGGATATGTATGATATATATATATATATATATATACACACATGCATATATATATATAAACACATTCATCTCTTCTATAATTTTCATATTATCTTATTGACTTGCCGATAATTATGAAACATACACAAATATATATACACATATGTAAATATTTGCACACATATAGAAGTATGTGAATATACTATCTTCCAAAGTAAAATATTTTCACTTTGGAATAGTTGTGATATGCCAGGCTTGGAGTGTAAATTCATCCTCAGAAAATTCCTAGGAAATCACTTAACAACTCTTTGCTCAGTTTTATCATCTGCACAATTAGCAGGAGTCCAAGTAACATTTTCAGAAACATAAGGAACAATAGCAAGAGGAAAAAAAAAAGGTAGAGATACTAATAATGAACTCAGACAAAGCAAAAGCAAAACAAACAAACAAAACAGACCTAATTAAAAGAGATAAAGACTGGCTGTACCATATCTTAAACTATATTACAAAGCAGTAATCATTAAAACACTTTGGTACTAGATAAGACATAGTGATAAAACAGTGAAATGGATTAGTTATACAATACACTATTGTAAATGACTACAGTAACCTAATGTTTGATTAATTTTGTATTAAGTTTTTGGGACAAAAAATAATTATTTGACAAAAATTGATGGGGTAACTGGAAAGCAGTTTCACAGAAATGAGATGGAGAACAGCATTTCACTGTGTATATCAAGATAAGGCTAAAATAGGTAAATCATTTGAACATAAAGGATAACATAAATAAATTACGGGAGCATGAAATAGTTTGCTATCAGATCTATAGATAAGGATTTATGACCAACAAGAGAAAAAGACCACAAAATAGATAATTTTGATTGTATTGATTACATTGATTTTTTTTAAAAAGGGGATTTACACTAATGAAATTAATATAGCACAAATTAAAAAAACTGGGAACTGGGACAAATTAGAACATTTCTCTTTAAAAGGCCTTATTTCTCAAATGGAGAAGAAACTAATTCAAAATTGTAAGTATAAAAGTCATTCCCCAATTGCTAAATGGTTAATGGATATGAGTATTTAGGTATAGCAGTATTTAGATGAAAAAATCAAAACTATTTATTATCATTTGAAAACATACTCTAAGTCACTATTGATTAAAGAAATCCAAATTTAAGCAACTCTGAGGTACCACTTTATGCCTGCTATTGGTTAATGTATCATAATGTCCATTCTTCATTCTCAAAAAGGACCAATGACATCCAGAGAATGATATATTGACTTGGAAGTGAATTGGATTTGAGTGAGACAGAGCTGTTCAGTCATCAGCTCACTTTTTCCTCCAAAGTCATCTGAGGCAAGACATAGGCTCCTAATGCAGTGGGGAGAAAGTGGGTTTTTAAGCTAAAGTCTTTCCCTGGGATCTATTTTTCTGAATCAAAACCCCATCAATGTTGCATTGATTTAAGGATAAAAAAAGGAAAATATGGCCTAGTTTGCCTACTTGAAACAAACAAAAAAAATGAAAAAATAAAAATTCATACTGGGAGGAGAAGACCTTATCAGAAACAATTTCTACTTACATTCACTCTGAGATGTCAAAGCCTAAACAATGATAGAGTGAGCCTTGAGCTGGGAACTATTACTGGCCAACTAAGGGGACTCAAAGTGATTTGTGTTTAAGGTATACTCAAGTAGTTTCATTTGAATCCAATGAGTTTTATTAAAGCCTGGTTTTCCAGAGCAGTCCTTCAAGAAATCATAAATGAAACTACATAGGACAACAGAGTGAATTGTCCGAGATTTTTGGGAAAAAAAGAAATGACAAATATTAGAAAGGCGATTTTGTAATTGGCACATTAATACATTATTGGTTACTATATGATGACCAGTTCTGATAGACCTGGCCATCCTCAGCAAGGAGATTAACCAAATCATTTCCAATGGAGCAGTAATGAACTGAACCAGCTACGCCCAGAGAAAGAACTCTGGGTGATGACTAAAAACCATTACATTTAACTCCCAGTCCCTATATTTATGCCCACCTGCATTTTTGATTTCCTTCACAAGCTAATTGTACAATATTTCAGAGTCTGATTCTTTTTGTACAGCAAAATAACGGTTTGGTCACGTATACTTATTGTGTATCTAATTTATATTTTAATATATTTAACATCTACTGGTAATCCTGCCATCTGGGGGAGGGGGTGGGGGTAAGAGGTGAAAAATTGGAACAAGAGGTTTGGCAATTGTTAATGCTGTAAAGTTACCCATGCACATAACCTGTAAATAAAAGGCTATTAAATTAAAAAAAAATACATTATTGGTGTAATTGCAAGCTGACTCAACCATTTGGAGAATAATTTAGAACTATGTTCAAAGATTATAAAATTTTGCATTCCCTTTGAATCAGCAATACCTCTAATAGGTTTGTACCCCAAAGAGATCAAAGAAAAAGGGTAAAGACCAATAAGTATAAAATATTTAAAGCAGTTTTTTGTTGTTGTTGTTGTTGTTGTTGTGGCAAAATCAAAATTATGTCCATTAATTGAAGAATGACAAAATAAATTGTGGTATATGATTGTGATAGAATATTATTGTACTATAAGAAAAGATAGGGACTTCTGGCCAAGATGGCGGAGAGGACACACACATCTTCTTAAGCTCTGTCTTTTCTCTCAGAATAATTTATTTCATGATAAGCCCTAGAATTAGAGCTTGACTGAAAAAAACACAAATAATTACCAAGAAAAGATATCCTCAAAATTCACTAGAAAAGGTCTGTTTTTGCTTGTGAAGATGGCTAGATCGGGCACAAACTGAAGGCAGGCTGCAGCAGCACAGCAGACAGAGTAAGGCAGGCTTATCACAGCTGAGCAGGTCTGAGGGGGGGTGGGATGTGATCTCAGCTATTTGTTTTTTTTTTTTTTTGAATTAAATAACTTTTTACTGACAGAACCCATGCCAGGGTAATTTTTTACAACATTATACCTTGCACTCACTTCTGTTCTGATTTTTCCCCTCCCTCCCTCCACCCTCTTCCCAAGATGACAAGCAGTCCTATACATGTTAAATTGATTACAGTAGATCTTGGATACGATATATGTGTGCAGAACCAAACAGTTTTCTTGTTGCTCAGGGAGAATTGGATTTAGAAGGTATAAATAACCTGGGAAGAAGAACAAAAATGCAAGCAGTTTACATTCATTTCCTAGTGTTCTTTCTTTGGGTGTAGCTGCTTCTGTCCATCCTTGATAAATTGAAACTAAGTTAGATCTTGTCTTTGTTGAAGAAATCCACTTCCTTCAGAATACATCCTTATACAGTATCGTTGTTGAGGTATATAATGATTTCCTGGTTCTGCTCATTTCACTCAGCATTAGTTCATGTAAATCTCACCAATCCTCTCTGTATTCATCCTGCTGGTCATTTCTTACAGAACAATAATATTCCATAACATTCATATACCACAATTTATTCAACCATTCTCCAATTGATGGGCATCTATTCATTTTCCAGCTTCTGGCCACTACAAACAGGGCTGCCACAAACATTTTGGCACATACAGGTCCCTTTCCCTTTTTTAGTATCTCTTTGGGGTATAAGCTCAGTAGAGACACTGCTGGATCAAAGGGTATGCACAGTTTGATAACTTTTTGGGCATAGTTCCAAATTAGCTCTCTCAGAATGGTGGATGTATTCACAATTCCACCAACAATGTATCAGTGTCCCTGTTTTCCCACATCCCTCCAACATTCCGTGTTATCGTTCCCTGTCATTCTAGCCAATCTGACAGGTGTGTAGTGGTATCTCAGAGTTGTCTTAATTTGCATTTGTCTGATCAATACTGATTTAGAATACTCTTTCATATGAGTAGTAATAGTTTTAATTTCATCATCTGAAAATTGTCTGTTCATATCCTTTGACTATTTATCAATTAGAGAATGGCTTGATTTCTTATAAATTAGAGTCAATTCTCTATATATTTTGGAAATGAGTCCTTTATCAGAACCTTTGACTGTAAAAATGTTTTCCCGGTTTATTGTTTCCCTTCTAATCTTGCCTGCATTAGTTTTGTTTGTACAAAAACTTTTCAATTTGATATAATCAAAATTTTCAATTTTGTAGTCAATAGTGATCTCTAGTTCTTCTTTGGTCATAAATTCCTTCCTCTTCAACAGGTCTGAGAGGTAAACTATCCTATGTTCTTCCAATTTATTTATGATCTCATTCTTTATGTCTAGATCATGAATCCATTTTGACCTTATCTTGGTGTACGGTGTTAAGTATGGGTCAATGCCTAGTTGCCATACTAATTTCCAATTTTCCCAGCAATTTTTGTCAAATAATGCATTCTTATCCCAAAAACTGGGGTCTTTGGGTTTGTCAAACACTAGATAATTAAAGTTATTGGCTGTTTTGTCCTTTGAACCTAACCTATTCCATTGATCAACTAGTCTATTTCTTAGCCAATACCAGATAGTTTTAGTAACTGCTGCCTTATAATATAATTTTAGATCTGGTACAGCTAAGCCACCTTCATTTGATTTTTTTTTCATGAATTCTCTTGAAATTCTTGACCTTTTATTTTTCCATATGAATTTTGTTGTTATTTTTTCTAGGTCATCAAAATAGTTTTTCGAAAGTCTGATTGGTGTAGCACTAAATAAATAGATTAGTTTAGGTAGTATTGTCATCTTTATTATATTTTCTTGCCCAATCCAAGAGCATTTAATATTTTTCCAGTTAGTTAGATCAGACTTAATTTGTGTGGAGAGTGTTTTGTAGTTTTGCTCATAAAGTTTCTGATTTTCCCTTGGCAGATAGATTCCTAAATATTTTATACTATCAGTAGTTACTTTAAATGGGAATTCTCTTTGTAACTCTGACTGTTGGATTTTGTTAGTGATATATAAGAATGCTGATGACTTATGTGGGTTTATTTTACAACCAGCAACGTTGCTAAAGTTGTGGTTTATTTCTAATAACTTTTTAGTAGAGTCTCTGGGGTTCTCTAAGTATACCATTATATCATCAGCAAAGAGTGATAATTTGATTTCCTCATTGCCTATTCTTATTCCTTTAATCTCTTTCTCAGTTCTTATTGCCAAAGCTAGCATTTCTAATACAATATTAAATAGTAACAGTAATAGTGGGCAACTTTGTTTCACTCCTGATCTTATTGGGAATGGTTGCAGTTTGTCCCCATTACATATGATGCCTACTGCTAGTTTTAAATAGATGCTACTGATTATTTTAAGGAAAAGCCCATTTATTCCTATACTCTCAAGTGTTTTTAATAGGAATGGATGTTGGATTTTATCAAATGCTTTTTCTGCATCTATTGAGATGATCATATGGTTTTTGTTAGTTTGGTTATTAATATGGCCAATTATACTGATAGTTTTCCTAATATTGAACCAGCCCTGCATTCCTGGTATAAATCCTACTTGATCATGGTGAATTATCCTGGGATGATTTTCTGTAGTCTTTTTGCTAATATTTTATTTAAGATTTTAGCATCAATATTCATTAGGGAGATTGATCTATAGTTTTCTTTCTCTGTTTTCAGCCTAGGTACCAGTACCATGTCTGTGTCATAAAAGGAATTTGGTAGGACTCCTTCATTCCCTACTTTTACAAATAGTTTATAAAGCATTGGGACGAATTGTTCTTTGAATGTTTGGTAGAATTCACATGTAAATCCATCTGGTCCTGGGGATTTTTTTTAGGGAGTTGATTAATAGCTTGTTCTATTTCTTTTTCTGAAATGGGACTATTTAAGCAATTTACTTCCTCCTTTGATAATCTGTGAAGCCTATATTTTTGGAGGTAGTCATCCATTTCGTTTAGGTTATCAAATTTATTGGCATAAAGTTGGGCAAAGTAACCCCTTATTATTTCTTTAATTTCCTCTTCATTGGTGGAAAGTTCTCCCTTTTCATTTTTAAGACTACTAATTTGATTTTCCTCTCTCCTTTTTCTAATCAGATTTACCAAAGGTTTATCAATTTTATTGTTTTTTTCCTAAAACCAACTCTTAGTTTTATTTATTAGTTCAATAGCTTTTTAGTTTCAATATTATTAATTTCTCCTTTTAATTTTAGAATTTCAAGTTTAGTAATTTAGTAATTGGGTTTTTAATTTGGTCTTTTTCTAGCTTTTTAAGTTGCAAGCCCAATTCATTGACCTTCTCTTTCTCTATTTTGTTCAAGTAAGCCCCTAAGGATATGAAGTTTCCCCTTATTAATGCTTTGGCTGCATCCCACAAATTTTGGTATCATGTCTCACTGTTGTCATTTTCTTGAGGGAAGTTATTAATTGTGTCTATAATTTGCTGTTTCACCCAATCATTCTTTAAGATGAGATTATTTAATTTCCGATTACTTTTTGATTTGTTTACACCTAACTTTTTGTTGAATGTAGTTTTATTGCATTGTGATCTGAAAAGAAAACATTTACTATTTCTGCCTTCCTGCATTTAATTTTGTGATCTTTATGTCCTAATATATGGTCAATTTTTGTTTAGGTTCCATGAGCTGCTGGGAAGAAAGTATACACCTTTCTATAACCATTCAGTTTTCTCCAGAGATCTATCATACCTAGTCTTTCTAATATTCTATTTACCTCTTTAATTTCCTTCTTATTTGTTTTGTGATTTGATTTATCTAGATCTGAGAGTGCAAGATTGAGGTCTCCCGCTAGTATAGTTTTGCTGTCTATTTCTTCTCATCACTCTGTTAACTTCTCCTTTAGGAAGTTAGATGCTATACTACTTGGTGCATATATGTTTAATACTGATATTACTTCATTGTCTATAGTACCTTTTAGCAAGATATAGTTTCCTTCCTTATCTCTTTTAATTTGATCAATTTTTGCTTTTACTTGATCTGAGATAAGGATGGCTACCCCTGCTTTTTTGACTTCACCTGAAGCATAATAGATTCTGCTCCAGCCTTTTACCTTTACTCTGTATGTATCTCCCTGTTTTAAATGTGTTTCTTGTAAACAACGTATTGTAGGGTTCTGACTTTTGATCCAGTCTGCTATCTGCCTCCTCTTTATGGGGGAGTTTATCCCATTCACATTTAGCTAAAAAGCTAAAAAGCTAAAAAGACAGGGGGTAAAGACTATAACCCTAAAAAGCTAGCATCTTTTAGGACTTTGCTACACCCAACCAGAGTGTCTCACCAAGCTCTCAGAGTAACAGAGAACATATTCAGCACAGCTATTGCTGTCCTGCTAGTGCCTCGTTGATGCTCCCTGTAGTCTGTAGAGGAAACTCAATAATACCGTACACTCCCCCCCCCAAAAAAAAAAAAAAAAAGCAGACTGCATTTGTTTTTCTTGGTAGTTTGTTTTCTTTGATTATTCTTTGAAAAATGAACAAAAAATTAATATAAACTCTAATTATTGATAGTTTCTATATGGATAGAGAGCACACTTTAAACCCCAAGGAGACTAAAAACAAACTGTCTCCATATGAATTCCCAAAGGGGGAATATGACCTGGTCCTCAACACACAAGATTCTCATAGAAGAAATTTAAAAAATTCTCACAAGAGAGTTAGAACAAAAATGGGAAAAGGAAAGGGAAACGTGGCAAGAGAGTCTGGATAACTCATCCCACTCATTTAAAGATAGAGTGGGTAAAGGAATCAAATACTTGAAAAAACATAATTAGTGTGTTAGAAAAAGAAAATAGCTCTCTAAAAAACAAAATTAGCAAAATGGAAAAAAGTTCTGTAGAACAAAACAACTCACTTAAAAAGTCAATTGGACAATTAGAAAAAGATATAAAAAAGTGAGTGAAGAAAATAGCTCATAAAAAATGAGAATCGAACAAATGGAAATGAATGACTTGAGGAGACACCAAGAATCAGTCAAGCAAAACCAAAAAAAAAAATGAAATAATGGAAAAAAGTGTCAAATACCGTCTTGGGAAAACAACACACCTGGAAAATAGATCTAGGAGATCTGATCTGAGAATTATTGGACTTCCTGAAAAATATGATGAAAAAAAGAGCCTGGACAATATTTTCCAGGAAATTATCAAAGAGAACTGCTCAGATGTTATAGAAACAGAGGGTAAAATAGACATTGAAAGAATTTATTGATCACCTACTGAAAGGGACCCTAAAATCAAAACTCCAAGAAATATAGTGGTCAAATTACAGAACTATGAGATGAAGGAAAAAATATTGCAAGCTGCTAGAAAAAATCAATTCAAATATAGAGGAACCACAATAAGTATTACTCAGGATCATCCACATTAAAGGATCAAAGGGCCTGGAATATAATATTCTGAAAGGTTTAGGAACTTGATATACAACCAAAAATAACTTACAAGGTGGCCCACTATCACCATTATTATTCAATATTGTATTAGAAACACTAGCCTCTGCAATGAGTCAAGAAAGAGATTAAAGGAATCAGAATAGGCAGTGAGGAAATCAAACTATCACTCTTTGCAGATGATATGATGGTATACTTAGAGAACCCCAGAGATTCTACTAAAAAGCTATTAGAAATAATCCATAACTTTAGCAAAGTTGGAGGATAGAAAATAAATCCACATAAATCCTTAGGATGTTTATACATCACCAACAAAATCCAACAGCAAGAGTACAAAGAGAAATTCCATTCAAAATAACCATCGATAGCATAAAATATTTTGGAATCTATCTACCAAAGGAAAGTCAGGAATTATATGAGTAAAATTACAAAACACTTTCCACATAAATAAAGTCAGATTTAAATAATTAGAAAAATATTAAATGCTCTTGGATAGGCTGAGCAAATATAATAAAGATCAAAATACTCCCTAAACTAATCTTTTTATTTAGTGCTACCAATCAGACTCCAAGACCTAGAAAAATGGCCTAGAAAAATAACAACAAAATTTATATGGAAGAACAAAAGGTCAAGAATTTCAAGGGAATTAATTTTAAAAAAATCAAATGAAGGTAGCCTAGCTGTACCTGATCTAAAATTATATTATAAAGAATCAGTCACCAAAATCATTTGGTATTGGCTAAGAAATAGATCAGTTGATCAGTGGAATAGGTTAGGTTCACAGGACAAAATAGTCAATAACTATAGTAATTGACAAACCCAAAGATCCCAATTTTGGGGATAAGAATTCATTATTTGACAAAAACTGCTGGGAAAACTGGAAATTAGTATGGCAGAAATTAGGCATGGACCCACACTTAACACTGTACACCAAGATAAGATCTAAATGGGTCCATGATTTAGGCATAAAGAACTAGACTATAAATAAATTAGAGGAACATATGATAGGTTATCTCTCAGACTTGTGGAGGAAGAAGGAAATTGTGATCAAAGATGAACTAGAGATCATTATTGATCACAAAATAGAAATTTTGATTATATCAAATTAAAAAGCCTTTGTGCAAACAAAACTAATGCAAACAAGATTAGAAGGGAATCAACAAACTGGAAAAACATCTTCACAGGTAAAGGTTCTGATAAAGGCCTCATTTCCAAAATATATAGAGAACTGACTCCAATTTATAAGAAATCAAGCCATTCTCCAATTGATAAATGGTCAAAGGATATGAACAGACAACTTTCAGATGATGAAATTGAAACTATTACCACTCATATGAAGGAGTGTTCCAAATCACTATTGATTAGAGAAATGCAAATTAAGACAACTCTGAGATACCACTACACATCTGTCAGATTGGCTAAGATAACAGGGAAAAATAATGATGAATGTTGGAGGGGATGTGGGAAAACTGGTACACTGATGCATTGTTGGTGGAGTTGTGAACAGATCCAGCCATTCTGCACAGCAATTTGGAACTATGGTGAAAAAGTTATCACACTGTGAATATCGTTTGATCCAGCAGTGTTACTACTAAGCTTATATCCCAAAGAGATATTAAAGAAAGGAAAGGGACCTGTATGTGCCAAAATGTTTGTGGAAGCCCTTTTTGTGGTGGCTAGAAACTGGAAAATGAATGGGTGCCCATCAATTGGCAAATACCTGTGTAAATTGTGGTATACGAATGTTATGGTATATTTTTGTTCTCTAAGAAATGACCAGCAGGATGAATATAGAGAGACTTGGAAAGACTTACATGAATTGATGCTGAGTGAAATGAGCAGAATGAGGAGATCATTATACACTTCAACAGCAATACTGTATGAGGATATATTCTAATGGAAGTGGATAACTTCAACAAAAAAGAAGATCTAATTCAATTCCAATCAATCAATGATGGGCAGAATCAACTATACCCAGAGAAGGAATACTGGGAAAGGTGTGTGAACTGTTTGCATTTTTGTTTTTCTTCTCTGTTTATTTTTACCTTCTGAATCCAATTCTTACTGTGCAACAAGAGAATTGTTAGGTTCTACACACATATATTGTGTCTAGGATATACTATACTATATCTAACATGTATAAGACTGCCTGGCATCTAGGGGAGGGGGTGGAGGGAAAGAGGGGAAAAGTTTGAATAGAAGTGAGTGCAAAAGATAATGTTGTAAAAAAAATTACCCATGCATATGTACTGCCATTAAAAAAGTTATTATAAAAAAAGAATTAAGCACCAGTAAAAAAAAAAAAAAGAAATAATAAGCAGAATGATTACAGAAAAACCTGTGAAGACATAGAAACTGATTCAAAGTAAGGTGAACAGAACCAGGAGAGCTTACTGTTCCTGAGTTTTCTCAATCTATCTTGAGCTAGAGAGTGGTTTCATTCTGTCAGACTCTGTTTAGAGGCTTGATTTCATGTAGTTTTCCAAGGAAAGTGAGAAAGCTTTAGCAGCTTCCTGGTTTTACTCTACTATTAAGGCTCAACCCCCAGAAGTTTCTGTTTTTGTTTTTCTTTATTTTTGAAACATAACTAATATAGAAATATTTTTATGATTGCATATTTATAATCTCTAATAAATTGTTTCACTTCTCAAAGAGTAGGAGAAAAGGTAGAGAAGGAAGAATTAGGAACTCAGAATTTTTTTTTTAAAGAAAAGTTTAAAATTGTTTTATGAATAATTACATGTAAATAAAAATAATAAAGTAAAAAAAATGATAGTCTTGTTTTGGCTATTATTCATGGAGGTAGAAAAAAGTTGTTGGGGAAGATAGATGAGCACATGAACACGACCTGGTTCCTGCACAATTGGGTATAGGGGAAGGTCTTAAATGCTCTGGGTTCTCACTAATTAGGACAAATTAATTTCATTTTTTAATTATTTTTAATGCACATTGCTTTAGAAATCATGCTGGGAGAGGCAAATCAGAGCAAAAGAAAAAAAAACAGAAAAAAATTAAGTACTGCATTGTTGATTTATATTCAATCCCTTTGGTAATTTTAACCATAAATGTGAATGGGGTAAACTCCCCTATAAAGAGGAAGTGTTTAGCAGACTGTATTAAAAACCAGAATCCTCCAATATGTTGTTTACAGGAAACACACTTGAAGCAGGGAGATACATAGAGAGTAAAAGTAAAAGATTGGACAGAACCTACTACGCTTGACGTAAAGTCAAAAAAAGCAGAGGTAGCCATCCTGATCTCAGATCAAGGAAAAGTAAAAATTGATCTAAATTAACAGAGATAAGGAAGGGCACTATATCTTGCTAAAGGGTAGCAGAGATAATGAAGCAATATCAATGTTAAACATATATGCAACAAGTGGTATAGCATCTAAATTCTTAAAAGAGAAATTAAGAGAGCCACAGGAAGAAAACTTTTTTTTTTTTTTTGCTTTTCTGGATGGAGATGGCATTTTCTTTCCAATCTATTGGGATTTCTTTCAATCACTGAACCACTGAAAAGAATAAAGTCATTCATAGTTGATCATCACACATTCTTACTGTTATTGTGTACAATGTATTTCTGATTTTGGTTGTTTCAGTCAGCATAAGTTCATGTAAAACTTTACAGGTTTTCCTAAAATCAGCTTATTTGTCATTTTTTATAGAACAATAATATCACATTACCTTTATAGACCACAACTTGTTCAACCCAATTGATGGGCATTGACTCATTTTCCAATTCTTTGCTACAACAAAAATAACTGCTAGAAACAATTTTGGACATGTGGATCCTTTTCCCTTTTTTATGATTTCCTTGGGATACCTATTCCTGCTCTACAGAGGAAGCTGGTAACCTCCTTGCCCTGAAGGCAGACCCAAAACACCAAGCAAATGCTAACCATTGAAAGCCTCTATACAGAAAGAGAGCAGGTTTTCAACCCCAGGGAGACCAATAAAAGAAAGTCTCCAGACAAAACCCCAAAGAAGGATGTAATCCAGTCTCCATCACAAAAGGCTCTCCTAGAAAAAACTATAAAAAATTTTAAAAGAGAACTAAAAGAAAAATGGGGAAAGGAAAGAGAAGCTTTGCAATAGAATAACAACTTCCTGAAATGTGAATTGGAAAAAGGTAAAGAACTGCCAGGAAGTGAAGGGAAACAGAATTTGTGATTTGGAAAAGGTAAAGAACTCTGAGGACAGTAGGATTTTTGAATTGGAAAAGATAAAGAACTCCCAAGAAAGTAGGATTTGTGAATTGGAAAAAGAAAATAACTTAATTAAAAAAAAATAGGGAAATGGAAAAAAAAAATCCATAGAGCAAAATAACCCATTTAAAAACTCAATTGAACATATACAAAAAAGAAGTAAAAAAAACTAATGAAGAAAATAACTGATTAAAAATCAGAACTGAACTAGTAGAAATGAGTGATTCATTGAGACATCAAGAATCAGTCAAGCAAAACCAAAAAAATGAAAAATTAGAAAAAATGTTGAATATCTACTTCAAAAAACAGCAGACCTGGAAAACAGATCTAGGAGAGACAATGTCAGGATTATTGGACTTCCTGAAAATTATGATGAAAAAAAAAGAATCTAGATACTATTTTACAGGAAATCATCAAAGAGAACAGCCCAGATATAATAGAATCGGAAGGTAAAATAGGAGTTGAAAGAATTCACTGAACACCTTCTGAAAAAGACCCTAAAATAAAAACTCCAAGGAATATTGTGGCTAAATTCCAGAACTATCAGACTAAGGAAAAAATATTACAAGCAGCCAGAAAAAAAACAATCCAAATACTGAAGAACCACAATAAGTATCACTCAAGATCTAGCTGCTGCCACATTAAAAGTTAAAAGGGCCTGGAATCTGATAATTCAAAAGACAAAAAAAAAAAATGGAATAATGCAGCCAAGAATAAACTCCCCATCTAAGCTGAACATTTTCTTCCATGGAAGAAGATGTACATTTAATGAAACAGATGAATTAATTTGTTTCTAAGGAAAAAAACAACAACAATGAATAAACAAAAAATCTGATCTCCAACCATAGAATTCAAGAGAAGCAGAAAAAGGTAAAAAGACCTCTTGAGAACTGTATTTCTATCATGGATATAGATAAAGAATACATATATAATTTGATTTTACTGATATAACATAAAAAAGGGAAGTAGAAATGAAAAGGGGATAGTATCAGAATAAGGAAAAAGGAGAGATAAAAAGAGGGAAACTACATCCCACAAAGAGGCAAAGGAAACCTATCATATCTGAGGGAATTTAGGGAAAGGGTGGAATATTGTGTGAATCTTACTCTCAGCAGTGTTGGCTCAAAGAGAATATAATTGACATATGTGTTTTAAAGAGAAATCTCTCTCACCTCATTAAAAAGTGGGAGAGGAAAAGGGAAAAAAAAAGAGTAACAAGGGAAAGGTACAAGAAAGGGGAAGGGATTCAAAGGGGATAGGAGGGATTCTAAAGAGAGAGAACTGCATGAAGCAAGTAGTGCCCAAAGTTTAATATGGGAAAAGGGGTAAGAGGGGGGCAAGCAAAAGAAAAGCATAATCTGGAGATATAAGATGGCAGGAAATACAGAATTATTAATTTTAACCATAAATGTTGATAGGACAAACTCCCTCATAAAGTGGAAGCAGATAGCAGACTGGATTAAATGTCAGAACCCTACAATATGTTGTTTACAAGAAACACATTTAAAGCAGGGAGATATATACAGAGTAAAGGTAAAAGGTTGGAGCAGAATCTATCATGCATCAGGTGAAGTCAAAAAAGCAGGGGTAGCCATCCTTATCTCATATCAAGCAAAAGCAAAAATTGATCTAATTAACAGAGATAAGGAAAGGCACAATATCTTGCTAAAGGGTAGCATAGATAATAAAGCAATATCAATACTACACATATATGTACCAAGTGGTATAGCATCTAACTTCCTAAAGGAGAAGTTAAGAGAGTTGCAAGAAGAAATAGATAGCAAAACTATAATAGTGGGAGATCTCAATCTTGCACTCTCAGAATTAGATAAATTAAACCACAAAACAAATAAGAAACAAATTAAAGAGGTAAATAGAACATTAGAAAAATTAGGTATGATATTTCTTTGTAGAAAACTGAATAGTGACAGGAAGGACTATACTTTCTTCTCAGCAGTTCATGGAACCTATACAAAATTGATTATATATTAGGACATAAAACCTCAAAATTAAAAGCAAGAAAGCAGAAATAGTAAATGCTTTCTTTTCAGATCACAATGGAATAAAAACTATATTCAACAAAAAGTTAGGGGTAAATAGACCAAAAAGTAAATGGAAACTAAATAATCTCATCTTAAAGAATGATTGGGGGAAACAGCACATTATAGACACAATTAATAATTTCACCCAAGATAATGACAATGATGAGACATCATACCAAAATGTGTGGTATGCAGCCAAAGCAGTAATAAGGGGAAATTTTATATCTTTAGAAGCTTACTTGAATAAAGTAGAGAAGAGAAGGTCAATGATTTGGGCTTGCAACTTAAAAAGCTAGAAAAAGATCAAATTAAAAACCTCCCAATTAAATACTAAACTTGAAATTCTAAAGTTAAAAGGAGAATTAATAATATTGAAAGTAAAAAAAAAAAAACTATTGAATTAATAAATAAAACTAAGAGTTGGTTTTATGAAAAATACCAACAAAATAGATAAACCTTTGATAAATCTGATAAGAAAAAAGAAAGAAGAAAATCAAATTGTTTCTTAAAAATGAAATAGGAGAACTTTCCACCAAGGAAAAGGAAATTAGAATAATAATGATTTATTTTGCCCAATTTTATTCCAATAAATTTCATAACCTAAGTGAAATGGATGACTACCTTCAAAAATATGGGCTTCCCAGATTAACAGAGGAGGAAGTAAATTGCTTGAATAGTCCCATTTCAGAAAAAGAAAGAGAACAAGCTATTAATCAACTCCCTAAGAAAAAATCCCCTGGACCAGATGGTTTTCTGATGAATTCTACCAAACATTTAAAGAATAATTAGCCCCAATGCTATATAAACTATTTGAAAAAATAGGGAATGAAGGAGTCCTACCAACTTTTATGGCACAAAAATTTACTAACACCTAAACCAGGTAGGTTGAAAACAAAGAACTAAAATTACGGACCAATCTTCCTAATAAATATTGATGCTAAAATCCTAAAAAAAATATATTAGCAAAAAGACTACAGAAAATCATGCCCAGGATAATACACCTTGACCAAGTAGGATTTACAGCAGGAATGCAGGGCTGGTTCAATATTAGGAAAACTATTAATATAATTGACCATATCTATAACCAAATTAACAAAAACCATATGATCATTTCAATACATGCAGAAAAAGCACTTGAAAAAATCCAACATCCATTCCTATTAAAAACACTTGACAGTATAGGAATAAATCGATTTTTCCTTAAAATAATCAGTAGTATCCATTTAAAACCATCAATAAGCATCATATGTAATGACGATAAACTGGAACCATTCCCAATAAGATTAGGAGTGAAAAAAGTTGCTCACTATCACCATCACTATTAAATATTGTATTAGAAATGCTAGCTTTAGGCAATAAGAGTTGAGAAAGAGATTAAAAGAATTAGAGTAGCTAATGAGGAAACCAAATTATCAATCTTTGCTGATGATATGATGGTATACTTAGAGAACCCCAGAGATTCAACTAAAAAGCCATTAGAAACAATCCACACCTTTAGCAAAGTGGCAGAATATAAAATAAATCCACAAAAGTCATCAGCATTCTTATATATTATGAACAAAATCCCACAATTAGAGATACAAAGAGAAACTCCACTTAAAGTAACTACCAATAGTTTAAAATATTTGAGAATCTATCTGCCAAGGGAAAATCAGGAACTATATGATCAAAACTACAAAACACTTTCCACACAAATAAAGTCAAATCTAACCAATTGGAAAAATATTAAATGCCCTAATATTAAATGCAGTAATGACTTGAACCAGCTACATCCAGTGAAAGAACTCTGGGAAATGAGTACGAACCACTATAGAAAATTCCTATTCCCTCTATTTTTGTCTGCCTGCATTTTTTATTTTCTTCACAGGTTAATTGTACACTATTTCAAAGTCCAACTCTTTTTGTACAGCAAAATAACTTTATGGACATGTATACATATATTATATTTAACATATACTTTAACATATATAACATGTATTTTGGAAATACCTTCTGGGGGAAGGGGTGGTGGGAAGGAATGGAAAAATTGTAACAAAAGGTTTTACAATTGTCAATGCTGAAAAATTAACTATACATATCTTTTGTAAATAAAAAGCTATAACGAAAAAAATAAATAAAAAGAAACAAGTAGCATAAAAAAGTTTTTGTGCAAGCAAAACTAATGTAGATTAGATTAGAAGGAAAACAATAAATTGGGAAGCCATTTTTACATTTAAGGGTTCTGATAAAGGCCTCATTTCTACAATATACAGAGAATTAACTGAAATCTATGAGAATTCAAGCCATTGACAAATGGCTTGATAAATGGCCAATGGATATGAACAGATAGTTTTCAGATGAAAAAATTAAAACCATTTCTAGTTATATGAAGAGATGCTCTACATCACTATTGATCAGGGAAATGCAAATTAATAAATTCTGAGGTACCACTACACATCTTTCAGATTGGCTAAGATGACAAGAAAAGATTATGGTGAATATTGAAGGGGATGTGTTGGTGAAATTGTGAATGGATCCAACCATTCTGGAGAACAATTTGGAAGTATGCTTAAAAAAATTATCAAACTGTGCATACCCTTTGATCCAGCAGTGTTTCTACTGGGCCTATATCCTAAAGATATCTTAAAGGAGAGAAAGGGGACCACATGTCCAAAGATGTTTGTGACAGTCCTTTTTGTAGTGGTAAAAACTGGAAACTGAGTGGATGCTCATCAGTTGGAGAATGGTTGAATAAGTTATGGTATAGTAATGTTATGGAATATTATTGTTCTGTAAGAAATGACCAGCAGGATGATCTTAGACAGGCTTGGAGAGACTGACATGAACTGATGCTAAATGAAATGAGTAGAACCAGGTGATCATTGTATACAGCAACAACAATATTATACAATGATCAATTCTGATGAACATGACTCTTTCCAACAATACGATGATTGAGGCCAGTTTCAATGTTCTCATGATGAAGAGAGCCATTTACATCCAGAGAAAGCACTCTGAGAACTGAATGTGGATCATAATATAGCATTCTCACTCTTTTTGTTGTCGTTCACTTGCATTTTGTTTTCATATTCATTTTCTTCCCTTATTGATCTGATCTTTTTTGTGCAGCAACATAATTGTACAAATGTTTACATATATTGGATTTACATATATTTTAAAGTATAACATATATTGGATTATTGCCATCAGAAGAGGGGAAAGGGGAAAGGAGGGGAAAATTTGGAACACAAGGCTCTTCAAGGATCAATATTGAAAAATTATACATGCATATGTTTTGAATATAAAAAGCTTAATAATAAGGAAAAAATAAAAACAAAAAATATTTTGCCAAAAAAAAAGAAACAAGCAGCAGTTGTGTGGGTCAGACCTCAGAACTGAAGGCTCATCTTATTTCCATCGTTTCATCCAATTTATAATCTGTAAAAGAATTAGTAGGGAAGAAAACTCAGACCAAAGTGTTAGCTGAAATTTTATAATTTTGGAACAATTGTCTTCTCAACCATCTGAAAGTGACTAAGTGCAACTGAAATCTAGCCTTGCTCAGATCCAAACCTAAGTCAAGAATGCACAGAGCCAAATATCTTTGGAAGTACAGAAAAACTTGCAGTTCACTAGACTTGAGTTATTGTTTCAACATTAAAATAATGAATTCAATAACTCAAAACAACAGCAACTGGCCCAGTGCAGACCTTTCCTCCAGAAATGCATGGACAGCAGTAGTAATATAAATTTATATCTTGTAAGTAAATTGGAAGATGAGTAAACAAACAAAAATTAATTCCAACATTAAAAATTATTTTGGATATATGGAAACACAAACCCAGAATAAGAGAATGACTTCAAAATATCTATAAGTAAATCCTCAAAGAAAAAAATTGATACAAATTTGATTATAATTGATAAATGAAAATAAAAAGTTTAAAATAGTTTTAATTCCTTTTATATAAATGAAGTGATAATGCTAATGGAAAATAAATTAAAGGAAATAAGAACTATGGAAGAAAAGATTGAACAGGTGATTAACAGCTTATGAGAAACCACAAAATCAGTTGGTGGACAATGGAGAGAGTGCTGAGTTTCATCAGAAGATTGGAGCTCAAATTTGATCTCATACATTTTCTACATGTAGATGTATGACCCTGAATCACTTAACTTATACTTGTCTCAATTTGCTCAACCATTAAAATGGTTTTAATAGTAGACCCTATCTTGAAGAGTTGTATAATGTTTAAATAAGACAATCTTTGTCATAGGTACAAAATAATAACCTAATGTGTTAGTTAATAGTAAAGCTTGATAAATGCTTATGTATTTCCTTCTCTGCCTCCCTCCCCCCTTTCCTTTCTCCATCAGATGCAATTATAATTTGTCAGAAGACATTAGTATCTCTGCAGATCTCAGGAGACAATTTATAAATGAAGAAGATTTCTTAGGTAGCGTTCAGTTAACAAATATTTCTTAAATGTTTACTGTTTTCGACACTGTTGTACATTGGTAATGCAAAGAAAGACAGCCCCAGTAGTTTCTCTATTTGATTTTCCTGAAAGTAACTTGACCTCAGCCTTTACCTTAAAAACTGTAACTGAAAGCTTCTTCATTGTAAATGGGATAGAAAAAAGTCTTTCATGCTGTTATTTGCTCCCTAGCCTGTAAATGTGCTTATTCATGTCAAAAATAGGATACCAAAGAATGAATTGTGTTGTAAAACCTCCAGAATAGAATGAATAAATTTTTCCTGAAATTGAGGAAATAAGAACTGGCTAAACAAGAACTAGACCAAGATCTGATTGAATGCTTGAAAGAATGGGTATGGCACTATTTGT
Organism: Sarcophilus harrisii; assembly: GCF_902635505.1. Classification (NCBI taxonomy): domain Eukaryota; kingdom Metazoa; phylum Chordata; class Mammalia; order Dasyuromorphia; family Dasyuridae; genus Sarcophilus; species Sarcophilus harrisii. Next base: position 178,705,963 of record NC_045429.1, on the reverse strand, counting down.
TGATTTCTCGGGTAGGCAGTTTCAACAATGAGCTACTTTGACTTTGAACCCTGAAGACAATAACCCCAGTCAGCTTTGGCCAGTCATCTCAGTGTAATGCCAACATTTAATATTAAGGTATTTATTATTAAGATAATTAATGTTAAGATTAACATGATTATACAGAATGATTAAATTAGATGAGAAAACAGCAGTTTTATAATTACATTCAACCAACAGGTAGCAAGAAATTTCTACCACTATACATCAAGAATCCTGTACATCAAAGATTCAGAGAAATGATTTGGGAGCACTGGAGACCAGAAATTGTTAGAAGCATTTGACATATAGAGAATGGAAGAAAAATATATTTTAAAAAAATTATACTTGATGATACCCAGATGTAATCTAGATGTGAGATAACCTTAGGAGAGCAGTCCAGTTACCGCTTTAGGAAAAAAGTGTTTGTGATTCTGATCAGCAGGTTCATATGTTACCTGTAAGGAGGTTTGGTAGCATTAGCAGTACCATATGGCCAAGGAGCTTGGAAATTAGATGTGGGACTAATTGCTTTATGCTGAGTGATAATTTAATAAATGTGTGCCCTAATGTACGTTCCTTAAATAGCCTCATGAGTTTTCTTCCATTACTGCCCACTGAGGACCTCTTAGTATGTTTTGGAAAAAATAATTTAAAAGTAAGATTTATTTCTTTGAGGAAGTAGAGTTTTATTTGAACTTGTTGGACACCAGAAAATATAGATCACTATATTCAAATTTCTTTTGCTGTTTCTCCAGTTATAAATGTTTTTGTTGTTGTTGTTGTTGTTGTTGTTGTTGTTGTTTGTTTCTTCGGAATTTTCGTTTGTTTGTTTGTTTTGTTTTACAAATAAAGCTTTAATTAAGTACTAGAAAGTGGAAAACATTGAGAGTAAAGTTGCAATTCTTTGAATGTGATAGAAGCCGTAGTATTTTTGTTTTATCACCTTATTAATGTATGTCTAGAAATTCATCAGTCAAGATGCCAATGATTTTCTTCTACTAAAAGTTCTTTGTGATTAAAATAGTTGGTCACCAGATAAGCAGTAGTACATGATTAAAGTAAGGATGCTTCCGTTTTTATTGAAGGTTCATGAACTTTCAAATACATATCTATTTTTAAAGTTTAAAAAAACTATAAAACATAAGTATATATAATAATAAAAATAGTAGTCAGTAATAGAAAAATCAACTGATATTGATGCAATTTTATTATTAATGATTTATGGATTATGAATCATTCCTCAATCAAATGTCATTATTAGCTTTATTATTTAAAGCGGAAATGCTTTATTTATTTTCCCTTATGTTATTGTTACTTCCTTCTTTAAATGTTATATGAATTAATTATTTATATTTAATACTTATTCCTCCTGGTTCCCTGAATTCACAAAAAAGCAATTCTCTTTGAATTATATAATACAGCAATAACCCCAGATAAAAATTCTCTCTGTAATTCCCAACTTTTTAGACTCAACCTTACTCTCAGCCATTAGTCCACACTGACCATTGTTATTTCTTATTGACCTAATTTATATTACCATATCACAGTTTTGTTAGTATCCTTGTAATGTGACTGTAGTCAAAAGGTTGGACTTGTTTAAAAGAATTTGCCTTCTGACTTGACATGGTGATTTGTCTGGTTGACATTTTCAAATTCCTTTGATGAAATTTCTGATTTAAATGCTGGGGCATCTGGCTTTAACTCTCAAAGTTCTATATGGTGAATGGCCATAGTAGTATTGACTAAAGTTTGGTTTTGTGTTATTTTCTTTTTCTACACCTGACATTTCTGGTTTTCTCTTTTTTTTCCCCAAGGAGGCAAAACTATGGTAGATGTATTATAACTTAAAGAAGTAAAAACTCAGAGATTTGAAAGCTGTCTTCAAGTACTTGAAAGGTTGTTTTGTGGAAGAGGGATTAGACTTGTTCTGTTTGACTCCAGGACAGAACTACAAGTAATTAGCAGAAGAAACCAATTAGATTTGCTATAAGGGGGAAAATGAGAGAGAAACAACAACAACAAAAATCCCAATAAAATTCCAACAAAGCTATATTCCTCCTCACAGTTTTTCCATCACAAACAAGATAACAGTTGTTGCATATGTTATAGGCCATGCTGTTCTTCTGGTAATAGCTTCTCTAATCAACTCTGAAATTCTGTGACGGCACAATTTATAATATGTGACTATTGATGCTATATTTTTGTTTAAACTTTATTTTAGTATTAATGTATAGAAAGGTTAATACCAGTGAATCTTTGCATTCACACTTCCTCAGATGACTTACATAGGAACAATAGCAAATATGAATCAAAGTCTATCAATTATCTCTTCATAGTTGTTCTACCCCATGACTTTGTTTTAGGTCATGAAATTCTAGTTAAGATGCTCAGTAGGAGTTCAGAATAGGATATGCTGAATACTAGAGATATTGGAAGCAAAGGATCATAAATCAGAATGCATATAGTTCCTGTATTTAGCACAGTTCCACTAGGCAAATATGCCAGCAGAAACATAAACAGGTTGTAGGAAGGGTGTGCTTTGGTCCAAAGTCCTGGGATTAGGCAGATATACATTGTTTTATAGGAAAAGGAGAAAAGTGCCAAAGCTGATTTTTAGTCCATACATAGCTGTTCAGTTCATCACTAGTTCTGTAATTTCCTCATGTAATCTTTTCTATAGCAAACATGTCTTGAACATAGAGATCTGGAGTAGTTAGCTAAAAATCTGTGAAATACAACACAGGAATGTTCACACCACCATAAGCAGCACAAAAAATAATATGAAAATCAGGGAGCTGATGAGATACTGCCAAGAAAATTAGTCTTAACCAGGCAAAGAGAACATCTATGTCATTAATTTGCATTTTCTAGAATCAGATGGACAATTAACTGGTGGAAGGAACCGTGTATTCTTCAACTCACCAAGGAGATAATTCATGTAAGGATATAGCAATGCCTGTAGGGTCAAGGACATACCCTCCTGATCTTCATAATTAGAGTTTAAACAGTTGTATAACCAGTGTGTGTTGGTGGTATAACTGCACTGTCACTAACTCTGATGAATGACAAAAGTCCTCATTTCTCCAGTTGCATTGTTCAAATACTCAGTTGAATTTTGACATCAATAAAGGCAGAAAGTAGTCTTATTGTCATTGAAATAAGTATTACTTGTAGTCATGATCTCCTGTATAGCTCTGCTATGTTCCTGACTGACAGTGATTTTACAGATACTGTCCCTCAGGCTGTGTCTATGATGGAAAGGATTGGGGGAAGAGGCAGGGAGTATCAAGAAGTTAATCATAGAAGAGACTTGTGGTTAGTGGGTTATTGCTTGGTAGGAAACACAGGAACAGGTTGCAGATGAGGAAACAGATAATGGAGTCCTTGTTAGTATACTTTGCCTGTTATGTAAACAGATATACCTTTATGGCTTCATTCTACAAGGAACACCAAGTTAATATTTCCTTATTCCTTCTCTCTCTCTCTCTCTCTCTCTCTCTCTCTCTGTCTCTCTCTCCACACATATAAATATAGATGTAGATATTTTATTCTCATTTCCTTCAATAATCCAAATACTGTAAATTATTTCTTCAGGTACCCACCTAACATTTTTTCCTCACCAAATCAAACCTCCTTATACCATGAAAGGAATTTCCATGGTAGCTCTCCTTTGGGTTATCAGTTCTATATATCGGGATCCATATTTGAATAATGTTAGTTTCACAGAAGCTGAATCTGGTTCTAAGAACCAGATTTCTGAGCTATACTTAAGCTTTAACATGGGAAAAATTTAAAGTGTAATGGTATGTCCAGAAATGTCTCCAATGAGTCAAAGTGAGATACAATTATCACAATCACTCTTAATATTTGTTTTCAGAATTGGGAAAAATATCTACCAATTCCATCCTGAAAATAGATTGCAAGGAGTTTGTGTAGAGAGAAAAAATATTCCATAAGGCAGGTGGTCCAGCTAGTTTGCAAAGGGGTACTTGGAGGTGAAGTCACAGGATGTTTGTTATGAGTACCTGTTTCATCTTTCTACAGCACCTACTACTTCAATATAGTTGGGGACAAGTAGATTCTGCTGAATTTCTCTCATAACCATCACTGGGTAATTATTGTGGTGAATATGGTGCCCTTGTACCTAGAGATATGGTCAGGGTAGCTGAATCTAGCTGTTATAATAGGTTTGTAAAAAAAAATTGCTCATGGAAATGCCACTTTTGAAGGTAATATTTATGTCTACAGAGGTCAATATGAATTTCATATAAATGGCTAATATAATTATTATATCTGGTGAACTTTCTCATGATGGGGATAAAGTAGGAATATAATTGCTGATTGTGATGCAAAAAAAGATATAATAAAACTACTTTAGAACTTCTAAACACAGACAAGTAAGTATCAATCAAAAGAATCCATAAATTGCCCCAAAGGAAAACTAACATATTTATATCTGAACATACATACACACACAAAAAAAATTGTATTTACATATGTGTATGAATTTAAACATAAATTTCAAAAGATGGAGATTCAATAATAAAGAAGTATTTGAAATATTCCTAGAAAAAAATTCAGTTCAGAAAGTTTATTTCTTCTCCATCTATTTTCTCCATTCATTTCTCCATAATGTAAGAAGGATAAACAAATGCAGTGACCATAGAAAATAACAACAAAATAACAATAGAGAATGCTAAGAATTTTTTTTCTAAATATACAAAAGGAGACAAGGGTGAAAATAAAAGTTTTGGGTCTGGTACAGCTATGGTAAAATAATTGATTAAGTATAATTGGTTTCTTTTTCTAACTATAATTTCTTGGCAGTTTGATTGGCATGACTGAGTAAGTAGATTAATTTAGGTAAAATTATCATTTTTATTATATTAGCAACATAAAAAATAATGGATTAATCATATAATGTAAATTAGAGAATGGAAGGGTACATAAAAAAGGGAAGAAGATCGAGAGGATGTATATGTAAGTTATGACTTTGCTACATGTGGTCTTTATATATGCATCTTGCTAATATTATTAATAATATTACTTTAAGCCTACTATCTCTCAGATTGTAGAGTTGATTCTGCTTTTTTCCTAATATTGAACCCGTCTTATATTTCTGGTATAAATCCTACTTGATCATAGTGTTTTAACATGGTGATAATTTTCTTTAACTCTTCGTAATATTTTATTGAAGATTATTGCATCAATATACATTAGGGAAATTGGCTTATAATTTTCTTTTTCTGTTTTGATCCTTCATAATTTAGTTATAAGGGTTATATCTGTGTCATAAAAGGAATTTGGTAAGATCTCTTCTTCCTCTATTTTTCCAAATAGTTTGTAAAGTATTGAAATTCATTATTCTGTATATGTTTGGTAGAATTCACTTGTAAATTCATCTGGCCTTAGAGATTTTTCTTCTTGGGGAGCTTATTAATAGTTTATTCAATTTCTCTTTCAAAAACAGGCTTAAGTAATTTATTTCCTCATCTGATAATCTAGATTTTTGTAAGTGTTCATTTCACTTACATTATCAGATTTAGTATCACAGAATTAGGCAAAATATCTCCTCATTAATGTGTTATTGTCCTCTTCATTAATGATAAGTTCACCTTTTTCATTTTTGATACTAGAAATTTTGTTTTCTTCTTTCTTTTTTCTAATAAAATTAAGCAAAGCTTTATCTATTTTGTTTTTTTTTTCCATAAAACCATTTCATTGATTTTCTCTTTCTCTATTTTATTCATGTAAGCATCTAGAGATATAAGATTTCCCCTAAGAACTACTTTGGTTGTGTCCTGCAAGTTTTGATATGTTTTCTCATTATTGTCTTTCCCTTGGATGAAACTATCAATTGTTTCTATGGTTTGTTGTTTCCCCTACTCATTCCTTAGGAGTAGGTTATTTAATTTGCAATTTATTTTTCATCTTTTTTACACATAATATTTTACATATAATTTATATATAATTTTTATTGCATGATGATCTGAAAAGGATGAATTTACAATTTCTGCCTTTCTACATTTGATTGTGAGGTTTTTGTATCTTAACACTTGGTAAAATTTTGTATAGGTTCCATGTTCCATGAGAAAAAAAGTATAATATTTTCTGTAAGAATTCAATTTTTTCCCAAGGTCTATCATACCTAACTTTTCTAAAATTCTATTCACCTCAACTCTTTTCTTCTTTATTTCATAGTTAAATTCTTCTAGTTCTGACAGAGGGAGGTTGAGATCCTCCACTAATATAGCTTTGCTGCTTATTTCTTCTTGCAATTCAGGTCATCTCTCCTCTAGAAATCTAGATGCTATACCACTTGGTGCCTATATTTTTAGAATTGATATTACTTCATTATCTATGTTTCTCTTTAGTAAGATGTAAGATATAGTTTCCTTCCTTATGTCTTTTGATTATATTTATTTTTGCTTTTGCTTAATCTGAGATTAGGATTGCAGCCCAGGTTTTTTGTTTTGTTTTGTTTTTTGTTTTTACTTCAGCTGAAGTATAATAGATTCTGCTCCATCCTTAGAGCTTTACTCTGTATTATTTCACTGTTTCAAATTGGTTTCTTGTAAACAACATATTGTTGGATTCTGGCTTTTAATCCAGTTTGCTGTCTGCTTACATTCTTTGGGAGAGTTCATCCCATTCATATTCACAGTAAATTATTAACTGTATTTCTTGCTATCCTATTTTTCTCAATTTAAACTTTTTTTGCTTTCTTCTCCCCTTTCCCTCCTTACCAATGTTTTAATTTTGTCCACCTCCCTTAATCTGTCCTCTCTTTTTTCAACCTCTCTCTTTTTCCTTTCCCTTTTTTCCCCTTCCACTCTTTTTTTGGCTGAGACAAATTAGCATACCAAACTAAGTATGAATGATATTTCCTCTTTGAATCGAATTTTATGAAGTTCAAACAATGCTCATCTCTTTCCCTTCTTTCCCTCAAGTTCAATAGATCTTTTTTTTCCTCTTCCTGTGATGCAGTTTATCCCATTATACTTTCCCTTGCTTCTTCTCATAGTACACTCCCTTTTCCACCCTTAATTTCTTTTTTTATCATCATATTAAATTAAACTTATGCCTCACCCTCATTGTATACTTCTAACAAAGATGAAGTGCTTAAGAGTTATGCATATCGTGTTCCCATGTAGGGATGTAAACATTTTAACCTTTAAAAACATAATTTCTTTTTTTTTTTCTTCCATTTTTACCTTCTTATACTTCTCTTGAGTCTGGTATTTGAAGATGACATTTTCTGTCCATCTCTGTTTTGTTCATCAAAAATGATTAAATATTACCTATTTAAATGAATGTTCACAATTTCCCTGAAAGATAATGATTAGTTTTATTGGGTCATTGACTGAGTCTTGATTAGTACAAGTTTCTTTACCTAATATATTATATACCAGGTCCTTGAATCCTTTAAAGTGTAAGTTTCTAGGTCCTGGATAATCCTGATTGTTTTTTCTGTCTGCTTGCAATATTTTCTCCTTGATGTGATAATTATGGAATTTAGCTACAATATTCCTTGGATTTTTCATTTTGGTGATTGGGGACTATTTTACTCAATGACTATTTTACTCTTTGGTTCTAAAATATCAAGGCAGTTTTCTTTGATGATTTCTTGAAAGATGTTGCCCAGGTCATTTTGCCCCCCATCATAGCTTTCAGGTACCTTAATAATTCTTAGATTGTCTCTTTTGGATCTTTTTTACTCATGGCACTCTATTCTTTCATCTTGATCATTTTTCAAGCCTGGAATCATTATATCACTAAAATATAAAGTACAGTTTGAGCAATATCTATGACAGGAAACTTTTCTGTATACTTCCAATTGCTAATGTCTTCCCATCAAAACTACTTAGATTTAACTATTATCTATCTATTTATCCATCTATCTTTATTTATTTATTTATGTAGTTATTCACTTAATTATTTTTTGCTGTCTTCACCATTGTAATATAAGCACTTTATTACTAGAAATCCATCCCTTGTATATGTATCCATAGTCCTTAGTACAGTACTTTGAATATATATGAAGTTGATATTTGTTAATAGATTTATATTTATCTACAAATTTGTTACTATACCTATAAAAAACACCTAGTCATTGTTCTAATTAGACAAAATTGGAAGAATTCAATTTCAGTAATAAAATGTCTAGAGCTTCCATTTAATAATTTTTAAAAATAAAAAAGGGGGAATGAATATTAAACTACATTATATATCAAAGTATGTTGTAAAGCATTTCTTATTAATTAATTTGTCTTAATTTAAAACTGGAAAAGTAGAATCAAACTGATTATCAGGATTCAACAACTACAGAACTGAGATGTTTGGAATTTGAATAAACTAATATCATACATTAATACATTAATTACTTTCATTAGCATTTTTCTTCTGATGCAAAAAATCTATTTGTTGAATATTATGTTAATAACAATAGTAGCTGATAGTTATAATTTAAAACTTTGTATGTTATTGTATGATTTGAGTATCATAACAACCTTGTAGAAATGATCAGCAAGATGATTTCAGAAAGACCTGGAGTGACGTACATGAACTGATGTTGAGTGAAATGAGCAGGACTAGGACATCATAATATACTTCAACAACAAAATATATGATGATCAAAACTGATGGATGTGGCCCTCTTCAACAATGAAATGAACCAAATCAGTTTCAATGGAGCAGTACTGAACTGAACCAGCTACACCCAGTGAAAGAACTCTGGGAGATGACTAAGAACCATTACGTTGAATTCCCAATCCCTATATTTTTGCATGCCTGAATTTTTGATTTCCTTCACAGGCACAATATTTCAGAGTCTGATTATTTTTGTACAACAAAATAACAGTTTGATCATGTACACTTATTTTGTATTTAATTTATGCTTTAATTTTTTTTAAAAAAAGGAAAAGTTGCAATCTTAACATATCACTCTTTTGTTTAAACATAGAATTCTGACACAAATTCATTATTTTTCTACTAACTGAGCAAGATTTTTTCAATAATATATATATTATATATATATATATATATATATATTATATACTTATAATATATACTTATATATATATTATATACTTATTATATATATATTATATACTTTTGTTTTCTTTGCAAAATAAGTACAATTGTCATTAAACCACAATAATCAGTTTATTGTATTCAGTTTGTTAATCATCACCACTTTAATGATTGGAACAATAATTATTTAGGCTAATTTGGAAGTTGAAATGATGAGATAAATTTGTGTCCATTTATCCATTCAAATTTTTTCTGTTGTTCTATATAAATAGGAGCATATTCAACAAAAATCTGCTTGGCTAGAATTACACTACAATTTTTAAAAGAAATCTTATTAAAATTTTCGAACCCTGATAACACTCTATAGACATGCTTTTCTGATGATATTCAGAGTGACTTTCAATACTTTAGAAATATGCAAAACACTAAAAAGAGAAAAAGGGGTGATAGCTATGAACTATAATAAAGTAACTTTTTACATTCTTGTCCTGACTCTTCAAATCCCCACTGTTCAGCTGCTGACTACATTTCTTCTCCAATTTTCATCTGCTATATTTATCCATCTCACTCCTGTCACTCATTTCAAGCACATATTCTATCTGCTTCTTTTGTTCTCATGTCTTATTCTTGCCTCTGTTTATTATGCCCATTTTACAAGTGATCTCCTTTCATATTCCTTCTCACAATTCAACTTTTCTATAAAGTCTTTTGGGAGTTGATAAAGTCTCCCCAGATCAAAGCTGATGATTGGGTATTATTAATTTTTAGAAATCCATAATTTTGAATTTGATGCTGTGGCAATGTCTGCAAGGAAATCATACTTTTCAATCCCTAAGTTTGATGATCTTACTTCTTTTTCCATCCTCTACAATGCCTACCTTTCACAGAGCAGTCAGGCAAATGATGAAGGCAAAATAAAGTGGTAATAACAGTAATTAATTTTTTCTGTATTTTAAAAATTCATTATTTTATTGATTATTTTATATTACACCTCTTTCATTTCTTTTTGATAGAATGTTTATTATTAATTTTTTTAATTTAGAGTTTTTAAAATGAATTTTTTAGAGTTCCAAAATTATCTCCTTCCCTTAAGTTCTTCCTCTATCCGTTGAGAAAATGATAAATATGATACCTAGCATAAATCTTGTTAGATTTCAATTAGTCATGCTGCAAAAATAAAACAAAATAAAAATAAATTTAAAAATCCAATAAAAATAAAATGAAAAAATAATATGTTTCAGGCTGTACTGAGATTTCATCATTTATCTCTCTGGAAATTTAAAGCCTTTTTCACTATATGTCCTTTGAAATTAACTAAGATTATTGTATTGATCAGAGCAGATGTCTTTCAAAGTTGATCATCATTACAGTATTGTTGTAAAATATTTTCCAGATTCTGTTCATTTCATTTGACATGAGTTTATATGTGTGCGTGTGCATACAAAGAATTTCTAATTCTTTACTACCACAATAAGAGCTGCTGCAAATACTATTTTGCACATATGGGTCCTTTTCCTTCAATCTCTTTAGGGCATGAACCTAATACCATCAAGTTCATTTCTGAATTGATCAATCCCTCTCCCCTTCCCAGAGAGACTTCATTTACATTAATAGCACTTAAGTTTTATTTAATGGTTTTCAAAATAATTTGAGGTATATTAACCTCATATATTAACATATATCATCTTTTTAATATATCATCTTTTTTTAAAAGATGCAGAACCTGAAGCTGGGAAGTTAAATTATCATATAGCTAGCTTAGTGTCTAATGTAAAGGTGGAATTCAGCTTTTTTTCTTAATAAAAGTCAAATAATCTGTATATTTTACAATTTACTTGCCTTATAATAAAAATTAAAAAGAAAGAAAAATAACTGTTCAGCAAAACCAACCTTAGCATCAAGTGTATGTGATGTAACGTATATTACACCATTAGGATGAAAGCAAAGGTAGTACATTATCTTGAAATCTTCTCAGGTAACAATTTTAGTCAATGGAATTACACAATATTCAGTGAAATTCCTTTTTTATTCCAGCTACAATTTAAACTAATGTGGATAATATAGATTACTTTATTCTATGTTGCTAAATACTGGGTCATTGTTCCCCTTGTCTGACTTTAGAATTACTCTCTACTTGATATTATTGCTTCAGATTTTTACCAAGTATAGATTTTTGTTATATTTAACTATAACATAATATACATCTCAGGGAGACTAAAAATTGCATTCTACCATATGGCAGTAATTATGAATTTCCCAAAATCTGTTCTTAGTTATTTTCTTCCCAACACAGAAAAGTAGCATGATAGAATGGGTATAGACCTGACTAAGTCAGGAGGTATGAAGGTTAAGTCTGTTTTTGACATATACTAATTGTGAAACTTATAAGAATGCACTTAAACTCTTAATACTTGAGTCAACTCTATAAAACAATAAGATGTAGATGAGTTATTGTTTTGTATTGTCAGAGGAACTTTTGATGACATTTATTCCTCCTTCACAACCCATTCACCCATCTGAAATTGTAATTGGTTTTGTTGAAATAGTACATAGATGTATGGAATGAAAAATTGGGAGATGAAGAAATAAAAACATTGTAAGAGATATAGAAATGGAGAATGAAAGGATTTAAATGTTAGTCAATAAGGGAAGAAAGTAAGACATCTTTATTTTATCAAGCACTGACAGGGCATTGGGGGAAAAATAAAAATTCAAAGAGATTTGTATGTGAATTCTATCAACATTCTTTTTTTTATTATTTAATAGCCTTTTATTTACAGGTTATATGCATGGGTAACTTTACAGCATTAACAATTGCAAAACCTCTTGTTCCAATTTTTCACTCTTACCCCCCAACCCCCTCCCCTAGATGGCAGGATGACCAGTAGATGTTAAATACATTAAAATATAAATTAGATACACAATAAGTATACAGGACCAAAACGTTACTTTGCTGTACAAAAAGAATCAGACTTTGAAATATTGTACAATTAGCTTGTGAAGGAAATCAAAAATGCAGGTGGGCATAAATATAGGGATTGGGAATTCAATGTAATGGTTTTTAGTCATCTCCCAGAGTTCTTTCTCTGGGCGTAGCAGGTTCAGTTCATTACTGCTCCATTGGAAATGATTTGGTTGATCTCGTTGCTGAGGATGGCCAGGTCCATCAGAACTGGTCATCATATAGTATTGTTGTTGAAGTATATAATGATCTCCTGGTCCTGCTCATTTCACTCAGCATCAGTTCGTGTAAGTCTCTCCAGGCCTTTCTGAAATCATCCTGTTGGTCTTTTCTTACAGAACAGTAATATTCCATAATATTCATATACCACAATTTATTCAGCCATTCTCCAACTGATGGACATCCATTCAGTTTCCAGTTTCTAGCCACTACAAAGAGGGCTGCCACAAACATTCGTGCACATACAGGTCCCTTTCCCTTCTTTATAATCTCTTTGGGATATAAGCCCAGTAGTAACACTGCTGGATCAAAGGGTATGCACAGTTTGATAACTTTTTGAGCATAGTTCCAAACTACTCTCCAAAATGGTTGGATTCGTTCACAACTCCACCAACAATGCATCAATGTCCCAGTTTTCCCACATCCCCTCCAACAATCATCATTATTTTTTCCTGTCATCTTAGCCAATCTGACAGGTGTGTAGTGGTATCTTAGAGTTGTCTTAATTTGCATTTCTCTGATTAATAATGACTTGGAGCATCTTTTCATATGACTAGAAATAGTTTCAATTTCTTCATCTGAGAATTGTCTGTTCATATCCTTTGACCATTTTTCAATTGGAGAATGGCTTGATTTTTTATAAATTAGAGTTAATTCTCTATATATTTTGGAAATGAGGCCTTTATCAGAACCTTTGACTGTAAAAATATTTTCCCAGTTTATTGCTTCCCTTCTAATCTTGTCTGCATTAGTTTTGTTTGTACAAAAACTTTTCAGTTTGGTATAATCGAAATTTTCTATTTTGTGATCAGTAATGATCTCTAGTTCTGCTTTGGTCATAAAGTCCTTCCCCTTCCACAGGTCTGAGAGGTAAACTATCCTGTGTTCCTCTAATTTATTAATAATTTCATTCTTTATGCCTAGGTCATGAACCCATTTTGACCTTATCTTGGTGTACGGTGTTAAGTGTGGATCAATGCCTAGTTTCTGCCATATTAGTTTCCAATTTTCCCAGCAATTTTTATCAAACAGTAAGTTCTTATCCCAAAAGCTGGGGTCTTTGGGTTTGTCAAAGACTAGGTTGCTATATTTGTTGACTGTTTTATCCCTTGAACCTAACCTATTCCACTGATCAACTAATCTATTCCTTAGCCAATACCAAATGGTTTTGGTAACTGCTGCTCTATAATATAATTTTAGATCTGGTACAGCTAAGCCACCTTCATTTGATTTTTTTTTCATTAATTCCCTTGAAATTCTTGACCTTTTGTTTTTCCATATGAATTTTGTTGTTATTTTTTCTAGGTCATTAAAATAGTTTTTTGGGAGTCTGATTGGTATAGCACTAAATAAATAGATTAGTTTAGGTAATATTGTCATCTTTATTATATTTGCTCGCCCTATCCAAGAGCATTTAATATTTTTCCAATTGGTTAGATCAGACTTAATTTGTGTGAAAAGTGGTCTGTAATTTTGCTCATAAAGTTTCTGATTTTCCCTTGGCAGATAGATTCCTAAATATTTTATATTATCAGTAGTTACTTTAAATGGAATTTCTCTTTGTAACTCTGACTGTTGGATTTTGTTAGTGATATATAAGAATGCTGATGACTTATGTGGGTTTATTTTATAACCAGCAACTTTGCTAAAGTTGTGGATTATTTCTAATAACTTTTTAGTAGAATCTCTGGGGTTCTCTAAATATACCATCATGTCGTCGGCAAAGAGTGATAATTTGGTTTCCTCATTGCCTATTCTTATTCCTTTAATCTCTTTCTCAGCTCTTATTGCCAAAGCTAGCATTTCTAATACAATATTAAATAGTAACGGTGATAGTGGGCAACCTTGTTTCACTCCAGATCTTATTGGGAATGGTTGCAGTTTGTCTCCATTACATATGATGCTTACTGATGGTTTTAAATAGATGCTGCTGATTATTTTAAGGAAAAGTCCATTTATTCCTATACTCTCAAGTGTTTTTAATAGGAATGGATGTTGGATTTTGTCAAATGCTTTTTCTGCATCTATTGAGATGATCATATGGTTTTTGTTAATTTGGTTGTTAATATGGCCAATTATATTGTTCTATCAACATTCTAATAAGAAAAAAATATCTATACTATAAATGTAATTCACGATTGTCAAATAAAATACACTATCAAATTATTTATCTGAGATAGAAGTGTTATTATAAGCCTGGGAAGGACAAAAGGAAAAAAAAAAGAACTATAGGCCATTGTATTATTAATTAATTATGTATGCTAAAATTGTTATTAAAATACTGACAGAATTCTATTTTAATGCATCCAAAAATTATTCATTAAATTCAAATAGAATTTATGCAGAAAAATGAATATGTAAAATTAGAAAATCAATGATCATAATTAATCATGTAAAATTTTTTTCAAACAAATAAAAATGAGGGAGTGAGTTCCAGAACACTAATTTCATTTCTATAAAGAACTTTCAATGAGAAAAATCCTGCTAGAAGTATAGATTGGCAATTATGTATTCTTTAAATATTGTCTGGGGTCAAATATTGTTAGATGTGAAAAGTCATGAATAACTAAAATTCATGTTTAATTAAACATATTAATCACAAATAAGTCAATGGAAAGGTACTTGTTTGGTGCAACTGGGGTATGCCTTAATGAGAGAGGAAGGTGGAATAAATAATTTTATCAAAAATTATATGTGTGAAAAAAGAAGACTGGTCATGTGGTTTAAAAAAGTAATAATAAGTAGATTGATTATTCTCTATATTTTTGCTATATAATTATCCTGTTTAAAGAAAAAGTGAAGAAGAGATTGGAAACATGGTACAATAGAGAGAATAGTACAACTCAGCTCTCTCCCATACCTTCAACAAAGATGAATGTAGAACAGCAAATAAGGTAATGATCTAAAGAGAATATTTATTGTCATTTGAACAACTTAACATTATAGGAAGGGATCCAGTAGAGGGGCTAACCTTGAGTTAGTGGTTTTGTCAGAGCCAGGCATAATAGCGTGATAAAGAATATTCCAAAAGAGACTTAAGCTGCTGTACAGTGATGTATGAAACAAAGGAATGTGAATCCCAATATCCTACAGTTCTGCATTTTGAATCTACAGTGCCAAATGACTACAGTGGGGACCAACTGCTATCTACTAGAGATCCAACTATGGGAAAAACTCCAATCATGTAATTCTGGCCTCAACAGGATCAGAAACTTGCAAAATTCAGTCCAGGAGATGAAGTAAAAGATTGCTTGGGATGTGTTTAAAATTGGAAGTTTCTTGATCTGAACTGATATTCTTAGCGTATGTAATATTCAAAAACATATAAAAATGACAGGAATCTAAATAAAATAGATAAGGAATGACATTATCTCCAAGATTATAAAGAACCTTTTCATTTAGAAGAATCCCAATTCAGAAAGTAAGACTAGAAGACTATATACACAAAATATGTGTTATGATATTAACTATTAAGAATTATTGAATATTCCAAGCTTAGATCTTTAATGCTGAGCTTACCACAAGTTTATTTGTAAAGAGAGGGCAGTGACAGGAGTGATTAAAAATTATTAGCCAATAGTATGGAAGGAAATACATAATTATTTGAATAATCAATGTGAATGAGATCAACTCACTCACAAAAGAGATTATTAAATTCAAAAAAATGAATCCAAGAAGAAATTGTTTATAAGGAAACATTCAAAATAAGGATTTACACAGAAATTTAAATAAGTGACTAGAGTGAAATCTATTATGCTAAACAGACACTTAGTGGCATATGCATACCTGCATAGAGTGAGTGATCAAAGTCTCAGAAATAAAAAAAAAAATAACAAAAAAGGAAGTTACCTTCCAAGTTTCCATTCAAAACAATGCTAGATCAAGCCTCTAAATACATTCTGAAGTGACAGAACCCATAAAAAGATGGAAAGGAAAAAAATTCCAGCTTAAAATAATTTAGAAAGACTTCAGGAAAGTCTATTTCATTTGGATGAAAAAGGAGCTAAGTTGATAAATGGTCAAAGGATATGAACTGACAATTTTCAAATGACAAAATTAAAGCCATCTATAGTCATATGAATAAAAGCTCAAAAATCACCATTGATTAAAGAAATGCAAATTAAAAATAATTCTGAGGTACCATTTCATATCTCTCTGACTAAGATGATAGAACAAGATAATGACAAATATTGGAAGGAGAAACTGGGACATTAATGCATTGTTGGTGGAGTTGTGAAATGATCCAACCATTCTGGAGAGCAACTTGGAACTATGCCCAAAGAGCTTGGATGTAAATCAATACATGATATGTTCACTTCTTTTTTCTGATTTTTTTCTCTCCCATGGTTTTCCCCTTTTCTTCTATTTTTCTCTCCCAACATGATTCATAAGCAATGTGTTTTAAAAATAAATAAATTCACAAATAAAATTTTTAAAAGGAAAAAATAATAGAAGCTAAGCCCAGCACAGGCACAGTGCAGCAGGAGGCCCTTAGTTATAATACAGATGAGTAGCTGAGACTACTCAGTCCTGGCTCAGCATGACAGCTGTGAGACCTCAAGATCCAGTGCATAAGGTAAATTGCAAGCCTTATAACCCCTTCACAATAGATTAGTGTACTTCAGGACAATGAATCCCCTATTCCTCTGCAAAGGAAACATGAGAGAGTAAAACTCAATATAAAAATATATATTGGATTGCCTGCTGTCTAGGGAAGGGAGGGAGAAAGGCAGGGAGAGAGAAAAATTTGAAACACAAGGTTTTGTAAGGTTTAATGTTGAAAATTATCTTTGCATGCATTTCAAAAAATAAAATACTATTATAAAGCTTAAAATAATTGAATAGTTCAAAAGAAATATTAAGGCAGAGCTAAGTATGACCTGACTCTAAAAAGCAAAACTCTTTAGATAAATGTTAAAAAAAAAAAAAAAAAAAAAAAAAAAAACACAAATATAAATGTTTGTAGCACTGTCCAAAATCTATTAAGAAATAAGCGGAGAGAGGGAACATGATATAGAATGGTGTTTAGATTAATGAGAAAAGAATAAAGAGAGAAGTAAAGTGTGGAATAGGATAAAGTGGGATTTAGAAGGATGTTTAGATTAATGAAAGTGGGATAAGATATGTAGATTATTGTGAATTGGAAAAATGGGGAGGAAAAAGTGAGAGAAGATAAGGGAAAGATCCATGGGTGGAGCAAAGTTAAGTAAACAGCAAAACAACTCAAGAAGCACAACTAAAGTACAGAAGTTAACAGGGATAGAAAGTAAGAGATACATAAATACAATGTCAAGAATCAGGAGTAATACTTAGGAAAAAACAAAAAAGGTAGTACTGGAAATCATTGATCTCAAAGTCAAACAAAGATTCAATTAAAAGAGAAATCTGCATTATATCTAAACTATATTAATATTGTTTTAAATGCAAGTCTACTCAATTATAATTTTCTTGGAAGAAGTTGGGTGGGGTGAAAGGAGAAACAAAATAATAAAATAAAAGTTGCAGAGAAGAGAACAAAAGAATAGCCTACAAGAAAACAAAAAATCCTTCCTAATGTTCTGCTCAACATATGAAAATATTTTGTTTTGTTTCATTATCTTTTTCTGTTTTTCTTTTTCTATCTGTTTTTTCTTATTCTATATTTAATTTTAAATAATTTTTTAAAATAATAAATTAAGAAAGAAGAAAAATTGAGAAAATAAATAAATGTTATTCAGGAGAATTATAAAAAAAATAAAAAGTTTGGAAATGAAAGCAGAAAATTGAGTGACGAAAACAATTCCTTAAAACATAGAATTGATGAAATAGGAAAAAAAATCTATTGAAGAAAAACAATTCCTTTAAAAGTAGAAATGATCACATGGAAAAAAAGAGGTTAAAAAACTAACTAAAGAAAATAATTCCTTAAAAACTGGCTTTGAATAAAGGAAAGTTAATGACTCAATGAAATATCAAGAATCAATGAAATAATTTTTTAAATGATGAAAAAGAGGAGAAAATCTAAACTGCCTAATTGGAAAAACAACCAAATTTGAAAATGTATTAAGGAAAAAGAATTTAATAGTTATTGGGCTACCTGCAAGCTATGATCAAA
This sequence comes from Sarcophilus harrisii, assembly GCF_902635505.1. Lineage (NCBI taxonomy): Eukaryota > Metazoa > Chordata > Mammalia > Dasyuromorphia > Dasyuridae > Sarcophilus > Sarcophilus harrisii. Next base: position 178,687,634 of record NC_045429.1, on the reverse strand, counting down.
ACAAAAAGTCTGGGCAACATATTTTAAGATATAAGGAAAACTGCAATGATATCCTAGAAAATCAGAAGGCAAATTTAGTCACTGAAAGAACTTATGAAAAAAGACCACCTCCTGAAAAAGACCATAAAATGAAAACTCAAAGGAATATTGTAGCTAAATTCCAGAATTATCAGGTCAAGGGGGAAATACTGCAAACAGCCAGAAAGAAATAATTCAAATACTAAATAGCCACAGGCAGGATGAAACAAGATTTAGCATATTGCACATTAAAGGATCAGAGGGACTGGAGCATGATATTCCAAAAGGCAAAAGAACTTGAACTGAAACTAAGAAAAAACTATCCAGCCAAAAAATGAGCATTATCCAGAAGGAAATAGATGGATAGTCAATGAAATAAAGAACTTTCAATCATTTGTGATGAAAAGACCAGAAATAAATAGAAAATACTATCCACAAATACAAGACTCAAGAGTAGTATAAAAAACTAAACAGGAAAAAAATGATATTTAAAAGCTTAATCATTAAATTAAAAGAAAAGGGTATAATTTACCTATGAGATCTGTAGGGAAGGGAAGAATTTATGGACAAAGAAGATCTAGAACTTCTGGTGATGGAGCCAAGATGGCAGAGTGAAGGCAGGCAGCCGTTCTTACTCTTCCAGTTTCCTGTAAAAACCACGTGAAACCAAGCTTCTGAACAAAGTCTGACAGAATGAAACTACTCACCAGCTCAAGAAGATGAGAAAACCTTTCAAAAAAGATCAGTGTCACTGGGGTGAAAAAAGAATTTCAGCCTTCATTCCTATTGAAAAAAAAAAAACAGAACAAAACAGAAAATTTAATCTTGGAAACACAGGATTCAAGAGCACTTAGAAAGGTAAAAGAGGAAAAAAAATATATATATATATTATTTAAAAGTTAAACTGTTTGCATCCCTAGATGGGAAAATAATATCTGTAACTCTTGATAACTGCACCTGTTATTGACATAGTTAGTGGGGGCATACATGGACAAAGGGTATAGTTATGAATGGATTCTGATGTGATGATATCAAAGAAAATGACATTAAGGAGTAGAAAATGCACTGTACTGGGAGAAGAGGAAAGGGGAATTATAATGGAACAAATCAGATCAGATGAAGAGGCACAAAAGAACTATTATAATAAAGGAAAAGAAGGGAGGGAGATGAGCATTGTTGGAAGTTTTATGTCATCGATTTTGGCTCAAAGCAGCAATAGCATTCAGTTCAGTGTAGAAATTTATCTTACCTTATAAAGTGGGGGGAGAAAGAGCAAAGAAAAAGACAGGAAGGGAGAACAGAAACACTAAGAGAAAGGGATAAGAGAAAGAGGAGAGGTTTTAGAAGATGTGGCAGGTGGGATGGATAAAAAAACAATACACTGCTAAGGAAGGACAGTGTAGAAATAGGGGGGAAAAAGTATACACAGGGGAGATATAATAATCTCTCTAAAATGTAATCTTCTCTTGTTGGGGTTTTCTTTGGGTCTCTGGAGGCAGCCTTCATTTCAGTTCAGTAATCACGACAAGTGCAGCCAGGGGTTAAAGTCTAAATCCTTTATTGTCTCTTTCCAAGTCTTGTCTCCTTTCCTATGGCCCAGTTAGCTTTCTCATAGTCCAGATCCTTTATTATCTCCTTCCTGGTGCTGGGCAGCTTTCTGGAGAGCCTTTCAGTCTGGCCTTGATTCTGAGAGCTTGAGCTCCTACCTGCCTTCTCTGGCTTCTGAATCTCCCCGACTGAGGCTCAGAGAGCTTCTAGTGTGCTTGTCCTTATGGCCCTGCGAGCTTCTTGTTTATATGCCCCACACTGAGTATACACCAATCATTATATCACTAGGAAACCATTATTTGTTGTAGGATTATTAAATCAATGCTAAACTAGATTTAACCAGTATCTCCTCAATTCCACTTAGTACCTTGTTTCAAATTCTGGCCCCTAACATCTCCTTATAGGATTAAATCAGTCCTACTGAACCATGCTAAATTAGATAACTATTGTCTCTCTCAACTTCACTGACTTAGTACTTTGTAAGAATCCTTTGTTTTTTAGTTCAGAGTTCAGGCCCATAACTGGGAGAAAATAGGATGGAGGGAAATATAGAGCTAGTAATCATAACTGTAAATGTGAATTGGATGAACTCTTCTATAAAATGGAAGTAAATAGCAGAGTAGATTAGAAAACATTTGAAAACAGGAGCCTAATCCTACAACATGTTGTTTACAAAAAACACATTTGGGAGATTCATGCAGAGATACATACAGAGTAAAGGTAAAAGGCTGGAGCAGAGTTTATTATGCTTCAACTGAAGCAAAAAAAAAAAAAAAAAAAAAAAAAAAGAGGCAGAGGTAACCAACAGAAAAATAAAATTAAAATGCCAAATCCAAAGCTGGTAAAATTTTTTACTGTTTCTGATAAAGCTCTCATTTCTAAAATATATGAAGAACTGTGTCAAATTTATAAGAATAAATTACTCTACTGGTACAAAGTAATGCAGGATATGATGGGATATGGAACAGAAATGGATCTTATGCTGTCTGGGTCAAACTTCAGGGAATCATAGACTCTGAGAATGGCAGTGACCTCATTGGCATCCAGTCCTAGTCATATCTGCAAAATAATCTTGAACTATTAAAAAATGGCTGGTAAGAACAGCGACTGTAATATAACAACAGAATGGTATATATAATAGAATAATATTGCATGTTATAGTATACTATAATATAAAACATAATAGGGAAAGTGTTTATAATAAGAATAGTTTATTTATATAGTTCATAACAATTCTTAAAGATAGGTGCTATTATTATCTCTGTTTTGCATATGAAAAAACTGAGGCAGATACAGGTTAAGTGATTTGTCCAGGTTCATATAGCTAGTATGTGTATGAGGTAGATTTTGACTCAGCTTATGCTGATTTCTACTCCAGCACTGTATCCCCTATGCCTCTTAGGTGTTGGTTTAAAGGGAACTCTTTCTTCTAAGGCAGCTCATTCCACTTTTGTGCAACTAAAGCTCAAGACTAAGTTTTTCTTCTTCATAACATCGACCATTTGCCTCTGGTTCCCACTTTGGGGAACAAATGATCTTTCTTCCACATGACATTTTGAGGACAGCTCTTATTCTTTCCCTAACTTGAAGTTTTTTTTCTCCATATTAAGCATATCCAGTGCCTCAATCAAGAAGTCAAATGATCAACAAGAATTTCCAGTATATTAGATTTGATAAAGATATGCTTTTGGCTAAATCATTGATTAAAAGGTTAAAGAGCTTCGGGTCAAGGTCTACTGGAGATCTCTTTTCAAAAATAAATGGAAGCACAAAGATGTTCACTTTGGATCTGGGTACGCAGTCAATTCTACTTGTATCTAAAATCACTTTTCAGTCTTTAGGGACTAAGTTCATGTGTACAATCTAGTTCACATTTCTCTATCTTTTCTATAAAATGTGAACTTTTTCAACTACTTTTCTAGAGTTTAATTGGCAGCAGAGTGATATAATGGTAATAACACGAGTTCAGAAGTAAAATTCTAGAATTGAATTCTGCTTATAACATTTATATCCTTTGTGACTTAAGATAAATCTTTTAACCTACCTGGGCCTCAGTTTGCCCATCTGTAAATGAGGCAATTGAAGTGGATCACTTCTAGAATCTATATGGCTTTAAATATGTGATTTCCCCAAACATCACTATCTCATGCCCAGATCTTATAGTTTAGTTAACTAACAACATACTGTACTTTATTATACTATACTATACCATATAACATATTATACTATATCATATACTATGCTGTACTATAGTATAATATATACTATGCTATGCTATACTATATTATACCATATACTACACTATGCTATGTTATGCTATACTATACTATACAATACCATATACTATGCTATGCTATACTATACCATGCCATATACTATACTGTGCCATACCATACTATACTATGCTATATCATACTATACTATATTCTAATATATCAATACTATACTATACTGTATTATACTATACAATATACTATATACTATATTATACAATACTATATACTAAACTCTATTATAAACTACTCTACTATATGCCATACTATACTATATGCTCTACTATATTATGTACTAAAGTATACTATACCATACCATATACTATACTGTACTGTACTATAGAATACTGTATCATATACAATACTGTTATTGTATTATACAATACCATTATACTATACTGTACAATATTACTATATACTATATAGCATATATATAGATATATCTCTCTCTCCCTCTTTCCCTCTCTCCCTCCCTCCCTCTGTCTCTCCATCCCTCCCTTTGTCTCTCCCTTTCTCCCTCACGTCCTCCCTCTGTCTCTCTCTCCCTCCCTCTCTCTTCCTCTCTTCCTCCCTCCTTCTCTCCCTCCCTCTCCTTCTTCCTCTCTCCTTCTCTCCCTCCCTTTCTCCCTCCCTCCCTCCCTCCTTCCCTCTCTCCATCTTTCTCTCTCTTCCTCCCTCCGTCTCTCTCCCTTCCTCCATCTCTACCTTGACCCCCCCTCGCTCCCTCCCTCACTCCCTCCCTCACTCCTTCCCTAGCTCCCTCCCTCGCTCCCTTGCTTTCTCTCTCCCTTGCTCCCTCTCTCTCTCCCTCCCTTCCTCCATCTCTACCTTGATCCCTCCCTCGCTCCTTCCCTCGCTCCCTCTCTTGCACCCTCCCTCCTTTTCTCTCTCCCTCCCTCCCTCTCTCTCTCCCTAGCTCCCTCCCTTGCTCCTCTCTCCCTCCCTCTCTCCCTCACTCCCTCCCTTTCTCCCTCTCCCTCCTTCCCTCTCTCCTCCCTCTCTCTCTCCTTCCCTCTCTCCCTCCCTCACTTTCTCCTTAGCTCCCTCCCTTGCTCCCTTCCTTGCTCACTCTCCCTCCCTCCCTCTGTCTCTCTCTCCCTCCCTTCCTTTCTCTCTCCCTCCTTCTCTCCCCCCCTTGCTCCTTCTTGCTACCCCTTGCTCCCCCTTGATCCCTCCCTGGCTCACTCCCCCTTCCTCTCCCCTCTCTCCATCCCTTCCTCCCTCCCTCGTTCTCTCCCTCCCTTGATCTCTCCCTCCCTCCCTCCCTCCCTCCAGACATTCCCTAATTAATAAATTGTCACAGGATATAAACAGATAATTTTCAGATGACAAAATTAAAGCCATCTATAATCATGTGAAAAAAATGTTGTAAATCACTGTTGAATCTACTGGTCATCCTGCCATCTAGGGAGGAGTGGGGGTAAGAAAGGTGAAAAATTGGAACAAGAGGTTTGGCAATTGTTAATCCTGTAAAGTTACCCATGCATATATCCTGTAAATAAAATGCTATTAAATAAATAAATAAATAAAAAAAAAAAAAAAAAAAAAAAAGTAAATCACTGTTGATTAGAGAAATGCAAATCAAAACAACTCTTAAGTACTATCTCACATCTCTCATCTTGTCCAATATGACAGGAAAAGATGATAAATGTTGGAGATATGGGAAAACTGGGTTACTGATGCATTGTTGGTAGAGTTGTGAAATAATTCAATCATTCTGAAGAGCAGTATGGAACTTTGCCTAAAGGACTATAAAACTGTGCATATCCTTTGACTCAACAGTGTCTCTATTGGGTCTGTATCCCAAGGAAATCATAAAGTAAGGGAAAATGACTCACATGTGCAAAAATATTTGTAGCCCCCCTTTTTGTGGTAGCAAAGAACTAGAAAATGAATAGATGTCCATCAACTGGGGAATGACTGAATAAGATGTGGAATATGAAGGTAATGGAATATCATTGTTCTATGAAAAATGATGAAAAAGCTGATTTTAGAAAGGCCTGGAAAGATTTACATGAGCTGATGCTGAGCAAAACAAATAAAACCAGGAATATATTGTAGATAATAGCAGCAAGAATGTGGAATGATCACTTATGAAAGACTTGGTTCTTTTCAGTGGTTTAGTGATCCAAGGCAATCCCAATAGACTTTAGATAGAAAACACCATCTGCATCCAGAAAAAGAATGATGGGGATTGAATGTAAATCAACACATGCTATGTTCACTTCTTTTTTTCTGTTTTTTTTCCTCTTGTATGGATTTCCCTCTTGTTCTGATTTTCTCTTCCAATAAGAATCATGAGAGAGAGAGAAAGAGAGAGAGAGAAGAAGAAGGAGGAGGAGGAGGAGGAGGAGGAGGAGAAGGACAAGGAAGGAAGAGGAGGAGGAGGAGGAGAAGGAGAAGGAGAATAGTAGTATGAAATGCAAAATGCATAATTATGAATAGGCTTAATTTTAAAAAGTTTTTGCACAAACTAATGCAGCCAAGATTGGTAGAGAAGGAAAATGTGAGGAATAATTTTTACAGCCAGTGTTTCTGATTATGGTCTCATTTCTTGAGTCAAATTTATAAGAATATAAGACATCCCCGAATTGATAAATTTTCAAAGGATATGGATAGGCAATTTTCAGATGAAGAAATTAAAGCCATCTATTATCATAAGAAAAAAATCTTCTAAATTAGTATTGATTAGAGAAATGTAAATTAAGACAACTCTGATGTACCACCTCACATATGTTTAAACATATTAAAATAAATATATTAAAGACCTCACATAAATTGAGATAGAGGAAAACAAAGGGATAAAACTTGGAGGGGATGTGAGAAAACTGGGAAACTGATGGATTTTTGATGGAGGTTTGAACTTATATATTCTGGAAAGCAATTTGAAATTAACCTCAAAGGGTTATAAAACTTTCCATATCCTTTGATCCAACAGCGTTATTCCTAGGTCTGTATCCCAAAGAGGTAATAAAGGAAGGAAAAAGGACCACATGTGCAAAAATGTTTGTAACAAATCCTTTTGAAACAGCAAAGAACTGGAATTTCAGAAAATGTCTCTCAATTGGAGAATGAATATATTATGGTATATGAATGCAGTGAAAAATTATTGTTCTCTAAGAATTGATGAGCAGGCTAATTTCAGAAAAGTGTAGAAAGACTTATATGAACTGATACTGTGTTGAGTGAGCAGAATCAGGAAAGCAAATATAGCAATGTAGCTCTTAGGAAAACTGCAGGAACAGAAGTGAGTGCGAGGGATAATGTTGTAAAAAAAAAAAAAATTACCCAGGTATGGGTTCTGTCAATAAAAAGTTATAATTATTTAAAAAAAAAAGGAAAAAAAAAAGAAAAAAAGGAAAAGGGCCCAATTCTTAACAATTTTAATTAAGTAAAGAAAGAAGGAGCAATCAAGGGCCATTCAACTGAAAAGAAGTCATCTAATAAAACAACTTCAACTGATTAATCACCACAATATTAAAAATAGAAACCAAAGAATTAATTACAATTGAAGGAAAACATAACAAATGTAGATAGGAATATTTTAATCTACTTTAGTTATTTTTTAAGGAAAGAAAAAATGTACAGAATTAAAAATTTTAAAAAATCAATCAAAAAAATATAAGAAGTAAGAAACACTGCTGGAAGCTTTTTGCCCAACTATATTCCATAAAACTGATAATGTATTTAAACTAGATTAATAATTACCCCCAAAATTCCTGGATTAATACAATTTTAAAAGACCATCTAAAATCTCTAATGTCCGAAAAAAATTGAAGAAGTAATAAATGAATTCCCAAATAGGAAAAATAATCCTGAACTAGATATATTCATAAGTGATTCTAAAAAAAAATCCTAAAAACAATTAATTCCAACATTAATTAAACTGCAAAAATGACAAAAAAGAAATCTTATCAAATTCCTTCTATAGTAGAAATATGCTTTTTATATCTAATAAAAGAAGCATTTAAAAAGGGAAAAATATAAAACCTTATTCTTAATAAATATTAATATAAATTTTAAAATAATATATTAGAAAGATGTTATAGAAATCTATAAAAAAGAGAAATATGAACATGAAAAATTCAAGGAAATAGAAAGGCTTTCTGTGATGAATTAATATAAAATTATTTGTAGTAGCATTTTTGTGCAAGTCAAAAAATACCTCCATGAAAATAATTAAGCACCACTTGTAGAATAAAATAATATTACACAATAAGGAATTTAGTATATTAATTATTGAAAAATATTTTGAAAACCTTCAAAGTGAATTAAGGCAGAAGAATATGAGTAGGATTACAGCAACATTTTGCAATGGCTAATCTTTCCTTTAGACAACAAATCCTGAATTACAAATTCCTGAAGATGGAACAAAAATGTTTCAGACTACTGATATTTTAAAAGGCATAATCTGTCAGTAGTAAACAATTTGTTACCTTATTTTCCTTAACGATACTTTTTTTTTTTTAAAAAATAGCTTTTTATTTTCAAAATATATGCAGATAGTTTTCAAAATTAATTCTTGCAAAACTTGTGTTCCAAATTTTTCTCCCTCCCTGCTTCCAATCCTTCCCTAGAAAGCAAGTGATCCCATATATGTTAAAGATGTGCAATTTTATAGTAGATATTTCCACATTATTCATACTGCACAAGAAAAATCAGCTCAGAAAAGAAAATAAATGAGAAAGAGAAAAAAAAAGCAAACAAAAATGATGAAAATACTGCATTGTGATATGCATTTATTTCCCACAATCTTCTTTCTGGATTCAGATGGCTTTCTTCATGACAAGTCTATTAGAATTGTAGTGAATCTTGTTGAAAAGAGCTACATACATCAGAGCTGATCATCACATAATCTTGCTATTGCTGTGTACATTGCTCTTTTGGTTCTATTCTATCAGTTCAATTAGGTCTTTCCAGGCCTTTCTGAAATATTTGTACTGATCATTTCTTATAGAACAATAATATTCCATAACATTCATATAGCATAATTTGAGCCATTCACCAACTGATGGGCATCCAATCAGTTTTCAGTTTCTTGCCACTATAAAGAGTTGCTACAAACATTTTTGCACATGTGGGTCCTTTATTCTTTTTTATGATCTCTTTGGTATACAGACCAAGTAGAAACACTATTGCATCAGTGGGTATGTGGTTTGATAGCACTTTGGGTATAATAGAAACTTTTTCTCCTGAATTACTGGATCAGTTCAAAACTCCACCAACAATGTGTTAGTGTCCCAATTTTCCCTCATCCTCTCCACAATTTATTATTATGGTCTCATTTCTTGAGTCAAATTTATAAGAATATAAGACATCCCCGAATTGATAAATTTTCAAAGGATATGGATAGGCAATTTTCAGATGAAGAAATTAAAGCCAGTCTGAGAGGTGTATGCAGTGATACATCAGAGTTTTCTTAATTTGCATTTCTGTAATCAATAGTCGTTTAGTGCATTTTTATGTGACTAGAAATGGTTTTAACTTCTTTGTCTGAAAATGTGTGTTCATATCCTTTGAGCATTTATCCATTTGGCTTTTAATCATTTAAATTTGAGTTAATTCTCTATGTATTTTTAAAAAGAGACATTTATCAGAACTCTTGGATGTAAAATGTTTCCCCCAGTTTTCTGCTTCCTTTAAAATCTTGGCTGCATTGATTTTGTTTGTACAAACCCTTTTTAATTCAATATAACCAAAATTATCCAATTTGCATTTCATAATGTTCTCTATTTCTTTGGATTTAAATTTCTTCCTTCCCCACAGATTTAAGAAGTAGATTATCTCTTGCTCTGCTAATCTGCTTGTAGAATCACCCTTTATGTCTAAGTCATGAACCTATTTTGACCTTATCTTGGTAAAGGGTATCAGATGCTGATGAATGCCTAGTTTCTGAAATACTATATTCCAATTTTCCCAGAAATTGTGGTCAGATAGTGAGTTCTTACCCCAGAATCTGGGGTCTTTTAGTTTATCAAATATTAAATTACTATAGTCATTGACTATTGTAACTTAATCTATCCCAACCCTAGGGCAGCATGAAGTCACTGTTGCCAATAGAGGAAGTTTGAGACAATCTCATTGTTGCCATAAGAACAGATTTCAATCTTTAAAAATGATGGGGGGGGGGAAGCAATAAGAGCTTTCATCATAGACAGTTTTTAAGTAGTTCTGAAAGGACCTACATCAAACCCTGAAAATATTAAAGACAAATGTTTTCAGATGAAGGCACAAAGGATGATATGAGTTGTTCTACATCTCATAGCACTCTCTTGGAAGAATTCAAAAAGGATTTAAAAAGAGAGTTAGAAGAAAAGTGGGGGGAAATGAAAACTTTTTAGGAGAGTTAGTAAAATGGAAAAACATGTAATTTCTTGCAAAATAAATTTGATGAAATGGAAAAAGAAAACAACTCCTTGAAAAAAAAGAATTTGTGAAACAAAAAATATAATGAATAAAATAACTCATTTAAAAGTTCAATTGGCCAAATGCAAAAGGAAATAAAAAAATAATTGAAGAAAATAATTCATTAACAATTAGAACTGAACATATGGAAGTGAATAATTCCATGAGATATCAAGAATCAGTCAAACAAAATGAAAAAAAAAAGTGAAAAAAATAGAAGAAAATGTAAAATACCTCATTAGATAACCAACAGACCTGGAAAATAGATCCAGGAGAGACAAACTAAGAATCACTGGACTACCTGAAAACCATGATTAAAAAAAGGCCTAGAGAACACCATTCAAGTAATCATCAAAGAAAATTACCCTGATGTCCTAGAATCAGATGGCAAAATAGCCATTAGGAAAAAAAATCATCAATCATCTCCTGAAAGAGAAACCAAAATGAAAATTTTAAGGAATATTGTTGCTAAATTTCAGAATTATCAGGTCAAGGCCAAAATATTATAGGCATTCAAAAAGAAACAAACTATGATTTATTTTTGATGAAAAGACCAAAGCTGAACAGAAAATTTGATCTTCAATACCAAAAGGGCTGCCAAAATCATTTTGTATGCTTCTATTGACTTCTGTGTTGAAGATCAAATTTTTTGTTTAGCTCTGGTCTTTTCATCAAAAATAAATGATATTTACCTATTTTATTGAATGTCCATCCTTTGCTCTGAAAGAAAAAGCTTAATTTTGTTGGATAGTTGATTCTTGGCTACAATCCAATTTTCTTTGCCCTTTAGAATGCCACATACCAGAACTTTGCATCTTTTAAAGTGGAAACTGCTAGGTCTTGAGTAATTCTTATTGTGGCTCCCTGGATCTATTCACAATGTCACCAACAGTGTATTAGTGTCCCAGTTTTGCCACATCCCCTCTAACGTTCATCATTATCTTTTCCTGTCATCTTAGCCCAGGGGTCCTCAAACTTTTTAAATAGGGGGCCAGTTCACTGTCCCTCAGACTGTTGGAGGGCTAGACTATAGTAAAAAAAAAAAAGCAAAAAAACAAAAAAAAACCCTTTGTTTTGGGAACCTTTAAATAAAGAAACTTCATAGCCCTTGGTGAGGAGGATAACTGTCTTCAGCTCCCTCATCTGTCCCACGGGCCGTAGTTTGAGGACCCCTATGGAGTGGTATTTCAGAATTGTCTTAATTTGCAATTCTCTGGTCAATAGTGACTTAAAACAGCTTTTCACATGACTAGAAATGGTTTTAAGTTCTTCATCTAAAATAGTCTGTTTATATCCTTGACCATTTATCAATTGGAAAATGGCTTGAGTTCTTATGAATTTGAATCAATTCTCCACATATTTTAGAAATGAGGCCTTTATCAGAAACTTTAAATGTAAAAATGTTTTCCCAGTTTATTGCTTCCCTTCTAATCTTGTCTGCACAAGTTTTGGTTTGTACAAAAACTTAGTAACTTAATATAATCAAAATTATCTATCTAATATTATCAAAATTATCTATCTATAATCAGTTCTATTTCAGCTTTGGTCAAAATTCCTTCCTTCTCCACAGATCTGAGAGGTAAACTATGCTATGTTCTTATAATTTGTTTATAATATCACTCTTTATATCTAAATCATGAACCCATTTTGACCTTATCATGCTATATTGTGTTAGTTGTGGGTCAATGCCTAGTTTCTTTCATACTAGTTTTCAACTTGACCATCAGATTTTGTCAAACAGTGAGTTATTATCCCAATAGTTGGGGGTTTGATATTTGTCAAACTCTAGACTGCTATAGTTATTGACTATTTTGTCCTGTAAACCTAACCTATTCCACTGATTGACTAATCTATTTCTTAGCTAGTACCAAATATTTTTGATGATTGCTGCTTCATAATATAGTTTTAGGTCTGGCACACTTTGGCTACTTTCATTGGCATTTTAAAAGATTAATTACCTTGAAATTCTTGACCTTTTGTTTTTCCAGATGAACATTTTTATTATTTTTTCTAGATTTGTAAAATAATTTCTTGGGAGTCTGACTGGAATAGCACTAAATAAGTAGATTAATTTGGGTAGTATTGTTATTTTTATTATATTTACTCAGACCTATTAGTGAGCATCTGATATTTTTCCAACTGATTAGATTTGACTTTATTTGTGTGGAAAGTGTTTTGCAATTGTTTTCATAGTTCCTGACTTTCCCTTGGCAGATATATTCTTAAATATTTTATACTATTGAAAATTATTTCGAATGGAATTTCTCTTTTCATCTCTTGCTGCTGGCTTTTTTTGGTAATATATAAAAATGCTGATGATTTAGGTGGATTTATTTTATATCCTTTAGCAACTTTGCTAAAGTTGTGGATTACTTCTAATAGTTTTTTAATTGATTCTCTATGCAATCATATCATCTGCAAAGAGTCATAATTTCATTTCTTCCTTGCCTACTCTAATTCCTTTAATCTCTCTTCTTCTCTTATTGCAAAAGCTAACCTTTCTAATATAATATTAAATAATAATGGTGATAGTGCGTAACCTTACTTCACCCCGATCTTATTGGGAATGGTTCTAATTTGTCCCAATTACATATTATACTTGCTTATCATTTTAAATAGATGCCACTGATAATTTTAAGAAAAAATCCATTTATTCCTATACTCTCTAGTGTCTTTAATAGGAATGGATGTCCAATTTTATCAAATTCTTTTTCTGCATCTATTGAGATAATCATATACTTTTTGTTAGTTTGGTTATTGTTTTAATCAATCATGCAATAGTTTTCCTAATATTGAATTAGCCCTGCATTCCTGGTATAAATCCTATTTGACTATAGTGTATTATCCTGGAGATGACTTTTTGTAATCTTTTTGATAATATTTTATTTAAAAATTTTGCAACAATTTAATTGGTCTATAAATGTCTTTCTTTATTTTCACCCTACTTGGTTTGGAATCAACACCATTTCTGTATCATAAAAGGAATTTGGTAAGAGTCTTTTCCCTACTTTTTCAGACTGTTTATATAGTATTGGAATTAATTGTTACTTAAATGTTTGGTAGAATTCACATGGAAATCCATCTGGCCCTGAAGATTTTTTCTTAGGGAGTTGATTAATAACTTGTATTTCTTTTTGTCTAAAATGGGATTATTTAAGTTATATATTTCTTCTACTGTTGATCTGAGCAATCCATATTTTTGTAAATATTCTTCCATTTCACTTAGATTATCAAATTTATTGACATATAGTTGGGCAAAATAGCTCATAATTATTACTCTGATTTCCTCTTCATTGATGGAAAGTTCTCCCTTTTCATTTTTGAGGCTAACAATTTGATTTTCTTCTCTCCTTTTTCTAATCAAAGGTTTATCTATTTTGTTGGTTTTTCCATAAAACCATCTCTTAGCTTTATTTATTACTTGAATTGTTTTCTTACTTCCAATTTTATTAATATCCCCTTTTATTTTCAGAATTTCAAACTTGGTATTTAATTGAAGGTTTTTAATTTGTTCTTTTTCTAGCTTTTTTAGTTGCAAGCCCAATTCATTGATATTTTCTTTCTCTATTTTATTCAAGTAAGCAACTAGAGATATAAAATTTCCCCTAATAACTGCTTTGGCTGCATCCCACAAATTTTGTTATGTTGTCTCATTATTGTCATTCTCTTGGATGAAGTTATTGATTGTGTCTACGATATGTTGTTTCAACCATTCTTTTTTAAAAAATTAGATTATTTAGTTTCCAATTAATTTTTGCTCCTTTTTTTTGCTGGCCTTTACTCTATGTAATTTTTATTGCATCAGGATATGAAAAAAATCAATTTATTATATCTGCCTTTCTACATTTAATTTTGAGATTTTTATGCCCTAACATATAATCAATTTTTGTATAGGTTTTATAGGAACCACCAAGAAAAAAAGTATACTCCTTTCTATCTCCATTCAATTTTCTCCAAAGATCTATCATGCCTAACTTTTCTGATCTGTTTACTTTCTTAACTTCTTTCTAATTTATTTTGTGGCCCTGGAATTGTGAAATTCACCAGTATCAATTTATTTAGTTCTAAGAGAGCAAGATTGAGATCACCTACTAGTATAGCTTTGTGGTTTATTTCGTCTTGCATCTCTCTTAACATCTCCTCTAGGAATTTGAATGGTATACCACTTGGTAGATATATATTTAGTATTGATATTGCTTCATTACCTATGGTGCCCTATAGTTTTCTTCATTATCTCTTTTAATTAGATCTATTTTTGCTTTAGCTTGATCTGAGATCAGGATCACTACCCCTGCTTTTTTTTTTTTCACCTGAAGTATAATAACTTGTCTTCCAACCTTTTATCTTTACTCTATATGTATCACTCTGCTTTAAATGTATTTCTTGTAAACATTGTATTGTAGGATTCTGGCTTTAATCCAGTCTGCTATTCATATTGGTTTTATGGGATAGTTCATCCCATTCACATTCACAGTTAAAATAACTAATTCTGCATTTCTTGCCATCCTTTTTATCCTGTTACACTTTTCTCTTTCCTTTCCCTCTTCCTTCTTTTCCAGTATTTTGCTTCTAAACACCATCTTCCTTATATAGCCCTCCCTCTTAAGAACCCCTTACCCTTTCTTATATCTTTCCCTTTCTACTTTTGTTCTCCCTTATATTAGCCTCCCCCTTTCTTTTGCCCTTTCCCCTCCTACTTCCTTATAGGGTGGGTAAAATTTCTCCTGTGAAGCTAAATATGTCTGATATTGTGTCTTTTAGTCAAATCTGATGAGAGTAAAATTTACACAATGTTTATCTACCTCCCTTATCTCCCTCAGTTATACTATGTCTTCTTTGCTTCTTTGTTAGATGCAATTTCCCTCAATTTACCTCCATTTTCCTCTTTTTTCCATAAAATCTCCTTTCCACCTTTAGCTTGTAATGTTATCATAATAAAATCAAATTATACTTTCACTCTAAGTATATCCAAAACAGATATATAGTTCTCAAAAGTTCTTTCTTTTTTCCCTTTTTATACTTCTCTTGAGTGTATTTGGAGATCAAATTTTTTGCTCAGTTCTAGTCTATTCATAAGAAATAAATGAAATTCACCTGTATCATTCAATGATCATATTATTCCCTGAAAGATAATGCTCAGTTTAGCTGCTAATTTATTCTTGGTTATATTTCAAGTTCCTTTGCCTTTTGGAAGGTCAGATTTGTGATGACTGCGTTAGCACCCTGGATACTTTAAAATCAACCAGAGTCAGGATAAGCAAAAGTCCTTAATCATTATTATTTGTTGAAGCAAGAGGAGAGAGAGTGGACACAGGAATATTCCCTTTCTTCTACTGCTGTAAATTCTCTTGCTTATCCTACTCCACCCTTTTCCCCTACTCCTAATCTCCCTATACACCAACCAACTGAGCCAGCATAGAATGGTGGAGTGGGCCATTTTCCAAGCAAATGCGAATACAGTATTGTCCAATTGGTATTTAGCCTTAAGGACTTGCTTGTCCGAACCTCAGTGCATGAACTCAAGAGTTTCAGCCCTTTACAAGATTCCAGGCCCTTTGATCCTCTAAAATGGGACTTGCTATTTCCTGGGTATTTCTAATAGTGACTCCTCAGTATTTTAATTGTTTCTTTCTGGCCACATGCAATATTTGGTATTTGATCCAATAATTCTGAAATTTATTTTTCATTTAGGGGTCTTTCAAGAGGTGATCAGTAAATTCTTTTAATGATTACTTTACCTTTTGGTTTTATTGGATCAGAGCAGTTTTCCTTGATGATTTCCTTAAAGATTATGTCTAGGCCCTTTTTTAATCTTGGCTTTCAGGAAGTCCAATTATTCTTAGGTAGGGTTGTTTTTCCTTGGAGGTATTTTATATTTTCTTCTATTTTTTTCTTTTTTTTTCATTTTGTTTGACTGATTCTTGAAATCTTATTGAATCATTTGCTTCCATTTGTTTAATTCTAATTTTTACTGTATTATTTTATTCAGTTATCTTTTTTAGTTCCTTTTGTATATGGTCAATTGAATGATTTTGTTCATTGCATTTTTTCCCACTTCACAAATTCTGTTTTTCAGTGAATTGGTATCATTTCCATATTTATTTTATAAAGAGATATATGTTTTTTTTTTCCATTTCAGCAAACCTGTGTTGTAGGGAGTTATATGATTTTCCCATTTAATCAAATCTATTTTAAGGAGTTTTCTTCAGATTATTTCTGTTTTTCCTTTTCTATACTCTCTTGCAAAGATCTCATTTCCTTACATTTTTCTTTTAACTCTCTTTTAAGATGCTTTATGAAATCTTTCAAGAAAGCCTTGTGAAATAGGGACCAGCTTATAGTCCCCTCTTGGGTCTTCATTTGGAGTTGATTTGCCTTCAGGAACCTCAGGGTTTTCCAATTCACAAATCCCACTTTCTTGCAAATTCTTTGTCTTTTCCAGTTCACAAATCCTACATTCTTGTGAATTCCTTATCTTTTCCAATTCACAAATCTCACTTTCCTGAGATTTTTTTACTTTTTCCAATTCACAAATTCTGTTTCCCTGCACTTCCTGGGAATTTTTTACCTTTTCAATTCATATTTCAGGAAGTTGTTACTTTTTTGCAAAGTTTCTCTATCCTTTCCCCATTTTTCTTCTAATTCTCTTTTGAGACTTTTAATGGCCTCTTCTATGAGAGGGTTATGTAAAGGAGGCCAGGTAATATTCCCCTTTGGGATATTGTCTTGAGACTATTTGCTATTAGTCTCCTTGGGGTTGCAAACCTGCTCTTTTTCTGTATAGAAGCTATCGATCATCCTTTTGATTTTTTTTACTCATTTTAAAAGCCTTTAGGGTCTGCATTCAAGGCAAGGGGGTTACCAGCTTCCTCTGCAAAGCGGGGAAAGATGTAAACAGGCTTCAGGCAGCGAGGTATGGGAGTGCTTTGGGCAAAACTTCCCCACCCCAACCGGAAGTGATTCAGCATGGCTGATCTATGGAAGTGCCCAGTGGAGAACCTGGCTGTGTAGATTAGCGAGTGCCCCAAGGTTAGAGACTAAGCAGTGAAAGTGTCACTACCCAAGACCAAAGCCCCTTGTGGGGCTGTGGGTATTAGCAGCTGACCAGCAAATAGCCCAGCTCAGACTGGAAGTGTCTCTGCCCTGAAGCGAATTACACTGTGAAAGTTCTATTGCCCCAGGCTGAGCCCCCTACTGTGCAAATTAGAGGCTGTCCCAGGCTGTGCCCCCCTGCTGTGCAGGTTCATAACTGCCCCAAGGAAAAGTCCCATACTGTGGGTTGGGGCTGCAAGGTTGTGCTGTGATCTGTGCTGTCACTTCCGGTTTGGGATGTGTACAGCCAGACCCTGTTAGGTTCTGGCATTTTTTTAGAGTGGCTTCTCTGCTGATCTCCTGTTTTGCAGAGCAATCAGTCTATGCCAGTGTAGTCTCTGTAATTTTCTAACCACAGAGATCACTCTCACCCCGTCTGCACCATATGTTAGCCTCTGGTTCTCTCCCTGCCAGTGCTGATCTTCTACCCAGCCCCTCAGGACAAATCTTTTCTGACAAAATTCCAGATTATTTTTGGCTGGTGTGTTGTTGTACTTCTACTTCATGGGTTTTACCAGTCAAGTGCTATTTTTAAGGCTGAATTTAATGTTGGTCGTGAGGGTATCAGAGAGCTTAGAAAGTCACGTCTGCCTTCTCTGCTATCTTGGCTCCACCCGCCAGTGGATTCTCTCAATAGCTGTTTTACCCTTTAGTTCTGGGATATTATAGTAGTTTTCCTGTTCTTTTCATCATGGCTTTCAAGTAGTCAATAATTTTTAGATTGTCTCTCCTGAGTAATTTTCCAGGTCAGTTGTTTTTCTGATGAGACATTTTACATTATTTCTATTTTTTTCATTTTTTTTTTTTGGGGGGGGGGATTGTAACTGATTCTTGATTACTCATTGAGCCATTTACTTCCATTTGTTTCATTCTAATTTTTAGTGAATTATTTTCTTCAGTTAGATTTTTTTTTTTACTTCTTTTACATTTGTACAATTGAACATGTTGTTTTGTTCAGTGATTTTTTTCTTTCATTTACCTAATTCTAATTTTTTAGGGAGTGGTTCTCTTTCCATCTCACTAATTTTGTTTTTCAAGGAGTAATTTTCTTCACTATTTTTTTCCCATTTTACTATCTGTGTTTTTTAAAAAGTTGCTTTCTTCAGACAACTTCTGTATTTCCTTTTTCAAACCTTCCTAAAAATCTCTCATTTTCTTTCCTCATTTTTATTCTAAGTTTCTTTTCAGATACTTTTTGAATTCTTCCAGTAGAGTCTTTTCAAATTGGAGACCACTTCATATCACCCTTTGAGGCTTCATCTGTAGGCATTTTGCCTTTAGTGTCCTTAGGGTTTGGGTTCTGTTCTTCTCTGTCCCCATAATAGCTATCTATGTTCAGAGTTCTTTTTAATTTTTTGCTCATTTTAAAAACTCCCTCTACAGGATAACAGGAATTTCACATTTCCCTAGGGTCAGTCCTGCAGGCTTCCTTTGTGGACATGGCCAAGTGCTACCTATTATTCTAGGATTCAGAGTGGTATTATTCATCTTTGGTGATTGTGTTAGAAATCTCCTATCTGATCTACTAATCTACTGACTTCTGACTGAGGACAAAGTAGCCAATGCTGCTGCATTTTGACTAAGAGTTTCCCACTTGGATCCTAGGGTTCAGAACTTCTCCATCCTGGGCTTCCCTAGGCTTTGCCTGTGCTAGGATGTGTTTCCTCCCCAAATCCCGAATTTTCCAATTGATTTAGACCCTTTCCTGAAGTCCTTGCAAAGTATCTTCTATTGGAAATTTATTACACTCCAAATGTTTATAGGTTCTGTCACTCTAAAACACATTCAGAGGCTTGATCTGATGTTGATTCTAAGGGCAGCCAGTAAGAACTCAGACAAAGACCTGCCTACTCTCTGCCATGTTGGCTCTGTCTTCCCTCTTTTTTTCTTTTAATGGAGGAGCCTATTTCAGTTTGCTTGGAATTGAGAATATTTTTTTTATCATGTATTCCAAGATCTGTAATTCAACTGTATCATCAGTAATCCATGTTTTTTTTTTTTAAATACAATTTTCTTTCAGCTTGAAAATGCAATAAATTGGCTAAATCTAATTTGATTCACTACATTCTTCAGACTCTAAGTAATTAATATTCCCTTTTTATTCTTCTTAATGAATGCATAACTAATTTTTTGCTTTAAGTATTGCTTTGATGTTATTCTATTAAGTTTTGATATGCATTATCAATGTTGTAAATGATCTCCAATATAACCTATCACCTTTCTTTAGTTAGATTTTATTTCCAACAACTAATATTTTTGTTCTATTTTTAATCAGTAACTTTTAAAGCTTATTTTTATATAAAATAAATTTAAATGAAAGTTATAAGTAAATTTGTCCTTTATCATTCTTCATGCATTACTCACTTTTCATAACAAAATTAGTTTTATTTCATTTTTGAGCAGGATCTGTTGTCTAAGCTGGTAATTTTGCTAAGATTAGAATTTTGTTATTTTTTCACACAAACATGCAGACACATATACACATATACACACCCATCCACACCACTTCACTACACTGTTTGTTTCTCATTTTATTATCTGTTTTTTGACTAATTGAGTATTTAAAAATTAGCTTCTTTTCAATCATTGGATCACATAGGTTGAGATCTATGACTTTTTCTAAGAATTTTATCTAACATTTTATTTTCATCAGTTATGTGTAAAAATAATTATTAACATTTATTTTTTAAAAATTTAATTTTCAAATTCTCTTCCTCCTTCCCTTTTACACCCCTCAGTGATTAGGCAAACAATTTAATATAAGTTATATATGTGTAGTCATGCAAAACATTTTCATGTGAGTCATGTTGTATAAGAAAACATAGACCACAAAACAAAACAAATGAAAAAAAAAAAAAGCCTCAAGAAAAAATAATGTTAAAAATATACCCCAGTCTCTATTCTAATTCAGTTATTTCTCTTGGGATAAATAAAGCTTTTCATTATAAGTCTTTCAAAGTTGTCTTGGATCATTGCATTGCTCAGAATAGCTAAATCATTCACACCTGATCATCTTACAATATTACTATTAATTTGTATAGGGCACATTTCACTTTGCACCAGCTCATGGCCATCTTTACAGATTTTTTTCAGAGTATTCTGTTCATTATTTTTTATGTCACAATAATATTCCATCATAATCACATACTACAATTTGTTCAGCCATTCCCCATTTGCTAGGCATCCTCTCAATTTTCAATTCCTTGCTCCCCAGAAAAGAATAGCTATAAATATTTTTGTACATATAAATCTTTTTGTCTTTTGTGTTTTATGTCTTTTGTTATATAGGTATTCTATTGATTACTAAGTCAAAAGTTATGTATGGTTTTATAGCTCTTGGGGTATAGCTCAAAAGAATGGTTGAATCAATTCACAATTCCATAAGCAGTGCGTTAATGACTCATTTTTCCTACTTACTCTCCACTAATTGTCATTTTCCTTTTAGGTTCTGCTAGCCAAACTAATAGATATGAGGAAGTAACTAAGAATTGTCTTAATTTGCAAATTTTAACTTAAAACATTTTTTCATTTAGCTTTAGGGAATTTTGATTATTTCATCTAAAAACTGTTCATAAGTTTTTATTATTTGGGGAATGGATCTTATTTTTACAAAATTATTCAATTCCCTACATTTTTGAGAAATAAATCCTTTATCAGAGACACTTGCTTTATTTTTTACACAACTATTGCTATTTTTCTCTTCATTTTATCCCCCACTTCCCCATATATTCGATTCTCTCTCTTCTTTAATCTTGTCCCTCCTAAAGTGTTTTGCTTCTGCCTGGCTCCTTCCCCAATCTGTCCTTCCTTCTATCCACCTTCCTTCTCTTATCCCCTCCCTTTTACTTTCTTGTGGAGTAAGATAGATTTCTATACCCATATTGAGTGTGTATATTTGAACTCTTTGAACTAATTCTGATGAGAATAAGGTTTGCTCACTCCCCTTCCTTTCTTCCCCCTCCACTGTAAAAGCTTTTATCTCATCTATTTTATGTCAGATGATTTATTCCATTTTCTAACTTTACCCCTTCTTTTGTATTTCTCTCAGTACATTCCTTTTTCACCCCTTAATTTTATTTTTAAAGATATCATCTCTTCACATTTAACTCAAATCTGTGTCTACTCCTAAATGTGCTAGTAATGACTGTGTTTTAAAAATGTACACATATCATTTTTCCAAGTAGGGATGTAAACAGTGTAACCTTATTAAATCCTTATGATTTCCTTTTCCTGTTTATCTTTTTTATGCTTCTTTTGAGTCTTGTATTTGAACATCAAATTTTTTATCAGCTATCTTTTCATGAAGAAGGTTTGAAAGTATTCTATTTAATTGATTATACTTTTATTTTTTCCTGAAGTATTATATTCATTTTTTTTATTAGGTGTTTCTTGGTTGTAATACTACCTCCTTTGTTTTCTATAATATCATATTACAAATTATCTGATTCTGTAATGTAGAAGGTGCTCATGTCTTCACTGTGGTTCCATATTACTTGAATTATTTCTTTGTGGCTCTTTGCAATATTTCTTCCCTGACCTGGGACTTCTGAAATTTGGATAATACATTACAGAAAGTTTTCATTTTGGGATCTTTTTCAGGACATAATCTTTAGTTTCTTTCTATTTCTATTGTAGATGTATTTCTATTTCTAGTTGTAGAATATCAGGGATATTTTTCTACATAATTTCATGAAAGATGATGTTTAGAATTTTTTGATCATGGCTTTCAGACTGTCTAATAATTTTAACATTATTTCTTCTGAATCTATTTTCTGGGTGAGTTGTTTTTCCTATACGACATTTCACATTATCTTCTTTTTTTTTTTCGTTCTTGTTTTATTGCATTGTTTCTTGATTTCTCATAAGGTCATTAGTTTACATTTGCCCAATTCTACATTTTTTTAGCCTTTTTTTTTTCTTCAGTAAATTTTTGTGCCTCTTTTCCCATTTGGCAATTCAGCTTTTTAAGACATTCTCCTCCTCATTGTTTTTTTTTTTTTTTTTTTTTTTTTTTTTTTTTTGTTTTTGTTGTTGTTGTTGTTGAGTTTTTTTTTTTTTTTTTTGGTATATATTTTACCATTCAATCTAATCTGGTTCTTTTTAGGTCTATTTTCTCCAGGACTTTTGTGTCTCCTTTGCCAAATTGTTGATTCATTTTTGTCATAATTTTTTTATATGACTCTCTTTTCTCTTCTCATTTTTTCTCTACTTCTGTTACTTGATATTCAAAATACTTTTTGAGTTCTTCATTGTACTGAGACCAATTCAAATTTATCTTGGAGACTTTGAATATAGGAGACTTGACTTTGTTATCTTCTTTTAAGTATATATTTTGATCTTTCTTGGCACCATAATAATTTTTATGGTCAGTATTTTTTCTTTCTTTTCTTTTTGTTTTTCTTTTCTTTCTTTCTTTTATTTTTTTCTATTTTTTCCAGCCCATTTCTTGACTTTAACTCTTTGTTAAAGTCAGACTTTTTTTTTTTTTTTTTCTTTATTTAATAGCCTTTAATTTACAGGATTATACATGGGTAACATTACAGCATTAACAATTGCCAAACCTCTTGTTCCAATTTTTCACCTCTTACCCCCACCTCCCTAAATGGCAGGATGACCAGTAGATGTTAAATATATTAAAATATAACTTAGATACACAATAAGTATACATGACCAAAACATTATTTTGCTGTACAAAAAGAATCAGACTCTGAATTATTGTACAATTAGCTTGTGAAGGAAATCAAAGATGCAGGTGTGCATAAATATAGGGACTGGGAATTCAATGTAATGGTTTTAGTCATCTCCCAGAGTTCTTTTCTGGGTATAGTTAGTTCAGTTCATTACTGCTCCATTAGAAATGATTTGGTTGATCTTGTTGCTGAGGATGGCCTGATCCATCAGGACTAGTCATCATCTAGTATTGTTGTTGAAGTATATAATGATCTCCTGGTCCTGCTCATTTCACTTAGCATCAGTTCGTGTAAGTCTCTCCAGGCCTTTCTGGAAATCATCCTGTTGGTCATTTCTTACAGAACAGTAATATTCCATAATTTTCATATACCACAATTTATTCAGCCATTCTCCAACTGATGGACATCCATTCAGTTTCAGTTTCTAGCCACTACAAAGGGCTGCCACAAACATTCGTGCACATACAGGTCCCTTTCCTTCTTTATAATGTCTTTGGGATATAATCCCAGTAGTAACACTGCTGGATCAAGGGTATGCACAGTTTGATAACTTTTTGAGCATAGGTTCCAAATACTCTCAAAATGGTTGGATTCGTTCACAGCTCCACCAACAATGAATCAATGTCCCAGTTTTCCCGCATCCCTCAACAATCATCATTATTTTTCCTGTCATCTTAGCCTAATCGACAGGTGTGTAGTAGGTATCTTAGAGTTGTCTTAATTTGCATTTCTCCTGATTAATAATGACTTGGAGCATCTTTTCATATGACTAGAAATAGTTCAATTTCTTCATCTGAGAATTGTCTGTTCATATCACTGACCATTTTCAATTGGAGAATGGCTTGATTTTTATAAAATAGAGTTAATTCTCTATATACTTTGGAAATGGGCCTTTATCAGAGACCTTTGACTGTAAAAATATTTTCCAGTTTATTGCTTCCTTCTAATCTTGTCTGCATTAGTTTTGTTTGTACAAAGCTTTTCAGTTTGGTATAATCAGAATTTTCTATTTTGTGATCAGTAATGATCTCTAGTTCTGCTTTGTTCATAAAACCTTCCCCTTCCACAGGTCTGAGGGTAAACTATCCTATGTTCCTCTAATTTATTAATAATTTCATTCTTTATGCTAGGTCATGAATCCATTTGACCTTATCTTGGTGTACTGGCGTTAAGTATGGATCAATCCTAGTTTCTGCCAAATTGGTTTCCAATTTTCCCAGCAATTTTATCAAACAGTAAGTTCTTATCCCAAAAGCTGGGATCTTTGGGTTTATCAAAGACTAGGTTGCTATATTTGTTGACTGTTTTATCCTTAGACCTAATCTATTCCACTGATCAACTAATCTATTCCTTAGCCAATACCAAATGGTTTTGGTAACTGCTGCTCATAGTATAGTTTTAGATCTGGTACAGCTAAGCCACCATCATTTGATTTTTTTTCATTAATTCCTTAGAAATTCTTGACCTTTTGTTTTCCATATGAACTTTGTTTGTTATTTTTCTAGGTCATTAAAATAGTTTTTGAGTCTGATTGGTATAGGCTAAATAAATAGATTAGTTTAGGTAATATTATCATCTTTTATATTTGCTCGCCTATCCAAGAGCATTTAATATTTTTCAATTGGTTAGATCAGACTTAATTTGTGTTGAAAATGGTCATGCCAATTTTGCTCATAAAGTTTCTGATTTTCCCTTGGCAGATAGATTCCTAAATATTTTATATTATCAGTAGTTACTTTAAATGGAATTTCTCTTTGTAACTCTGACTGTTGGATTTGTTAGTGATATATAAGAATGCTGATGACTTATGTGGTTTATTTTATAACCAACAACTTTGCTAAAGTTGTGGATTATTTCTAATAACTTTTTAGCAGAATCTCTGGGGTTCTAAGTATACCATCATGTCATCGCAAAAGTGATAATTTGGCTTCCTCATTGCCTATTCTTGTTCCTTTAATCTCTTTCTCAGCTCTTATTGCTTATAGCTAGCGTTTCTAATACAATATTAAATAGTAACGGTGATAGTGGAGCAGCCTTGTTTCCTCAGATCTCGTTGGGAATGGTTGCAGTTTGTCTCCATTACATATGATGCTTACTGATGGTTTTAAATAGATGCTGCTGATTATTTTAAGGAAAAGTCCATTTATTCCTATACTCTCAAGTGTTTTTAATAGGAATGGATGTTGGATTTTATCAAATGCTTTTCTGCATCTATTGGAGATGATCATATGGTTTTGTTAATTTGGTTATTAACATGGCCGATTATATTGATAGTTTTCCTAATATTAGACCAGCCCTGCATTCCTGGTATAAATCCTACTTGATCATAGTGTATTATCTTGGAGATGATTTTTCTGTAGTCTTTTTGCTAATATCTTATTTAAGATTTTAGCATCAATATTCATTAGGGAGATTGGTCTATAATTTTCTTTCTGTTTTCAGCCTACCTGGTTTAGGTATCAGTACCATGTCTGTGTCATAGAAGGAATTTGGTAGGACTCCTTCATTCCCTATTTTATCAAATAATTTATATAGCATTGGGGCCAATTGTTCTTTAAATGTTTGGTAAAATTCACATGAAATCCATCTGGTCCTGGGGATTTTTCTTAGGGAGTTGTTTAATTGCCTGTTCTATTTCTTTTCTGAAATGGGACTATTCAAAACAATTACTTCTTCCTCTGTTAGTCTGGGAAGTCTGTATTTTTGGTAGATCATCCATTTCCTTAGGTTATCAAATTTATTGGCATAAAGTTGAGCAAAATAACTCCTTATTATTTCTCTAATTTCCTCTTCCTTGGTGGATAGTTCTCCCTTTTCATTTTTAAGACTACTAATTTCATTTTCCTCCCTCCTTTTTCTAATCAGATTTACCAAAGGCTTATCTATTTTATTGGCTTTTCATAGAGACCAACTCTTAGTTTTATTAATTAGTTCAATAGTTTTTTACTTTCAATATTTTTAATTTCTCCTTTTAATTTTAGATTTCCAATTTAGTATTTGATTGGGGTTTTAATTTGGTCTTTTTAGTTTTTGTTAGTTGAAGCCAATTCATTAATCTTTTCTTTCTCTGTTTTATTCAAGTAAGCCTCTAAGGATATAAAATTCCCTCTTATTACCGCTTGGCTGCATCCCACAAATTTTGGTATGATGTCTCATCATTGTCATTATCTTGAGTGAAATTATTAATTGTATCTATAATTTGCTGCTTCACCCAATCATTCTTTAAGATGAGATTATTTAGTTTCCAATTACTTTTTGGTCTATTTCCCCTAACTTTTTGTTGAATGTAGTTTTATTGCATCATGATCTGAAAAGAAAGCATTTACTATTTCTGCTTTCTTCCATTTAATTTGAGGTCTTTATGTCCTAATATATGGTCAATTTTGAATAGGTTCCATGAACTGCTGAGAAGAAAGTATATTCCCTTCTATCTCCATTCAATTTTCTCAAAGATCCAACATACCTAATTTTTCTAATATTCTATTTACTCTTTAATTTCTTTCTTATTTGTTTTGTGGTTTGATTTGTCTAATTCTGAGGTGCAAGGTTGAGATCTCCTACTATTACAGTTTTGTTGTCTATTTCTTCTTGCAACTCTCTTAACTTCTCCTTTAGGAAGTTGAGTGCCATACCACTTGGTGCATATATGTTTAATATTGATATTGCTTCGTTGTTTATGCTACCCTTTAGCAGGATGTAGTTACCTTCCTTATCTCTTTAATTAGATCAATTTTTACTTTTGCTTGATCTGAGATAAGGATAGGCTACCCTCTTTTTGACTTCACCTGAAGCATAATAGATTTTGCTCCAGCCTTTTACTTTTACTCTATATGCATCCCCTGCTTTAAATGTGTTTCTTGTAAACAACATATTGTAGGGTTCTGACTTTTGATCCAGTCTGCTATCTGCCTCCTCTTTATGGGAGTTCATCCCATTACATTTACAGGTTAGAATTACTAAATCTGTATTTCCTGCCATCCTAATAACCCCAGATTGTGCTTTACTTATTCTTGCCTCCCCCAACCCTCTTTCCCCTTTTAACTTATGTACCCCTCTTGTATCACGATACTTATCCTCTTTATAATCCTCCCTCCCCCCTTTGATTCTTTCCCCTTCCTTCCCTTATTACTCTTTTCTTTTCCCTTTTCCTCTCCCCGTTTTTAATGAGGCGAGAGAAATTTTCTCTAAAACAAATGTCAATTATTTTTCTTTGAGCCAACTCCTGATGAGGTAAGATTCACACAATGTTCCTCCCCTCTCTAAATTCCCTCAGATATGATAAGTTTCCTTAGCCTCTTTGTGGGATGTGGTTCCCCTCTTTTATCCCTCCTTCCACCTTATTCTGCCATCATCCCTTTTCCATATCTACTTCCCTTTTTATTTATATCAGTACAATCAAATTATACATGTATTCTTTTTGTATATCCACAACAGAAATACAATTCTCAAGAGTTATTTTTACCTTTTCTGCGTCTCTTGAGTTCTATTCTTGGAGATCAAATTTTTTGTTTAGTTCTGGTTTTTTCTTCAGAAACAAATGGAATTCATTTGTTTCATTAAATGTCCATCTTCTTCCCTGGAAGAAAATGCTCAGCTTAGCTGGGTAGTTTATTCTTGCTAGCATCTCAAGTTCTTGTGCCTTTCAGATATCATATTCAGGCCCTTCTTTCCTTTAATGTAGAGGCAGCCAGATCTTGGGTGATCCTTATTGTGGCACCTCGGTATTTAAATGGTTTTTGGCTGCTTGTAAAATTTTTCCTTAATCTTATAGTTCTGAAATTTTGCCACAATATTCCTTGGGGTCTTTATTTTAGGGTTTCTTTCAGAAGGTGTTCGATGAATTCTTTCAATGCCTATTTTACCTTCTGATTCTATTACATCTGGGCAGTTCTCTTTGATGATTTCTTGTAAAATAGTATCTAGGCTCTTTTTTTCATCATAGTTTTCAGATGAGTCCAATAATCCTCAGATTATCTCTCCTAGATCTATTTTCCAAGTCTGTCGTTTTGCAAGTAGATAATTCGTGGTTTTTCAGTTTGTCATTTTTTGTTTTTGCTTGACTGATTCTTGCTGTCTCAATGAATCATTAGTTTCAATTTGTTCAGTTCTAATTTTAAAGAATTATTTTCTTCAATAGCTTTTTTACTTCTTTCTGTATATGTCAATTGAGTTTTGAGATGTATTGTTTTGGTCTGTGGAATTTTTTCCATTTCACTAATTTTTTTAGTGAATTATTTTCTTTTCAATTCACAGATCCTACTTTCTTGCGTGTTCTTTGTCTTTTCAATTCATGGATCCTACTTTCTTGCAGGTTCTTTTGTCTTTTCCAAATCACAAATCCTACTTTGTAGTGAATTCTTTATTTTTTCAATTCGTATTTCAGGAAGTTGTTGCTCTCTTGTAAGGCTTCTCTTTCCTTTCCCCATTTATCTTCTAACTCTCTTTTGAGACTTTTAATGGCCTCTTCTATGAGAGCATTATGTAAGGAGGACAGTCTGATGCATTTTTGCTGTTTGAGGTCTCTTCAGGTTTGCTGACCTGCTCTTTTTCTGCATAGAAGCTGTCGATTGTTCTTTCATCTTTTTATTCATGTTTTAAAGCCTTTAGGGTGGGTCTCCTAGGCAAGGGGTTACCAGCTTCCTCTGCAGAATAGGTAGAGATGTAAACCGATTTCTGGCTCCGAGGTATGGGAGTGCTCTGGGTGAGGTTTTCCCTTCCCCAACAGGAGGTGGATTCAGCACTGCTTGAGCTATCAAACTGCTTAGTAGGGCTGGTGGATTATCGATTGCCCTCGGCTAGAGAGGACTAAGTGGTGAAAGTGTCACCGCCCAGGCCGGAGCCTCTTGTGGGACTGTGAGTATGCAGCTGAGCGCAGACCGCAGAAACGCAGACAGCCACAAACCTGCTCCAGCGTCTCTGCCTGATGCAAGATCGGCCCTGGAAAAAAAGCTCTTATGGCCAGCCAGGCTCCCCCCTGCGCAGATTGGAGGCTAACCCGGCTGCGTCCTCCTGCCGTGCAGGATCACACTGCCCCAAGGAAAAGCCCCTTACTGCGGGTTGGGGCTGCGCGCTTGTGCTGAGATCTGTGCCTTCACCCTCGGTTTGAGACTCTCCTCGGAACCTAATTTCTCTCCCAGTCTCGCCGATCTCCCCCTGGCCCCAGAACCAACCTTTTTTGGCGAGACTGCAGATTTTTTTCGGCCGGTGAGTTGTTCTACTTCTTATCTTTACGAATTGTAGCAGTCAAGACTATTTTTGAGGCTTGATATATTATTGATAAAGAGGGTAAGAGAAGAGCTTAGAAAGACGCGTGTGTCTTCTCCGCCATCTTGGCTCCGCCCCTCTCCTAAAGTCAGACTTTGCTTCCGGGGTAGAATGTGGTTCATCCTAAGCTTCAAGGGTTGTGTGCTGCTGTTTTCGGAGATACTTCTAAGGACCTATAAGTTTTCAGTTCTTCCAAGGTGACATAATTTAGGAAAAGATTTGTTTACTACAATCCTGCCCTGTGTTCTCATCTGTAAAGAACCACAAACATTCTTTTGTTCCCTAGAACTACAATGAAAGTCTCGGTTTTACTGTGATTGAAAGCTCTGATATGCTAGTGTTCTTTCTTTCCCCTGAACCACCACCTAGGACAATGGCCTATATGACAAAAGCAAGAGAGCTCTGTCTTAGTGCTAACAAATAGATGGCTATAATTACCTTCTGATCAATTTTTCTACTTTCATGTCATTTATGATCTGAAAGTTTTGGGCCACTGCTGCTACTGATTAAGTGATTCCCAACTAATATTTCTGGTTTGCTGGAAAGATGTACTGGATTGTGCTCCATTCTCACCAAAGTATGACAGAATTTTCCTACTGACCTTTCAATTTGTCTTTGATTGGAAAATTATTTCATTCCATCATTTTGTGGATTCTGCTGTTTTGAGAATTGTTTTATGGAATTATTTAAAGGTATTTAGGGGAAAGCTCAGGTGAATTACTGCCTTTTATCTGCCATCTTGACTCCATCTGAGACTCATGGTTTTTAAATTTTTTTCAATATTTTTTGTTATTTGTTGTTGGGTTTTTTGGTAAATCAGAAGCTATTTTAAGTCTTGTTTATTAGTATGGAATTCTAAAATACATATGTGGTATTAAATGACTATCCTTTGTTTTAAAAAAAATGTGTAAGCAGTTTAGAAAGCTAATTTGGAATGAAGACACATGTCTTTTAACTTATAAAATATCATGTTCCAACTTTAACTATTAGTTTTTTATATAAAATTCAAATTGCATTTTTTGGATATGTAATGCCTTTTATGGTTGATTATAAAATCATCTTCTCTATCATTACAGACTCATAATTTGACATAATTTATTGATAAGATGAAGTCAATATTTCCTTCATTGACACTATTTCTAGGAAACTATATTATATTTTGTGAAATATCAGGATTATATTCTTGTGTATATAATTTTGGGAAAAGGTACCTATTTTTAATTTTTTGTTATTATGGGAGTGATTTGGAGGAATTCCTTAATTAATTTCATTAATTTACCTAGACATTAATTTTTATTTTTAATATAGATTTTTCATACTTTCAAATAAGATTTAGGCACACAGTTTTTCATCTCTTTTTGAGAATAAAAGATAACAGCTAATTAAAGTTTCATGATTTAGAATATCCCCAAGATGATTTGGTTGACTCATAGTCCACAATCCCTAAGAAGCTTGTTATCTAAACAAGATGGCTTAGAGGTTTTATCTTTCATTTTAGTAACTTCAGTCCTGGGGCCCTGCCAAACTATTTGGTGACTATTCCAAAAAGCACATATATATATATATATATATATATATATATATATATATATATATATATATATATAATTCATTTACTATTCCTCTTCTATCTCTTACCAACATCCATATTGCATAAATGTATATCTTCCATTTTCTCCATAGAATCATTTTGCTTTGATGCCTAGTGGTTCACACTTGATAGGGTATATAATGAATTATGTGGATTCATGCATGATGATAAGATATTTAATGTGTTTTTCTCTGACAAAAAGAAAAAGAAAACTTTTCTAATGAAGTAAATAGAACTAGATATGGACAAAAATATCAGGGGGGGGGAAATAAACAGATTCAACTCTAACTTGTTGTTTTAAATGGGTGCATGTATTTTTTCCCCAATTATTTCTTTTATACATACTATATTGTCAGATTCCAATTTCTAATTCATTGTTCTAACTGTATCCATTTTACAGGTTAGCTCATACCATTCAAATTCAGAGTATGATTACTATGTATTTCCTCATTCTATCCCTTCATTCTTCTTTCTCTCAGTGCATACTTCCATCTCACCCCTACATTGTTGAGAGATCTTGCCAACATAATTAACTTATAATATTGCCCCTCTACTTTTGTTAATTTCTTTTTAACCAATGTAATAATTATATATGTATATATATGTATGTAATCTTAGGAATTATATATTTCATTTTCACCAGAAGGAATGCAAGTTATTTAACTTTTATTTAGTCTATAATGGTTATTCTTTCATGTTGACATCTTTTTTAATGCTTCCCTTTAGTTTTATATTGGAAAATCACATTTTTTAAATTCAGTTCTGGTCTTTTCATCAGGATTCCTTGAAAATTTTCTATTTCATTAAATATCCATTTCTTCTATCCCTGAAGGATTATATTTACTGTTACTAGTTAAGTTATTTTGGGTTGTAAACCCAGCTCAATTATCTTTTACAATATCATTTTCTGAGCCTTCCAGTCATCTACTAAATCTTGTGATACTTATGGCTCCATGACATTTGAATTGTTTTTTATTTGGCTTTTCACATTCATTTCTCCTTGACCTGGGAGCTCTGGAATTTGTTATAATATCCTGGGAGTTTTAATTTTAGGATCTCTTTGAGGAGTTGATTGGCTAATTCTTTCAATTTCTGTTTATCTTCTGGATCTAAAATACTGAAGCCTTTTTTCTTTATGATCTTTTGGTATATGATGTGTAAAATTATTATTAGTACTATTATATTACTATTATTATTAATTATTTTGGTCTTCAAGTAATCTAATAATTTTTAAATTATCTCTCTTTGATTTATTTGTTGTCAGTTGTTTTTCCAATGAGATATTTTACTTTTTCTCTGTTATTTTTTTTTTTAAGTCTCATGGAGTCATTATTTTCGACTAGTCCAATTCTGATTTGAAAATATTTATTTTCTTCATTGAGTTTTTACAATTCTCTTTCCATCTGACCAATTCCGCTGTTAAAGGAGTTTTTTTTTTCCTTCAATGAACTTTTGTACCTCTTTTATCATTAATCAATTCTATTTTTAAGGTGATATTTTTTTCTTCTTCAGTGTTTTTTTTTTTTTTTGCTTTTTTATCAAACTATTGTCTTTTTAAAATTTTGTTCCATCATATTTATGTCTTGCAATTTTTCTTCTACTCCATTTATAACTTTTTTACATAACTTTTATAACTTGAACTCTTCTAGGAATTCTTGCTGTCCTTGAGTCTAATTATCATTTTTGAGTTTTCTTTTTACATTGTTGCTTTTTTCTAAGTTGATATTTTGGTTTTCCTTTTTACAATAGCAACTTTTTATGTTCAAGTTTTCTTGTTGTTGTTGTTGTTTGCTCATTTTTCCAGCTTATTTTTATTTTTTCATTTTTAACTTTGTGTTAAAGTTGGGCTCTGTTCTCCTGTGTAATGTTTGGGCTAGCTTTCAGTCATAGTTAGACCAAGTCTTAGTCTGACCCAGTCTCCTCCAGCAGTCTGCCAGTCTGTGAATCTGCTAGTTTGAGAATCTACCAGTCTGCCAGTATCAACCTGTCTCCCCCTGAGTCTGATTTTGTTCGCAGTTTAAATACCCTATTACAATTACATCATTACAATATACTGAGTATGTGTGAACTAGAGAACCATTATGTCACTATGCTAAATACTAAGTATATATGCAAACCAGAGAATCATCACTGCATTAATTCTATGGAGTTAACACTTTTTCAAGTATAATTCAACAATGTTCCACCCTCTACAACTCTAGCTTTCTTTTGTTTTGGAACACAGGTGGTCATTCTCTCCCTGACTTCTAAGGAAAATTCTAAGGAAAAGAGGTGAGAACAGCAAAAAAAAAAAAAAAAAAAAAGGAGGAGATCATACCCTCACTGACTTCTCAGGAAGGTGAGAACACCAAACCAGATATTATTAGCAGATTTCCTCTGGATTGAAGGGTGTTATTTGAAACAGATATACATAAATCCATCAGCATGGGAGGTATTACACAAGCACATAATAATATAACACAGACTGGTAGTGATGTAACAAACATGAATCAACATGAGGAATTATACATGTCCATAAGTCCTAGAGACAGTACAAAACCAGTCTATTGTCCATCACTTCATGTGTCAAGGAATTCAATTATTTACATCTCCTAGATAATAAGAGCTAGCATGATTGCATACAATTCATTCTGCTGAGTCGACTGAAAAGGAGTTCTGACTACTCTCTTTATATTTAAGTCTTGAGAGTATATAGCACAAATGTTAAGTTTGGATGCATCTGTGAAGATACTTGGTCCTTTAAGGGGAACCTTAGAAAAATTTTCTTCAAAAATCCATTGCCAGTTATGTAATAGTTGGGCTATCTTTAATAGAGACCCATGTGTAAAATTTGGAGGTGTAGCCAATAAAATTTGCCATTCTGGGATGGTTTCACAGCATACTTTAATTTATGCATTGTTATAAAAGGTACATATCTGTCAAATCTTATCCCAGATAATTGTACTATTTGCTTAATGTCCTTTAATAAAATTCTAGCCACAAGCACTGGGTAAGAAGTAAGGCTTTGTTCTTATTGTGCTAGGAGGATCACCTATCTCCTTGATGAAGGACTGCTGTGGGTGCCTCTTTTGTACCCAAAACTGCTATTTCCAAGGGTTTTTGAGTAACTCTTTCAACTATATTGGGTAAAGCCAGTTCAACTTTTCTCAAAGCCTCTTGAGCTTCTTTTGTAAGCTGACATGGTGAGTTTAAAGCAGCGTCTCCCTTTAAAATGTCATACAATGGCTATAATTTATTGGTAGTTAAGCCTAACACTGGACACATCCATTGGATAGCTCCTTTCAATTTCTGAAAGTGATTTAAGGTGTTTAGCTTCTCTGTTCTTAAGGACAGTTTTTTGTACTGTAAGCACCTTAGGGTATACTTCATATGCTAAATACTGAAAAGGAGCATGCCTTTGAATTTTTTCTGGAGCTATATATAATTTATAGTTCCTTAGTGTTTCTATGGTCTTTTGTAGACATGCTTCTAACATTTGCTCCTCAGGTACACACCCCAAGATATTATCCATGTAATGTAACAACGTAACTTTTGGTAATGCTTTTCTTACTGGACTGAGAGCAGCAGCAACATGCATTTGACTCATAGTAGAACTATTTTTCATTCCTTGTGACAAAACTGTCCATTCATATATTTTATGAGGTTCAACTAAATTAACACTGGCACTGAAAAAGCAAATCTTTTCTTATACTCCTTATCCAGAGGGATAGAATAGAAACAATTCTTAATATCTATAACCCAAAGAGGCCATCCTCTAGGCAACTGAATAGGAGATGGAAGTCCAGGCTGAAGAGTTCCCATAGTTTCCATCTATTC
The DNA here is from genome assembly GCF_902635505.1 of Sarcophilus harrisii. Lineage (NCBI taxonomy): Eukaryota > Metazoa > Chordata > Mammalia > Dasyuromorphia > Dasyuridae > Sarcophilus > Sarcophilus harrisii. The sequence goes on along the minus strand of NC_045429.1, from coordinate 178,652,937 downwards.
ATTTACTTTTCTTAAATCAGTCAGCATCCTCCATTTTCCAGATTTCTTTTTTTTTTACAACAAATGTAGGGGAATTCAAGGACTTAGAGAAAGTTGTAAGTGTCCTTAGTCAAGTTGCTTCTGTACTATATCTAATAAGATCTGAATTTTTCCACTTGTTAAGGGTCACTGTTCCATCCATACTGGTGTATCAGTTTTCCATTGAATTGGAACAGGTGAGAGTGCAGGCAGGCCTTCAACAGCAGCCCTGCCTAAAAAGCCAAAGTGCTCATTTGTAATCCTAACTGCTGTAAGATGTCTCTTCCCCATAGATTGATGGGAATTTTTTTCAGCTATAAAAGGAATAAAAGCTCCTGATTCACACCTTATATGCATCTCAAAGGATGGACAACTTCAGCTGTTATTGATCCTCCTATGCCAGATACATAGGTGTCTGCCTTAATCTTTGGCCAATGACTGGGCCAACTATCACCTCTAATGACTGTACAATCTCCACCTGTGTCTATCAACCCTGTCAATGGTATGCCGTTTACATAGATAGTGAGCATAGGAAGGTCAGCTATAACAGCTACAGTCCAGAATATCCCTGGATTCTGTTGTTGGCAGTTAAAATCTGGGCAAATGTCACCAAATTGCCTATTAGGAGTCTGTATCATTAAACCTGAAACTACTACTTCTCCTGCATGATAAGTCACACATTGTATACCTGTATTAGTGACTGAGATATTATCTACACATTTCCCAAAATGTGTATGTATGGACACTGTTTTGTAAGCAATTTCAGGAGGTGAAATGTTCAAGCCTACTGTGCCTGGAGGCAAAGGATTCATAGGCTGGATAGGGACAGATTTCACCTCTTCAGGGAATATCTCAGTAGTTTCAGCTGAATAAAAGTCAGTTCTCCCCAATTGTAAAACCTTTCTTCAATCAAATTACTTCTTGGCTAATTGATTATGTCTGAGTAGTGAACTTCTAAAGACTTTGTGTTTGTAGCATTGGTTGCCATCATGCTCCAAGTGTTTTTTGCCTGGTGTCCTGGAGCTAGACCCCACTTCCCAATTTCCTGAGTCAATCTACATTCTCATACTCAGTGAAAGCCTCTGTTGCATTTTGAACATAGGGTTTTGGGTCTTGTTCTCCCACCCTCTCTTTTATGCGTACATTGAACTTTCAGATGCCTTACTTTACTACAATAAAAGCATTGATGAGTCTCTCTGGAAGTACCTTGTCAAAAGAGTTACTGTCTTTCCATGTGAAGTCTGTATCATAGCCTGGGTATAAAAGGTATATGTGCCCACTGTGGCACAGCCTCTTATGATCTCATCTAAAGAAGCATTCTTGTGTAGTCCTAGTATAATTCTTCTACAAGCCTCATTAGCCTTTTCTTTAGTAAGTTGTCTTATCATAATTCTTGTTGCTACATTTTCACCAATAGTTCATATGACAGCTATTTGCAGATGTCCCACAAAATCAGCAAAGGATTCATTTGGATCTTGCGTTATTTTCATGAAGGCTTCTCCTCTATCTTGGTTAGCCTGGGGGGTGTCCCATGCTTTGATAGGAGCAGAAGCAATCTGTTCATATGATGCTACAGGGTAATTAATCTATCTTAAAGTGTCTGCATGAATATCTAAACCTGCTAGTTGATCAGAGGTGACTGGTATATTAACTCCAGTTTGCCTATTTCATTGCTCTTGTATTCTACAGAGTTCACTACACTCAGAAAGTCACAACAAGTTTTGTCCAGGTTCTAAGCATGTCCTTGCTATAGATTTCCAATCACTTAGAGTTAAAATTTCACAAGCCAAATTCTCTAACACCATCTTAACATGAGGTAGACCCATAAAGAATGCAAGCCTTTTTCAGATCTTTGATAATTTCCATATTAAAAGGAGTGTATATTCTTCTTTCTTTACCTGAATTGTCAAACTCTTCAATCACAAGGTATGTTTCTATTCTCAAATGAGATGTATCCTGTCCTTCATTTTTAGCTTTAATTAATGACTTTTGTAATTGTGACACGGGGGTGGACAAAGTTGCTGTATGGGTGGTGTTGATGTTGTCACTGCCCTTCCTCCTCCTTTTCCCTCAATCCACGAAAGGGAAATTGAGGGAGAAGGGTCAGGATATGGGAAATGCCCCATGGGCACCTGCAGAGAAGCAGCACACTACTTAAGTTCATCAGCACTGTGCTTAACTCCTTCCTTGTCCAATTCTTCATGCTTTTCAGCTGCTTTTTCAGTACCATCCTCTTACTGCTCTTTCTCCTCACACTTCCTTGTCTGGCTGTCCACATTAATTTTTTTCCTTATTTTAAATCTTGTGGGATTCTTTAAAGACAATTTTATTATGTTGTATATATAGAATGTTTCCTCAGGAATTGAATCAGGACCCTTAGCTTCATAATATTCAATTAGTTGCTCTCCCACTAGTTTCCACATATCTGGACCTAATTTTTCTTCCTTACAGAACCAAGGAGACATGCACACTAGCATTTTTAAGGGTCCAATGATCTGCTTCAAAGATATCTATAAACTTTGCTTCTTTATTAACCTAACTATACATTCTGCACATTTCCCTTGCGGTAGGGGTGACTTTTTTCTTAATATTTGCCCAATTTCAACTAAAAAAAAAATGAAAGTGACTAGTTTAGCCCTTACCAAAGTTTCCTGCTTGTCTATTTTTATACTCACCCTATTTCCAGGTCACAGGGGCTTCTCCACTGAACTCACAATTCTGTCAGTCGAACTTCTGAGCATAGGTCCTTATGTCCATGTTCGAGTGCCAAAATGTAATGTTTGGGCTAGCTTTCTGTCATAGTCTGAACCAGTCTCCATCTGAGCCAGTCTCCTCCAATAGGCTCATAGTCTGCCAGTCTCAACATGTCTCCCCCTAAGTTGACTTTGTTCCCAGTTTAAACACCCTATTACAATTACATCATTACAGTATACTGATTATATGTGAACTAGAGAACCATTACATCACCATGCTAGCTACTAAGTATATATGTGAATTAGAGAATCATCATCTCATCAATTTCACTGAGTTAACTTGTTTCAAATATGCTTGTTTCAAGTATACCTCTCCAAAGTTCTGCTCTCTATACCCTGGTGCTTGGGAGGCACTGTACCAAGCTCCATACTTTTTGATGCTGCTGTTTCCAGAGTTGATTCTGGGAGAATGAAATCTTTCATTGCTTCCAAAGTGGTATTATTCTGTGAGAAGTGTGGTCAATTATTTCATGATATGAGGTCTGGTCTTTACCCAGGAATGATTTCTACTCCCCTGCTATTAGAAATATATGCTATCCTTTTGATCCTGGGATTGTAACCAGGTTCCATGCTTTCCTATATCTGAAAATGCTATTGCTCATCTTAGTCCTACAGCTACCTACAACAAAGGTCCATGCTTCCTTTGACCTATAAATTTACCTTGAAACAGTGATTCATAACTGTAGTAGATTTGCTAATTAAAACCATCTTCACCTGATAGAAGCAAAAAGCCCTCTGTAATTCCTTTCTGGACAGTTGTTGTCTGACCACATGTAGCCTCTGAGATATGAAATCACAAAGTTACTGCTGCTATTATCAAGGCCACTTCCAAGGTCCATCATTGGGGCTTCCACTAGGCTTAGGATCTGTACTTACTTTTCTATTACAGACCTCTTCAGTGAACCTCCTTAGTTGTCTTAGGCTGAATATATTTCTTTTATTTTTTTAGTAGCCCTGCTGTCCTAAAATTTGATTTGTATCATTGCTTTAAAATTTTTAAGGGGAATTCACCATCTTAGGTTCATTCCCCCCATTTCTATATATCTTCTGAAGAAATAAGTTTTATTAACACAATCACATTTTAATGTCAGAATGATTATAGGTGAAAAAATGATTTTTTTGTTGTTGTTGTGTCATTCAGGCATGCATGGACCATATTGTTCATGGGGCTTTCTTGACAGAGGTTTGGGAGGTCTTTAATACTTTCTTCTCCAGTGAATTAAAGCAAAGTGTAAGTGATCTGCCTAGGGTCACAAAGCTAGTAAGTGTTTGAAATTGCATTTGAATTCAGATCATTTTTTTCTAGTGGATTTATTTATTTTTAATACATATTTCTTTATGAATTCTGTTAGTAGAGAAAAATCAGAGCAAAAGGAGGAAGTCATGGGAGAGATTAAAAAAAAACAGAAAAAAGAAGTGAACATAGCATGTGTTGATTTACATTTACATTTAGTCTTATTAGTTCTTTTTCTGGATGCAGATGGCATTTTCTGTCCAAAGTCTATTGGAATAGCTTTGGATCACTGAACCACTGAGAATGACCAAGTCTTTCAGAGTTGATTATTTCACATTAGTGCTGTTATTGTGTACAATGTATTCCTGGTTCAGTGTATTTCACAGAGTATCAGTTTGTGTAAATCTTTCCAGGCCTTTTTAAAATCAGCTTGTTCATCATTTTTTTTAGAACAATAATATTCCATTACTTTTATATGTCATGATTTGTTCAGCTATTCCCCAACTGAAGAGCATCTATTCATTTTCCAATTCTTTGCTACCACAGAAAGAGCTGCTATGGACATTTTTGTAAATGTGGGTCTTTTCCATCCTTTATGACTTCCTTGGGATAAGCACCCATTAATGGCACTGCTGAGTCAAAAGGTATGGACAGTTTTATATCCCTTGGGCATAGTGCCAAATTCCTCTCCAGAATGGTTGGATTATTTCACAACTCCTCCAACCAAGTATTAGTGTCCCAGTTTTCCACAGTTTCTCCAACATTTATCATTATTTTTTTCCTGTAATCTTGGCTAATCTGAGAGCTACGAGATGGTACCTCAGAGTTATTTTAATTTGCATTTCTCTAATCAATATTGATTTAGAGATTTTTTTTTTCATATAACTATTGTTGGTTTTAATTTTGTCATCTGAAAATTGATCATATCCTTTGATCATTTCTCAACTGGGGAATGACTTGTACTCTTACATATTTGAGACAGTTTTAAATATATTTTAGAAATGAGACCTTTATCAGAAGTACTGTGGCTGTAAAGATTTTTTACAGCTTTGAGCTTCCCTTTAAATCTTGTTTCTTTTAGTTTTGTTTCTGCAAAACCTTTTTAATTTAATGTAATCAAATTTGTCCATTTTGCCTTTCATAATGTTTTTTTTTTTAAATTTCTCCTTTGGTCATAAATTCCTCTCTTCTCCAAAGATCAAATAGGTAAATTATGCCTTGTTTTTCTAATTTTTTATGGTATTTATTAGGCCCAAATCATGTACCCATTTTGACCTTATTTTGGTATAGGGTATGAAATATAGTTCTATGCTGACTTTTTGACATATTGCTTTTCAGTTGTCCCAGCAATTTTTGTCAAATAGTGAGTTCTTTTTCCAGAAGCTGGAATTTGGGCATTTATCAAATAGCAAATTGCTATAGGCCTTGATGTGTGTGTGTGTGTGTGTGTGTGTGTGTGTGTGTGTCTAATCTATTCATTTGACCTACAGTCAGTACCAAATGGTTTTGATGACTGCTGTTTCTTTATATAATTTTAGATTTGTATTTTTTCTTTGTATTTTTTTATTAATTCCTTTGATATTCTTGACCTTTTCTTCTTCCAAATAAATTTTATTATTATTTTTTCTAGCTCTATAAAACAGGGTTTTTTTTTTTTTTTTTTTTTTGGTATTTTGAGTGGTATGGAACTGAGCAAGTACACCAATTTAGGCAACTTTGTCATTTTTATTATGTTAGTTCAGCCTACTCATGAGCAATTCATGTTTTTTCCAATTGTTTAAATTTGACTTTATTTGTATGAGAAGTATTTTGTAATTATGTTGACATAGTTCTTGGGTTTATCTTGGCAGATAGACTCCCAGATATTTTATTTTGTCTATAGTAATTTTTAAATGGAATTTTTCTATCTTTTGCTGATGGGGATTTTATCAGTAATATGTAAAAATGTGAATGATTTGTGTGGGTTTATTTTATATCCCAAAACTTTGCTAAAGCTGTGAATTATTTTCAGTAGGTTTTTGGATGATTTCCTAGGATTCTTTAAGCATATTATCATATCATCTGCAAAGAGTGGTAGTTTTATCTCATCATTGTCTATTCTAATTTCTTTAATTACTTTTTTCTTTTCTTGTTACTAAAGCCAACATTTTTAGTACACTGTTGAATAATAGTGATGATAATGGGCATCCTTGTTTCAGTCCTGATTTTACTGAAAGTGTGTTCAGCTTCTCTCCATTACAAATAATGCTTGCTATTGGTTTTAGATAGATATTGCTTACTATTTTAAGGAAAGCACCCTTTATCCCTATTCTCTCTAGTGTTTTTGATAGAGATGGGTACTATATGTTGTAAATGAGTTTTTCTGCACTATTGAGTTTGTCATATGATTTCTATTGATTTTGTTATTGCTAAGTTTGATTATATAATTTTTTTCTGATATTGATCCAGCCTTGTATACCTGATATAAATTCCACTTGGTCATAGTGTATTAACCTGCTGATAAGTTGCTATAATCTTTTAGCTAATATTTTATCAAAAATGTTTCCATCAATATTCATTAGGGAGATTGGTTTGCAATTATCTTTCTCTGTTTAGCTCTTCCTGATTTAGGAATCAGTGCCATATTTATCTCATAGAAGGAATTTGATATTTCTCATTTTTTACCTATTTTCCCATATACTTTACATAGCATTAGAATTAATAATTCTTTAAATGTATTGTAGAATTTACTTGTGAATCCATCTTGCCCTGGAGAATTTTTTTAGGGAGTTCATTATTGGTTTGTGCAATTTCTTTTTCTTGAATGGGGCTCTAAGTAATTTATTTCCTCTTTAGTTAATCTGGGCAATTTATATATATATATAGTAAATATTGATTCATTTCAATTATATTGTGAGAATGTCATAGATTTGGTCAAAATAACTCCTAAATATTGCTTTATTTTTTTTCATGGGTGGTAAATTCACCCTTTCCATTTTTGATATTGGTTACTTGTTTTTTTTTTTTTTTCTTTCTTTCTTTTGATCAAATTAATCAAAATTATCTATTTTGTTGATTTTTCATAAAAGCAACTCTTAGTCTTATTTATTAGCTCAACACTTTTCTTAGTTTCAGTTTTCTTAATCTCTCCTTTGAGTTTCACAATTTCTAATTTGGTATTTAATTGGGAGTTAATTTTTTTTTTTTGGCTTTTTTAGTTGTATGACCAATTCACTTCTCTCTTTTTTCTCTACTTTATTCATGAAGCTGTTTAGAGGTATAAAAGTTTCCTAGAACTGTTTTGGCTGCATCCCATAGGTTCTCTTATGTTGTCTCATTATTGTCATTTTCTTGGATGAAATTATGTATTATTTTATGATTTGTTCTTTGAATGACTCATTCTTTAGAATTAGATTATTTAATTTCCAATTGATTTTTAGTCTGTACTTAATATGTTTGACTTTCTCCATTTGATTGTGAGGTTTTTATGCCCTAATGCATGGTCTACTTTTGTAAAGGCCATATAATGCTAAGAAAGAGGTTGATTTCTTTCTGCCCCTATTCAATTTTCTCTGAAGGTCTACCATATCTAGCTTTTCTAGGATCCTTTAAGTCTCCTTAGTTTCTTTCTTATTTGTTTTGTGGTTAAACTTGACTAATTCTGAGAGGGGAAGGTTGAGGTATAATTTCGCTGTCTATTTCTTCCTGTAACTAGCTTAAAGTCTCTATGAATTTGGCTGCTCTACCACTTTGTACATACACACTTAATATGTATGCACATTGTATAGCATTGTCTATGGTACTCTTTATAAAGATATACTTTCCTTCTTTATCTTTTTAAATAATATATATTTTTACTTTTGCTTTATCTGAAATCAGAATTCCTATTCTTGTTTTTTTTTTTTTTTTCACCCTTCAGCTGGAGCATTTTGTTCCAGCCTTTTCCCTTTACTCTGTATGTGTTTCTTGTAAGCAATATATTGTAGCATTCTGTTTTTTTGTTCTACTCTGCTTTTTGCTTTTGTTTTATAGGATTATTTATCACAATCACATTCAGTTATGATTACCAGCTCTTTCTTTTCCTCCACCTTATTTTCTCCCTTGTATATACATTTATTGTCTCTTTTCACCCTGTCCTTAGTTGTGTGTTTTTTTTACCCACCCCACCCATTATTTTATCTTTTATCACCCCTCCCCATTCCCTTAATAGTATTTTTTAACATAATCCACCCATTACCTTATCTTCTGTCCCTCTTCCCACATTCTCTTATCTTTCTTGTAATGTTTCTGCCCTTCCTTTTATCCTCTATTTTCTTTTCTATCTCTCCTCTTACTTCTTTATAGAGTTAGATAAATTTCTATACCCAACTAAATTATTAATTTATTCTTAGAGCCAAAAGTGATGGAATCAAGCTTCAGACAATGCTCACTTCCCTCTCTTACCCCACTCAATTGTAATAGGTTTTTTGTACCTCATCATATGACCTAAAGTCCCATTATATCTTCCTGTTCTTTTTTTTTCCCAGTGTAATATTTTTTCCCACTCCCTAATGACTTTTTCTTTGGTTTCATTTTATCACATTCCATTCACAATCATACTCTCTTTCCATGTGATGCCCTCTCTGTCTGCTGCAGTGACAGATACAGTTCTCGAAAGTTACAGATATTGATTTTCCATCTAGGGATGTAAACAGTTTAACCTTTAAGTAATACATATATTTTCCCCTGTTTACCTTTCCATGCTTCTCTTGAGTCCTGTGTTTATAGATTGAATTTTCTGTTTAGATCTGTTTTTTTTTCCAAAAGAAAATGATTGAAAGTCTTTTACTTCATTGAAGATCTGTTGCCATCCCTGAAAGATGATTCTGAGTATCAATGTCACCTGATAGTTAATTCTTGATTGTAACCTTATGTTCTTTGCCTCCCAGAATATGGTATTCCAGGTCCTCCTGTCCTTTATTGTAGAAGCTGCCAAATTTTGGGTAATCCTGACTGTAACTCCTTGATATTTGAATTCTTTTTGTCTGGTAGCTTGAAGTATTTTTTCCTTGAGATTGAAGTTCTGGAGTTTCACAACAATGTTCTTGGAAGTTTTCCTTGTGGAATCTGAAGGAGATCAGTAGATTCTTTCAATGAGTATTTTCTCCTCTGCTTCTAAAATACCAGGGCAGTTTTCTTTAATGATCTTTTGAAGAATGCTATCCTGGCTCTTTTTTGGTCATGACCTTCAGGTAAGCCAATAATTTTTAAATTGTCTTTTCTGGGTCTTTTTTACAGATCAGCTGTTTTTCCAATGAGGTATTTCATATTTTCTTCCATTTTTAAAATTAATTTTACTTTGTTTGAATGATTCTTGCTGTCACACACATGAATTAGCTTGCATTTACCCCATTCTAATTTTTAATGTGTGATTATCTTTAGTTAGTTTTTTGTCTCTTTTTTCATTTGTACCTTCAGACAATTTTTTTCCTTCCTTTTCTAAGTTATTGACTCTCTTATGCATAACTCTCATTTTCTTTCTCATTTTTTTTTCTTTTACTTCTCTTATTTGTCTTTTAAAGTCTTTTATGAGCACTTCCAAAAAGCCGTTTTGGACTTTTTGAGACCAACTCATATCACTTTTTGAAATTTCTTGGACATTTTGTCCTCATCTGGGTTGGTGTTTTGGTCTGCCCTTTCACCAATCTAGATTTTTATGGTCAAGGATCATTTCTGTTTCTTACTTATTTTCTTTCCTTTCCTGGAACTCAGATCTTTCTTACTGCAGATGCAACACTATATTGACTGAGCCACCTATCTGCCCCAAATCAAAGAAATCAAGCAAACAACAACATTAAACCTTTTATTCCAACAGGTTAACTGGTAAAAGTTGTATGGTTTATATGATTAACTGATACTGAATTATTTTGATTGATTGTTTATTTGTTCAATAAGATCAATGCTAAACAGATGTCATATTCAGCATTTTTAAAAATTCTAACATTAGTGGAGCATTTTTTCTCTTTTCACTCATAAATTTCTCAATATTGCTATGTTTTTCATGCTTTTCTTTTACTGGAAGATAGGTAAAAATAGATAAATATTGAGGAAAGGTCTATTACTATTACCATATAAAAGGATAACATGCAGTAATAACAGCAACAACCATAGTTAGGATTATGGTAAATAATATGAAATTCCACATATATTGTTGGAATAAAATTTTAAAATGGATTTTTTGAAAGCTTATTCTGTACTGTGGATGAATTCCTTTGGCAGTGTGGTAAAGGTTATAGATTCCTTCTCAGAATATTTTAAAATGTATAAAATAAAAATAGGATTACAAAAAATATTTTTTTAAATAAGTATTTGAACAGCATGTTAGAAATCTGTGTTATTGAAGAAAAACAAATCCACAAGTTACAATGAAACAATTTTGATATCCCATAAAGTTAATTAAGGGAAATACTATATGTAGTGTACTGTTTGTCCACATAATGTATACTCAATATATTGCTACTCATTGATTAATAGTAGTTTGAAGCACCAATAATAAATAGATAGGTACATATAGATATATAAATATGGATGTGCCTGTGATCCAAAACTATATTGAAACAGGGCAGCTAGGTGACACATCTTCTTCAGTTCAAATATGGTCTTAGACACTAAATAGATGTGTGACCATGAGTAATTCTATTTTTTTTTCAATTTTCTTATCAGTAAAATGATCTGGAAAAGAAAACAGTCAACTAACAAATACAGTATCTTTGTGGGAAAAAAAAAAAAAAACCAACCCTAGATAAAGTCACGCAGAGTCAGATACAAGTAAAATTACTAAAAGACAAAATAGTGAAAACACTAAAAAAATTGATTTCTAATTATAAATCCCTATGAAAAGGCAATAAAGGGCCAATAGAAAGATACCATAATTAAATGTTTATATATGTATGTCAATGTACAAAGAGGAGAGAAAAGGACTGAAAAGCTAAGAGAGGGAAGAGGATTAATGGGATTTAGTAGTGGGGAAAAGAAGCAAGCTTAAGTAGATATCAGTTTTTATTTAGCTCATTTTTGGATCTTATTTGAGCAACTAATCAGGAAGACATGGATAATTAATTATGTCAATTGAAATACAATTTGTTAGTATACTCCCTCCCCAATAAAATGTTTGAATTAGGATTATCTTTAAATTCCCTTCAAATTCTGATATTTTATAAATGTATGTTTATGTTTAATTTGTTTAAATCAATTCAAATGCAACCAAATGCAACAATTTAAACTTTGAGAACTCTACCCTGTCATCAAGTTTGTATTTATTAGTCATTTGTAACTTTCGCTTCATATGATATTCTTTGATACATTAGTATTCATTCAATATAGTCCTGCATGAATGACAATGGATTTGCATATGCAAATGGCTACAATGGATCCATGGGAGCATTATTTTTAATTGTCAAATAGCTATGTCATCCTTAAAAAATGTGGTCTATAGCCCAGAAATAAATGCTACTCCCTGGGAATGAGGAAGACGTTGCTGAATTTGGAGAAAACTATTTTTGAATAAAAAGTCATTTATTAAACAAATGAATTTAAATAAAATTTCCAAGTCTGGAGGGTGCAAAGATTTCAAGATATTGAGGCTGGAGTAAGAATATCAGGTTCTTATGTTGATTTCATTACTTTTGTATAGTCTTGATAATTTGAATTGGAAGTGATATGGAGAGTTGGAAGTGATTGTGGCAATGATTAAGCCCAAATATCCTTTTAATTTGGGAGAATGTGATGAAAACAAGTCATATTGCTTGGGTAGACTACAGTTTACAATCTATAAAATAAGGAGTTTGTTCTTAATCTTCTCGAATGTTTCCTGCAACTCCAATCATGTATTCTCTATGATCATTAGACTATGAGTTCAAATATCTAATGAGGTACCTTATATCTTAGAAACACTCAAAATATATTTACTCTGTAATTTATAGCTTTCTCCTCATAAACATTATATTAAGCACTATCATAAACACTATCTCTTTTGTTTAAAGTGTTATATGCATTGGGTGGTATTATAGAAAGAAACATCATTAGATGTTTCACCAAATTTTTACTTTTAATCCAATCGATTAGAGTTTTTGTGTATATTAAGAGTGATGCTTAGATCTCTTTAAGTCTTTATCATTATATATAAGGTTCTGGGAGCAAATGCACTTTCTTTGTGCCCATGAAACCCTACTTTGAATTGTTTACTACTTATGTAATTTAAGGTTATTCACTTTCAATTTCTCTGATACTCAATTTCCTCATTTGTAAAATAAAGACAATCATATTTATATGTAGTATTCTTTGGTGGGTTTTCTCTGGAGGTCTTTGGGGCAGCCTTCTTTTCAGCAGAGCAATCATCACAAGATATAGCCAGGTGTTAAAGTTCAAAAGTCTTTATTGTCTCCTTCATCTGGTGCTCAGCTAGCTTTCTTATGGTTTTCAGAGGGGACTTGGTTTCAGTGGAGAAAATGCGGGAGGATAGGGCCACCATGGTGGTGTGAGAAGAAGAAGTGAGTCTGAGTCCATGGGGTTGTGTTTCAGCCTCCAGCCACCACAAATATGTATGATGGAATGAATATGTCTCTGCCTCCTTTGGCTGAGTTTGTCTCAGCTTATATGCTCTACATTGAGTATAAATCAATTATTATATCACCAGGGAACCATTATTTGTTGTAAGGTTAAATCAATCATACTGATCTCAGAGTACTATTAATCACCATGCTAAATTAGATAACCATTGTCTTTATCAATTCCACTGACTTAACACCTTGTAAGAATCCTTGTTTCAGAGTTCTGGCCTATAATATTTATATTATCCACTTTGCAGAATATCTGTAAACATAAGAACAGTTTAAAATTGAGAATAATTTTCTCATAAGAAGGGAAAAAAAAGATTTAAACTATTATTTCCCTCTCACATCTTCTATCTTCCATTCAGTAAACACTTATGAGTTAAAATGTTATTTTACCAGATCTTCTCTGTGATCATGTGATCACATCAGTATTCTTTAACACAATATTATCTTGAGCACTGGTTGAGTTATAGTGTCTTTTACTACTTGTAGGCACTGAAGACTGATTGTCAGATTAATTCATATAATTCATGAAGAAACTTGGCTAGTAGAATATATATACAGGTAAAAATATCTGCAACAAAACATAATTGCATGTGCTAGTCCTTTCCATTTGAAAATAGTGATTTTGATTGATATGTGATGGTAGCATAACTCAGTATTTAAGAGCTATGCCTCACAAAGTAACTTGATTTTAAAACTGACTTTTTTCATTAAATGTATATTTGCCTGTTTATTTAATAATGTGATTGTAAAAGTTTCAAAGACTTATTGGATATTTACAGATTGTTGAGTTCTTAAATAATCAAGTGATTCAAAAATTGAAAACTTTACTTTACTATAGGACAAACTTAAGCTTGTGGGCTAAAACCCCATTGCCGATAAATAGAATTTTCTTATTTCTTATTATAATATTGTAACTTTATGTTGTTTATTTTCATTTCTAAAGCAGAGGTTGGTGAAATGAATAAATTTGGATCTACAGAGAAGATTAATATATAAAGCAAAATCTCATTAATTTATAATTCATTGATTTATTAATTGTTAGTTTAGGGCAAGTTTTCTTAATCTAAATAGATTTCAGGATTTTATAAATCTGGATAAAGAAAATGCATCTTCATACACTAAACTTTTAAATAAAGATTATGATTTCATTAAATAGTATGTCTATATGTGTGTAAATACATACATACATACATACATATAGATGCATATAAATATGTACATACATATATATATATGAAGGGGGAGGTCAAGGGGAAAAAAATAAACATCTGTACAGTGCCTACTACATGCCAAGAACTGTGTTAAGTTCTTTTAAAAATATTATCTCATTTGATCCTAACAACAACCCTCTGAGGTTGGTGCTATTATTATCCCCATTTTATAGTAGAGAAAACTGACCTCGACCTATAGCTTCATTAATGCAGTTTTCCTAGTGAAGAAACAATGTACTATACAAATCATTAAAAGTTAATAAATTTATTTTAAAAAAACAAGCTTTTTTTTAATTAAGTGACTGCTATGTACATATACATGTATGCATGTCATACACACACAAAGCAATTTTTGGAAGGAGAATATTGGTAGTTAGGAAAGAGTGAAAAGCAGGAGGGGGAAAAATACCTATGGAAGACAGTACTTGGGGTGAATTTTGAAGGAAAGCAAAAATTTGATGAGGAAAAGTTGAAGAAGAAGAGAACAATACTTCCACAACTTAAAATTGTAGAATGTGTTTCTCCTAATGTATTTTCTTTGCTCTAGGTTTCATTTTTGGTCTTAGATATTTGAATGTTTTCTTTCCCATTATAATGAAATCCCCCTAAGCATAAGGACTGTCTTCTTGGCCTTTGTTTGTACCTCTAGGTTCAGCATAGTATTTGGTACATAGTAACTACTTAATAAATATTTTTTGACTTTTATATAACCTTAGTGCATTAATGGGGCACCAAGAGGTTAAATGAGCTATCCATTGTAAAACCACCAGTATGTATCAAAATTCAAACTTGAACTCAAATTTTCTTCACGTTAATGCTTCTGTTCTGGTTATGCCATACATGCTGAATCACAAAGGGGTTTTTAATATAATTAATTCCAAACAATGTTTTGTCTCAGCTACTATGAGAGAATGGAGAGTTGTGCAGTGTGGATTGAGTCCATTTTTATAATTGAGAAAAATGGCTGAATGGAGGATCTCACAGTGCCAGCAACTAGTCTTTTGCAATTAAATGACTAGATGGCATATAAGAAGAGTAGAAATTTACTGCCTGGAAAAGAATTTGTATTTTTCCTGATTCTTTGTTCTAAATTGTATGATCTCAGTCTTAAAGTGTGTCAACATGAATTCAATTGTCTACAAATTTATTAACTATCAGTTCCATTAAGGTTGATACTCTAATCCTTCAGATTTGAGTCAGTTCCTTTATGGAGGAGATTCCATTATCCTCCCATTATCTTCTGGGATACTTTGAATACAGAAAATTTACATGTTTCCACAAAGCTCAGAAGAGATTTAGCAATATTCAGGCCTAAGGTTTAACAATAACCAGCCTGTTGTGTTACCCTGTTTAATTTTCAGGGCCATTGATTTTGACAGAATATCTCTTAAATAGAAGTTACCAAAGTGGGCACCAGTGGGTTGTTTCTCAGACAAAGAGGACTTAACTATAGCCTTACAATCAGCCTCCCAAATCCCCAAGTGGACATTGTAATTGTTTAGAATGTGTGCACAGGGTAATTTGAGATATCTTTTGGAATTTAGTGAACTATGAAATCCTTTTCTAAGTTTTATATCCATGTGTAATGGAAGGCCCTATTTTCAATTTGCAGCTAAACTAGAAAACATGGAGTCCTTGCTTAGACTTTAAATTAAGAAAAATACTTTAAACAGAAAGCAATCTAATTGACCCAGAATGAGTTAATATTTCTTAAAGAGAAATTTCCCCAACATAATCACTTTGGTTCCTGAAACACCACCTGGAGGAACTTGTGGAAAATACAATATTTTGAAAATGTTCATTTATTGCTTTTTCCAACAATGCTTAGCTAGAACTTGCAACAGTGCCAAAGACTAGAGAACAAAATTAATTAAATGTCCCAGTGTCACACTGTGAGGCAGGACTTGAACTCAAGTCTTCTTGCCTATTAGGAAAGTTCTTTATTCTCTATACTATGTTTATTGGTTTCAATAATATTTTTATTTTCTGTAAATATTTTAAAGATCAATACAAATTCCATTAAGACAACCCTGATTCATCCCAACACATTTAGTATCCTTCCCTTTTATATCTTAAAAGTTTATTATTTGATAGCTCTCTAATATAATAGTACCCAAAATGTTGGTCTCAATAATTCAACACTTTAAAATGTCTTTAAAAACTCAACCTTATAAAAATATTGAGAAATAAAGTGAGCTTTTTCAATGTGAGTTATATATTTTAATATTTATCATATTAGAAATCGAATGAATGATGATGATGATGATGAAATGATGAAAACAGTTTTTTTTAAATAATAACTATTTATTTTTCAAAATACATGCAAATATATCTTTCAGCATTTACTCTGCAAAACCTTATGTTACAAATTTTTCCCCCTTTCTTTTCACCTTCCTCCTCCCCTAGGAAGCAGATATCTTTATTTCACTCAGACTGAAATTATAGGTGTCTGTATTCCACTTTTGATCAGCAAAGGATGTTGGACCTAACTCTATGTCACTTCCATCTTTAAGCAATTTTAGTCACTCTGTTCCTAGGCTATCATCATATTGTTGTTAGATTTAGTGTGAATACCCAATTAGTTTAGCCTACTGAATTTCAGAACTCCAGTGTTTAAGTAATCCACCATTTGTAACTTACCCAGCAGCTGGAATTACAAATGTACACTATCATACAATGATTCAATTCTCGTGTCTTCCTTCTGTTGATTACTTGTTTATAAATAGCTTATTTGTATATAGTAACTGTCTGGGGCTTCCCCATTCAATTATGAGCTCCTTTAGAGGTTACTATTTTTTGCCTCTTTTATATCCTCAGCATTTAGCACAGGATTTGTTACACAGAAGGTACATATTAATTACTTATTGGTTGACTACATGTGGCTATCCTTCCATTTCTTTTTTAAGAAAACACAAATAATTTCTCTGTATCACAGTGTGTAATGTATAAAATGCAAAAATAACATTCTGGACTATTTGAGAAAAGTACTTTATCTTACATAAATATATATATATATATATATATATATATATATATACATCACGTATATATGCATATATATGTGTATATGTTTTATATATATATATAGTGAGTGTGTATAAACTTGTGTTTATATATTAACATATATTTTACATAAATATGTGTATAGAGATAGTTTGTAAGCATATATTTATATATTTTACAAATAAAAATAGCTACATATATGTATGTGCAGTATATATATAAAACCACATATGTATATATGTACATAAATATACACATATATATTCACACACACATATACTATAAACTCTGAGAACAAATGACCAAAGAGTCACAGAGGTTTTGCAACTACTCTCAACTTCAAAAATATAAAACAGATCACATAAACTAAAAGAAAAAACTCTTTCTTTATTCCATTGTGAGAGAGAAATTAGACACACGTGTCAGGCCCTCCTCTAATAGGAGACTAGCAGCAATGAGACAAGAATATCTAGTGACAAAAAGCCCATTCATAGCAGTGCTTCATGGCTGGGTCTATTGGTGTTTTTCCCAAGCTCAGGGACCATCAGTTCTGTGATTTAGTTGTAGCAGTGTTCATACAGAGGGTGAGCAAAAAGGATTGTTGTTATGCCTAGCTCACAGCACAGCTTGCTTGCTAGGCCTTATCTTTCAAACAAAGTATACCTCTTAACAATAAAAAGAGAGGAGAACTTGAATCATGACAATATATATTTATCCCTGTCTCTGTCTCTGTCTCTGTCTCTCTCTCCACATACTTTTCGGAGAGAGAGACAGTTAGGTGATATAGTTTGTATAGATTTAGATTCAGGAAGACCTGAGCAAGTTTCATTCAAACTGCCTAATTCTAGGAAAGTTCCTTAATCTTTTTGTGCCTTGATTTCCTCAATTGTAAAATGGACAAAATAATAACACAACTCCCATAAAATTGTAAAGAAAGTATAAGATATTTATAAAGAACTTTGCAAACTTAAGTGAAATATAAATGCTATAGTGTGTACATGTGTATGTGTGTATATATTGTTAAAATCAGTTCAAAGACTGTTTTGCTTTTCTATTTCTGAAGACTCCAAATCCTCAGAGTTTAGGATAGGAGAGAAGAAGATAACATAAACAAATAGTATATGTGTGTGTGTGTATATATATATATATACACATATATATGTGTGTTTATATGTACACATACATATATACACACACATAGAAATTATAGTATAGTAAACATATAACATAGTTATAGTACATTACACATAACTAGCACATATTACATTATTTTTCATTCTTTCATTTATTTAAGTGTAGATTCTCATATATATTATATTTTGCCCCAGGTCCACATTTTCCTAAGTTTGAACCTGGAATGTGCAACATCAATGTCTTCTTGATCCAGTTTCTGAGATAGGCCCTAAAACATGTCGAAAATATGATGATATTTTACTTTGCATAAGACTTTTACAATTTATAGTTGTATTTTCACATCCTCTCTAGAATTTAATCTTCATAATTTTACAATGCTAATAGATAATTTGTTGCTATTCTCATTTTAAAGACAAAAAAAAAAAAAAAAAAAAAAGAGAATCAGAGTATTTAAGTAACTTTCCAAGATCACAGGAGTTATGGGTGACAAGAGTCAGTTGGGGTCTTCTCATTATTGGAACAGAAGTCAAAGTTTTGTCAGTTTTTGAAATAAATGAGCATGAGACAATTTATTGTAGCAATGCATTTGTTTTTTCTTCTAATGATACAACAGCTTCCATCACTTTAGTACTCTCATTCTAGGGAGCACTGTCTTGACTGACGTGAAAGTGGATGCAAAAAATTCTGTTACATTTAGTTAGCTTCCAGTCCCTGACCATTCTTCCTCTTAGCCACCTTTATGATTTTGTTAATAGATCCCCTCCAGCCAATTTCATCTCTGTTTGGCAACAGTTATCAAACCAATACTTCTGAAAATGATATGTCAATCTATTGCTGCATTGTTTAGTCTTCTTTACTCCATCTTCCTTCCTGGACTAAAATCCCCATATCCTAAATATATTATCTCCACCTACTAGAATGTTCCTTGAGAATAGGAACTGTATTTTGGCTTTATTTTGTCAGTGCTTAGTATAGTACCTATCTTATAGTACACATGTAATAAGTGCTCATTCATTCATAAATTCAGTCATTCATAAATTCCCTTTAAAAAAAAAAAAGATGGTAATACTCTTTTATTAAATAGTGTTTGGTTGAATTAAAAAGTAAAACAGAGAATCAGAGTTAGCACTTATAGAGCACTTTATGGTTTACAAAATGCTTTTAGTATTACCTCATCTGTTCCTTACAAAACTGTCTTGAATTTGCTTATCAGCATCCAAATATCAGTAACTAGATTACCTTTTTTAACCAGAATAGGCAAGATTGTTATTGTTTTTATGCAAGTGCCATAATCAGATGTTAGCAAAGCTGGTTTACAGGACCTAAGAGCATCAGTTTCAGGTGTCTGTCATGTTAAAGCACCTTATGCTGCTCAAATGGAAATTATGTTATTGCACAACTGTCAGAAGTTATTTGGAGAAAATACAGATTAGCTAAATGCAAGTTTAGTATAATTATAGGCAAATGCTAATTACACACAATGTTTGAGGGTTTTTTTTTCCCCTTTGATTTGCAAAGAAGTCTTATAAACCAGAATTTTAAAGTATCCCCAAACAGCATTTTCCCCTAAGGGGAAATCAGATTATTTAGGCTAATGGAGGAAGGCAAAGTACTGGAAAATTAGGTTTCTTGTTTTAACTATGATGTATCACCTCATGGTCAAGCTTTATTTTCAAAACATTTTTATGACAATTTGTGTTTTGCAATTTTAAATACTCTGGGATACATAGGGGCTAATTTGTAAATAATAAGCAAACATACAATAATGAATGTATAAAAACTTTAAACAGAAAGTGTTTTAAAACTCATTTATATTAAGTAATAATATTCTTCAACAGATACTCAAGTTGAAGAAAGATGAACATTCTTAGGAGTGAAAGTGACTTAAATTTAAGTTTCTTATCCTGGTTGTAGGATTTAAACTTTTAACAACTCATTTAACCTTAACTTTTCTAGATGATAAATTACCAAAGAATCAAAGATTTGCATTTGTAGAATGAGTTTTCTCATTGGGAATTCCTAATCATAGGATTAGGATGGTCCTTTTTATCTTCCCCAATCTCCCTGCCACCATTATTAAAATTAAAATGAGGAGACTTCTGGGGGTAGAGCTAAGATGATAGAGCAAAGCCAGGAAGCTGCTTGAACTCTCTCACTTTCCCTGAGAACTACATGAAACCAAACAGAAATAATACAACTTTTTTGGGGGGGCAAAGAATGATGATACATTTAGAAAAAAAAAACTAGAGATTCAACTAAAAAGTGAATTGTAATAATAATTTTAGCAAAATAAAAGGATATTAAATATACCTCTATAAATCATCAGAATTTCTATATATCACCAAAAAGAAAGAAAGAAAGAAAGAAACTTACAAGAAGATATAAGACATCCCATTTAACATAATTACAGACAGCATAAAATACCTAGGAGTACGTGTCAAGGCAAATTCAGGAAGTACATGCAATCAGTTATGAAACAAATAAATTTAAATTTAAATAATTAGAGAAATATGTATTGTTTAGGGATAGAGTCAATATAATAAAAATAACAATTCTACTTAAACCAATTTACATATACAATTCCTTTTCAATCAAATTGCCAAAAATATTTTTTGAACTAGAAAAATCCATTTGGAAAAACAAAAGTTCAAAAATATCAGAGAAATTAATGAAAAAAAATATAAAGATAGAAGATTTAGCAGTACCAGATCTCAAACTATATCATATGGTGGTGATTATCAAAATTATCTGATTTTGGCTAAAAAAAAAAATTAGAAAGGTAGATCAGTGCAACAGAGTAGAAATACAATAAACAGTAGTAAATTATTATCATAACTTTGTATTTGACAAATGTAAAGATTTACTCTTTTGGGATAAGAATTCATTATTTTGTTTATAAAAATCTTGGGAAAACTGGAAAGCAGCCTGGCAGAAACTGGATATAGACCAATATTTTATACCATTTACCAAGATAAGGTAGAAATGGAAACATTTCCTAGAGATAAAGGAAGCTATCTTAAGTAAACTAGAACAACATGGAACATATTACATATCAAATTTATGGATAGGAGATTAATTTATGAATAAATAAGAAGTTATGACTTATAAATGGATAATTTTTATTATATTAAGTTTAAATTATTTGTACAAAGAAAACTAATCTATCCAAGATCAGAAGGAAAGCAGAAAATTGGGTAGATTATGTATTTAAAATAATTCAATATGATAATTCAGGCCAACTCCAATAGATTTGTGATGGAGAGAGGCATCTGCATCCAGAGTGAGAAGTATGAAGACTAAATATGGATCAAACATAATATTTTCACCTTTTTTGTTCTTTTCTTGCTTATTGTTTATTTTCTCATTTTTCCCCCTTTGATCTGATTTTTCTTGCACAATATGATAAATTTGGACATATATATATATATATATATATAGAATAATTGCACATGGCTAATGTATATTGAATGACTTGCTATCTAAAAAGGGGGAAAATGGAGGGAGAAAAATTTGGAACACAAGGTTTTGCAAGAGTGGGTGTTAAAAACTATCTTTGCATGTACTTTGAAAAATAAAAGGCTATTTTTAAAAATCAGGATAAGCAATTTTTTAGGAGTAAGTGTTTGAGTTGTGTGGAATTTACTATTTGAAAAAAAAATAGTGTAATAGAAAAAAAATATTTCAAATATATAGAGAAATTTGTCAGATTTACTAGAATTTGAGTCATTCCCCAATTGATAAATGGTCAAAGAATTTGATCAGGCAGTATTTGAATGAAGACATCAAAACTATGATCATATTAAAAATTCTTTAAATTGTAATTGATTAGAGAAATATAAATTAAAAGAAACTGGAGATATAATTTCACATCTGTCAGATTGGCTGAAATGATAGAATGGAAATGGATATAGGATCAAATATTAAAGGCAGTGTGGAAAAATTGGAACATACATACTTGAATACACAATTGGCAAAACTGGAAAACAATCCCACCATTTTGGAGAGCAATCTAGAATTCTGCTCAAAGTTATAAACTGTGTGTGCTATTTGATCTAATAATACTACTATTAAATCTGTTTCCCAAGTTGCTCAAAAAGTAAAAGAACTTATGTGTTCTAAAATACATTTAGTAATTCTCTCTATGGTAGCAAAAACCTGAAATCTGAGATATCCATTAATTGAAAAATAGCTAAACAAGCTGTGATACATGACTGGGGTGGAATATTACTCTGCTCTGAGACATGATAATCAGGTTGATTTAAAAAATGGACAAACTTACATGAAATAATGAAAAATGAAATGAATAGAACCTAGAGAACTATATATACATAGTAACAACAATTTTATTCAAGGAATAACTGGTAATAGTTAAGTACTTTTGAGTGTTATAAACATTCAAATCAATTATAAAGGACCTATGACATGAGATATTATTTACATCTAAATAACTTTCAATAGAAGTATGCAGAGTATGGTTTTCCGAATATATTAATATAGTTTCATTTTATATGTGCATGTATATGTATGTTTATATATATATACATATGTGTGTGTGTGTGTGTGTGTGTGTATGGAATGATAGTCATTTCTAATGCAGGATGAAGAAAAAAGGAGGGAGTGTTGAACTTGTAACAAAAAAATAAATTTAAGAAAAGAATATTACTTCAATAAGCGAAGATTGTATTCATGTGAAGGTACTCCCTCTAACAATGCAGATCAGAAGTCAACTGTTCCTGTTTTTATAGAATTTGTACTCTGTATTCTTAGCATCCTTAGAGGCCATATACTCTGGTGCAAAGCTATCAAATCTAGCATGTTGTCTGCAATACCCCTGAGTGCCACATGAATTAAATTAAAATATAATGATGAAATATTTAAAAAATAAATTAAAATGCAAAAATATATATAACATTATATTTTAGATGACATTTAAAAATTAAGTCAATATGCTACCCACAGGGAACCTTAATGTATGATTTGACTTCTGGTTTCTATTTGAATTTTACACACCTAGTATAGTGAATAATGAGCTAATTGGTCTTCAACTAAAAAAGTCATAGGTTCAAGTTCTGTCTCTGATATATACCTAGCTATGTAACCAGGGCAAACAATTTCACCTTTTAGTTACCCAAAGAATCTGCTAAATATATGTTATATAATAGTTATAAAATTGTATCTAAATTTCTTCATTATTTTGTTAATTAGTTCACCAACACAAATATAGAGGACAAATAGTGAGCCCCTGAACCTCAGCAAAACTAGCCGGACTTAGCTACATCCACCTAGCATAGGAAGAAAGGCAGTAGCACTGCACCTAGGAAAGTATGAAGCTGCTGTCATCTATAAAGGAAACTTGAGAAAATCTACTTTTTGCCCTAAGAGTAACCTTTAAAATTGAGCAAAAAAAGCAAAAAAGAGCTCTAACCATATCTATTATGGAGACAGGGAGGAACAGACCTCAAACCCTGGGGACACTAAAGGTAAAACAACTCAAGATACCTCACAGGGTGATATAAGTTGGTCTTCAACTCAAACATCTCACTTGGAAGAATTCAAAAAGATTGTAAAAGATAGTTAGTAGAAAAATAGGGAAAGAAAAGGAGAGCTTTAAAAAATGAAACACAGAAATTGTCTGAAGAAAACCACTTCTCAAAAAGATAGTTTTTTGCAAGATGGCAGAGTAGGAACTAGGGTAATTACCCCACTCCCCCAAACTCTCCAAATTCCTTTAAATAATGACTCTAAACAAATTTTGGAGTGTTCTGATGACTATGTTTTCAGAAGACCATCAGGGAGTATTTAAAATATAAAATAACAAAATTTTTCCTTGTTTCTTGCAAAACTATATTTTTGATCTTGGGGTTTCTAAATATATATATATATATATATATATATATATATATATATATATGTAGAAGAAATTGTATCTATGAATGACCTTTTTTTTTCTTTAATTCCTTGGAAGTAAATTGTTCTTTGGGTTTCTGCTGGTCTCCTTTTTTTACTTTTTTCTTATATCCCCCTTTTATCCTCACCCCTATCACTCCCAAGCAAGCTAAAGGTAGCTCATAGTCATACTCATTCCACATACACACACCTGTCTTTCCTATCCTTGCTGCTTCTTTAATTAGATTGCACTGCATAACTTGCCTTATTATTACTTAACCTCTCCCCACCCAAAAATGTCTCTCTCTTGTCTTCTTCCTCTATTTTTTGCTTCTCCATCAACCCATTTCTCCCCCCTGACTTCTTTGTAGTGGAAGGTTCTATACTCTTCATGGTATATATGAAATATTACCCACTGAACCTATTCCCAATATTTTCATATGGTTTTCTGAACTACAAGCCCTCCTCTCCCCTCTAATGCCTTTGTGTCTATTCTTCCTTTGCACCTCATTTGTAAAACATGACTGCTATTTTTACCTTAACTCTGCCAATCTTTCTTTTGAGCTACTTTATTGTTGATATGAATCTTACACACACACACACATATAAACAAAAATAATGTATCTGTTAAGTTTCTTAAAATTGATCCCTCATATTAGCTCTTATATGTTATATTTTCTCTTATGTTTGGGTTTGGTTGATAGAAAGTCCTGAAAATGTGCAATTTCATTGAATATCCATTTTTTCTCATTTAGGATTATAGCTAATTTTGTTGGATATGATATTTTTGGGCCCAGGCCTAATTCTTTTGATTGTAAGATTCCAAGCCTGCAGTCTTTTATTGTAGCTATACATAAGTTTTACACAATTCTAACTGTAGCAGCAGCACATTTGAATGTTTTTTTTTTCCTTATTTCTTGCAAAACTACATCTTTGATCTTGGAGTTTCTAAATCTGGCATTAATATTTCAGTGTGTTTTCCACTTCTTTGAGGTGGTAATTGGTGTATTTTTTTCTATTTCTACTTTCCCCCCATATTCTATCACTCTAGGACAATTTTCTTGGATTATATCCTGCATTATTGTGTCAAGGTTCTCTTTTTGGTCACAACATTCAAGGAATACAATTATTCTTAGATTTTCTCTTCTTGATTTGTTCTCCAGACCTCTTTTTTTAAATGAGATGTTTCACCTTCTATTCTATTTTCTCATTCTTTGTAATCTGTTTTGTTATTTCTTGGTCTCTCATAGTTTCACTGGCTTCTCCTTGCCCAATTCAAATTTTCAAAAATTATTTTCAACTAGTTGGGTTTTTTTTCATAAGCTTCTTTTCTTGAATAGCTTTCATTTTTTTTTCTTTATTTTTCCTCAATATCTCTCATTTGAATTTTGCATTCTTTTTTGAGCTCTTCTATAAATTCTTTCTGGGCAGGAAGCCATTTTATATTGCTTTTTGGGGTAGAAGCTTCTTTTAGTAAAGTGTCCTCCTCTGAAAATGAATCCTGGTTTTCCCAGTTCTCATAATATGTTTTAATGGTGGGATTCTTTCTTTGCTGAATATTTTTTTTTTCATAAGAGCTATTAGTATAAGCATTGCTAATCCTGGAGTGGGGAGATGGTATCTCACACTTCCCTTCAGCTCTTCATTCTGACCAGAAACCCAATCCAAGAACTCTACTCTTCTGCAAGTGCCCACAGCCAGAAGTGCCCAGCTCTCCTGCTTTGGCATTCATGAAGTGCTAGTTCTTTACCCAGAACCATATCTCAGTAGTAAACCTTGGCCCCCTGTTCACAATCATTTGAGGTTCATTCAATCTTCCTGGACTCAAACCCTGAATACACAAACTGTCCAGGAGGTGAAAATCTCTGTGGTTTCTGCTGAGGCTTCAGTCACATCCAGCTAGCCTGGGGGGGAGGGGGAAGAGGAGAAGAGATATCTGTTTGCTGTTTCTACAGAGCTAGCCCAGAGGTGTTTGCACTTCAGACAGGTTAATCCCCAGCTTGATGTCTTTCTTTAAAATTTCTCAAATTGTGTCAAGAGAATCCTACTTTTGTCTCAAGTCTTGTAGAGTTTTCAGGAGTATATGTTTGCCCTAAGTTGCACATTTGTTCTATTTGTAGGGGAAATTTGGAGAGCTTGTAATTTACTAACCTATTCTGCCATTTTCCCAGAATCCTTCCCAAGCTAATGACTTCATTAGAAATCATGATACAATAAAGTAAACTCCACCCCCAAGAAAAAAAAAAGAAAAATGTGATGACCACATTAGCACCCTGGATACCTTAGAATCAGCCAGAGTCAGGATAAGAAAAAGTCCTCGGTCTTTATTCTTGGTCTTTAGGATTGAATTGGATGGACGCAGAATCTCCACGACCTCCTTCTCCTCCTCTACTGCCAAAGTGACCCTGACTAGTCTTGCTCCACCCCCAGTCCATCCTACAATTATCTGTATACACCAATTATTGAGCCAGCACAGACTAGTGGGAAGGGCCATTTTCCAAGTATATGCTTATTGAGTATTGTCCAATCCGTAATTAGCCTTAAGTGCTCAGTTGTCCGGACCTCACTGCATAAACTCAAGAGTTTCCGCCCTCTACAGAAAAAAGTGAAATATCTCAATTGCTGAAATGCAAAAGAAGATTAAAATAAAAAGCTAACTGAAGAAAAAGACAACTCACTAGAAAATAGAATTGAACAAATTGAAGTGTATGACTCAACAAGACATCAAGAATCAGTCAAACAAAACCAAAAAAATAAAAAAAAATAGAAGAAAATGTGAAATACCTCACTGGAAAAACAACTGACCTGGAAAATAGATTCAGAAGAGAAAATCTAACAATTATTGGACTACATGAAAACCATGATGGAAAAAAATAGTTTAAATATCTTTCAAGGACTGCCCTGATGTCCTAGAACCAGACAGTAAAATAGCCATTGAAAGAATCCACTAATTACCTCTTGAAAGATTACCCAAAATGAAAACTCTAAGGAATATTGTAGCTAAATTCCAGTATTATCAGATCAAGGAGAAGATACTGCAAGCAGCCAGAAAGAAACAATTCAAATATTGAGAAGCCACCATCAAGATTGTTTCCACTTTAAAGGATCAAAGAGCCTAGAATATGATATTTTGGAGGGCAAAGGAGGTTGGACTGCAGCCATGAATCAATCATCCAACAAAGTTAAGCCTTTCTTTCAGGGAAAAAGATGGACCTTCAACTAACTAGGTTTTCATTTACCTTTGATGTAAAGACCAGTGCTGAACAGAGAATTTGATCTTCAGATACAGAACTTAAGAGAAGCATAAAAAGGTAAAAAGGGAAGGGAAAAACTGCATTTAAAGATTAAATGTTTACATCCCTTTATGGGAAGATGATATACCTAGAGGTTGTAGGTATAATTTTGCTTTACTGTGATGATATAAAAAAATAGAGGTAAAAAAGGAATTGTACTGAAAGAAGAGGAAAGGTGAAGTAAAAATGGGGTAAATTATATCATATAAAAAAGCAAAAAAGACCTATTACAGTTAAGGGAAAGAACAAAAAGGGATGAGAATTGGATAAACCTTAATCTCATCACATTTGGCTTAAAGAGATAATATCAGATATATTTAGTTTTATAGAAAAACTTAGCTCACCCTATAGGGAAGTAGGAAGATAAATGAAAGGAGGAGGCTAATAGAAGGGATAACAGAAGTAGAAGGGGGAAGGAATAAACAAGGGTGCAGGGGCTGTAAAATAGGAAGGAAAATAGAGGAAGGTGGTGATCAGAAGCAAAACACTGATGAGGAGGGAAAAGGGGGAAAGAAAATAGAAAAGTATAATTTGGGAAAATTAAGATGGTGGGAAATACAGAGTTAAGTTATTTTGATTGTGAATGTGATTTTTTTTTTCTCAGCAGCACACAGAAACTACACAGAAAAAGAGACTTACATAAACTAATGCTAAGTGAACTGAGCAGAACCAAGGGACCATTGTACACAGTAACAACAAGATTATGCAATGGTTAATTCTGATGAACATGGTTCTTTTTTTTTTTTTTTTTTTTTTTATTTTAATAGCCTTTTATTTACAGGATATATACATGGGTAACTTTACAGCATTAACAATTGCCAAACCTCTTGTTCCAATTTTTCACCTCTTACCCCCCCCACCCCCTCCCCTAAATGGCAGGATGACCAGTAGATGTTAAATATATTAAAATATAACTTAGATACACAATAAGTATACATGACCAAAACATTATTTTGCTGTACAAAAAGAATCAGACTCTGAATTATTGTACAATTAGCTTGTGAAGGAAATCAAAGATGCAGGTGTGCATAAATATAGGTATTGGGAATTCAATGTAATGGTTTTTAGTCATCTCCCAGGAGTTCTTTTTCTGGGTATAGCTAGTTCAGTTCATTACTGCTCCATTAGAAATGATTTGGTTGATCTCGTTGCTGAGGATGGCCTGAACCATCAGAACTGGTCATCATCTAGTATTGTTGTTGAAGTATATAATGATCTCCTGGTCCTGCTCATTTCACTCAGCATCAGTTCGTGTAAGTCTCTCCAGGCCTTTCTGAAATCATCCTGTTGGTCATTTCTTACAGAACAGTAATATTCCATAATTTTCATATACCACAATTTATTCAGCCATTCTCCAACTGATGGACATCCATTCAGTTTCCAGTTTCTAGCCACTACAAAAAGGGCTGCCACAAACATTCGTGCACATACAGGTCCCTTTCCCTTCTTTATAATCTCTTTGGGATATAATCCCAGTAGTAACACTGCTGGATCAAAGGGTATGCACAGTTTGATAACTTTTTGAGCATAGTTCCAAACTACTCTCCAAAATGGTTGGATTCGTTCACAACTCCACCAACAATGCATCAATGTCCCAGTTTTCCCGCATCCCCTCCAACAATCATCATTATTTTTTCCTGTCATCTTAGCCAATCTGACAGGTGTGTAGTGGTATCTTAGAGTTGTCTTAATTTGCATTTCTCTGATTAATAATGACTTGGAGCATCTTTTCATATGACTAGAAATAGTTTCAATTTCTTCATCTGAGAATTGTCTGTTCATATCCTTTGACCATTTTTCAATTGGAGAATGGCTTGATTTTTTATAAATTAGAGTTAATTCTCTATATATTTTGGAAATGAGGCCTTTATCAGAACCTTTGACTGTAAAAATATTTTCCCAGTTTATTGCTTCCCTTCTAATCTTGTCTGCATTAGTTTTGTTTGTACAAAAACTTTTCAGTTTGGTATAATCGAAATTTTCTATTTTGTGATCAGTAATGATCTCTAGTTCTGCTTTGGTCATAAAGACCTTCCCCTTCCACAGGTCTGAGAGGTAAACTATCCTATGTTCCTCTAATTTATTAATAATTTCATTCTTTATGCCTAGGTCATGAACCCATTTTGACCTTATCTTGGTGTACGGCGTTAAGTATGGATCAATGCCTAGTTTCTGCCATATTAGTTTCCAATTTTCCCAGCAATTTTTATCAAACAGTAAGTTCTTATCCCAAAAGCTGGGATCTTTGGGTTTGTCAAAGACTAGGTTGCTATATTTGTTGACTGTTTTATCCCTTGAACCTAATCTATTCCACTGATCAACTAATCTATTCCTTAGCCAATACCAAATAGTTTTGGTAACTGCTGCTCTATAATATAATTTTAGATCTGGTACAGCTAAGCCACCATCATTTGATTTTTTTTTCATTAATTCCCTTGAAATTCTTGACCTTTTGTTTTTCCATATGAACTTTGTTGTTATTTTTTCTAGGTCATTAAAATAGTTTTTTGGGAGTCTGATTGGTATAGCGCTAAATAAATAGATTAGTTTAGGTAATATTGTCATCTTTATTATATTTGCTCGCCCTATCCAAGAGCATTTAATATTTTTCCAATTGGTTAGATCAGACTTAATTTGTGTGAAAAGTGGTCTGTAATTTTGCTCATAAAGTTTCTGATTTTCCCTTGGCAGATAGATTCCTAAATATTTTATATTATCAGTAGTTACTTTAAATGGAATTTCTCTTTGTAACTCTGACTGTTGGATTTTGTTAGTGATATATAAGAATGCTGATGACTTATGTGGGTTTATTTTATAACCAGCAACTTTGCTAAAGTTGTGGATTATTTCTAATAACTTTTTAGCAGAATCTCTGGGGTTCTCTAAGTATACCATCATGTCATCGGCAAAGAGTGATAATTTGGCTTCCTCATTGCCTATTCTTATTCCTTTAATCTCTTTCTCAGCTCTTATTGCTATAGCTAGCGTTTCTAATACAATATTAAATAGTAACGGTGATAGTGGGCAACCTTGTTTCACTCCAGATCTTATTGGGAATGGTTGCAGTTTGTCTCCATTACATATGATGCTTACTGATGGTTTTAAATAGATGCTGCTGATTATTTTAAGGAAAAGTCCATTTATTCCTATACTCTCAAGTGTTTTTAATAGGAATGGATGTTGGATTTTATCAAATGCTTTTTCTGCATCTATTGAGATGATCATATGGTTTTTGTTAATTTGGTTATTAACATGGCCAATTATATTGATAGTTTTCCTAATATTGAACCAGCCCTGCATTCCTGGTATAAATCCTACTTGATCATAGTGTATTATCTTGGAGATGATTTTCTGTAGTCTTTTTGCTAATATCTTATTTAAGATTTTAGCATCAATATTCATTAGGGAGATTGGTCTATAATTTTCTTTCTCTGTTTTCAGCCTACCTGGTTTAGGTATCAGTACCATGTCTGTGTCATAGAAGGAATTTGGTAGGACTCCTTCATTCCCTATTTTATCAAATAATTTATATAGCATTGGGGCCAATTGTTCTTTAAATGTTTGGTAAAATTCACATGTAAATCCATCTGGTCCTGGGGATTTTTTCTTAGGGAGTTGTTTAATTGCCTGTTCTATTTCTTTTTCTGAAATGGGACTATTCAAGCAATTTACTTCCTCCTCTGTTAGTCTGGGAAGTCTATATTTTTGGAGGTAGTCATCCATTTCACTTAGGTTATCAAATTTATTGGCATAAAGTTGAGCAAAATAACTCCTTATTATTTCTCTAATTTCCTCTTCATTGGTGGAAAGTTCTCCCTTTTCATTTTTAAGACTACTAATTTCATTTTCCTCCCTCCTTTTTCTAATCAGATTTACCAAAGGCTTATCTATTTTATTGGCTTTTTCATAGAACCAACTCTTAGTTTTATTAATTAGTTCAATAGTTTTTTTACTTTCAATATTTTTAATTTCTCCTTTTAATTTTAGAATTTCCAATTTAGTATTTGATTGGGGGTTTTTAATTTGGTCTTTTTTTAGTTTTTTTAGTTGCAAGCCCAATTCATTAATCTTTTCTTTCTCTGTTTTATTCAAGTAAGCCTCTAAGGATATAAAATTCCCTCTTATTACCGCTTTGGCTGCATCCCACAAATTTTGGTATGATGTCTCATCATTGTCATTATCTTGAGTGAAATTATTAATTGTATCTATAATTTGCTGCTTCACCCAATCATTCTTTAAGATGAGATTGTTTAGTTTCCAATTACTTTTTGGTCTATTTCCCCCTAACTTTTTGTTGAATGTAGTTTTTATTGCATCATGATCTGAAAAGAAAGCATTTACTATTTCTGCTTTCTTGCATTTAATTTTGAGGTCTTTATGTCCTAATATATGGTCAATTTTTGAATAGGTTCCATGAACTGCTGAGAAGAAAGTATATTCCCTTCTATCTCCATTCAATTTTCTCCAAAGATCCAACATACCTAATTTTTCTAATATTCTATTTACTTCTTTAATTTCTTTCTTATTTGTTTTGTGGTTTGATTTGTCTAATTCTGAGAGTGCAAGGTTGAGATCTCCTACTATTACAGTTTTGTTGTCTATTTCTTCTTGCAACTCTCTTAACTTCTCCTTTAGGAAGTTGAGTGCCACACCATTGGTGCATATATGTTTAATATTGATTTGCTTTTGTTTATGTTACCTTGCAGGATGTAGTTTCCTTCCTTATCTCTTTTAATTAGATCAATTTTTACTTTTGCTTGATCTGAGATAAGGATGGCTACCCCTGCTTTTTTGACTTCACCTGAAGCATAATAGATTTTGCTCCAGCCTTTTACCTTTACTCTATATGTATCCCCCTGCTTTAAATGTGTTTCTTGTAAACAACATATTGTAGGGTTCTGACTTTTGATCCAGTCTGCTATCTGCCTCCTCTTTATGGGGGAGTTCATCCCATTCACATTTACGGTTAGAATTACTAAATCTGTATTTCCTGCCATCCTAATAACCCCAGATTGTGCTTTACTTATTCTTGCCTCCCCCAACCCTCTTTCCCCCTTTTAAACTTATGTACCCCTCTTGTATCACGATACTTATCCTCTTTATAATCCCTCCCTCCCCCCCTTTGAGTCTTTCCCCCTTCCTTCCCTTATTACTCTTTTTCTTTTCCCTTTTCCTCTCCCCCGTTTTTAATGGGGTAAGAGAGAATTTTCTCTAAAATAAATGTCAAATTATTTTTTCTTTGAGTAACTCTGGATGAGAGTAAGATTCCACACACTCCTCTCTAAATTCCCTCAGATATGATAAGTTTCCTTAGCCTCTTTGTGGGATGTGGTTTCCCTTTTATCCCTCCTTCCCACCTTATTCTGCCATCATCCCTTTTCCATATCTACTTCCCTTTTTATGTTATATCAAGTACAATCAAATTTAATTGATTCTTTTGTATATCCACAACAGGAAATACAATTCTCAAGAGTTATTTTTACTTTTCTGCATCTCTTGAGGTTCAATTCTTGGAGATCAAATTTTTGTTTAGTTCTGGTTTTTCTTGAAACAAATGGAATTTTGTTTATTAATTCCATCTTCTTCCCTGAAGAAGATGTCAGCTATGGTAGTTTATTCTTGGTGCATCTCGGTTCTTGTGCCTTTCGGAATATCATATTCCAGGCCCTTCTTTCCTTTAATGTAGAGGCAGCCAGATCTTGGGTGATCCTTATTGTGGCACCTCGGTATTTAAATGGTTTTTTTTTGGCTGCTTGTAAAATTTTTTCCTTAATCTGATAGTTCTGAAATTTTGCCACAATATTCCTTGGGGTTTTTATTTTAGGGTTTCTTTCAGAAGGTGTTCGATGAATTCTTTCAATGCCTATTTTACCTTCCGATTCTATTACCACGGAGTTCCTTTTGATGATTTTGTAAAATAGTATCTAGGCTCTTTTTCATCATGGTTTTCAGAAAGTCCAATAATCCTCAGATTATCTCTCCTAGATCTATTTTCCAAGTCCCGTTTTTGCAAAGTAGAAATTCGTCGTTTTTCCAGTTTGTCATTTTTTTTGTTTTGCTTGACTGATTCTTGCTGTCTCAATGAATCATTAGTTTCAATTTGTTCAAGTTCTAATTTTTAAAAATTATTTTCTTCAATAGCCTTTTTACTTCTTTCTGTATATGTCCAATTGAGTTTTTAATATTGTTTTGGTCTGGAATTTTTTTCCATTTCACTAATTTTTTTTTTAGTAATTATTTTCTTTCCAATTCCACAGATCCTACCTTTTTGGAGTTCTTTATTTTTCCAATTCACCAATTTTATTTCTTCCAATTCACAATTCTTACTTTCCTGAGAATTTTTTACTTTTTCCAATTCGTATTTCAGGAAGTTGTTGCTCTCTTGTAAGGCTTCTCTTTCCTTTCCCCATTTATCTTCTAACTCTCTTTTGAGACTTTTAATGGTCTCTTCTATGAGAGCATCATGTAAAGGAGGACAGTCTGATGCATTTTTGCTGTTTGAGGTCTTCAGGTTTGCTGACTTGCTCTTTTTCTGCATAGAAGCTGTCGATTGTTCTTTTCATCTTTTTATTCATGTTTTAAAGCCTTTAGGGTAGGTCTCCTAGGCAAGGGGGTTACCAGCTTCCTCTGCAGAATAGGGAGAGATGTAAACCGATTTCTGGCTCAGAGGTATGGGAGTGCTCAGTGTCAGAGTTTTCCCTTCCCCCAACAGGAGGTGGATTCAGCACTGGCCGAGCTATCAAACTGCTTAGTAGGGCTGAGTGGATTATCAATTGCCCTAGGCTAGAGACTAAGTGGTGAAAGTGTCACCGCCCCAGGCCGGAGCCTCTTGTGGGACTGTGAGTGTTAGCAGCTGACTGCAGACCGCCACAAACTCTGCCCAGTGTCTCTGCCTGATGCAAATCGGCCCTGGAAAAGCTCTATGGCCCCAAGCCGAGCTCCCCACTGCGCAGATTGGAGGCTAACCCGGGCTGCGTCCTCCTGCCGTGCAGGATCACAACTGCCCCAAGGAAAAGCCCTGTACTGCGGGTTGGGGCTGCGGGCTTGTGCTGAGATCTGTGCCTTCACCCTCGGTTTGAGACTCTCCTCGGAACCTAGTTTCTCTCCCCGTCTGCGCCGATCCCTGGAACCAACCTTTTTTGGCGAGACTGCAGATTTTCTTCGGCGGGTGAGTTGTTCTACTTCTTATCTTTACGAATTGTAGCAGTCAAGACTATTTTTGAGGCTCGATATAATATTGATAAAGAGGGTAAGAAAAGAGCTTAGAAAGTCGCTCGTGTCTTCTCCACCATCTTGGCTCCGCCCCCCGAACATGGTTCTTTTCAATACTGAAGTGATTCAGGCCAATTCCAATAGACTTGTGATGGAGAGAGAGTTCCATCTGCATCCAGAAAGTGGACTGTTGGAACTAATGTGGATCACAGGAGTATTTTCATCTCTTTTGTTGTTTGCTTACTATTTGTTTTCTTTCTCATATTTTTCCTTTTTTATCTCATTTTTCTTGTGCAATATGATGAAAGTGGAAATATATATTGAAGACTTATACACATTTGTCATATATTGGATTATTTGCTGTCCATGGAAGAAGGTGGGCGGAAGGAAGGGAGAAAAATTTGAAAGACAAGGTTTTGCAATGGTGAATGTTAACTATCTTTGCATACATCTTGAAAACAAAAGACTATTTTTAAAAAGAATAAGAAACATCCTTAAGAGCAAGGACAAAAGTATTTTTTTTGTTCTCAAGTACTATGCTAAGTACTTTTTATTATGGTATAAGTATGTGCTTTATACTATGCTAAGTATAAAGCACATACTTATACCATAATAAAATTTTAATGATTGATTGATTCAGCCTGAATTGTTTTTAAGAGCACAGGTTTGCAAATTATCACTCTTTACTGATAACATGATGGTATACTCAGAGAACCCCAGAGATTCTACTAAAAAATAATTAGAAATAATCCACACTTTTAGCAAAGTTGCAAGATACAAAATAAATCCACATAAGTCATCAGCATTCTTATATATCACTAAAAAAATCCAACAGAGTTATAAAGAGAAATTCCATTTAAAGTAATTACTGATAGTATAAAATATTTAGGAATCTAACTGCCAGGGGAAAATCAGAAACTTTATTTATTTATTTTTTATGTAATAGCCTTTTATTTACAGGTTATATGTATGGGTAACTTTACAGCATTAACAATTGCCAAACCTCTTGTTCCAATTTTTCACCTCTTACCCCTCACCCCCTCCCCCAGATGGCAGGATGACCAGTAGATATTGAATATATTAAAATATAAATTAGATACACAAGTATACATGACCAAACCGTTATTTTGCTGTACAAAAAGAATCAGACTCTGAAATATTGTACAATTAGCTTGTGAAGGAAATCAAAAATGCAGGTGGGCATAAATATAGGGATTGCGAATTCAATGTAATGGTTTTTAGTCATCTCCCAGAGTTCTTTCTCTGTGCTTAGCTGGTTCAGTTCATTACTGCTCCATTGGAAATGATTTGGTTGATCTCATTGCTGAGAATGGCCAGGTCCATCAGAACTGGTCATCATATAGTATTGTTGTTGAAGTATATAATGATCTCCTGGTCCTGCTCATTTCACTCAGCATCAGTTCTTGTAAGTCTCTCCAGGCCTTTCTGAAATCATCCTGCTGGTCAAAACTACAAAACAGTTTCCACATAAATTAAGTCATATCTAACCAACTGGAAAAATATTAAATGTTCTTGGATACGGCTAGCAAATATAATAAAGATGACAATACTACCTAAACTAATATATTTATTTAGCACTATATCAATCAGACTCCCAAAAAACTATTTTAATGACCTAGAAAAAAATAACAACAAAGTTCATATGGAAAAACAAAAGGTCAAGAATTTCAAGGGAATTAATGAAAAAAAAATCAAATGAAGGTGGCCTAGCTGTACCAGATCTAAAATTATATTATAAAGCAGCAGTTACCAAAACTATTTGGTATTGGCTAAGAAATAGACTAGTTGATCAGTGGAATAGGTTAGGTTCAAAGGACAAAACAGCCAATAACTTTAATAATCTAGTGTTTGACAAACAAAGTACCCAGTTTTGGGGATAAGAACTCACTATTTGACAAAAATTGCTGGGAAAATTGGAAATTAGTATGGCAGAAACTAGGCATTGACCCACACTTAACACTATACACCAAGATAAGGTCAAAATGGGTTCATGACCTAGGCATGAAGAATGAGAAATAAATTGGAAGAGCATAGGATAGTTTACCTCTCAGACCTGTGGAAGAGGAAGGAATTTATGACCAAAGAAGAACTAGAGATCATTATTAATCACAAAATAGAAAAAAATGATTATGTCAAATTGAAAAGTTTTTGTACAAACAAAGCTAAAGCAGACAAGATTAGAAGGGAAGCAATAAACTGGGAAAACATTTTTACAGTCAAAGGTTCTGATAAAGGTCTCATTTCCAAAATATATAGAGAATTGACTCTAATTTATAAGAAATCAAGCCATTCTCTAATTGATAAATGGTCAAAGGATATGAACAGACAGTTCTCAGATGAAGAAATTGAAACTATTTCTAGCCATATGAAAAGATGCTCCAAATCATTATTAATCAGAGAAATGCAAATTAAGACAACTTTGAGGCACCACTACACACCTGTCAGATTGGCTAGAATGACAAGGAATGATAATTCGGAATGTTGGAGAGGATGTGGGAAAACTCGGACACTGATATACTGTTGGTGGATTGTGAATACATCCAGCCATTCTGGAGAACAATTTGGAACTATGCTCAAAAAGTAATTAAATTGTGCATACCCTTTGATCCAGCAGTGTTTCTACTGGGCTTATATCCCTAAGAAATCTTAAAGAAGGGAAAGGGACCTGTATGTGCAAGAATGTTTGTGACCGGTCTCTTTGTAGTGGCCAGAAACTGGAAACTGAGTGGATGCCCATCAATTGGAGAATGACTGAATAAATTGTGGTATATGAATATTATGGAATATTATTGTTCTATGAGAAATGACTAGCAGGATGATTTCAGAAAGTCCTGAAGAGACTTACATGAATTGATGCTGAGTGAAATGAGCAGGACCAGGAGATCATTATATACTTCAACAACAATACTATATGATGATCAATTCTGATGGACGTGGCCATCTCCAGCAATGAGATAAACCAAATCAGTTCCAATAGAGCAGTAATGAATTGAACCAGCTACATCCAGCAAAAGAGCTCTGGGAGATCACTATGAACAATTACATAGAATTCACAATCCCTATATTTTTTTCTGCCTTCATTTTTGATTTTCTTCACAGGCTAATAGTACAGTATCTCAAAATCAGATTTTTTTTGTACAGCAAACTAACTGTTTTGGACATGTATACTTATATTGTATTTAATTTATACTTTAACATATTTAACATGTATTGATCAACCTGCCATCTGGGGGAGGGCATGGGGGGAAGGAGGGGAAAAATTGGAACAAAAGGTTTTGCAATTGTCAGTGCTGTAAAGTTACTCATGCATATAATTTGTAAATAAAAAGCTATAATAATATTTTTTTCAAAAGACAGGTTTGCTTCCATGGCAAGAAGAGAAATCAAAATAATATTTTAGTAAAATTATGGGGCAAGTATAATGTAAGAAAATAAACTGAGACAATTTTTCTGGGCAAGATCAGAATCTATTTATTGTAATACATATAACCACTAATAAAATGGGCCAAACTGTATAGCCTGCTAAGTCAGCAATCCTGATGGAACTAAGATGACCATAATATTTGAGATGGCAAAGAAGGAAGTTGTATAGTAGAAAAATATTATGATTAGCTGGGGGTGGTATAGGAGTGGACTAGCCTTTAGGTATATCTAATCATGCCTTTCTCTAATAATTGAGGAATGTGAATTGCTTTATCAGACTCACTTATGTCTAATAATTTTGACATAAAATTTTGACAGAAAAATAGAACCATATTAATCCCCTGCACCCCTCCCCCTTCCCTTTGGAGACCAAGTCATTTTTAATTTTGAGAAAAAAAGCAAGAACAAGAGAGCCATCTTCTCAGAAGGGACTCAGCTTAAGTTGGGTTATTCTGTTCATAAGTAAAAAGAAATGAGATCCTATTCATTAGGGAGTAAATACCCCAGGGTCTAGGAGTGGTCACATTTTTCAACTATGCATTTAGTTAAGACAGGGAGAGATGTTATTTTGAGCTAAGTTGGAGAAATGGGGAATGAAGAATAGGCTAGGTTGCAGAGTAATATTGGTTATTAAATAATGCAGTATAATTAATTTTCCTCATTTATCACATATTTATGAGAATAAAAGTTATTATCTCATCATGAACTTTTGAGCATACTTAATTGTAATTGCTTGAATACTCATCAGCACAATATTATTTGTATTTATATCTATAGGTATATAGATCTGATATCAAATTAGTACAAATCAAGATCATTCTCAAATACAGCTTTCATTGGGCATTTGTAGAAATAATGGTCCATTGGAAAAATACCTTCAGAGACTCAGAGAATTGCTCTGAGCAGCCATTCTGAGTCAGGAGCTAAGAGGAAATTTCCTTTGGCTGCCCTTTGGAGAGAGTGAAGCTGGAAGAGAATCAACCCAAAAGGGGGGAGTTTAATTTATTTTTTCATTAGATCTGACTTAGATTAATGTTTTCTAGATGCCTTCACAGACACCATGGCTATGGAATGATAAACATATTTGACTGATAAATTTGTCATAATATATGGATATATTTTCACTTATATTAATTCTGTTAGATTTCTTTTTCTCTTGGTTACTTTTATTTTAAATTCTATGTACATAGCTGCTAACAAAGTAGGTTATATCAAATGATGCTTAAGTTCCCATTTAAAGTAAAAATATGTTTTTGTGAGGTGGGCAAACAAAAGAACAGAAAGAGGTACCAGACTTATGATTCTATTGGTATTTCATTGAAATTCCATTGGCATTTCATTGAAATTTCTGGATAAGAAAACATCTTTCACTTATGAATATTTGCATCTTTTATACAACTTATATCTTTAGAATGATGTCTGGCACAATAAGGTTAAGCACTTTCTCAGGATCACACAACCAGATGCATAACTTAAACCCACATTTTCCTGGTGTCAAGAACATGTCAATATCCATGATGCCACATTGCCTCTGCACTGAAAAATGTAAATTATGTTTCTCAACAACCTTTTTAGCATGAGAGGATCCTCCAGTTTTTTTTTTTATTCTGAATTGTTTCACAGAGCAATTTTAAATACACCTACACAGTAAGATGAAGGGTGAACTATTGAATGAATCCCAGCCTTTCCATCAACAAAGGAATTCATTAATAAATAACAGTTCTTGTTTCTTTCCTTGATTTTTGACAGGCATTCTGACAGCCTTTATAATAACAAAGGGACAGATATGCTTTACATGATTATATTTTTTACAGGAAAGAAAAAAATTCAAAGCAACTTTAATTAGACACAGAAAGTGGGATAAAAAATTATTACTTCATTGAAGATAATGAGTAAGGGAGTGGGAAGGATTTTAGAGATCATGTAATTTAAAGAGAAAGTCTTTTTAAGAAAAGATATTATGTGACTTGCCTCAAGTCACCCACCTACTTAGTGGCATAATCAGAAGCCAGTTCTCCTGATTCAATCTGTTACTCTTTCCATTATATTAAATAAGCTTGGACATTATCTACCAATATGTCAAGTGTCTTGGAGTTTTACAGTAACAGTGTTTTCCAAGTTTAAGTCATAGTAACCTTCTGTAAGTTAAATTGCTTATGACATAGTGCTGGATTTGGAGTCAGAAATAGTTGAGTTCAACATACTTCCTGAATGATCCCAAATAAATGCTTAATACTCTCTGTGCTAAGGAATAAATGTCTTTTTAAAAACTTGTTGATAGATTGATTTAGCTACTTCAAAAACTATCCTCCTTAAATGGAATGCATGACAATTCTGATTTAAAATGGATTCTGTCCTGTGGCACCCAATATAATAAGTAACCTTATACAGATTATTTAGTTAAATTTCAGAGAGGAGACATTTACTGGCCTTCAAGAACTCTGCTTAAGTAAGACTGAAACAAAAGCACCTGTTCACAAGGTACAGATGGCTGCCTGGAAGAGCTGAGACAAATCATTAATAGGCTAAACAAAGTTTGAAATTTATACCCTCCTGAATTTGAAAGATGCGCCACCTGTATGTTATTGAACATTTGAAAGTTTCTGAGGTTTCACTAACATAGTTAATGTGCTTAATCAAAAAATAAATATAGCTATGCTCTGGAGAGAATTTTCCCTACTTCCCACAGTCCTCCAATTTTGGCTTTCTCAAATTATTATAAAGGTATGTACTTGGATAATATTATGTTAAAAAAATGTCCTTCTCAGGTGCAGTAGAGAGAGCATTGGTCCTGGAGTCAAGAGGACCTGAGCTCAAAACCAGGACATTTCTTGGCTGTATCTCTATGGTCAAGTCATTTAACTTCAATTGTCTCACCAATAACATAAAATAAATGTCCCTCTTTTTGCCCCTCCATATTTTGTCCCCTGATCTATCCCCAATCTCAACTTTGCTACTCAAGACAAATATCTATCCTTTCTTTGAATTACATGCTTCTCAGTCTCAGATTATTTCCCAGGTATTTTCTACCTTTTGCTCAGGCATACATAAAAGCCTTAAAACCCCATCCATCCAAGTACCATCTCTTAGTTCCTGAGAAGTATAGGGACATAGATGCAGTTCCACATGGTTCTTTTTCTCTGCTTCACTGATATTCCACCACAGCAACCACCTGCTACTTCCAGCTGCTTGTCCCCGTTTCCATTATCATTACCATCATCACTGTCATCAGACAGTGCTTATTAAGAGCCCCCTATGTGTGGTATTCTGCCAAACACTATGAAATACACAGCAGATGTGTCAAGAGATGACTATAACATGAAGACCTATGTTGGCCTTTGGTGGGAAATGCAGGGTGGGAGGAGAGAGGCAGTATACTTTTCTTGTTTAATTCCCATTCAAAAACCTGGGGAATTTCTACTTTGTTCATCCCAGTTGACTCAAGCAATGCTACAGTTTGTGGTTAATTTGTAAACATGCTACTCTTGGCTCATCAGAAAGAAATATATAAAAATAAATAAATAAATAAGCATGATATATTCTGAAGCAAGAAAATGATAGTTTCAATGTCTCTACAATCTTTCAATATCTACAAAGAATATTCAGTATGATATAATGGAAAGAAAGAACTTTGACATGTTGCCTCTGATGACTACTCCTGCAGAGACCTTGCATAATTTCCTTAACCTCCCTGAACCTCAATTCCTTCATTGGAAAAATGAGATGGTTGGAATAGATTGCCTTTGAGGTTCCTTGAAACTTTAGACCTTATGATCTTGTGTTAGTTATACTCCTTGGAAGATTTTTTTTTTTTTTTTTAATATTGGTATCATCTGACCTCTGTATAACTTTCTCTAATAGATTGTTTTATTGTCCGCTGCTGAAGGTCCATTCTTTGGCATATTCTGTTCTAGCCAGTGTTGATTGCTCTTGTTATAATTAGTGTCATAATTAGGAATAGTTTTATACTTGAAACAGATAAGGACCACAAACCATTCCCAGAAAAATTTGGGAGGCCATTCATACTGGGTAGTTCTACTTTAGCAGAGGGGGGAAGAAGAAAACACTATCTGATGAATTTCTGTTTTAGGTAATTATTTTTGTTAATTTGTGCAAACCTGCATGGCTCTGCTTTTATCACAGTCTAAATTTTAAGTATTAAATGAGAAATACCTCCCTGATTACATTTCATTTTTTAAAAAGTTGATGTTAGTCATGTGGGAACTTTGTGGAAGGGGGGGGTCATTATTTTGTTATGTTGTTTTTCACAGAGAGCATTTGTTGTCATAGAAAGCATGATATTTGGTGTGTGTGTGTGTGTGTGTGTGTGTGTGTGTGTGTGTTTCTTTCCCCATGGAGGACTAATTTGTGATCAGAAAAAAAGAAGTTTAAAATCTCATATCTGCTATGATCTAGGGTATCTGTGTGAAAATGGACAGCTCATTTTTCCATTGGAATCTCTGTATTTTCATCTCTTAATAAAAAGGAGGATATATCATATGTCAAGGTCCTTTCTAAATCTAAAAAAATGTATTTTCCTTCTATCATCACCATATTGATCCACTTTTCAAACCTGTTTTATGCCCGGGGTTATTGAAGGGATAGCAGTTAGTAATGACACAATTATTATATTAGGTGATTAAAATCTTACTCTAAATGTTATGCACTTTCTAACTCAGGACAGCAAAATAAGGAATATTTAATCTTAAAGATCTGGTCTAGTTAGTATTTATTCAGGTTCTGATGGAGCACACCTGAAAATTGCTTAAATAACTGTTTTAGAAATAATATCTGTTGTTGTTCAGTCATTTCTGATTCTTAGTGATCCCATTTGGAATTTCCTATTTTTTATTTGTTTAGTATTTTCTTTCCCCCAAATCCATGTAAAAACATTTATTTTTTTTTTATTTTTACTGAGGCAATTGTGATTAAGTGACTTGATCAGGCTCACATGGCTAGGAAATATTAAATGTCTGAGAACCCACAAATAGTTACCAAGAGAAGACATCCTTGAGATTCCCCAGGAAAGGTCTGTTTTTGCTCGAGGGCAAGGATGGTTTTACATCAGGTCCTCCTGACTTCAGGGCTGGTCCTCTATCCACTGTGCAACTTAGCTACCCCTAAAAATAATTTTATAATATTCATTTTTAAAACTTTAAATTTTTGCTACACTCCCTCCCTCTTTCCCTAAACCCTCTCATTGAGAAGGCAAGCATTTTGATAAGGGTTAAACATGCATAGTCATGGAAAACATCAGCATAATAGCT
Organism: Sarcophilus harrisii; assembly: GCF_902635505.1. Classification (NCBI taxonomy): domain Eukaryota; kingdom Metazoa; phylum Chordata; class Mammalia; order Dasyuromorphia; family Dasyuridae; genus Sarcophilus; species Sarcophilus harrisii. The sequence goes on along the minus strand of NC_045429.1, from coordinate 178,609,906 downwards.
ACATCATAACATAACAAAAAAAATTTCTCAAGAAAAATAAAGACAGCAAAGGACAGTGTGCTTTGACACCTATCAGTTCTTAACATTTTTCATTTTTCAGCATAAATTCTTCAGAGTTGTAGTTTATCATTGTAATGCTGAAAATAGTTAAGTCATTCATAGATGATCATGTTACAATGTTGCTACTAACTTTTTACCATGCATTTCACTTTTTATGAACTCATGGAATCTTTCCAAGTTTTTTTTTCTGAGAGCACCCTGTTCCTCATTTCTTATAGCATACACATTTCTTTTTGAATCATGTTGGGAGAGAAAACTCAGAACAAAAAGGAAAAACCATGAAAGAGGGAAAAAAAAAGAAGGAAAAAAATAAGCATAGCATGTGTTAATTTACATACAGTACCATACTTCTCTCTCTGGATACAGATGACATTTTATATCCAAAGTTTACAGGGATTTCCTTGAATAACTGAACTGCTGATCAGAACCAGGTCTCTCATGGCTGGTCATTGAACAATCTTGTTGTTACTGTGTGAAATGTATTCCTAGTTCTGCTTGTTCCATTCCGTATCAGTTCATGTAAATCTTTCCAAGTCTTTCTAAAAGCAGCTTGTTTATCATTTTTTGTAAAACAATATTTCATTACTTTCATATATCATAACTTATCCAGCTATTCCCCAACTAATGGGCATCTACTCATTTTCCAATTCTTTGCCCCACAATGAGAGTTGTTACAAACATTTTTTGCACATATGGATTCTTTCCCTTCCTTTATGATTTCCTTAGGATATTGACCCAGGACTTCTGGCCAAGATGGCAGTGAGAAGGCACACAGCTGTGTAAGCTCCATGTTTTCTCTCAGAATTCATTTCATGACAAGCCTCTGAATTAATGCTTGGCTGAAAAAAAACCCACAAATAGTTACCAAGAGAAGACATCCTTGAGATTCCCCAGGAAAGGTCTGTTTTTACTCGAGGGCAAGGATGGTTTTAGATCAGGCACAGGCTGAGGGCAGGCAGCTCATAGCCCAGCAGACTGGAGGGGGGTCGGGGGTGATCTCAGCCGTCTCTGCTGGGAGAGCTTTGCTACAGGATTGGATACTTTGCCCTGGCAGCAAGTCAGTAGCCCAGCAGAGAAGCTAAAAACACTGGGGGTAAAGAATAAAACCCCAACCAGCTGAAGCCTCTCGGGACCTGCCCACCCCTCCCTCACAGTGTCTCAGCACACTCTCAGAGTCTGGATCACAGGTACAACACAGTCCTGCTAGTGCCTCGCTGCTGCCCCTGTAGTCTGTAGAGGAAGCTCGGTAACACCACTCAGCCCCTCCCCCAAAAAAAGCAGATTATATTTGGGTTTTTTTTCTTTTTGTCTTTGCTAATTTGTCTTTGATTCTCCACTGACAAAATGAGCAAAAAATTGAAAAAGACCTTAACCACTGACAGCTTCTATATGGATAGAGAGCAGAATCTAAACCCTGAAGAGACTAAAAACAGACTGTCTCCAGGTGAATCCCCAAAGGAGGAGATCATCTGTTCCTCAACAAAGATGAATCTCATAGAAGAAATTAAAAAGGCTCTCATAAGAGAGCTAGAAGAAAAATGGGAAAAGGAGAGGGAGGCTTGTCAAGAGTCTGGAGAAGTCATCCCACTCATTTAAAGACAGAGTGGATAAAGAAATCGAATCCTTGAAAAATAGGATTAGTGAACTGGAAACAGAAAATGGCTCTCTAAAAAACAAAATCAATGAAATGGAAAAACATTCCATAGAACAAAACAACTCAACTGGACAACTAGAAAAATATATTTAAAAAATGAGTGAAGAAAATAGTTCATTGAAAATCGGAATCGAACAAAGGGAATTGAATGACTTGAGGAGACAACAAGAATCAGTCAAGCAAAACCAAAAAAGTCAAACAATGGAAAAAAATGTGAAATACTTTCTTGGGAAAACAACAGACCTGGAAAATAGATCCAAGAGAGACAATCTGAGAATTATTGAACTCCTAGAAAAATATGATGAAAGAAAGAGCCTGGACACTATTTTCCAGGAAATTATCAAAAAGAAATGCTCAGAACTCATAGAAACATGGGAAAGGAAGTAAGGGGGAAAGAAGGGAGAAAAGAATAAACAGGTGTTAACAAGATGGCAAATAATATAGAATTGGTAATTTTAACCAGAAATGTGAACGGGGTAAACTCCCCCATAAAGAGGAAGCAATTAGCAGAATGCATTAAAAGCCAGAATCCTACAATATGTTGTTTACAGGAAACACACCTGCAGTAGGGAGATACATGCAGAGTAAAGGTAAAAGGTTGGAGCAGAATCTACTATGCTTCAGGTGAAGTCAAAAAAGCAGGGGTAGCCATCCTGATCTCAGATCAAGCAAAAGTAAAAATTGATCTAATTAAAGGAGATAAGGAAGGGCACTATATCTTGCTAGAGGGTAGCATAGATAATGAAGCAATATCAATATTAAACATATATGCACCAAATGGTGTAGCATCTAAATTCTTAAAAGAGAAATAATTAAGAGAGCTGCAAGAAGAAATAGACAGCAAAACTATAATAGTGGGAGATCTCAACCTTGCACTCTCAGAATTAGATATATCAAACCACAAAATAAATAAGAAAGAAGTCAAAGCGGTAAACAGAATACTAGAAAAGTTAGATATGATAGATCTCTGGAGAAAACAAAATGGAGACAGAAAGGAGTACACTTTCTTTTCAGCAGTTCATGGAACCTATATAAAAATTGATCATATATTAGGACATAAAAACCTCAAACTCAAATGCAGTAAGGCAGAAATAATAAATGCATCATTTTCAGACCACAATGCAATGAAAATTGCATTCAACAAAAAGCTAGGGGAAAGTAGACCAAAAAATAATTGGAAACTAGATAATCTCATACTAAAGAATGATTGGGTGAAACAGCAAATCATAGACATAACTAATAACTTCAACCAAGAAAATGACAATAATGAGACATCATACCAAAATGTGTGGGATGCAGCCAAAGTAGTAATAAGGGGAAATATCATATCTTTAGAGGCCCACTTGCATAAAATAGAGAAAGAGAAGGTCAATGAATTGGGCTTGCAATTAAAAATGCTAGAAAAGGAACAAATTAAATATCCCCAGTCAAACAATAAATTTGAAATTCTAAAAATAAAAGGAGAGATCAATAAAATTGAAAGTAAAAAAAAACTATTGAATTAATTAATAAAACTAAGAGTTGGTTCTATGAAAAACCAACAAAATAGGCAAAACCTTAGTAAATCTGATTTTAAAAAAAGGAAAGAGGAAAATCAAATCATTAGTCTTAAAAATGAAAAGGGAGAACTCACCACTAATGAAGAGGAAATTAGAGCAATAATTAGGAGTTATTTTGCCCAACTTTATGCCAATAAATTTGACAACTTAAATGAAATGGAAGAATCCCTTTAAAAATATAGTTTGCCCAGATTAACAGAGGAAGAAGTAAATAGACTAACAGTCCCATCTTAGAAAAAGAAATAGAACAAGCTATTAACAACTCCTTAAGAAAAAATTCTCAGGACCAGATGGATTCACATGTGAATTCTACCAAATATTTAAAGAACACTTAACTCCAATGCTATATAAAGTATTTGAAAAAATAGGCATTGAAGGAGCTCTACCAAACTCCTTTTATGACACAAACATGGTACTGATACCTAAACCAGGTAGGTTGAAAACAGAAAAAGAAAATTATAAACGAATCTCCCTAATGAATATTGATGCTAAAATCTTAAATAAAATATTAGCAAAAAGATTAAGAAAATCATACCCAGGATAATACACTATGACCAAGTAGGATTTATACCAGGAATTCAGGGCTGGTTCAATATTAGGAAAACAATGAGCATAATTGACCATATCAATAACCAAACTAAAGAAAACAAAACAAAACAAACAAAAAAAAAACATATGATCATCTCAATAGATGCAGAAAAAGCATTTGATAAAATCTAACATGCATTCCTAATAAAAAACACTTGAGAGTAATAGGAATAAATGGACTTTTCCTTAAAATAGTCACGAGCATATATTTAAAACTGTCAGTAAGCATCATATGTAATGGGGAAAAACTGGAACCTTTCCTAGTAAGATCTGGAGTGAAGCAAGGTTGCCCGCTATCACCATTACTATTTAATATTGTATTAGAAACACTAGCCTCGGCAATAAGAGTTGAGAAAGAGATTAAAGGAATTAGAGTAGGCAATGAGGAAACCAAACTATCACTCTTTGCAGATGATATGATGGTATACCTAGAGAACCCCAGAGATTCTACTAAAAAGCTATTAGAAATAATTCATAACTTTAGCAAAGTTGCAGGATACAAAATAAATCCCCATAAATCCTCAGCATTTTTATATATCACCAATAAAATCCAACAGTAAGAGATACAAAGAGAAATTCCATTCAAAATAACTGTCGACAGCATAAAATATTTGGGAATCTTTCTACCAAAGGAAAGTCAGGAATTATATGAGCAAAATTACAAAAAACTTTCCACACAAATAAAGTCAGACTTAAATAATTGGAAAAATATTAAATGCCCTTGGATAGGCCGAACATATATAATAAAGATGACAATACTCCCTAAACTAATCTATTTATTCAGTGTTATACCAATCAGACTTCCAAGAAAATATTTTAATGATCTAGAAAAAATAACCAAAAAAAAAAAGAAAAAAAAAGAAAAAAATAACCACAAAATTCATGTGGAAGAATAAAAGGTCGAGAATCTCAAGGGAATTAATGAAAAAAAAAATCAAGTGAAAGTGGCCTAGCTGTACCTGATTTAAAACTATATTATAAATCAGCAGTCACCAAAACCATTTAGTATTGGCTAAGAAATAGATTAGTTGATCAGTGGAATAGGTTAGGTTCACTAGACAGAATAGTCAACTATAGCAATCTAGTGTTTGACAAACCCAAAGATCCTAACTTTTGGGATAAGAATTCATTATTTGACAAAAACTGCTGGGATAACTGGAAATGGCAGAAATTATTCTTGGACCCACACTTAACACCATATACCAAGATAAGATCAAAATTCCAGATTTGGCTAAAGGAGATTATAAATAAATTGAGGAAAATGGATAGTTTTCTCAGACCTGTGGAGAAGGGAATTTGGACCAAAGATGAACTAGAGACATTATTGATCACAAAATAGAAAATTTTGATTATATCAGATTAAAAAGACTTTGTACAAAAAAACTAATGCAAACAAGAAGAAGGGAAGCAACAAATGGAAAAACATTTCACAGGTAAAGGTTCTGATAAAGGCCCCTTTAAAATAAATTATTGATCCAATTTTAAAAAAAATCCCATTTAATTGTAAAGGAAAGGAAAAAAAATGGAAAGGAAATTCTATTTTAAAAAAAAATTTTTTTAAAAAAAAAAAGAAATTAAGAAACCCAAATTTAAAAAGGAGGAAAAAGGAAAATTGATTTGGAGGGGATGGGGAAAACTGGGAATTGATGATTGTTGGTGGAGTTTAAAAATCCAACATTTGGGGAAATTTTAAAAGCCAAAAAGTTATCAAACTGTTCCCCTTTGATCCAGCAGTTTTACTGGGCTTATATCCCAAAAAAAAAAAAGGGACCGGGGAAAGAATTTTTAGCCCTTTTTATTAAAATAAACTGGGATGCCCATCGGAGAAGGTGGGTAAAGGGAATGAAAAGGTTTAATTGTTCTGTAAAAATACCAACAATTTTTAAAAAAGGCCTAAATTAAAAGAAGGAAATAGCAACCAAGGGATAATAAAAATTAACAAAATTTTATGATGAAATTTGATACCACCTTTAAAGGTCAAAAACATTTTAAGAAGCAAATAAAAAAATTGCCCAAAAAACCTTGGTAGATAAAAAAATTGAATTAAATAATGTACCGATTTTTTGATTTTTAAACAATTTACAATTTTCAGAGCATTTTTGTCCAAAATAACATTTGGTCATTTAAATTTTGTGTATCTTTTATATTTTAAATATTTAAAAGGCATTGCCATTGGGGGGAAGGGGGGGAGGTAAAATAAAAATTTGGAAGCAACCCAAAGTTTAAAAAATTGTAAATAAAAGGTATAAAAAAAAAAAGAAAGAAAAATTTCCCAAGATAAATCGAAAGGTTAAAAAAATTTTTTATGAAATTGAGCTATAAAAAAGAGTTTAAATACTTTATTAAAAATGAAATAAGAAACCCTGGATTAATAAAGGAGGCTAAGTAACGGGAAAATAATGAGAATGTTAAAAAAAAGATAAATGATTTTGGTGGATTTTTTTTCCCTTCTGGGCTTTGAATATCCCGACAAAGTTATTTTCCCCAGGTTTGGGATATCCCGGAACTTAAAAAGGAAAGGCTGGGCCAAAATTTGGGAGGGAAAATCGGAAACGAAAATTAAGGATATAAGAAATTTAAATTGTGGTTTTGAATTTATAATAATTTTTTTTCTTAAAAAACCGGGGTATTCGGGTTTTGGAAAATTAACAATTTTGGGTTTTAAAAAAGAGTTTTTATATACTTAATAACAATTGTAGAAATGTTTTAAATTTTTTGACAAAAATAATTTTAATTTTAGATGGATAAAAAAAAAAAGAATTAAATGAATTTAAATGATTTTTTTTTTTTTTCTTTTTTCTTTAACCTTTTTGAAAAAAGAGATTTTGGTTTCAAACCTTTGTATTGGGTTTTTTAATTTTAAAGTTTGTTCACGGGGATTAAGGGGAAAGGGAAAAAAGGGGGTTTAAAGGATAATTTTAAAAAAAATTTTATGGTTTCTTTCAAAAAATCTATATTTCTATTTGTTTTTTTTTAATTCCTTTATTTCTTCCTTTTTCTTAGATGAATTTTTTAAATTTTTTATTTTAAAAATAATTTTTGGGATTTTTTAATTGAAAAGTAGAAATTTTTAGAACATTTTATTATTTGTAATTCAAAATTATTTTTAATTGTTATTATTTTTTTTAAGAAAAGATTTTAATTGATTTAAAATTTTATTTTTTAAATTTAAATTTTTTCCATCTTTATCTTTTAAAAATATTGATTTTAGGGGAATTTTTTTTTAACCCTTTTTTTGGTTTTTTAAATTTTTTTGGGGGATACATTTAGTAATTTAATTGTAATCAAATTTAAGGCTTTATTTTTAAAGATTTTCCAAATTTTTTTAAATTTAAAATTTTTTCCCCCCCTTTTTTAATATCTCACTTTGTCCTCCTCCATTTATCTTTTTGTTCCTATCCTATTAGTTAATCTAATAGATGTGAGTTAGTATCTAAGAAGTGTTTCAATTTGCATTTCTCTAATCAATAGTGAGTTAAAATATTTTTCCTGTTACTGTTGATAGCATTATTTACATCCTCTGAGAACTACACATATCTTGATCATTTATCAATTGAGGAATGACTCTTATATTTAAAATGTTATTCAGTTCCCTATATGTTAGAGAAGTGACGCTTTTATTAGAGAAACTTACTTCAAATATTTTCTTACAATTATAATTCCTAATTCCATTCCCTTGATCTTCCTTAAAAGTATTTTGCATCTAACTACACAGTCCCCAATCTGACTTTCTTTTTTATCACGACCCCCTTCTCTTGTCACCTTAAATTCTTCCTTTTCGGTAAGGTAAGATAAATTTCTATGCCTAATTGAATGTGTAAATTATTCCCACACTTTGAGGCAGTTCTGATGAGAACAAGGCTCACTCATTTTACTGCATTTCCTTCCCACACTTCTCCACTTTAAAAGTTTTTTTCTTGCCTCTTTTAAATGAGATAATTTAGCCCATCCTCTCCTTTTATCTCTTCTCTTTTTTTCACAATACATTCCTCTCTCACATTTTAATTGCATTTTTTAGATACCATGCCCTTCACATTCAATTCAAATCTGTTCCCTTAGTCTATAATACTATTTCTAACTTCCCTGATATAAGTTAAAACTATCACCTTCCCATTTAGTGATATAAATTGTTTAACTTTATCAGGTCCCTTAAGATTTCCTTTTTCTGTTCATCTTCTTAATTTATGCTTCCTTTGATTCTTGTATTGGAAAGTCTCATTTTCTATCAGTTCTGGTCTTTTTCATCAAGAATGGTTGAAAGCTCTCCATTTCATGGAATATCTATATTCCCCCTAAATAATTATGTTTAGTTTTCTTGGATAATTGATTATTGACTATAATTCTAGCTCCTTTGCTTTCCTGCAAAACCTCCAGTCCTTTAATGCTGAAGCTACTAAATCTTGTATTATCCTGACTGTGGCTCTACAATACCAATTATTTCTTTCTGTTTGCAATATTTTCTCCTTGATCTAGGATTTCTGGAATTTAGCTATACTCTTCCTGGGAGTTTTCATTTTGAAATCTCTTTCAGGAGATGATGAATGTATTCTTTACATTTCTATTTTACTCTCTCATTCTAGAATAAAAGAGCAGTTTTCTTAGATAAATTCTTGAAAGATGTTGTCTAGGCTCTTTTTTATTATGAATATCAAATAGACCAATAATTATAAAATTATCTCACCTGAATCTATTTTCCAGGTCAGTTGTTTTTTTTTTTTTTTTTTTTTCCAATGAGTATTTTAAATTAACTTCTGTTTTTACTCTTGATTCTATTTTATTATTTCTTGATTTCTTATAAAATAATTGGTTTTCATTTGCTCAGTTATAATTATTAAGGAATAATTTTTCTCAGTGAGCTTTTGTCCCTCTTTTTCCATTTGTCCAATTCTTTTTACTTTTTTAAAGCTTTTTTTCTTTCAATTTTTTTGTGTCTTTCCTTTCATTCAGCCTATTCTGAATTTTGAAGCATTCTCCTCATTTGCTTTTTGAATTTTCTTTACCTTTTGTCCTAGCCTGTTGCTTCTTAAGGTATTATTTTCTTTAGTACTCTGTGTGTGTGTTTGTTTTACCAAGCTGTTGGCTTGTTTTTAATGATTTACTAAAATCAATCTCATTTTTCTTTCACTTTTCTCCTCTACTTCTCTTACTTGATTTTCAAAATCCATTTTGAGCTTTTTCATGGTCAGAGACTAATTCATATTTTTCTTGGAGGCTCTAAAGATAAGAATGTTGAGTTTATTATCTTCTGAATTTCCATTTTTATCTTCCACAGTAACTTTCTATAATCAGGATTTTTTCCTATTCTTTACTTATTTTTCAAGTTTATCACTTGACTTTTAACTTTTTGTTAAAATGGGGCTCTATTTTCAATTTACGAAGCATCAGGAGCAGCTCCTGAAATACTCCTAAGGAGCTGAAAGTTTTCAATTTTTCCAAGGTGATATGATTTAAAGAGAAATATGTTTATTACTCTTCTGGCCTGTGCTCTCTTTGTGCATGATCAGTAGTATTCTTTTCTGCCCTGGAATTGTGATAGGGTCCTTGCTCTATTGTAACTGAAAACTTGGGTTTCTAGTCTTTCTTGTCACCCTGGGAGTGCCATCCATTAGGGAGACCTGGATCTAAATATGGGCATAGGATCAGATTCCTGCCTCAGTGCTAGCAAGATGTCCTCTATATTTACATTCTGAGCAGTTGCTGGTCCCCCTTACCCTTTATGACTGAAAGCTCTGCAATCAGCCACTGCTTCTTCTGATTTGGTCACTCCCAATGTCTTATCCTGATTTCCTATAGTTGGAGCTGTGCTAGTCTGGCCTATGCTTGATAGTGCTACACTCTCATGTAAATGCAACAAACTGTTCCTGCAAACATTCTAAGTTATCTTGGACTGAAAAAAATGGTTTACGTCATCTTTGCTATGGGTTCTGCCAATCTAGCAGTCATTATTTAAAGTTATTTTGAGGGATTTTGGGGAGAGCTCAAGTTAGTTCCTGTCTTTACTCTACCATTTGGTTCTCCCTCCATTTGAGATTTTCTAGGCAAAGATACTGGAGTGCTTTGTCATGTCCCTCACCAGCGCATTGTACAGATGAAAAACTGAAGTGAACAGAATTTAGTGACCTGACCCAGGCCATTCAGCAAGTGTCTGAAGCCAGATTTGAATTCAAGAAGATGAGTCTTTCTGACTTCTGGGCTGGCAATCTATCCACTGAGACACCTTCTGCTACAACAGAAGCAATGATTGCAAAATATTAATCAAATCACTTATGCTTCTTAATGACAAAGCTTGCTCAGCACCCCCTGTCCTAAATTAAATTGAGCTGTTATAAACTGATAGATTTGTGATCCCACTAATATTGGTAACCCCTCTGGCAGAGCAAGTCACAAATGATTGAAGCTTTATAAATTCAAAATTGCCTGAAAACCTACAGGATTGAAAACAAACAAATAAAAATGTAAACAAATAAAAACCTGGAGCTTAAGCTTCTCAGTCTTTCTGAAACCTACATGTTTCAATAACTATATGGACTTATCAATGCAATTTATGGGTATATACACAACTGTATAAGACAAAACATTGATGCCATAACTAGTGGTTAAGTGCGACTTTTAGGGCAAAAAGCAACATAGCATAGGTCATAGGGGCCTGGATCTAGAGCCAGAAGACCATGATTGTAAATATGGTTTTGCTCCTTACTATCTGTGTAAACTTGGGCAAAGAAAGTACTTGTTATTTCAGTTTCTATATCTATAACTTCAACTGGACAGCCTTTGATGATCCTTTCTGCCATTCTGTGAGAAGCAGAATGTGACTTAAAAAAAAAAAAAAAAAAAAAAAAAAAAAACTCCACATAATGCAAACCCTTCAAGAAAGTTGGGCTTCTAACAAGTTGAATACTTTAAAATATCTAGGAATCCAATCATTAATATTTAATTTTGCTTCAAGGCAGGAGTGTAACTGTAGCAAGGCAAACTTAGGTATTAAGAGTGGGAAGTAATGTGATAGTACAGAATAATATCTCATTATGAATACAATCCAACTAGAATGGAATGATTTATCACTCAAAGGATATGATCTTTTATCACTTGGAAGTTGCTAAAGAAAGTGGCCCCAGGGTCCCATGACAATGACACCATGGAATTGGCAGATGAAGGGCAGTTGAACTACTAGAAGACAACAGAGTGAAGAATGGGAATGGAGTTCACCAAAAAGTACATCTTATACACAAACATACTTTGCAAAATAAGCAATAACAAAAACAACAATGGCAAATTACCTTTCCTCTTAGGATTTAAGCAACATCAACTTGGAACAAAACCCTATTCTATCTGTGATTATTATTGCATCACTTGAAGCACCAATGATTTCATAGCTCTGTGTATTTCAGCCCAACAGGCATTAAGCTTGGAGTTATGAAGTACCTAGTTTAAATTTAGCCTCAGATACCAATGGCAAATGTGAAGATCAAGTGAGATATTTGTAAAGTGCTTAGCATAGAACAGGAAATTAACAAATACTAATTCTTTCTTTCCTTCCTTTCAAATCAGAATTCCTTAGACCCATCACATTTTTTTCTGCTTTGGAGGAGAGAGATACACTTCTGACAGGCACATTGAATGCAGAAATATTAATACAGAAAAGTAATATGGCTTGACAGGAAAGACAAGCTCATTTTGAGAGTCTCAGGATGGTAAATTGCTTGTGGATGTCAAGAAGAAGTATCCACTTATAAGAAAGTATTTAGTTAAGTGGTGCTTCTATGCTAATTAACTTAACCCAGCCATTAAAGTATCTCCCAGACAAGTATTTCTAGTGGTACAGTTGACTAACTGGTTAGTACTATAGCAGAACAGCAACTATATAATTCATTTAGTTGTCTTAAAAGACTCTTTTTCTTAACCTAATGAAAGGGTATATTGCTTGTTTTTTCTAAGATCAATGAATATTTTGAGTATTCTTTTCTTTCTATAAAGATGAATTTATTTTACTTTCACAATTCTCTATAATAAAATGAATAGTAACTTTAATAAGCAATTGTCAAAGGCTTCTCAGATTAAAGATGAACCACAGTAGTAAGTCTTCTCTTCTCCTTCACCCTCCATATATTTTATAGAATAGATTATAGAATTGAAAAAAATTATGTATACATTTGGAGTATAATTAACCATGTTAAAACAGAACAAAGAAAAAATAACATAAAAACTTGGATTTGGAACAATATATATATATATACACACACACCATGCTCAGATTTTCTAGCTAAAAGTTGCTTTTTTTAAAAGAGTATTTTATTTTAAGAAATATAATGGTTGCAGATAGAAGGTAGAGAAGATGTCAATTTATTAATATTTACACACCTAATATCAATAGCCATACTATCTACCATTTATAGAAAATTATAAAAATCATCTATTTGATGCAAATCTATTGTCTACAATATCATAAACAAGACATTATTAAAAAGGTAGTTGTATTCTGAATGATTATAATGACCAAAATTTGTCCAGGAGTATAACTAATGAAACAGTTTGTAGTAGGCCACACAGGGGCTCCCTAAAGGCTTGGCACCATTTAAATATCAACATATTTAAATGCATTAAGACTTTTTGAGTCCAGTTAAATGAGCAAAATATGCTAAATATTACTAGATGTGGTCATCACACGTACAAGTTAGATTTAGATATTTGATTAGTGACAAAAGAAGATCCAGTGGAAATGTTCTGAAGGGTAAATGACTGGAATAAAAATAAAAAGGAATAGCAAAACAAGAGGAAAATATTATTTTGCCATGTGAAATAACCTGGTCTCTACACATTGGCTTTGAATAAAGTTTTGATTTTGATTTTGATTTTGTCTATTTGCTCATTTGAGGTAAAAAAGAAAATGCATGGTACTTTCTATTTTCTGAGAGTGAAAACATAGAAATATATCAGCCGAGATAACTTTTTATCCCTTCTGTAACTAAATTCATGCAAAAATGAATCATGTTGGTCCTTGTGCAAAAAATATTCAGCAATATAATTCAAAAATATATTAAACATTTAAAATATATTTTAGTATTATACATTATATAAAATAATTTATAAATTCAAAATTATTGTGATATTCATTCCTCATTTTTAATTCTCTTGAGAGTATGTAATTAGACGCGTGAGAATTGAGTGAAAGAATATGATGTTTAATGATTTTTTTATATAATTCCACGAAACTTTTCAGAAGGGGTAAACTAAGACCCAGTTCCACCAAAAGCTTACTAATGTGCATGTTTTCTTTCAGTCTCTCCAGGATCAGATCTTTCTAACACTTTAGCCGATTTAAGTAGTTATTTTTTTTTGATAGATCCAATTCTATGTCTGAGCTAAATGTCAGCATTTGCATTGAATACAACTTGTAATCTTTGAAGAAGATAGAATAAATTTTTGAATATTAAGGGAATGATGATGAAAATATGACAATATTGAGCAACCCTATTTAGAATGACAACATTTGGCTTATGGGTTTTTCTATGTATATGTCACATGGAAAAAAGCCTTTGTGAACAAAAAATAGCAGGTTCATTTAAATTTTATCAACAAACATTGTGACCAGATTGTAAGCTCCTTAAAGTAAGAGATACATTATTTCTACTACATATATCCCCCAAGAACAATCACAGTGAATTGCAGATGTAGTTAATTTGTAAATGCTTCTTGAATAAATATTGTTTTATTTTTTTTAAGATATAGTAACCAATTCTTTCCGAACCCTAGATTATGATCTATTGATATTTCACACTTTATGTCATATACATGGATAAAATAAGGTGTTCTTTACTGGTTACTGATGATTATAAATTCATTTTCCATTGGAGATCTATTGAAGAACATAGCTTATAATTATACAGGAGAAGACATTAATAAATTATAACCCATGAATATTAGGGTAGGTGACATTATAGACCTATTGTAATAAATACAGTGAAGTTTGCTGTTATTTGAAAATGCTTCATTTGATCAAATCAGTGATTAATTTCAATTTAATTCAATTTAACAAGCATTTATTGAGAATCTGCTAACTACATGGAACTGATTGAGTGTTAAAGATTTAAAAAATTCTTAGTATCGGGAAGATTGTATTCTATTGAGTGATTCATAAGAAGATAAACCTCAAATATTCAATGCTTCTCAAATGTAAAAAAAAAAACAAAAACCCTCAAAAGAGCATTTAAACACTCAAAAATCTACTTACCACCTACACTCCCACACTATGTTTCTTTCACACTTTCATGAAGATTTCCTGACAAATATAACCTCTTCAGATATTTTATTCAATATTACTCTCTGTATCAACATCACATTTTGAATGAGAGGAAAAAAGAAACAAATCAAAAACTAGTGGCCTAATAATGTTTCCTGAACTTGACATGGGGTCTCTTGCCTCTGTGCCTCTGTCTCAACTATCTCCTGCACCGGGAAAGCACATCTCTCTCACTGTTGCTTTTCAGATTTTCTACATTCATTTTGTGTGTGTGTGTGTGGGGGGGGGGGAAGGTATTTTCTTTTTCTTTTTTTCTTTTAATAGTTTCTGTAATGTTCTGGTTAGTTTTCTGGAGGTCTTTGACCAGCCTTTGTTTCAGCAGAATAATCATCATGAGAATAGTCAGAGATAAAGTCCAAAAATCTTTATTGTCTCCTTTCCAGTCTTGTCTCCTTTTCTGGGGCCTAGGCTAGTTTTCTGGAGGTCCTCTAGAATGGGTCTTGGTTTCTGTGGGGGAGTTAGGAGGACCACCATGATGGTCTCTGTCTTGAAGTCTCCCTGATTTTGAGAGCTTGTGCTCTACTCTCCAGTCCTCTGTCTACCCCGAGTCTTTTCCAGTCCTCTCTAGGTCTGACTCTGGCCTCTTAAACACTCTATTACAATTATATCCATTCATCATACTGAGTATAAGCCAATCATATCACCAGGGAACCATTATTTGTTGTAAAATTAATTCAATCATACTGAACTAGAGAACTATTAAATCACCATGCTAAACTAGATAACCATTGTCTTATCAATTTCACTGAGTTAAGACCTTGTAATAATCCTTGTTTCAGAGTTCTGGCCCATTACAACTTTTTGTTATTTTTTCTAAATACACACAAAGCTTACTTTCAACATTCACCTATGCAAAATATTGTGTTCTAAATATTTCTCCATTTCCTCCACTTCTCCCCTGTCTGAGATAGCAAACAATCCATCATAAATTAAATATGTGTAATCCTTCTAAACATATTTCTATAGTTGTCGTGATGTGCAAAAACAGATCAAAAGGAAAAAAAGCATGAACAAGGAAAAGAAAAACAATCAATCAAACAACAACAAAAAGTGAAAATACTGTAAGTTGCTCAATATTCAGTCATCATATTCTCTCTCTGGATGTGGATGGTACTCTCTATCACAAGTCTATTAGAATTGCCTTTGATCACCTCATTATTAAATAATCATTCATCACTACCGATCATAACATAATATTGTTATTACAATGTGTACAATGTTCTCATTCTGCTCACTTCATTCAGCATCAGTGCATATAGGTCTCTCCAGACTTTTCTGAAATCAGCCTGGTCATCATTTTTTATAGAACAATAACATTCCATTATATTCATATACTATAACTTATCTAGTCATTCCTCAACTGAGGGGCATCTCCTCTATTTCCAATGACCTCTTTCAAGCTGGACTCAGTTATCACTTCTTATCTGACACCTTTCTTAATACCTTTGTTATTAATTGCCCCCTACACAATTTTTTTTTTTATTTTCTTATCCATGTACAGGTTATATCCTTCCAATAGAATGGAAGCCTTGTTAATTTAGGGACACTTTTAAAAAATATTTATTTTTATAGACTACAATATAATAATGTTTAATAACATAACAAAAGTGATAAAATCATATTGGTATGATTACATCAATACAGGGAAAATGTATTTCAATAATTCAACTAAGTAGCTATGACAAATTTGTCCTCTTAGATAGTTCTCCAGGGTATTAAGATATTAAATAACTGTCCCAGAGTCCTACAGCCAATATATGTTATCCTTAGAGATCAAAGCCAAGTATCCCTGACTCCAAGGCTGGTCCTCTATCTGCTACACATATTGCTCTTCCATTGCAAATAATAGATGCTTACAGAATATTTGTTAAATTAAGTTAAAAATACATAGGCAGATAAAAGTAACATAAGCTAAGTGGGATGATGGGTGGGAAGAGGATAAGAATTTATAAAATTTCTACTATATGTCAGACACTATGCTAATTACTTTTTACAAATATTAGCTCATTTGGGACAACTATAGGGAACAGTAGATAGGGTATTATATCTGGAATCAGAAAGATGTAGTTCAAATTGACATTCCTACCTATGTCACCTGAGCAGGCCCCTTAAATTCTGTCTATGTCAGTTTCTTCAATTGTAAAATGAGGATAATAATAGCATCTACCTCTCAAGGTTTTTGTGAGGATCAAATGAGTCAATAAACTGGAGAAAATTAACCTGAAGAATGAAGGAAGCCTTCTCAGAGAAAGCGGTATCTAAGTTGGTCTTTGAAGAATGATAATCATTCTAAGCAGTAAAGGTGAGGAAAGCCTGAATTTTGAGGTTGATGTTAAAATGTTGAAGTAGGAGAAGGAGGGCTGAAATGAGATGACAACTAGAAATTGAATGAAAAGTTCTTGGCTGGCATCTGAATATAAATAAAAAAAGAAAAAAAATTCTACTCCACACTCTCTTTCTCAAGGGAGGAATTACCTGAAATAGTTTTTCTTTTCAGTATTTCTTCATTTATAACTTCAGTATACTTAGTCATACTTCAGTACTCAAAAAGGAGATGGGGATATCCCAAAATAATGTAAAAGATCAGCTCACCAAGAAGACAGCAGCCACTACTGCTCAGCCATATGGCTACCTGATTGTCTTTATAAAAACCTGATGAGAATGCTCTAAGTGCATCTTTTTAATATTCTTTTTTAAATGGAGAAGAAAATGAAGAGAGTTTCAAAGGAATTTTTCTAGGGTTATCTACACAGTCATATAATTAGAACATTGGAGAGAATGTAAGATCCTATTTTATTGTTTATTGGTTGGTTACTCTTCTAGAAGAAGAGAAAAATGACGAAGTGGGACAAAATGTAGCCTCTACTTAATGTTTCTTTCACACTTTCATGAAGATTTCCTGACAAATATAACCTCTTCAGATATTTTGTCCAATATTACTCTGTGTATCAACATCATATTTTAAATGAGAAGAAAAAAACAAACCAAAAAGCAATGCTTGCTAATATGTTCTAGCAATGTTGTAGAGAATATTCTATTCAATTTATGCATTAGAAGTGAGATTCTTTATGAATTTTATCTTAACTTTAAACTTAAATTTAATCTTATGGACAAAATTTCACAAATTCATGAACTTAAGGCTTCTTACTGAGCTATATTGCCAGTGAAATGACTCAAGGAAGAAAGACAAGGGTAAGGGGAAAAAAAGCAGGGAAGAATAATGATTGGATTTTAAAACATCAATAGGATTATTTTATTCTTTGGGCCAATTCTTTAGTGTCCTCTAAAGAGAAACACATGATGAGTGCTATAAATCAATACACCATGAAGTCTGCAACATACCATTTTTCTTAGAACATTTTTTCAAAAGCAAGAAGGAAAACTCGATATATTTAATTTTTTTATGAAATTTAAACTTCATGGAGTCATGAGGATTAATCAACTCTTCCAACTCCTTTTGTACTAGTGTTCAAACAGCACAATTATTTTAGGAAACAAGTAAAGAAAATAAATCATTTCTCTAATTTTCGAATAATATGTCAAAAGTTTCCCCTAATTACACATGCCTTCTAGACCCTTCAGCACTGAATTGGTGTGGTCTTAGTTAAACTGACACCTGTTGAAGACCTTAGCTTTAAAAGGACAAGGTCTCCCATTTCATCAAGGGCCATTTCCAGTCATCTTGGTCTATACCTTGCCACTGGACCAAGATAGGCATGGAGGTTTGGAAAGTGAGGTCAGGAAAACTTGCACAGCCCTCCCTAACTCAATTCAATTCAGTTATATGTCATGGCATCACTTCCTTGATGTAAAGGTCCTCTTCAAGAATGAAGGACAAACAGCAATAACAACAACAATCTCTAGACCCAAAAGAACAGATCAGAACTATGCTATAGAAGGTTTAATTTTTTTAAAATATACATATTAATGAATTTGAGTGTCAAATCTGAAACACTTGAGATGAAAGGCCTGAGAAAGCATTATTAGGCTAGAGATCTTTTTCAAGAAATATCTAAGTATAGGCAAAAAGGGGCATCAGTACCAGGATTTATGCTTGACAACATGGCCTTTTATAGTTTCTATCAAATAAGAGCATAATTTTAAGAAAATTAACACACTTAAAGTTACAGTGAACTTCTGAGGGCTTGGTTTTTAAGAGCCAAGATTACGAGGCACAACTATACGATTTATTGAATGTAATCATAGTGAACTGGATTTCACAGAATAGTTTTTTTTTAAACTCACTATTTATGGTTTAATGTAAATGCTGTCTTGCAAAGACTTAGAAGAATCTTTATAGGGCAGGTTTTCAGTTCCCTATATAAACACAAATAGTCTGTTATAATGCTCTCAACAAGTGGTTATCCTGGTATTATACAAAGACTTCAAATAACATTGCTTAACATTTGTATGAACATGCACATATACATACATACACACACAAACATCCACACAATTACACTCAAAAAGTATGAATACTTCTTATTATATACAGATTTATGAATTTTAAAAGCATTGAACTGAAAGTGTTGAAGTGGGTTTGTAGAGGGCCAAGTGTACTTGGAAAAAAGGATTCTTACAACAAGGTGTTAACTCAGTGGAATTGATGAGATAATGGTTCTCTAGTTCTACAATGATGTAATCACTCTGATTAGCATATACTCAGTATACTGTAATGATATAATTGTAATAGGGTATTTAAACTGGGGACAAAGTCAGACTTGGAGCGAGACTGATTGAGACTGGAATACTGTCAGACTGCTGGAAGAAACTGGCTCATACTGAGACTGCATCTGACTATGACAGGAAGCTATATTGAACATTACATTTTGGTGCCCAGATGTGGACATAAGGACCTACACTCAGCAATTCGATTGACACAATCGTGAATTCAGTAGAGAAATAGGGTGAGTATAAAAATACACAAGCAGGAAATTTTGCTAAGGGCTAAACTAGTCAGTTTCATCTTTTTAGCTGAAATGGGGCAAATACTAAGAAAAGAGTTTTCCCCAACCTAAGAGAAATATGCAGAATGCATGGTTAGGTTAATAAAGAAGCAAGGCTTATTGTGACTTGGAAGCAGATCACTGGACTGTTAAATATATTAAAGTGCAAGTCCCCTTGGCTCTTTAAGGAAGAAAAATTAGAGCCAGATATGTGGAAACTAGTGGGAGAGCAACTAATTAAACATTATGAAGCTATGGGTCCTAATTCAATTCCTGGAAAAAACATTCCTTATGTACAATCTAATAAAATTGGCTTTAAAGAATTCCACAAGTTCTAACAAAGTAGCTGAAAAGCATGAAGAGTTGGACAAGAACAGCATTGATGAACTTAAGGAGTGTGATGCTTCTGATTTTCACAGCACAGTTACACCCAAGCAGACACTATTAGGGCATTCCCCATCTCTTGACCATCCTCCCTCAATTTCTGATTTAAAAATAGAAGTATACCCTGTGATAGAAGCCCATTAAGTGAGTAGTACAATTACTTGGGATAAGACCTAAAAGATATACAACTTTTATACCAATGCACAAATTAATGTATGGTATGAAACCATCCCAGACTGCCAAATTTTACTGGCCACAGCTCCAAATTTTACACATGGGTCTCCATTAAAGATAGCTTGACTATTACATAATTAGGAATGGATTTTTGAAGAAAAAGTTTCTAAGATTCCTCTTAAAGGACCAATTATCTTTAGAGATGCATTCAAACGTAACATTTGTGCTGTATACTCTCGTGATTTAACTGCAAAGAGAGTAGGCAGAACTCCTTTTCAGTCCATTCAGCAGAATGAATTGTATGCAATGATGCTACTTCTTATTATCCAGGAGATGTAAATATAATATCTGATTCAGCCTATTCAGTATGTGTGGTACAAAGAATTGCCACAGCCCAAATAAAATTTGTAGCTTCCAATAGATATCAGTTCTTTAAGGAACTTCAAAAGCAAGAGAGAAAGCGTGCAAGTAAGATTTATATCTTGCGTGTCCACTCTCATAGTGGACTTCCAGGTCCTATTTTTTTTCACAGAAATTCAAATGCAGATAGCCTGCTAACCATGCTAGCTAATACTCCTTTGTTTCAGGCAGCACAAGAATCTCATTCTACATATCATCAGGCTGCTCAAGCTTTACATCTGCAATTTGGGATAACAAAAGAGGAAGCTAGGAGCATAGTAAAAGCCTGCACAACTTGCCTTCCTTTCCACCTCCTACACTTCCTTCAGGGAAGAATTCTAGTGGTTTGAGACCCAGTGAAATCTAACAAATGGATGTGACCCATTATAAATCTTTTGGTCATCTGTCTTTTTATCCACATTGTGGTAGACACCTTTTCAGGATTTACTTTTGCAATACCTGCAGTAAAATAGACAGCCTGAGTGATCACTGAATTCCTTATACAAGCTTTTGCTAATAAGGGTATGCCACAAGCAATAAAAATAAATAATAGACCTGCATATACTTTTTAATATGTTGTACACTTTTGTGCATGGTATAAGATATTACACACACCACTGGCATACCTTTTAATCCTCAAGGACAGGCAATAGTAGAGAAGAGAAACACAGACATCAAGATGCTCTTCCAAAAACAAGAAAGGAGGAGCCACAGGTAATCCTAGAGAAATTTTAAATTTAGCCCTTTATAGTATTATTTTTTTTTTAGATTTTTGATAAAGATGCACTGGCTCCAGGAGATGGGTTTTATAACCCACTGGAAGGGCAGTGTCCAGTGTGAGTAGCTCCACTAGCATTAGATAATTGCCCCGTGATGTGGAGAAATCCAGAGAGTGGTGAATGGAAGGAACCAGATAGGTTAATTGCTTGGAGAAACACAGACATCTTCCAAAAACAAAAGAAAGGAGGAGCCACAGGTAATCCTAGAGAAATTTTAAATTTAGCCCTTGATAGTATTATTTTTTTTAGATTTTTGATAAAGATGCACTGGCTCCAGCAGACAGGTTTTATAACCCACTCGAAGGGCAATGTCCAGTGTGAGTAGCTCCACTAGTATTAGATAATTGCCCTGTGATGTGGAGTACTCCAGAAAGTGGTGAATAGAAGGAACCAGATAGGTTAAGCTTGGGGGAGACGGTTTGCTTGGATGGAAAAGGAATTGGATGGGTGCCAACAAGACATAATTGTCTTATCCATTGAAGAGAGACAGAGAAGACCTTTGAAGCAAAGAAAAAGACCCATGAAACATCAGATGGTTCCATCTCTGACTACATGTGCTGCTGAAAAAGCATGACTGTTAACACTATGAGTATGGCAATTGACTCATGAACAACAAAAATTGTCAAAATCTACAGGAATCATTGGATTGCCTGAGACATTATGAGACTATTGCAAAACTTTGAAACTTGCATGATTCATTCGATTCCCTGACACATGAAGTAATGGGCAATAGATTGGTTTTGGACTGTATAATTCTTCATGTTGATTCATATTGTTTGTTACATGACTATTAGCCTGTATTTTATTACTATGTGCTTGTATAATACCTCCCATTCTGATGGATTTATGTATACCTGTTTCAAGGAAGACCCTTCTGTCCAAAGGAAACCTGCTAACCAAATCTAGTTTGGTGTTCTAGCCTTCCTGAGAAGTCAGGAAGGGCAAGACCACCTGTGTTCTAAAATGAAAGACAGTGGGGAGAGATGTAGAGGACCAAGTATTCTTGTAAAAAAGGATTCCTTTTTGATCTATTTACACCTAACTTTTTGTTGAATGTAGTTTTTATTGCATTGTGATCTGAAAAGAAAGCATTTACTATTTCTGCCTTCATGCATTTAATTTTGAGGTCTTTATGTCCTAATATATGGTCAGTTTTTGTGTAGGTTCCATGAACTGCTGAGAAGAAAGTATACTCCTTTCTGTCACTATTAAGTTTTCTCCAGAGATCTATCATATCTAATTTTTCTAATATTTTATTTACCGCTTTAATTTCTTCCTTATTTGTTTTGTGATTTGATTTATCTAAATCTGAGAGTGCAAGATTGAGATCTCCTGCTATTATAGTTTTGCTGTCTATTTCTTCTCGTTAACTCTCTTAACTTCTCCTTTAGGAAGTTAGATGCTATACTACTTGGTGCATATATGTTTAATTCTGATATTGCTTCATTGTCTATAGTACCTTTTAGCAAGATATAGTTTCCTTCCTTATCTCTTTTAATTAGATCAATTTTTGCTTTTACTTGATCTGAGATAAGGATGGCTACCCCTGCTTTTATGACTTCACCTGAAGCATAATAGATTCTGCTCCAGCCTTTTACCTTTACTCTGTATGTATCTCCCTGTTTTAAATGTGTTTCCTGTAAACAACATATTGTAGGGTTCTGACTTTTGATCCAGTCTGCTATCTGCCTCCTCTTTATGGGGGAGTTCATCCCATTCACATTTACGGTTAAGATTACTAATTCTGTATTTCCTGTCATCCTAATATCCCCAGATCATGCTTTCCTTTTTCTTGCCCTCCTTCCCCACTTCCTTAGTATTAAACTTATTGGTCCCACTTGCGTCACCCAGCTCTCTCTCTTTAGTATCCCTCCCTCTTCTCTTTGAATCCCTTCCCCTTTCTTGTACCCTTCCCTTATTACTCTTTTTACTTTTCCCTTTTCCTCTCCCACTTTTTCATGAGATAAGAGAAGATTCTCTGTAAAACAAATATGTCAATTATTTCCTCTTTGAGCCAACTCTGATGAGAATAAGATTTGCACAATGTTCCTCCCCCTCTCTAAGTTCCCTCAGATATGATAGGTTTCCTTTGCCTCATTGTCACATGTAGTTTCCCTCTTTTTATCTCCCCTTTTCCCTTTTTCTGACATTATCCCCTTTCCATTTCTACTTCTTTTTTTTATGCTATATCAGTAAAATCAAATTATACATGTGGTTTTTATGTATATCCACAACAGAAATACAGTTCTCAAGAGTTCCTTTTACCTTTTTCTGCTTGTCTTGAGTTCTGTTGTTGGAGATCAAATTTTTTGCTTAAGTCTGGTTTTTTCTTTAGAAACAGATGGAATTCCTCTGTTTCATTAAATGTTCATCTTCTTCCATGGAAAAAAAATGCTCAGCTTAGCTGGGTAGTTTATTCTTGGCTGCATTCCAAGTTCTTTTGGCTTTCAGAATATCAGATTCCAGGCCCTTCAATCCTTTAAGGTTGAGGCAGCCAGATCTTGTGTGAACCTTATTGTGGCATCTTGGTATTTGAACTGTTTTTTCTTGGATGCTTGTAGAATTTTTTCTTTCGTCTGAAAATCCTAAAGTTGGGCCACAATATTCCTCAGAGTCTTTATTTTAGGGTCTTTTTCATAAGGTGATCGATGGATTCTTTCAACACCTATTTTACCTTCCGGTTCTATTACTTCTGGGCAGTTCTCGTTAATGATTTCCTGTAAAAATAGTATCTAGGGTCTTTTTTTTCATCATAATTTTCACGTAGTCCAATGATCCTTAGGTTATCTCTCCTAGATCTATTTTCCAGGTCTGTTGTTTTTCCAAGTAAATATTTGACATTTTTTTCTAATCTTTCATTGTTTTGGTTTTGCTTGACTGATTCTTCCTGTCTCAATGAACAGTCATTTCTATTTGTTCAGTTCTGATTTTTAGTGAGTTATTTTCTTCATTAGCTTTTTTTACTTCTTTTTTGTATATGTCCAATTGAGTTTTTAAATGAGCCATTTTGCTCTATGGAATTTTTTCCCATTTTATTAATTTTTTTTAA
Organism: Sarcophilus harrisii; assembly: GCF_902635505.1. Classification (NCBI taxonomy): domain Eukaryota; kingdom Metazoa; phylum Chordata; class Mammalia; order Dasyuromorphia; family Dasyuridae; genus Sarcophilus; species Sarcophilus harrisii. The sequence continues at coordinate 178,586,017 of NC_045429.1, read as the reverse complement.
GTGAGTTATTTTCTTTCTCCAATTCACAAATTCTGTTTCCCTGGAGTTCTTGGGAGTTTTTTACCTTTTCCAATTCACATTTCAGGAAGTTGTTTTCTTTTTCCATTTTATCAAATTTTTCTTTTAGTGAATTATGTCTTTTCTGTACTCTCTTGCATAGTTTCTCTTTCCTTTCCCCATTTTTCTTCTAGTTCTCTTTTAAGGTTTTTAATAGTCTCTTCTAGGAGAGCCTTTTGTATTGGGGACCGCAGTCTCTTCAGGGTTGAAAAGCTGTTCTCTTTCTGAGTAGAAACTATCAATTGTCCTTTTGATTTTCTTACTCATTTTGTTAAAGCCTGTAGGGTCTGCCTTCAGGGTCAGGAGGTTACCAGCTTCCTCTGCAGAGCAGTGAAAGGTGTATGGTCAGGTAGCTGTCCTGCTAGCCGGCTGCAAAAAGCAGTGAGGTACTGGAGTGCTCTGGGACAGAGTTCCCCACCCAGAAGTAACTCAGGCCTGAGGGCAGAGCTGGAAAAGTGCCCTGCAAAGAATCCCTGCTGTGTGAGATAATGACTGCCTTGGGGCTAGACAGTGAACAGTGAGAGTTTCACTATCCCAAGCCAAATCCCTCCCTGGGGCTGTGGGTATTAGGCATTGAGCAGTGAATGGAGTTGTAGGGACCCCAGAAGTGTCTCTGCCCTGGGAAGTATAGTCCTATTGGGGAAATTCTATTGCCCCAGGCCAAGCCCCCCACTGTGCTGATTAGAGGCTGCCCAGACTGTGTCCCCCGGGTTTGTAACTGCCACCGCAAAAGCCCCAAACTGCAGGATGTGGCTGCAGGGCTGCATTTCAGTCTGCCTGAGTCACCTCTGGGTTTGAGTAGTTACAGCCAGATCTTGTTAGGTTATGGCGTTTTTTTAGAGTACCCTCTGTTTTAGGCTTTAATTTCTCTGCCAGTTTACTGCTTTGTAATCAAGGCAGAGCAGTTAGCCTATAGCAAAGTGGTCTCTATAACTTCTCTAGCCACAGAGATCACCCCCGCCCCTGGTCTCCTCAGGATGCTAGTCTCTCACTGCCTATGTTAGTCTGTTCCTGGCCCCTCAGGACAAACCTTTCCTGGCAGTCTTCCAGATTGACTTCAGCTGGTAAGTTGTATGCTTCTGATTTTCATGAATTTAAGCAGTGAAAAGCTATTTCTGAGGCTGGATAAAATAGGTGGTTATGAGGGGAATGAGAGGAGCTTAGAAAGTCGTGTGTGCCTTCTCTGCCATCTTGGCTCCACATCCAAAACTCAATCTAAAGATCAGGTTTTGACTACAGGAGGTTTGCTTTAGGTCCCCCACTTCCAAGTTACTTATATCTTCCTTTATAATGTTACTTTCTAGCTATATTGATCCTTGAGGGAATTCTTTTTGGGTGGAACCAGTGGTTTTTGTTTTGATTAGGCTCTTCTATAATATCAGTGTCTAGGTCAGTGCTTAATACATAGGAAGGGTTTCCTCAATAAATGTGTGTTGATTGATGGATTGAGCTACAGTTTTTTTTTATTGTTTTTACTACTTATTTCTTCAGCTTCCCATTGTGAGCATCAAATGACAGAGTATCTATTTCTGTCGATCTATGTGTCTATTTATCTATTTTAATAATAATATTTTAAGGAAACCACTGACCTCCAATCATGCACAGCAAAAGATGTCTATGCACATTCCATCTACCACAATTGAATTCTTAAGTTGTATTTAAACCCCTGCCTCCATACTGTGCGGAGTGATTTCTATAACCCTGCTTCTTTCCTTTTATTTCTCAGTGTGAAAATTAGGAAACCTAATTGAAGGCAGAAATGGAGTGACTACAGGACCTCACAGAGATGCCAATAGAATGTACTTTGCAGAATCAAATTGACCAAAAATCATAGAATAGTCAAAGCTAATGAATAATCTGATAGAAAACAACTCCATGAGTAATGATGGCAAAAAGAAAAAAGAAGTTATATATTCCAACTTTTTGTTGTTGTTACACCTTTGTGAAGATATCAGAAGATCATTAGATTTAGGATGATTATAGCAAATCTATGTTTTAGCACTTTAAAGTTTGCAAATTTTATAGATTTTATCTTACATAAAACCTAATAGCCATGTATCGTGTGTATTATAGGTTTTATTAGTTCCATTTACAAATAACAAAATTAATGATCCCTGAGATTATGGAACTTTACCAAAGACCATATATTGACTTAATATCAGAGCGAAAATTTAATCCTACAATTTTTAAGATTAAAGAACTATATTCTGTCTACATTGTACTGACAGTAACAGCTCATAATCTAAAGTGTTTTCTTCATAGCTTTTAAAAATGGGAATGGGTGGATAGACCACCATCCCTAAAGTCAAAAGAACCTGAGTTCAAATCAATTTAACATAGCCCTGGCTATGTGACCCTGGGCAAATCACTTAACTTCAATTGCCTCAGCAAAAAAAATAAAAAAATTTAAAAAAAGGGGGGGAATGAACAGGCAGGAGTACCAATACAATCTTGGAGGTTGAGGATCATTTCAAAATCACAAGAAGACATTGGAGTAGCTCTCAGTGAATGAAAGCTGCAATCATGCAGCAATAAGTAAGAACATGTCTGCTTTGTTGGATTTCTGAGAAGACAAAAATTGGGTTCATACATACCCATCATTTAAGTAACATTCTGCAAGGTCAGTTTTCTTAGAAATCAAGAGAAGACACATGGAATATAGTAAAATGTTTTTCTTTCTTAATTATGCTTATATCCTTTATTTACCAACCAAGTTGGTACCTTAATTCTTGTCCCCAAGTTTCATGTGGATAAAAAGAAAATAATTGGAAATGATACCTATTAAGCATTGATTAAAATTCCATTTTTCATACATTGTACTTAGCACCAGAGATATAAAACTAAAAGCCAGTTTCTTCCCTCATGAAGCTGACATGAGAAGGCAAAGAAAAAGGAATAAGGGAAGGAGCCATGGCAAGTGTCCCATATTTACTTCAATAATTGAAGAAGTCAAATAAAAAATAAGCCTTCAAAAAAGAATTTGAATTGTGTCCTGCATCCCTCCATTGTACTCAAATGCATTTTCAGGATGGTGACCTAGGTGTATCTAGGAATATTTGATTTTCTAAAAAGTAATCAACCATTGTAGCCCCATTTTTTAATTAATCAAGGAAGTTTTATATTTATCCATATATAAATTAGTCCTCATAAATATCCTTTCCTCTTGGCTTTTCCCCCTTATTTTTTAGGGAATATATACAATCATGTTAAACATATTTTCACAGTAATTTTTTTGGGAAGAAGACTCAGAACAAAGGGGGAAAACATGAGAAAGAAACAAAGAACAATTGAAAATAGTATGCTTTGATATATATTCAGACTTTCTCTAGAAGTGGGCATCATTTTTCATCATGACACCTTGGAATTGCCTGAGATCATTAAATTGCTTAGAAGAGTATGGTCTATCAAAGTTGATCATTGTACAATGTTACTATTACTGTGTACAATGTTCTCCTGGTTCTACTCACTTCAGTCAGCATCAGTTCAGGTAAGTCTTTCCCAGGTTTTTCTGAAATTTGACTGCTTATCATTTCTTTTAGAACAATAGTAATTCATAGCATTCATAAACTATAACTGGTTCAACCATTTCCTAATGGATGGACATCCTTTCAGTTTCCAATTCTTTGCAACCACAAAAGGAGCTTTATAAATATTTTTTATACATGTGGTTGCTTTCCCCTTTTTAATTGTTTCTTTAGAATACAAACCTAGTAGTGGTGTTGCCAGACCAAAGAGTATATCACTTTTTATATCACTTTGAGTATGGCTCCAAATTGTTCTCTGTAGTGGGCCAGAACTCTGAAAAGCTGTACTTAAGTCTAGGTCAGCAGGGCACTTATAATTAAGTATATACTTAGTACTTAGTATGGCAATGTAATGGTTGCACAAGCTCAGTGTGTTGTAGTGATGTAATTGTGCTGAGGTATTTAAGAGAGCCTCAGATACAGAATGCTCTCTCACACACATAGCTCTCAGCCACAGCCACAGACACAAGAGAAGATGCTAGATTCCAGATTCCATCTTTGATCAGGCACATGGGAGCTCTCCTGCCTCTTTCACTCCTCCACTAAGACCAAGGACTCAGGCTAATCCTGAGGTCTTCCAGAGAGCTGCTCCAGACTTTACAATTCTCTAGAATAGTTGAATCGGTCCATAACTCACCAAAAATACATTAGTGTTTCAATGTTCCCACATCTTCTCCAACATGTATTATTTTCCTTTTGTGCCATGTTAGATAATCTGATAGGTGTGAGGTAGTACTCCAGAGTTGTTTTGATTTTATTTTTTGTGATTAAAAAGTGATTTAGAGCAATTTATATTACTATAGCTTTAATTTCTTCATCTGAAAAAATGTCCATATTCTGAATATATATGAATATTTATATTCTTATAAATTTGTTTCAATTGTCTATATATTTAATAAATGAGGTCTTTATCAAAAAAGCTTGCTATAAGAATTTTTTTCCAGTTTTCTGTTTTTCTTCTAATCTGCACTGCATTGGCTTTGTTTCTGCAAACCCTTTTTAATTTAAAGTGATCAAAGTTATCTCTTTTATATTTTGGAATGTTCTCTATTGTTGCTCATAAATCTCTTCTCCACAGATCTGACATGTAAACTAATAATCTTTTAATTTGCTTATGGGATCAGTTTTTAAATGTAAATCATGTCCCCATTTAAACCTAATCTTGTGTGAGATATTGATATATGCCTAGTTTCTACCATGCTATACATAGCTGGTATAACTACCAGCTATGTAGTTAGCTACCATGCTATTTCACTTTTTTTCCAGCAGTTTTTGTCCATGTTAGTTCTTTTTGCAGAAGCTAGAGTATCTGGGTTTATCAAACAGTAGATTGCTATTATCATGAACTATTCTGTCTTGTGTTTCTAACTTATTCCATAGATTCATTGATTTATTTCTTAGCCAATACTAAACAGTTTTGATAAATATTTTGCAATATAATTTTTAGATCTGATTTACCTAGGCCATCTTTCTTTGCATTTTTTTTCATTAATTCCCTTGATATTCTTGACCTTTTCTCCTTGCAGATGAATGTTTAAATTATTTTTTCTAACTTTATAAAATAATTTTCTGATAGTGTGATTGATATGGCACTGAGTAAGTAAATTAATTAGATAGAATGGTCATTTTTATTATATTAGCTCAATCTAGCCATGAGCAATTTATATTTTTTCATTTGTTTAGCTTTTTCTTTATTTTTGTGAAAAGTGTTTTGTAATTGTGTTCATATGATTTCTGAATTTGTCTTGGCATGTAGATTTCCCCTTGCTTTCCTTAGCAACTGAGGCAGGCAGTCACTTTCATTTTTCATCTTCATCTTTTCATGTTCATCTGCTAAATAATGTGAAAGTTAAGGATTTTCTCAGCCTCTAAAAGTACCCTTGTGTTAAGGACCATGCCTAAGTGAATGGCAGGTCATTTCTCTGAGAGCCTGAAAATACAGCATTGATATGTCACTACTTGTTTTTCCTTGAAAGTTAAGTTTCTAAAACACATTCTTCTGAATTGTATAAATTTGTTTACACATAGTGGATTTAACATATATTTTAACATGTATAGCATACTTTGGATTGCTTACCATGTAGGGGAGGGGAAAATCTGAAACACAAGGCTATGCAAGGTCAGTGTTGAAAAAGTATCCATGCATATGTTTTGAAAATAAAAAGCCTTAATAAAAAAATAAAAATAATAAAATGCATTCTTCTAAGGAAAAAAATCAATTTTGTTAAATCAGCATAAGTTATAACACTAATTATTTCCTTAAAAAAAAAAAAAGACACTACTACCCAAATGCAAGTAGAAGTGTCTATGAAGGTCCAAAGGCATTATTTTTTCAAACCAAAGCATATGAATTCATGTATTGGGAGGGATTATATAGCTATTTTTATGATTTAAAAAAATAAAATACACATATTTTTCATGGTCCAAAGCATATTTGAATTATTCTTTGTTTTTTTTCTTTGCAAAATCTGACTGAGAAACTCACATAATTAAATCTATTGAATGGTATATAATAGCTGATGGTTGTAGAGGTAGCTAGAGGGCATAATAAATAAAATGTTGAATGTTGAAGCAAGAAGACCTAAATCTGAGTTCTGCCTCAGACACATTTTATTAGTTGAGTGACCCTGGAAAAGTCAATAACCTCTCATAGCCTTAGTTTTTCCTCTTCTGTAAAATAGGTTAATACTAACTCTGATTCATATAGTTACTAAAATGCTTCATAAATGCTCTCTTTTAATATATCATCTAATCAACTGTTCTCATTCTTCCTTTATTTTACAGAGTTTATGTAACTTGTTCAAGGTCCTACAACTAATCAGTGGTAGATTTATTATTGTTCAGACCATTTTTGCTTGTACTCTACCTTACTGTGTCCCTAAGTACTGAAAATAATTAAGTCATACATGATTGAAATGAAAGCAATATAGATGTGGTGGTACATGCCTGTAATCCCATTTGCTTGGCAGTTTGAAATTGGCTTAAATTTTGGAGTGCTGAGCTTCAGTAAGCTAAGTGAATCAATCAAGTTACCATATTATCTAGCCCCAGCATGGTGGAGGACTCAGAACAGGAAGACATAAAGCTACCTAAAGAGCTTGACCCAGATCAGTCTTATGTAACATAAAACCTCCTATGTCAGTAGTAATGTAATAAGTTCTTTAAATAACCATTGTACTTCTCCCTGGGTAGATAGGGAGGTGGTCTCTAAAATAAAATAAATAAAATAGATAAATGAATTGATGGATAAACAAACAGTTGAATTAATAAATAGGTAAATGGATCAATGAGTGAACATTTTAATAAATAAGTAGGTACATAAAATAATGAGTAAGTGAATGGATGAAGAGAGGAAAAATATATAACTACCCAGATGATATAGAGACAGAAAGAGAGAAAAAGAGGCAGAGAGACAGAGAGAGAGACATTCAGAGAGACAGACAGACAGACACAGAAAGAAACAGACAGAGAGACAGAGACAAAGAAAGAGAGAAACAAAAAGATTTTAAATAATAATACTGTCTTAACTTTTTTTTCCCCATTTAATTAATTAAGAACAAATGTGTCAAGATTGGACTGTTTTCATAAGGTGAAATTACAAAACAAATCTTGACCTGTAACAGCAGACAAATGAACTAATCTATTTAACATTCTTGTTAAAACATGGTGTTAACATGGTACATTTTATATTTGAACCAGTTACTGGAATTAAGTTTTGTTACCTAGATTTACTGACTGCATTTTCAATATGGACAATCACATAGTGCATAACCACAGTTGAAAGTCACAAGAGAGACAGCATGAAGTGGGGGATGGGGTGGAATAACTCACTAAAATTATACCCCATTACTGGAGAAAATAATATCAAAGTCACAAGTCCATAATTAATTGTGAAAGACTAATATACATTTTAATTTTGGAAAACAAAGAAAAAGAACATCTAATTCTATATTTATTTTATTCCCAAGCATCAATTATGCCTAGCTTTTTTTTTTTTATTTTATTTAATAGCCTTTTTTAGGATATATACATTAACACAGCATTAACAATTCCAAACCTCTTGTTCCAATTTTTTCACCTCTTACCCCCCACCCTCTCACCTAGATGGCAGGATAAATAGATTTAAATTATTAAAATATAAATTAGATACACAATAAGTATACATGACCAAAACTTATTTTGCTGTACAAAGAATCGATCAAAATTTTACAATTAGCTTGTGAAGGAAATCAAAAAATGCAGGTTATAAATATAGGGTTGAATTCAATGTAATGGTTTTAGTCATCCCCAGAGTTCTTTTTTCTGGGCTGCTATTCAGTTCATTACTCCATTAGAAATGATTTGGTTGATCCGTTGCTGAGGATGGCCTGGTCATCATATAGTATTTTGTTGAAGTATTAATGATCTCCTGGTCCTCTCATTTCACTCAGCATCAGTTTGTAAGCTCTCAGGGCTTTTGAAATTATCCTTTGGCCATTTATTCGGAACATTTTCCATAATATTATATACCACAGTTTTTCAGCCATTCTCCAACTGAAGGACATCCACAGTTTCAGTTCTACCACTACAAAGGGCTACAAACATTCTACATACAGGTCCCTTTCCTTCTTTATAATCTCTTTGGGATATAATCCCAGTAGTAACCTCTGGATCAATGGGTACACAGTTTAAACTTTTGAGCATAGTTCCAAATACTCTCAAAATGGTTGGATTCGTTCTAACTCCACCAACAATGCATCAATGTCCCATTTTCCCTCCTCCAACAATCATCATTTTTCCTGTCATCTTGAATCACAGGTGTGGTAGTATCTTAGGTTGTCTTAATTTGCTTTCTCTGATTAATAATGACTTGGAGCATCTTTTCATATGACTAAAATGGTTTTTTTCTCTGAAATTTCTATTCATATCCTTTGACCATTTTCAATTAAAAATAAACATTTTATAAATTAGGTTAATTCTCTATATATTTTGGAAATGAGGGCCTTTATCAGAACCTTTGACTGTAAAAATATTTTCCCAGTTTTATTCTTCCTTCAATCTTGTCTGCATTAGTTTTTTTGTACAAAACTTTTCAGTTTGTATAATCAAAATTGTTATTTTGTGATCAGTAATGATCTCTAGTTCTGCTTTGGTCTAAGACCTTCCCCTTCCACAGGTCTGAATTTTTTTTTTTTTTTTAATTTATTTATTTATTTTTTTTTTATTTAATAGCCTTTTATTTACAGGATATATACATTAATTTACACTTCAATTACCCTCTTTGTTCCAATTTTTTCACCTCTTCCCCCCCCCCTCCCCTAAATGGCGGGATGGTGATTTAAATATTTAAAATAAACAGATACCAAATGAATATACATGACCAAAACATTATTTTGCTTAAAAAAGAATCAGACTCTGAATAATTGACAATTAGCTTGTGAAAAATCAAAAAATAGATTGTGCATAAAATAGGGTTGGGAATTAAATGTAATGGTTTTATTCATCTCCCAGGTTCTTTTTCTGGGGAAAGCTAGTTCAGTTCATTACTGCTCCATTAGAAATGATTTGGTTGATCTCGTTGCTGAGGATGGCCTATCCTCAGAACGGTCTCATCTGTATTGTTGTTGAAGTATATAATTCTCCTGGTCCCTTTCATTTCCTCACTCGTTCGTTAGGTCTCTCCAGGCCTTTTAAATCATCCTTTGGTTTTCTTACAGTAATATTCCATAATTTCATATACCACAATTTTTCAGCCATTCTCCAACTGTGGACATCCATTTCGTTTCAGTTTCACCACTACAAAGGGCTGCCACACATTTTATACAGGTCCTTTCCCTTCTTTATAATCTCTTTGGGATATAATCCCATTAACCTGCTGGATCAAAGGTATACAGTTTGATAACTTTTGAGCATAGTTCCAAACTATTCTCCCAAAATGGTTGTTCGTTCACAACTCCACCAACAATGCATCAATGTCCCAGTTTTCCCATCCCCTCAACAATCATCATTTTTTTCCTGTCATCTTAGCCAATCGAGGGTGGTATATCTTAGGTTGTCTTAATTTTGCATTTCTCTGATTTAATGCTTGGGCATCTTTTCATATGATGAAATAGTTTCAATTTCTTCATCGATGTCTGTTCATATCCTTTGACCATTTTCAATTGGAGAATGGCGATTTTTTATAAATTAGGTTAATTCTCTATATTTTTGGAAAAGAGGCCTTTATCGAACCGACTGTAAAAAATATTTTATTTATTGCTTCCTTCTAATCTTGTCTGCATTAGTTTTGTTTGTCAAAAACTTTTCAGTTTGTATAATCAAAATTTTTCTATTTTGTGATCAGTAATGATCTCTAGTTCTCTTTGGTCTAAAGACCCCTTCCACAGGTCTGAAGGTAAACTATCCTATGTTCCTCTAATTTATTAATAATTTCATTCTTTATACCCCTGGTCATAAATTTGACCTTATCTTGGTGTCGGCGTTAAGTTGGATAATGCCTAGTTTCTCCATTTAGTTTCAATTTTTCCCAATTTTATCAAACAGTAAGTTCTTATCCCAAAAAGTGGGATCTTTGGGTTTTCAAAGACTAGGTTGCTATATTTGTTGCTGTTTTTCCCTTGAACCTTCTATTCCACTGATCAATAATCTATTCCAAAGCCAATCAAATGTTTTGGTAACTGCTGCTCTATAATATAATTTTAGATCGGTACAGCTAAAACCTTCATTTGATTTTTTTCATTAATTCTCTTGAAATTCTTGACCTTTTTTTTCCATATAACTTTTTTTTTTTTCTAGGTCATTAAAATAGTTTTGGGATCTGATTGGTATGGGCTAAATAAATAGATTAGTTTAGGTAATATTTCATCTTTTTATATTTGCTCCCTTCCAAAGAGCATTTAATATTTTCAATTGGTTAGATCAGACTTAATTTTGTGAAAAGTGGTCTGTAATTTTGCTCATAAAGTTTCTGATTTTCCTTGGCAGATGATTCTAAATATTTTATATTTAGTAGTTACTTTAAATGGAATTTCTCTTTGTAACTCTGTCTGTTGGATTTTTTAGTGATTATAAGAATGCTGATGACTTTGTGGGGTTTTTTTATAAAACAACTTTGCTAAGTTTGGATTATTTCTAATCTTTTGCAGAATCTTGGGGTTCTCTAAAGTATACCATCATGTCTCGGCAAAAGTGATAATTGGTTTCCCTTCCCTATTCTTTTCCTTTGCTCTTTCTCATCTTATTCTTAGCTAGCGTTTCTAATACAATATTAAATAGTAACGGTGATGTGGGACTTTTTCCTCAGATGTTGGAAATGGTTGCAGTTTTTCCTTACATAGATGCTTAAAGTGGAAATAGATGCTGCTGGTTATTTTTAGGAAAAGTCCATTTTTCCATACTCTCAAATTTTTTAATAGGAATGGATGTTGGATTTTTATCAAATGCTTTTTCTGCATCTATTGGGATGTTATATTTTGTTAATTTTGGTTATTAACATGGAATTTATTGATAGTTTTCTAATGAACCAAACCATTCCTGGTATAAATCCTACTTGATCATGGTATTATCTTGGAGATGTTTTCTGTAGTCTTTTGCTAATATCTTATTTAAGATTTTGCATCAAATTTATAGGGAGTTGTCTATAATTTTCTTTCTCTGTTTTCAGCCCCCTGGTTTGGTATCAATTACCATGTCTGTGTCATGGGAATTTGGGGGACTCCTTTTCCCTATTTTTCAAATTTTATATAGCATTGGCCAATTGTTCTTTTGTGTGGTAAAATTCACTTAAATCCATCTGGTCCCGGGGTTTTTCTTAGGGTTTTTAATTGCCTGTTCATTTCTTTTCAAATGGGATATTCAACAATTTACTTCCTCCTCTTTATCTGGGAAGTCTATATTTTTGGAGGTAGTCATCCATTTCTAGGTTATCAAATTTTTGTCATAAAGTTGGAAAATAACTCCTTATTATTTCTCTAATTTCCTCTTCATTGGTGGAAAGTTCTCCCCTTTTTTTTTAAACCAATTTCATTTTCCTCCCTCCTTTTTCTAATCAGTTTCAAAGGCTTATCTATTTTATTGGCTTTTTATAGAAAACTCTTAGTTTTATTAATTGCAATGTTTTTTTACTTTCAATATTTTAATTTCTCCTTTTAATTTTAAATTTCCAATTTAGTATTATTTTTATTGGGGGTTTTAATTTGGTCTTTTTAGTTTTTGTTGTTGAAGCCAATTCTTTCTTTTCTTTCTCTGTTTTATTCAAGAAGCCTCTAAGGAAAAAATTCCTCTTATTACCCTTTGGCTGCATCCAAAATTTTGGATATTTCATTTGTCATTATCTTGAGTAAATTATTAATTGTTCATAATTTGCTGCTTCCCAATCATTCTTTAAGATAGTTTTTGTTTCAATTACTTTTGGTCTATTTATCTTTTTGTTGAATGTGTTTTATTGCATCATGATCTGAAAAGAAAGCATTTACTATTTCCTTTCTTGCATTTAATTTTAGGTCTTTATGTCCTAAATATGGTCAATTTTGAATAGGTTCCATAACTACTGAGAGAAAGTTTATTCCTTCTTCTCCATTAATTTTCTCCAAGTCAACATACCTAATTTTCTAATATTCTATTTACTTCTTTAATTTCTTTCTTATTTGTTTTGTGGTTTGTTTGTCTAATTCTGGAATCAAGGTTGAGATCTACTACTATTACAGTTTTTGTTGTCTATTTTCTTTTTCAACTCTCTTCTTCCTTTGGAAGTTGGTGCCATACCATTGGTATATATTTTAAATTGATTTGCTTGTTGTTTTTCCCTTTGGGATGTGTTTCATCCTTATCTCAATTAGATCAATTTTTTCTTTTGCTTGATCTGAGAAAGGATGGCTCCCGCCACCTGGCATAATGTTTTTTCCATTTTTTACCTTTATTATGTATCTCCCCATTAAATGTGTTTCTTTAAACAACATATTGGGGTTCTGACTTTATCCAGTCTGCTATCCCTCCTCTTTGGGGAGTTCATCCCATTCCATTTCAGTTGGTTACTAAATCTGTTTTCCCTTCCTAATAACCCCAGATTATGCTTTACTTTTCTTGCCTCCCCCAACCCTTTCCCCTAAACTTATGTCCCTCTTGTTCACGATGTTACCCTCTTTATAATCCCTCCCTCCCCACTTTGAGTCTTTCCCCTTCCTTCCCATTCTCTTTTTCTTTTCCCTTTTCCTCTCCCCGTTTTAATGGGCGAGAGAAATTTTCTCTAAAACAAATGTAATTATTTTTTCTTTGAGCCCTCTGATGGGGTAAGATTCACACAATGTTCCTCCCCCTCTCTAAATTCCGTCAGATTGTAAGTTTCCTTTGCCTCTTTGTGGGATTGGTTTCCTCTTTTTTCCCTCCTTCCCACCTTTTCTGCCTCATCCTTTTCCATATCTTTCCCCTTTTTTATTTATTCAGTACAATCAAATTTCATATTTTTTTTGTTTCCCAAACAAAATACAATTCTCAAGGTTATTTTTACCTTTTCTGCATCTTTGGGTTCTATGCTTGGAGATCAAATTTTTTGTTTAGTTCTGGTTTTCTTCAAAAAATAATTCATTTGTTTCATTAATTCCATCTTCTTCCCGGAAGAAAATGCTCCAACAGCTGGGTAGTTTATTCTTGGCGCATCCCAATTCTTGTGCCTTTCGATATCAAATTTTCAGGCCCTTTTTTTTTGTAAGGGCAAAGTTTGGGTTATCCTTAATTATCCCTGGATTTTAAATTTTTTTTTTTTTTTTTTTTTTTTTTCTTGTAAAATTTTTCCTTAATCTGAAGTTCCGAAATTTTGAAAAATATTCCTTGGTTTTTTTTTAGGGTTTTTTCGAAGGGTTTCATAATTCTTTCAATTATTTCCTTTGTTCTATTTTGGGATTTCTTTATGTTTTTGAAAAATAATTCTGGTCTTTATCATTTTGTTTTTCGGAATCCTTCCTCAATTATCCTTTAGTCTATTTTCAATTTTTTTTAAAATTATTTTTTCATTTACTTTTTTTTTTTCTTATGTTCTTGTTTAATGTATTGTTTTCTATTTTTTTCATTTCTAATTTTTAAAATTATTTTCTTCATTAAACTTTTTATTCTTTGTTTTCAATTAAAATTTTTTTTTTCTTAATTTTTCCATTTCCCTTTTTTTTAGGAATTTTTTCTTTTCAATTCACAGTTCTTTCTTGAGTTCTTTTCTTTTCCCAAAATCCTCTTTTGGGAATTTTTTTTTTCAAACAATTCTTCTTTCCTGAATTTTTTTTAAATTCTTTTTCAGGGTTTTTGCTTTCTTTGAAGGCTTCTCTTTCTTTCATTTTTTAATTCTTTTAGGCTTTTAATGGTTCTTCTGGAGAGCTCTGAAAGGGAAGTGTCAGTTTGCTGTTTTGGGTCTCTTAGGTTTTACCCTTTTTGCATGGTTGGATCATTCTTTTTACTTTTTACTGAAAAGCCTTTGGGGGTAGGTTCCCTAGGCGGGGGCCCTTCCTTGGGCAGGGGATGAAAACAGATTTTCCCGGCTCTGGGTTGAAATGCCTGGTATTTACCCTTCCCCACAGGAAGTAATTCGCACTGGCAGATCAAAGTGCCCAGGGGCTGAGGGGTTGGGCCCTGGGAGATGGGGGAGTGTCACTTCCCGGTGGAGCCTCTTGAAATTTTGGCAGACCCAGCCCGGAACCCCCGAATCTGCCCAGTGTCTCTCCCGGTGCAAATCGACCCATACCTTAAAAGATAGGGTTGGAGCTAAGGTTCGTCCTTCTCCCTTTGGGTCACGCTGCAAAGAACCTGTCGGGTTGGGGCTATTGTCTGGACTTTTCTTTCTTTAACTCTCTTAACCTATTTCTCCCGTTGGATTCAGGGAAAACCTTTTTCGAACTGCAATTTTTGGGCAGGTGGGTTGTTCTCTTTTTTTTACTTCATAAACTATTTTTCTCGATATAAAATTGATAAAGAGGGTAAGAGAAGAGCTTAGAAAGTCACCTGTGTCTTCTCCGCCATCTTGGCTCCGCCAATTACGCCTAGCTTATAAGTACATCAAATGTGCTGTAATGAAAAGAGTGCAACTTATAGTTCCATCGGTACCAAAATATTTCAAAGTGCATTATATTCTCTCCTTGAAACTTATTTCCATGTGGTGAAGAATCAATGTTATTCATACTTTATAAACAGAACAAAAATAAGACACAGTTTGCTGGTTGAATGACTAAGATAAGTGTAAAATCCAAGTCTTTTTGTGATGACTTAATTTCATTAATATCCTTATGTTCTTCTCCCCTGGAATTGATAATTCCTTTTATCCTCAATTGTTTTATGTCAGACTTCCGTGGCAAAATTTTAAACATTTTCAGACTGCCCAGAAATTTTACAGGAAAGGATGCTTTAATTTTCAATCTAGCCAAATTCCAAGCCTTCATTTTCCTGCCTAGCATAATACTGGACATACAGCAGGTGATAAAAAAAATATTTATGGATAGATTTATTGCCACAGAGAATTCTAATGAATAATCTTCAAATTTTTCTCTAATTTTGCTTTCTGTTAATCCCAAATTATAAAATTAGCTGTCTTCCTTTCCCTATAGTCTCTCAGCTTTGTGAAACATTAGTTTCTTTGTTTTTTTTTTTTCCTTTGTATTACTCTTCCATTGTTTACTAAATCAATCTTTCCCCAAGTAAGGGAATTATTTTGCATTTGTTCAGGTGTCAAATATATTGAAATTTCATCTGTTAAATAGATTAAATTATTACTCAATCTTTGAATAAATTAATCCTTCCAAAAAGAGTAAGCTCCTATGTTTAGAGTGACTGAGATAAGAAGGATATCCTCATACTTTGTGTGAGTTTGTATAAAACTAGGTTAATTCTGAGGTCCCTTCTAGTTTTGATATCTTATGATGAATCTTGAAATTTTCATCAGAAAAGAAAAAAAAGTATTTTGTTATTTTTAGACAGAAATAACAATAATAAATGTGTAATAAATAAAGAAATAAGCAATCACATTTGTTTAATATTGGGTTTTAAAGAAATCTCTGCAACAGAATTTCAGAATTGATATGTTTTCCTTTTCTATGATGGTTTGTGCCTTTTTTGCATATGAAGATAATCAGAACCTAATAGTCATATTTGTCTTTTTACTTTCCTTCATTCTTCATACGCTGTAAGTTATCCAACTATTATCATACCAAATATTTCCACTCTCTACTAGACACAGTTAATTATTACCTAACTAGTCTCCTTATATAAATTTAATCTTATTTCTTCAATCCATTCCCAAAATACCCGTCTAACTAGTATTCCTAAAACACATGGTAGATCATGTTATTTACCTGCTCACAAAATCTAATAGTTATCTGCCAATTGCATGAAGGATAAAATAAAACCAAATTCCACAAACTGGCTCTAACCTCTTTACTGGCTGTATTAGTATGGTACTAGATAAGTAAATTAATTATATTAAAGATTATGTGTTGATCAATTCTGATGAATTTAGCTTTCCTCAACAATATATGATTTAAGGTCAATTCCAATAGACTTTGAATGGATGCATTAATTGCATCCAGAGAGAGAACTATGAGGACTGAATGTGGATTGAAGTGGATCTCACGTTTTTGTTTCTTTGTTTTTTTCCCTTGTGTTTTTCCCCCTTTTGGTTGATTTCTCTGGTACAACATGACAAACATGGAAATATGCTTTAAAAATTGCATATATTTAATGGATATCAGATTGCTTGTGGTCTTGGGGCGGGGGAAGGTAAGATAGGGAAGGAAAAAAATTTGTAACACAAAATCTTATCAAAATGAATGTCCAACATTTTCTTTACATATATTTGAAAGAATAAAATAATGTTTAAAAAGAAAAATAACAAAAGACTAGAATTCTGATTAATGAAGTAATAACCATAAAAAGTATTGATCATATAAAATTCACTTTCATGGATAAGTTCTATTTTTCTTAAAACAATGATTTCAATTCATATTTAAAACTAGATATCTTAAAATATTTGTGGATGAGAAAATGAAATTTTTACTTAAAGTAAAAAAGCAAATAAATGACAATAACTTTCTGTATAATAGATCCATTTCTGCAACACCTAATATATGAGCGATTATCATTCTAATCCAATTTCATCCTTGGATACAATAAGATTTCTTCAAATGTCTTCTTCCATTGAATAATGAATACAGGAATTGTCATAATGCCTCAATTGTAGAATTGGAGAAATTATCTTAGATATAATTTGATTGTTTTATTTTACAGTTGAAGAAATTAAAGCCTAAAAAGAATAAATACCTTCCCCAAGAACACAAAGGAAATGAATGATAGAAACAAGACAAGACTCAATTTCACTTTTCTAATTCCTGGACTTATAAAAAGTTCTTCCAAATCCAAATCATGAATTTATCAAGAAATCCAACAAGTTGATTCCATGAGACAGAATGTAAATATGTGGATCCAGCATGAGTCAGACATAGGGCAAGAATAAGTAACCATCATTGAAGTTGGAACTGATAAAAATGATTGAATTGTCCTTCCTTGATCTACCTCACACTAAAAATATCAAATCTCAGAGGTGAGGTATAGATCAGAAATCACCAGGAATAGGTAACTGTCAACTATTTTATTCTTTACTATTTTAGGAAACAGATAATGGATTCTAGGGCCACAATTTCGTCTACTTTTGTTGAGGCAATTGGGGTTAAGTGATTGCTCAGGGTCACACAGCTAGGGAGTAATAAATGTCTGATACCAGATTTGAACTGATGTCCTCCTGACTTCAGGGCTGGTGCTCTATCCACTGTGTCACTTAGTTGCCCCAACTCTATTATACTTAATATAATATTGTGATATAAAATATCTGGGTATTTTGGTGTAATCAGACTGAATTGTTTAATTTTCTTCTCAGTGACTAGTATTTAAAAATGTCTGAATTTAAATGCCTTATAATAAAAATAAATTCCATTGTATTAAAGATATATACTAATGAAATTAATATGTGTATGTATATGTCCACATATGCTGTACATGTTCATAAACACATCAAACATATGTACACTCATAGAGTAAGCATCTACTATATGTAAGACACTGTGCATTCAAATACAAAATGATAAACTGTGTCTTCTCTTAATAGCTTTCCCTTCTCCAGATATGTGATTTCATCCATGTAAATAGCTCTTATTTGGGAAAACTTCATCTACAGTGAAAAGTGGCAATGGTTCTATATTTTCTAGTTGCAGAATATTGTCTAAAGTTATTTTCCCAGGGTCACCTATTTACTATCCATAAACTCCTTGAGAGAATGTGTATAAATAGATATATATACAAAAAAGTACATATAAAAATATACACATATATGTCTCCCAAGAACCTACATATCATATTTTATATTGCTTGTATTATGTTATAATAAATGTACATTATGGTCAATTAAAAATTTAATAAGGAATGTTCTTTTTTGTTGAATTTCTCCATATACATATCTATCTATCTATCTATCTGTATGTATGTATGTATGTATAGGGACACATAACTATGAAGTTCATTGAATATAAAATAAAATTAAACTGAGAAGAAAAATATCACATACTTTTCAGAAGTCTGTTAAAATGCTTCTTGAATTCTAAAAAAAAATAAATAGAAATAAAACAAGACTTCTAAAGATCCTTTATTTCTATTATGCCATATGGATTTGCTAAAATAGTGTAGCATATGATGATTTTCTTGAAATTAATTCTTTTGTGCTTGTCAGGCCAATGCATAAGTTAAATTAGAAGCAAACAAATAAGATTGAAACACATTGTCTAAAATATTTTAAAAGTAATCATTTAAAAGTTTAACTGGGACTATTTTGAAATACTCTTCAATAGTTAATTAATGCACTTAACATTCTTTTGTTTGAGTTTTTAAAGTATATTTAAATGGGATCATTTTTTAAACCAAAAGTAAAATGCATTGTATAGTATTGCTTAAATAAAAAAAAAACTTGAAAAATTTTCAGAAATTTCTGTATATGTTGTTCTCAAGATCAAAAATGCCATTTTTGCCTTTTCACACATACAAAGATAGAACTTAGACATATGAATTAAGTAGTTGTGAAGGGGAAAAATTCTAAATAATTATTCATGAAAGAGCAACTAACATTTATAGAGTTCTTGCTATGTGGTAATCATTTTACAAATATCATCTCATTTTATTCTCAGAGCAACCCTGGGAAATCAGTTCTCTTATTGTATAATATTTTATAGATGAGGAAACTGAGTGATCCTTAATTGAAGTTAAAGTTGTAATTGCATGAATACTTCAAATTCTCAACTTCCTTAGTTTTCTCCTGGAATTTGGGAAGGTTTATTATGTCTTGTCAGATCAATACATTTGCAGCCATTAGTCTTGGAGCCACTTATTTCCCTCTCCCCTTTTTTTTACTTGTTTTTGTTAAGATAAACTTGGAAGGTTCAGATAATTATAGCACATATGTCATGCATTTCATTTTTTAACAATAATGATTCATAATTTTATTCATTGTTAAATCTGTATATTCCATTATTTACCCATTTATTTATTAAACATTCTATGTTCAAAATGTCATGATAACTTCCAGAAGGAAATAAAAATTTAAGAGGAAAAAATAATAAAAAAAAATTGCCTATAAATTTCACAATCTTTACTCCTACATATACTTCTCTACTAGAGTAGTTGGGGTTATTTTTTTGGATAACATAATGAAAAGCTTTCAAATTATGAAGGTTACAGAGGTGGAGACAACATGACAGAAAAAAGGCAGGGACTCTCCAGGAGTTCTCCCTGAACACTTTCAAATATCTTTAAATGTTGACTCCAAACAAAACTTAAAGCATCAAAATGCACAAAAATAAGGAGGAAATTTTTTTCCAGTCAAAGACAACTTAGAAGGTCAGCAGCATGTCTACTGTAATAGGGTGAGAGTACAATTGGATGCCAGTGAAAGCCAAGCCAGAACAGCCCTGGCCTGGACCAAGATCTTAACCAAAAGATGTTAATGGGATATATAACAACTGATCAGGAGATTACAAAGGTCACTTTCCTATCACTGAGGCATTCTGTTGCTTTGCTTATATTCAGATCCGGGATACAGTCCTGGCTCACAGTTTCATGGCAGAAAAGGGTGCTTAAGGTCATTCACAGACCAGAGAATAGTCAGGAAAGTAGTAAATATACTTCTCTTTACATCATACCACCTTGGAAGAACTGAAAAAGGTGGTCCACGGAAGTATCTTTAAAAACAGCTTCACAAAATTCCTGAAGCTTAAAACAATGCATCCTCAACCTTGAAAGCAGAGCCCAATATTAACAAAGAGTTAAAAATTCAACAATAAACTGGGAAAATTAGCAAAGAAGAGAAAAAAGATTCTGATCATAGAAAGTCATATGGTGACAAGGAAGGTCAAAATACACACTCAACAGAAGAAAACATATTCAAAGCTTCTGTAACCAAAGCATCCAAGAAAGTAAGAATTGAAAGTAAATCGTCTCCAACTATGAAAGGGATCAAAAGGGAGAGAGAGGAAAAATTGGGAGGAAAAATGAGAGTGTTGCAAAAGGAAGTATAAAAAGCTAAAGAAGAAAAGAATGTTCTGAAAAGCAAAATTGGTCAAATGGAAAAGGAGGTACAAAGCTCACTGAGGAAAATATTTTTCTTAAAAAGTTAGAATGGAGCAAATGGAAGTTAATGACTTTATCAGAAATCAAGAACAATAAAACTAAACTAAACCATAATAATGAAAAATAGAAAATAATGCAAAATATCTTATTGGAGATCAAGGAGAGATAATTTTAAAATAATTGGTCTACATCAAAGCCATGATAAAAAAAAAGAGCCTAGACATCATTTTAAAAGAAAATATCAAAAAAAAAATTCTCCTGATACTCTAAAATCAGAGAGTAAAATAGAAATTGAAAGAATCCATCAATCACCTCATGAAAGAAATCTTAAGATGGAAACTCCCAGGAATATTATAGTTAAATACTAAACTCCCAGGTCAAGGATTGCAAGTATCCAGAAAGAAACAATTCAAGTATAATGAAGCTACAGTCAAGATAACACAAGATTTATTAGCGTCTACATTAAAGAATCAAAGGGCAAGGTATATGATATTTTGGAGGACAAAGGAATTAAGATTACAACCAAGAATGACCTACCTGGAAAAACCGAGTATAATTCTTAAGAGGAAAATGTGGATTTTCAATGAAATAAAAGACTTTCAAACCTTTGTAATGAAAAGACCAGAGCACAATATAAAATTGCATTTTCAAATACAGAACTCAGGGGGAGCATAAGGGGATAATCAGGAAATTCAAATCATATGGGCCTTAATAAAGTTAATTGGTATATATTCCTACATTGGAGGGTGATACTTGTAGCATAAGAACTGTCTCATTATTACAGCAGCTGGAAGGGATATATATAGACAGGAGTCACAGATGTGAATTGAATATGAAGGAATATGATCTAAAAAATAAAATTAAGGTGTAGGGGAGAGGGATGTTCCAGGAAAGATAAAAAGGGAGAGGGAGAATGGTGTAAATTAATTGACATAAAATAGGCAAGAAAAAGCTTTTACAGTGGAGGTGGTAAGGGAGAGGGAGTGAGGAACCTTTCTCTCATCAGAATTGTCTCAAAGAGAAAATACTCAACATCAGAATAGAAATCTATCTTACCTTGCAGGGGAGTAGGAGGGGAAGGAGATACAAGAAAAAGAAAATGCCTTGACAGAAAAAAAAAGCATTATGGGGAAGGTAATACTCAGAAGGAAAACCTTTTGAGGAGGGACAGGATGAATGGAGAGAAAGAATAAAATAAATAAAATAGGAGAAAAACAGTTAGCAATAGTAATTATGAAAATAATGTTGAAGCAAATTTCTTTGATGGAAGCCACATTTCTCAACCACAGAGAGAAGTGAGCCAAATTTATAAAAAAATAAGAGCCATTCCCCAATTGATAAATGATTAAAAGATATAAACAGTTTTATATGAACTAATCAAGATATTTATAGCCATCTCAAAAAATATTCTAACTCACTATTGATTAAAGAAATGCAAATTAAACAGTTCTAAGGTACCATCTTATACATTACTACTAGATTGGCTAATAGGCCAGAAAAGGAAAATGACAAACATTGGAGAGAATGTGGGGAAAATGACACATTATTGAATTGTGAATAGATTCAATCATTCTGTAAAGCAATAAAATCATGCATAATCTTTGACTTAACAATATTGTTACTAGGCATGTATCCCAAAAGAGATTTTTAAAAACTTAAATGATCCATTTGTACAAAAATATTTGTAGCAGGTCATTTCTCAGTACAAAGAATTGGAAATTGAGGGTATACCTATCAATTTGGGAATAGCTGAATGAATCTTGATATGTGATTATGATGGAATATTAGTTCTATAAAATATGATTAGTACAATGCTTTCAAAAAACTAAGTCCTCCATGAGCTTATGCAAAGGGAAATATACTACTTACAAAGTATTAGCAATGCTGTGGAATGATTAGCTGTAAATGACTTTGTTATTCTCACCTATACAATAGTCTAAGACTGCTCTAAAGGATTTGTGATAAAAATGCTATTCTTATACAGAGATAGAAGCAATTGTTTCTGAATGTAGATTGAAGCATTTTTTATTTTAATTTTTTTCATGATTGTTTTTTTGAGAGGGAGAGATGTATATTTTCTTTTGTAATATGCCTATTATGAAAATATTTTACATAGCTTCACACATGCCTTAATGGGAGAAAGGATGGAATGGAGGAAAGAAGAGAATCTGGAACTCAAGTTTTAAAACAAATGCCAAATTATATGTAATAGGGAAAAACAAAATATTAAACAAAACTAAAATGTTTAAATTACAAAGGTTATTATTTGTTTGATTTACTAATTTTGCTTGTTAACTTTTCCAAATGCCTTATAATTAGCTAATCTTCTATACTGTCTCATTAAAACTCAAAATTCTTCTGTGAAACTTGCTATTCTTTAAATAGTTATCTTTTATAATAAATATTGCTATATTTTTATAGATATCGCATGCAATCAAAATAGTTCAATTAGTAATCAAAATAAGAAATGGGCAAGAAAATGACATAACTATTATACATTATAAAATGTTTACACGGAGATTTAGCCAGCATGCATCTATTGCAACAATGTAAAGATACCCCAGCCCTCCTTAGAGAACACCTGCCTTACTTACAAAACCAAGAAAAATAGATGCCAAAGATGGCAGTAGTTTCGAATACAAACTTATTTATGAAATTTTGCAAAAAAGGATACTGTATAATTACAAGCACTATTATTTCATAAAAGAGAGAGGAGTAGTGTATGATAAAACTAATTTCAAGAAAGTTTAACATGATAAAGCTAAGTAAATTATTTCAAGAGAACTTAAAAAGAAAGATGCAAGGGGGCAATGAGTGGGGTGGGGAAATTTCTAAAAATGTATGTTGCAAACTATTCTCATTATCAAGGCTATTGGAATCATCATATATGGAATATAACCATCACCATCCTAGAGGAAAATTTTACTAAAGGAAAGAAAGAAGACAAGTCACTTAGATGCAATCAAGTATATTTAGAAGAGATCTACGCTAATCGAGAAACTATTGCAATTGTGGGTAGGGAATGAGTATGCAAGATATTTGAAAGAAAGGAAGATACTAAAGGCATGGAAAGTACCTCAAACTTTATTAATATAAAAAACATACAACCAAAAACTTTAAATGAATAATCTCCCTACTTCCATTACCCTCAAAATAACTCTGTCAATGCCATCTTAAAAAATCTTTATGAAAGTTATCTATTCATGAAATGAAGGCCAAAACTAAAAGTAGAGAATAAAGAGGCTTTTTCAAGTGGTATTTAGCAATAAACTACACCTTTTCTATTTCATACTTCATTGAAAGATTTATAGAACATGAAACTTTGTTGTGTTGGTTGATTATGGGGGAAGGAAATGATTTTAAGAACAAAATACTGCTTCAAAAATCCCTTTCCAACTAGATGTTTCTCATCCATTTATTTAAAAATATTTCAATACCCTTTGATCCAGCAGTGCTACTACTGGGCTTATGCCCCAAAGAGATACTAAAGAAGGAAAGGGACCTGTATGTGCCAAAATGTTTGTGGCAGCCCTGTTTGTAGTGGCTAGAAATTGGAAAATGAATGGATGCCCTTCAATTGGAGAATGGTTGGGTAAATTATGGTAAATTAATGCTATGGAATATTATTGTTCTGTAAGTAATGACCAGCAGGATGAATACAGAAGGCTTGGAGAGACTTACATGAACTGATGCTAAGTGAAATGAGCAGAACCAGATCATTATATACCGCAACAAAGATACTGTATGACGATGTATTCTGATGGAAGTGGATTTCTTCGACAAAGAGAAAATCTAAGTCAGTTTCTATTGATCAATGATGGACAGAAGCAGCTACACCCAAAGAAAGAACACTGGGAAATGAATGTAAACTGTTTGCATTTTTGTTTTTCTTCCCAGGTCATTTTTACCTTTGAATCCAATTCTTCCTGTGCAACAAGAGAACTGTTCAGTTCTGCACACATATATGGTTATCTAGGATATACTGTGACATATTTAACATGTATAACACTGCCTGCCATCTAGGGGAGAGGGTTGTAAAAAATTACCCAGCCATGGGTTCTGTCAATAAAAAGTTATAATTATGAAAAAAAATTTCAAGATTTCTGGAAATACAGAAAATAAAAAATAAAAATTTTAAAAAATAAAAAAAATAAAAAATTTGTAAAAAATAAAATTGCTCTGTGATGTTTTCACCAATGTATGAGTAGTTATAAAGCAAGAAAACACAGAAGGATGTAGTCACTCAGAAGATGTTGAATTTACTATAAATACAGGGAAAGCCACAGCGATGAACAATGTTTGATTGGATCAAAAAAAGTGTGTGATTTGACAATTCATAGATATTTTTCACCAAAACACACACACACACACACACACACACACACACACACATACATACACAGAAAGACAGAGACAGTGAGAGACAGAGAGACAGAGACAGAGACAGACAGAGAGAGACAGAGACAGAGACAGAGACAGAAAAAGAGAATTGCGTGTATGTGTGTGTGTGATACAGTAGACAACTTAAAAAAAAAAAAACTCTTCTAATGACCATGGAACCATAGTTTTTTTCCTTCCAAAATTCAACTAATGTAGTTATATGGCAGCAAGAAATGAAATATATTATTCTCCAGAGAATTAAACATGGATGTAATAGAAAACACATAGGATCCTTCAATGTCTTTATGCTATTTTTTCCCAATATTGAACAGGTTACAAGGTATTCCAAAGATGGAACATCATATCCATTGTCAAACTTACATTCTATTATTATTTTCTGAAGTCAAACATGGTCATTATAATTTCATGGCATTCAATACCATTTTGTTTCCTTTACAGAATTTGAATCATTGGGTATAATACTTTCCTCTTTCTGACTACTTCTTTAATGAATTCATATGTCATTTTTATTTTTTTTTATTGTGTCTGACTTCCCACAGGCTCATTAACATTATTTTTATTGCTCTCTTGGAGTTCCTAGCTCTCTTCAAGTGTAACCTTAAATATTACGTTCTGAAAGAGTCCTTTTGTTGTTTTCTCAATTAACATCTTTTCATCTTAAATTATCCTTGGTGTTCTTTGAGTATGTCATGTATATGTTAAAATATATAGTGTCTTTCTTTTTCCTTTCATAAAACACATTTTTCTTGAGGAATCTCAGGTAATATTTCAATCACTACTAGCATAAATCTTGTGAACAATAAGAACTTAATAAATACTAGTTGATTGTCAATTTGCTGGATCTTAAGTGTAACCTAATTTTGTTTTTATTTGCATTTATATTATTATTGTTTTTAAAACAACCTTCCATAAAACAATCTATATATGAAAACTAGTGAAAAATAATTTTCAATTCTTTTAAAAACTGTGCATATCTTTTGACTACTTATTCACAGAGGAATAGCTATTAAGTCTTATTTGTATCTGTTCCCTATGTAATTAGACATTTAATTTAATTTAATTTAATAGATATTGTTCCAGATATATTTGATGATAAATACACACACACACACACACACACACACATACACACACATACACACACAAATACTTTCTTATCCTACCTGTGCTGATTTTCTTTGTAGAAAAAAAAACTTCAATTTTGTGATTGAAATGATCTATTTTAATTGCTTTTATCTACTGTTTATTTAAGATTATGTCCTTAGTTGTAATTATGAAAAGTAAGTAAGACTATAAAGACTATAGTCTTCTTCTAATGCTTTTGTGATACAATCTCATGTTGTAACTATATATATCCATTGTGCACTTATTTTTGGAAAATGGGTAAAGAACTGACTTAAACCTAGTTTTTGTGAAACTGATTTTGGGTTCCCCAGATATTCTAACAGGTAGTTCTTAGCAATTAATTTGACCTTCCAGTGAAGGTCAAATACAGGATTTTATGTAGGCACACATGTTGGCTACATAATGAAAAGATAGGATTCATTGGAAAACACCCTGATGTTGGGAAGATTGAAGACAAAAGAAAAAGGGGAGAGCAGAAGATGAAATGGATGAACAGTATCATGGAAATAATAAACATGAACTTGGACAGATTTTAAAAGATATGGGGGATAGAAGGTCTTGTGAGTTATAATCCATGAATTCATAGTCATACATGACTAAACAATTGAACAACAAAATCAATTAATATTTCATGTTTGTTGAATATTGAGTCACTGATTTATGTGATATTGTACTGATCTATTCAATTTTTAAAGTCAAAATGATGGGTTTTTTTGATAATTGTTACTTTAGAGTAAATTTAAGACCTAGCAGTATAATTTCTTTTTAAACACTACTATCTTTTTCTCCCCATCATTTACCTTGGGATTCTAGATCTTTTTACTTCTCTAAAGGAATTTTGTCATTATTTTGTCTACCTCTGTAAAATATCTCTTTAGCAATTTTATTGGTAGAGCACTAAATATCTAAATGAATTTTGATAGTGTCAAGCACCTGAAAGTATTGCCTTTCCTTTATCTGAATTGTTAAGCTAGCTGCCACTGATCTTTCAAATACTTTTTTCAAACCTACTTGCATGGCAGAACCAATTGTACTTCATCAAAATTAGATGTCCAAAACATTATCTTTTCCTTGTACTAATCAGAAATTTGCTCTGTGTACACTCTATATAATCTGATTAGTAATCATGGGCTCTGAGGGAGACATTGACCTCTACAACTATGTTTAGCCTGTAGAATATGAGAATATTTTTCTCCTTAAAGCTTTTGTGAATCATTATTTTGTTACTAAGGTCTATCGCTCTCTGATGTTTTATTTTAATGGGAGATCTGACTCTCAAAGAATGAAAAAGGAAATTCATTATGGAATATCTGTGTGTTTGTGTTATCTGGGTGGGGAGGAAATATTGAAATCTATCTTTCTTTTTACCAAAATATCATATTTTTAATTTTATCTTAAAAATGAAAATACAAAAAAAATCCTGCCTTTTCTTTGAATAAAAACAGTATATATGTACTCTGTAAACCCAATTATTCTGACTAAATCTTGGAACTGAAGGAAATGAGAGGATTTTACATTTGGTTAACAGATGAGATGGGCTTAACTGTTTTTTTCTTCTTCATCCATATCTATAACTATTCAATTTGTCTTTTGCTTCTTCCTTGTTGTTTTTTTTTTCATTTTTTCTTCTCCTTTGAGACACTAAGGCAAAGAAGTTGACATGCTGAATTTAGAATATTGAAGATGAGTGTTCAGATCTCTAAAATTTATTGGATATGGGGTCAAAACCAAGTTGTTATGCCCCAGCTTTTGAACCTATAAAATGTAAGTTTTGTAAGACTCAAGTAAGATGATATGTGTGAATCAATGTGTAAATTCCAAAATATTGTATAAATGTCAGTTATCATTACAGGAAGATAAAGAAAGGGTAACACTGGAAGATATTATTATTCTTTGTAAATTTGCACCTACTGTGAGCAAAGTACTGTTGCTAGGTTCTTTAGGAGATAAAATGTCATTATTCATATATGGCTATTTTCAAGAATCCTGAAACCCCAAAGTCTTGGGCAAATAACAAAGACCATAAAAATCTACTTTGCTTGCTAAGGTTGGAGGAGGAGGGAAGGAGGGGAGCAGGAAGAGGAGAAGAGACTTTTTATGCTGATTTTGCTTTAATTATTAAAAATAAGAGAGAGGTTAGAAAGACCTGAATTCAAATCTGGCCTCAGATAAAAACTTTACAGTTATAGCTATGTGACCTTAACCAAGTCACTTAACCCCAACTGCCTCAGCAAAAAAAAAAAAAAAAAATAGAGTCAGGAAAATGTCTAGAGGGGCACTTTAATATGGAAATGAAAGTTAGCATACAAGATCATGTTTTGCATTTTTTTCAATTGTAATTGTTACTTCATAGTTATAGTCAGCTTCTAGTAGGGGAATTCCCTTCACAAAATCAGACAAGAAAATTACCAGTAATTTAGGGTCTTAGCATGCTACTTATGGACGCCAAGAAGTTAAGTGACTTGTCCATGGTCATATAACCACTATGTGGTGGAAGCATTACTTGAATAAAGGTATTCCTAACTTTAAAGCCAGTCCTATGCCATATTGACACTCAAGTCCATTATTAAGTATAAAAGTTAGGTCCTTCTAGAAAATATTTCTATATATTCTATGGAATACAGCATGGCATAAAAGTTTAGCCTTAGAATAAGAATCATCTGGATATGTTACAAAAATCATAGATTATTAGAATGATAAGTTATACTATAGATGTCTAAGCCAATATATACCCCCCAAAAAAATCCATACCTCATTTAGTCTTGCCACTGACTATCAAGAAACAAGGAGTAAGAAGTTGTGGAACAACTCAGCTCTCTCTCTCTCTCTCTCTCTCTCTCTCTCTCTCTCTCTCTCTCTCTCCCCTTTCTCTTTCACTCTCTCTTTTACACACCCACACACACACATACACACACATCAAAAAAGAGGACCAGACAAGACTAAGTAGTGAAAACCATAGTGAGTTCCCTTTTCAGCCCACATCATCAAAATGAGGATCAGGAACAGAGACTCACAGTAGGAGATGTGGTCATGGATGTCCATTATGTAGAGTTTTCTACAATAAGTATAACACGGAAGTCTTGAAATTTCATTGCTCTAATATAAGAAGAGATCTCAAAATTTTCCAGTATGTTCAATATGTGGGAACTTGGATTAAAAATGAAAATGCAGGGGTTTTTTTCTATTAAAATATAGAATATTACATCAGGAAAACATGGTTGGACAAGAGATATACAGTAATCCAAAAAGAGGAAAGTCTAAAAGTGATTTTTCCAGATTTCTGAATTGGCTTAGTGTAATGTTCCAGTTAGCTTTGTGGAGGTCTTGATGAGGTTTAAGTTTTGGGGTTCAAATGGTCAGGGAACCAAAATATTATGAGGTCTAGATTTAGGGTTGTCAGGGAACCAAATGATGAGATTAGATTCAGGGAACCAAAATGACATTAGGGTTCCTGGTGATCAGGGAGTTAAATGATGAGGTCTAGTGGCAGGTTTGGGGTTAAGGGAACCAAATGGAAAGCTTTGGCTCCCCTACACCCCTTTGGGATTTGGCACATGGATAGGGAGTTTTTGGAATCCCCCTTCTTGTGGTGCAGAGATTCTTTGTAAAGGAATATACAAACCTGAAAATCTAGATTGATAAAAGAGGTTTATTATAGGTATTGGGAGTTAGCCTTTGCTATGCATGAATAGGAAGGCTGAATTCCTTAGTGGAGGAGTCCTGGCAAAGAAGTAAAGTTTAGAGAAATCCTGAGAGAGAGCATTAAGTCTTGCTAGGGAAATAGGTGAGGAAGATAAAGAAAGGGTAACACTGGAAGAGATTATTATTCCAGTGGGCAGAGGTTTCCTTGACATGGCATGGCATAGCACAGCATGGCATGGAGTGGCATGTTAGGATCTCTGCAAAGAAATAAGTTTCTTTATAAGTAAATTAATTTTAATTTTATTTTAAAAATTAATTAATTTAATTAAATTTAATTTTAATTATTATTTATTCCCTGTAGATATACTGAGTCTACTATTAGTATGTGAGACTTTATTTTATTTTATTTATTTTTTTATTTAATAGCCTTTTATTTACAGGATATATACATGGGTAACTTTACAGCATTAACAATTGCCAAACCTCTTGTTCCAATTTTTCACCTCTTACCCCCCCCACCCCCTCCCCTAGATGGCAGGATGACCAGTAGATGTTAAATATATTAAAATATAAATTAGATACACAATAAGTATACCTGACCAAAATGTTATTTTGCTGTAGAAAAAGAATCAGACTCTGAAATATTGTACAATTAGCTTGTGAAATCAAAAATGCAGGTGTGCATAAATATAGGGATTGGGAATTCAATGGAATGTTTTTTAGTCATCTCCCAGAGTTCTTTTTCTGGGTATAGCTAGTTCAGTTCATTACTGCTCCATTAGAAATGATTTGGTTGATCTCGTTGCTGAGGATGGCCTGGTCCATCAGAACTGGTCATCATATAGTATTGTTGTTGAAGTATATAATGATCTCCTGGTCCTGCTCATTTCACTCAGCATCAGTTCATGTAAGTCTCTCCAGGCCTTTCTGAAATTATCCTGTTGGTCATTTCTTACAGAACAGTAATATTCCATAATTTTCATATACCACAATTTATTCAACCATTCTCCAACTGATGAACATCCATTCAGTTTCCAGTTTTTAGCCACTACAAAAAGGGCTGCCGCAAACATTCGTGCACATACATGTCCCTTTCCCTTCTTTATAATCTCTTTGGGATATAATCCGAGTAGTAACACTGCTGGATCAATGGGTATGCACAGTTTGATAACTTTTTGAGCATAGTTCCAGACTACTCTCCAAAATGGTTGGATTCGTTCACAACTCCACCAACAATGCATCAATGTCCCAGTTTTCCCACATCCCCTCCAACAATCATCATTATTTTTTCCTGTCATCTTAGCCAATCTGACAGGTGTGTAGTGGTATCTTAGAGTTGTCTTAATTTGCATTTCTCTGATTAATAATGACTTGGAGCATCTTTTCATATGACTAGAAATAGTTTCAATTTCTTCATCTGAGAATTGTCTGTTCATATCCTTTGACCATTTTTCAATTGGAGAATGGCTTGATTTTTTATAAATTAGAGTTAATTCTCTATATATTTTGGAAATGAGGCCTTTATCAGAACCTTTGACTATAAAAATATTTTCCCAGTTTATTGCTTACCTTCTAATTTTGTCTGCATTAGTTTTGTTTGTACAAAAACTTTTCAGTTTGGTAGAAGCGAAATTTTCTATTTTGTGATCAGTAATGATCTCTAGTTCTGCTTTGGTCATAAAGACCTTCCCCTTACACAGGTCTGAGAGGTAAACTATCCTGTGTTCATCTAATTTATTAATAATTTCATTCTTTATGCTTACGTCATGAACCCATTTTGATCTTATCTTGGTGTACAGTGTTAAGTGTGGATCAATGCCTAGTTTCTGCCATATTAGTTTCCAATTTTCCCAGCAATTTTTATCAAACAGTAAGTTCTTATCCCAAAAGCTGGGATCTTTGGGTTTGTCAAAGACTAGGTTGCTATATTTGTTGACTGTTTTATCCCTTGAACCTAACCTATTCCACTGATCCACTAATCTATTCCTTAGCCAATACCAAATAGTTTTGGTAACTGCTGCTCTATAATATAGTTTTAGATCTGGTACAGCTAAGCCACCTTCATTTGATTTTTTTTTCATTAATTCCCTTGAAATTCTTGACCTTTTGTTTTTCCATATAAATTTTGTTGTTATTTTTTCTAGGTCATTAAAATAGCTTTTTGGAAATCTGATTGGTATAGCGCTAAATAAATAGATTAGTTTAGGTAATATTGTCATCTTTATTATATTTGCTCGCCCTATCCAAGAGCATTTAATATTTTTCCAAATTGGTTAGATCAGACTTAATTTGTGTGAAAAGTGGTCTGTAATTTTGCTCATAAAGTTTCTGATTTTCCCTTGGCAGATAGATTCCTAAATATTTTATATTATCAGTAGTTACTTTAAATGGAATTTCTCTTTGTAACTCTGACTGTTGGATTTTGTTAGTGATATATAAGAATGCTGATGACTTATGTGGGTTTATTTTATAACCAGCAACTTTGCTAAAGTTGTGGATTATTTCTAATAACTTTTTAGCAGAATCTCTGGGGTTCTCATCATGTCATCGGCAAAGAGTGATAATTTGGTTTCCTCATTGCCTATTCTTATTCCTTTAAGCTCTTTCTCAGCTCTTTTCTATTTTAGCGTTTCTAATACAAATTTAAATAGTAACTGATTAAAAACTTGTTTCCTCGATCTTATTGGGAATGTTTGCAGTTTGTCTCCATTAATAATGGTTATGATGGTTTTAAATAGTCTGCTGATTATTTTAAGGAAAATCCATTTATTCCTATACTCTCAAGTGTTTTTAATAGGAATAGATGTTGGATTTTATCAAATGCTTTTTCTGCATCTATTGAGATATCATATGGTTTTTTTTAATTTGGTTTTCATGGCCAATTATATTATTTTTCCTAATATTGAAATATTCCTTATAAATCCTACGATCATTTATTATCTTGGAGATGATTTTCTGTATCTTTTTGCTAATATCTTATTTAAAGATTTTAGCATCTAATCATTAGGGAGATTGGTCTATAATTTTCTTTCTCTGTTTTAACCTACCTGGTTTAGGTATCATACCATGTCTTTCATAGAAGGAATTTGGTGGACTCCTTCATTCCCTATTTTATCAAATAATTTATATAGCATTGGGGCCAATTGTTCTTTAAATGTTTGGTAAAATTCACATTAAATCCATCTGGTCCGGGATTTTCTTGGGAGTTGTTTAATTCCTGTTCTTTTCTTTTCTAAAACAATCTGTTCCTCCCTCTTTAGTCTGAATCTGTATTTTTAGGTAGTCATCCATTTCACTTAGGTTATCAAATTTATTGGCATAAAAGGTTGAAAAATAACTCCTATTATTTCTCTAATTTCCTCTTCATTGGTGGAAAGTTCTCCCTTTTCAAAGACTACTAATTTCATTTTCCTCCCCTCCTTTTTCTAATCAGATTTACCAAAAACATCATTTTATTGGCTTTTCTAGAACCCTCTTGTTTTTATTAATTGTTCAATGTTTTTTACTTTCAATATTTTTAATTTCTCCCTTTTAATTTTAAATTTCCAATTTAGTATTTGATTGGGGTTTTTAATTTGGTCTTTTTTGTTTGTTAGTTCAAGCCAATTCATTAATCTTTTCTTTCTCTTTTTTATTCAAGTAAGCCTCTAAGGTATAAAAATTCCCTCTTATTACCCTTTGGCTGCATCCCACAAATTTGGTATGATGTCTCATCATTGTCATTATCTTTGAAATTATTAATTTTCTATAATTTGCTGCTTCACCCAATATTCTTTAAGATGGATTTTTAGTTTCCAATTACTTTTTTCTATTTCCCCTAACTTTTTTTGAATGTAGTTTTTTATTGCATCATGATCTGAAAAAAAGCATTTACTATTTCTGCTTTCTTGCATTTAATTTAAGGTCTTTATGTCCTAATATATTCAATTTTTGAATAGGTTCCATGAACTTTGAAGAAAGTATATTCCTTCTATCTCCATTCAATTTTCTCAAAGTCCAACATACCTAATTTTTCTAATATTCTATTTCTTCTTTAATTTCTTTCTTATTTGTTTTGTGGATTGTTTGTCTAATTCGAGTAAGGTTGAGATCTCCTACTATTACAGTTTTTTTGTTATTTCTTCTTTTACTCTCTTTTCCTCCCTTTGGAAGTTAGTCCATACCACTTGGTGCAATATGTTTAATATTGATATTGCTTCGTTGTTTTGCTACCCTTTAGCAGGATGTAGTTTCCTTTTATCTCTTTTAATTAGATCAATTTTTACTTTTGTTGATCTGAGATAAAGGATGGCTACCTTTTTTGACTTCACCCTGAAGCATAATAGATTTTCCTCCACCTTTATTTACTCTATTATCCCCCCCTTTAAATGTGTTTCTTTAAACAACATATTGAGGTTCGACTTTGATCAGTCTGCTATCTGCCTCCCTCTTTAGGGGAGGTTCATCCATTCACATTACGTTAGAATTACTAAATCTGTATTTCCTGCCATCCCTAATCCCCCCAGATTTGGCACTTATTCTTGCCTCCCCAACCCTCTTTCCCCAAACTTATGTACCCCTCTTGTATCACAATCTTTCCCTTTATAATCCCTCCCTCCCCCTTTGGTCTTTCCCCTTCCCCTTATTACTCTTTTCTTTTTCCTTTCCTCTCCCCGTTTTTTAAGAGGTGAGAAAATTTTCTCTAAAACAAATGTCAATTATTTTTTCTTTGAGCCAACTCTGATGGGAGTAAAGATTCCCAATGTTCCTCCCCCTCTCTAAATTCCCTCAGATATGATAAGTTTCCTTAGCCTCTTTGTGGGATGTGGTTTCCCTCTTTTTATCCCTCCTTCCCACCTTATTCTGCCATCATCCCTTTTCCATATCTACTTCCCTTTTTTATGTTATATCAGTACAATCAAATTATACATGTATTCTTTTTGTATATCCACAACAGAAATACAATTCTCAAGAGTTATTTTTACCTTTTCTGCATCTCTTGAGTTCTATTCTTGGAGATCAAATTTTTTGTTTAGTTCTGGTTTTTTCTTCAGAAACAAATGGAATTCATTTGTTTCATTAAATGTCCATCTTCTTCCCTGGAAGAAAATGCTCAGCTTAGCTGGGTAGTTTATTCTTGGCTGCATCCCAAGTTCTTGTGCCTTTCGGAATATCATATTCCAGGCCCTTCTTTCCTTTAATGTAGAGGCAGCCAGATCTTGGGTGATCCTTATTGTGGCACCTCGGTATTTAAATGGTTTTTTTTTGGCTGCTTGTAAAATTTTTTCCTTAATCTGATAGTTCTGAAATTTTGCCACAATATTCCTTGGGGTTTTTATTTTAGGGTTTCTTTCAGAAGGTGTTCGATGAATTCTTTCAATGCCTATTTTACCTTCTGATTCTATTACATCTGGGCAGTTCTCTTTGATGATTTCTTGTAAAATAGTATCTAGGCTCTTTTTTTCATCATAGTTTTCAGAACGTCCAATAATCCTCAGATTATCTCTCCTAGATCTATTTTCCAAGTCTGTCGTTTTTGCAAGTAGATAATTCATGGTTTTTTCCAGTTTGTCATTTTTTTGTTTTTGCTTGACTGATTCTTGCTGTCTCAATGAATCATTAGTTTCTATTTGTTCAGTTCTAATTTTTAAAGAATTATTTTCTTCATTAGCTTTTTTTACTTCTTTCTGTATATGTCCAATTGAGTTTTTGAATGTATTGTTTTGGTCTGTGGAATTTTTTTCCATTTCACTAATTTTTTTTTTTAGTGAATTATTTTCTTTTTCCAATTCACAGATCCTACTTTCTTGCGTGTTCTTTGTCTTTTCCAATTCACGGATCCTACTTTCTTGCGAGTTCTTTGTCTTTTCCAATTCACAAATCCTACTTTCTAGTGAATTCTTTATTTTTTCCAATTCACAATTCTTACTTTCCTGAGATTTTTTTACTTTTTCCAATTCGTATTTCAGGAAGTTGTTGCTCTCTTGTAAGGCTTCTCTTTCCTTTCCCCATTTATCTTCTAACTCTCTTTTGAGACTTTTAATGGTCTCTTCTATGAGAGCATCATGTAAAGGAGGACAGTCTGATGCATTTTTGCTGTTTGAGGTCTCTTCAGGTTTGCTGATCTGCTCTTTTTCTGCATAGAAGCTGTGGATCGTTCTTTTCATTTTTTTATTCATGTTTTAAAGCCTTTAGGGTAGGCTCCTAGGCAAGGAGGTTACCAGCTTCCTCTGCAGAGCAGGGAAAGATGTAAACCGATTTCCGGCTCCGAGGTATGGGAGTGCTCTGAGTGAGAGTTTTCCCTTCCCCCAACAGGAAGTGGATTCAGCACTGGCCGAGCTATCAAAGTGCCCAGTAGGGCTGAGTGGGTTAGCGATTTCCCTCCGCTAGAGACTAAGGGGTGAAAGTGTCACTGCCCCAGGCCGGAGCCTCTTGTGGGACTCTGAGTATTAGCAGCTGACCGCAGACTGCAGACCGCCCCGAACTCTGCCCCAGTGTCTCTGCCCGATGCAAATCGACCCTGGAAATTCTCTATGGCCCCAAGCCGAGCTCCCCACTGAGCAGATTGGAGGCTAACCCGGGCTGTGTCCTCCTACTGTGCAGGATCACAGCTGCCCCAAGGAGAAGCCCGTACTGCGGGTTGGGGCTGCGAGGTTGTGCTGAGATCTGTGCTTTCACTTTCGGTTTGAGACTCTCCTCTGAACCTAATTTCTCTCCCCCTCTGCGCTGATCTCCCCCCTGGCCCCGGAACCAACCTTTTTTTGGCGAGACTGCAGATTTTCTTCGGCCAGTGAGTTGTTCTACTTCTTATCTTTTCGAATTGTAGCAGTCAAGACTATTTTTGAGGCTCGATATAATATTTATAAAGAGGGTAAGAGAAGAGCTTAGAAAGTCGCGTGTGTCTTCTCCACCATCTTGGCTCCGCCCCCGTGAGACTTTATTTTAGGAATAGGCATTATACTTCTGGAAAGAATGTCTATTCCTTATTTGATTCTGATTGGATTTGGAATCCTATTGCTGCTGCCTTTGGATTTTGAGCACTGTGTTTTTCTTTTCTTTTTTTTTTCAATAAAACTTATTTTATTTTATTCTCAAAAGTATTTTATTTTTCCAAATATACAAAAAGATAGTTTGCAATATTTATTTTGGTAAGATTTTCTGTTCTAAATGTTTCTACATCCATCTGTTACCTATCTATCCCCCCAAGATAGAAAGCAATATGATATAGGTTAAAATGTATAATTCTTTTAAATATATTTCCAAGTGTTATGTTAAAAAAAATCAGACCAAAAAGAAAAAAATAAAACAAGAAAACAAACAAAAAACCAAATAAGAAAAGTAAAAATAGTATGCTTTGATCCACATTCAGTTTCTATAGCTCTCTCTTTGGAATTGGTTGGCATTTTCCATCCCAAATTTTTTGTTTTTAATTTTCTTGAATCAAGAACTGGAATTGATACTTCATAGATGAGTTATTGAAAAGAGCTAATGTGTCACAGTTGATCATCGCATAATCTTATTGTTTCTGTGAAGCCCTGTACTTTTTCAAGGATCTTGGGGACTACTTACATAATCAAGATGCACATTTTCCTAGTATCTAGTGTGACTACTTCTCTCCCTTCCTGAATTTGATAGAGACCCAACCTGTAAAGGGTAGGAACTCAGTATGATTGATTTAATTCTACAACAAGGTGTTAACTAAGTGGAATTGATAAAACAATGGTTATCTAGTTTAGAGTGTTCTAGTTTAGCAATGTTTTCTTTCTTGTTTTTTTTTTTTAATTTTTAAATTTTTTAAAAATTATTAAATTTTATTAATTAAATTAAATTAAATTAATTTAATTTTTTAAATTAATAATTAAATTCAATAGTTTGAGTAAGACAGAGATATAAATAATGAAGAAAATGAGGGGGAAATAATCATTTTTTAAAGATAGCAAAGAAAATGAAAAGAAAAATGAACTTTCTTTGGGGAATCCTGCCTCAGAAACTGGCTACCAGTGGGACAAGAGAAAAGTCATTCAACTTCTCTCAGAGAAGAATGAAAGGAGGATCATAATTGACTAATTGAGAGAAAAAAAAAGAGGGGAAGAAATAGATAATTAGACAAAATGAATTATTAGCTTAAGCAAAATTCTAAAC
The DNA here is from genome assembly GCF_902635505.1 of Sarcophilus harrisii. NCBI lineage: Eukaryota > Metazoa > Chordata > Mammalia > Dasyuromorphia > Dasyuridae > Sarcophilus > Sarcophilus harrisii. The sequence goes on along the minus strand of NC_045429.1, from coordinate 178,548,530 downwards.
TTTGGAAAAGGGATGATTAATAGGAAGAGAATAAAGATTTTCAATAAGGGGAAAAGAGCTGATGGGTACAGGATTGTCTTAAATAGCAGCAAACTAATATAACTAGAGACAAAGACCTTTCCAAAAAAAAAAAAAAAAAAAAAAGAAGGAAAAAATCTTATTTGGAAAAAAAAAGAAAGAAAATATAAACCTAAATCCCTTAACTCTAAATGTAAAGGAACAAGAAATAAAAAAAAATAGATAATAAAAAATAGATAAAAAAAGATAACGGGGAAAAACATAAAGCAAACTACAAACCATAACTTATAAGAAACATACCTAAAGAGTCAAAATATACAAAGAATTAAAATAAGGAGCTATATACCATATGAACAAAAAAATAGGAGCTAAAATAGTGACATTAGGTAAATCGAAGCCAAAAAACTCATAAAGAAAAGTTAAATATGGAAATAATGTTTTGCAACAGAAACCTTAAACAGCCAATCAAAATCAATATTAAACTTATATGCTCAGCTTATATGCTTGATATGTATGATATACATATCAAAGCATGTAAACATAAACTAATAATTTACTGAATTACAAGAAAACAAAAACAATGATACAATACCAGGAGAAATCTAACAGAAATGAAAACAAAACATAAAATGTAAATTTGAACAAATTACTAGAGAAAGCATATCCAAAAGACATGAGGCATCTTTTAAATGAACTTGCTACAAAATATACATATTTTCACAAGATATGGAACTTTTACAGACATTGGCTGACATTACAGACATGTTGACTGAAGTTTAGGACACAGCTAAATTGCAAATAAATGTAAAAAAAAAAAAAAAAAAAAAACTTAAAGTGGTAAACATCCTTTGCAGACAATAACTCAATAAAGAGGCTAATTAGCCCAGGGAACACACACACACATACACTCGATATTAGGATTGTATGCTTAAATTTCCATTTGAGTCTACATCTCTCTCTGTGTGTATAGTAGATGTGAGTGTGTGTGGTGTGTGTGTGTGTGTGTAAAAGATTAATGGTCTAGCCAGAGAATTGGAGCAGGCATTAGCAAACTTGTATTCAAAATCCTGCCTCAGAAAATGGCTACCAATGGGAGCACAAACAAGTCATTCTCATTTATGATCCTTTCCAACTCTAAATCTATGATCTGATGAACTCCAAAAAGTATATAACCTATTCCGTGAAACCTTTAGGATAAGTCAACAATAGATAAGGATGCCTCCCTGGGTCCATTTCATTATCTGTGTAAATGAAAAGGGAGGTTAAGATTAGATGATTTTGACAGTTTATTTAAGGTTCAATATTCTATGATCTTGTAATTTTATAACTGAAAGAATCAAATCATATATGCTTTCCCCTCCCTGAAAAATCCCTTAGTGGAAACTTTCAATGCTAGTAGAGCTTATCAGCTTCCCTGAAAGAAATATATAATTTTTAGATAAGAGAAAATAAGTAGATTATATATGAAAATACCAACATCTATCTTATATAGCATGCTTTTGTAAAGTCACATAATAAATTGAACATGTTGCTTTCAAAATTACCTATATTTTCTATACTTCCTTCAGAATTTCAGTTCTGTGCTGCAAATTCATTGAAGAATAACTGAAAAAAATGTAGTATATTGTATAATGGAAAATAATTTTACCCTCTCTAATGATAACTATAATAAATTCAAAGAAATCTGAAACACATGTCAATAGAAGCAGAGATGATGATGAATACTTGGCAAGAATCATAACTATCTACTCCTTTCAGTGATATTAGTGGGAATGTTTTTTTTTTTTTTTTAAACTAACTTCAGATTGCTCTTCATTATTGATGGAAGAGAAGTATTTTAAGTTTTATATCCAAGATTGGATACTTTCCTACCAAATAATACCAAATACCAAATAAAAAAACATGGAATACAGAACCTTATTAATTTATCTCATTCAGTAGCAAAATGGAAGTCAAAGAAAGTATACTTTAAAGAATATATGTCAGATAATTCATATCAAAAGAGCTCTCACTCATTAAGAGTGATGTAATTCAGTTCAGCCAAGAAAGAGAATCCTACATTTCATTCAAGGGAAAGTTCCTCAAAATCATCAGAATACCAATCTAGGGGACAGGAAATAATGATGTATATGGACAACATTTCTTAATGATTTTCTTTTTCTTTTGCCTCTTCTTTCAGCAATCTGAAATAGGTTAGGTATCTTCCATTTCTCTTTAGAAGCTGTATGCCTAAAGAAGTTGTAGAGCTTGAAGCAACTTAAAGAATACTGGAAGAAAACTAAAGAGACTGAAATGTTTCCCATTTCTTACACAGGCATAAGATATTGATCCTCACTTATAAGGAGAGTTCTATATCAATTGTCTTGGTAACTGGGTAGACCTAAGATGATCACAATGATATTAATGGAAAGACTAATAAAGTTAATAGAAATATTAATTAAAAGATGGATAAAATGAAACTACATATTTTGAATGACCAAGTTGGCTCTAGATAAAAGATACAAAAATGTACCTCCACTAGGAAATCAGAGGTGTATAAGTATAGGACAGCTACTTGGGATGGAGTTCTAGGCCTGGAGTCAAAAAGTTCTGAGTTAAAATTAGGTATCAAATACTTAGTGACTCTGTAAAGCTAAGTTATTTAACCCTATTTGCCTCAGGTTCCTCATCTATAAAATGAGCTGAAAAGAAAATGGCTCAGAATACAGTATCTTTCCATTAAAATATTAAAAGGGGTTACAAAGAGTAATGCACAATTGAAATGACTGAACAATAGCATTAGGTAAATTCATGTCTGTTGGATTTGTTTAATTGCTTTTTTATTTTTTTACAAATGCGTAGGATGGCATGACCCTCACTCAAATTGACTACTCAGAGGCATCTCTAGGTACAGATAGAAAGTTTCTTTATTTAGAATCTCAAGAAGCTGCTGATCCAAAAAACTGAGTCTAAAGGGACAAAACTCAGCATTTGGAGGCCGGGGCAGATACTGACAGCTTGCCTTTATAGGTAAAAAATAAAACAAAAAACAAAAACACAAAAACACAAAAACCACAGTACTTCCTTAACCTACACATTCCTCCTTGTCTGCAGGGAAGAAGGAAGTTTGTCACCTTTCTGCAATATACTTTTACAAGAATAGGATTGTCACAACAGCATTTTGCAAAGCCCAACATAAGCATTATTATAAAAAATTTAGTAATCTTATTTTGAGAAACAGAAACTAAAGCTTTCAGACTTCAATTAATATAAATTAATATAATATAAATTAATACAAAGGATGATACCAAAAACAAACAAAATTAAGAGAATAAGAGATAATTTACCTATCAAATATTTAGATAAGGGCGGAATTTATGATCAAAGAACTAGAGACCGCTGTAAAAGGCAATATGGACAACTTTGATTATGTTAAATTAAAAAGGTTTGCACAAACAAATCCAACAGAAATAAGATTAAAAGGGAAGTACAAAATTTGGGAAAAAATCTTTACCACCAGTGTTTCTGATAAAGGTTTCATTTCTAAAATCTATAATGTACTGTGTAAAATTTATAAGAATAAAAGTCATTCCAATTTTCAGATGAAGATACTGAAACTATTTGTAGCCACATGAAAAGGTTCTCTAAATCACTGTTGATCAGAGAAATGCAAATTAAGACTACTCTGAGATACCACTACACAACTCTAAGATTGGCTAAAATGACAGGAAAAGATAATGATAAATGTTGGAGAGGATGTGGGAAAACTGGGACACTGATACATTGTTGATGGAACTGTGAATGGATCCAACCATTCTGGAGAGCAATTTGGAACTATGCTCAAAAAAGTTATCAAACGGTGCATACATTTTGATCCAGCAGTGTTTCTACTGGGATTATATCCCAAAGAGATCCTAAAGGAGGGAAAGGCACCCACATGTGCAAAAATTTGTGTGGCAGTCCTCTTTGTAGTGACAAGAAACTGGAAACTGAGTGGATGCCTATCAATTGGAGAATGGCTGAATAAATTGTGATATATGAATATTATGGAATGTTATTGTTCTGTAAGAAATGATCAGCAGGATGATTTCAGAGAGGCTTGGAGAGACCTACATGAACTGATGCTAAGTAAAATTAGCAGAACCAAGAGATCATTATACTTGGCAACAACAAGCCTATATGACAATCAGTTCTGATGGATGTTCTGATGGGCTCTCTTCAACATTGAGATGATTCAAACCAGTTCCATTTGTGCAGTGATGAAGAGAGCCATCTACACCCAGAGAGAGAACTGTGGGAACAGTGTGGAACAACATAACATTCTCACTCTCTCTGTTGTGACAGAGAAAACAGAAGCAATATAAACAGAACAGTTCAGCCTACTCTCTATTACTAGTTATCATTCAATTCCCCCATGACCAATAGTAATATACTTTTTTTTAAGTTTCTTTCTTTTTCATCATATACCTTTAGAAAAAAGAAACACTCTGATTTTTTTTTTCCATTTTCAAGCTTTCTCTTATTCTAAGATTTAACACTGCTAACACAGTCCTTAAATGGTTATACCTTTTTTGCAGTCATTCTTCATTACCTACTATTCTTCATTACTTAGTTTCTACTGTCTGTATATCTCTTTTTAAAATCTAAGTTAAACAAAGTTTTGCACAAATGAATGTTAAAAGCTATCTTTGTATGTATTTTGAAAAACAAAAGTTGTTATTATTTTAAAAAAATAAAATCTAATTGAAATTAAAAAATAAAAGTCATTCCCTAATTGATAACTAATCAAAGAATATGAAAAGATAATTTTCAGATGACAAAATTAAAGCCATCATATAAAAATGCTCTAAATCACTATTGATTAGAGAAATATAAATTTATAAACAGTTCTGAGGTACCATCTTACACCTCTCAGATTTTTTAAAATAACAGGAAAAGAATAAAAATTACTGGAGGAAATGTGGGAAAACTGGGAAACTGATGAGTTGTTTGTGTTGTGAAATGATCCAACCATTCTGCAGAGCAATTTGAAACTATGTCCAATAGGCTTTAAAACTATGTATATTATTCTGTGACCTAGTAGTGCCATGACTGGGTCTGTATTCAAAATAAATCATAAAGAAGGCAAAAAGGACCCATATGTGCAAAAATGTTTGTAGCAGCTCTTTTTTGTGGAAATGAGCAGATGCTCATCAATAGGGAAATAGCTGAATAAGTTATTGGTATATGAAGGTAACGGAATATTATTGTTTTATAAAAATATGAACAAGCTAATTTTAGAAAGACCTAGAAAGATTTACATGAACTGATGCTGAACAGAATAAGCAGATCCAGGATTACATTGTACACAGTAATAGAAAGATTATGTGATGATCAACTATGAAAAACTTGGTTCTACTTAGTGATTCAGTGATCTAAAACAATCCCAATAGAGTTTGGATGGAAAATGCCATCTGCAGCCAGAAAAAGGAAACTGAATCTAAATCAGTACATGCTATGCTCACTTCTTTTTCCTGTTGTTTTTTTTTAATCTCTCCCATGGTTTTTCCCTTTTGTTCTGATTTTTCTCTTCTAGCATGGTTCATAAAATAATGTGTATTAAAAATAATTTGCTAGAAAAAATGGGTGACATATGTATTTATCTTATTTGAGACTTTTTTTGTCCTTTTTCTTTACCAATTATGGTTCTATTATAAAAACATGTCATGTTATTTGTAATATAATTTTTATCAACAACACTATCAAGCAACACTTGGAAGGATTTTCTAAAAGCTTCAGAGTTTCATTGGATGTAATGTTCAAGCTAGCTTTCTGGAGGTCCTCTGGATGGGCCTTTGGTCTCAGCAGGATAGTCACCAAGAAGTATAGTCAGGAATAAACTTTAGAGTCTTTATTGTCACCTTCACAGTCTGTGGCTGTCACAGTATGACCTAGTCTTTCTCTTAATGGAGGAGGGCAGGCAGAAGAGCCAATTGGATGATGGTCAAAGATGGAATGTCTCATCTCTAGTCCTCTCAGCCCTTAAATACCTTGATATGATTACTTCATTACAGCCTACAATGTAAGTGTGAACTAGAGAACCATTACATTACCATGCTAAGTACTAAGTACATGTATACTAAAGAACCATAATCTCATCCATTCCACTGAGTTAACACCTTGATGTAAGCATCCTTGTTTCAAGTGTCCTTCTACAGAGTTCCAGCCCTCTACAATTGGAAATTTATTTCCAAGATAGAAGTCCCCCACTATTACAATTTAGTTCTTCCTATACCTGATATAAAATCTCTAGGAATTTGGCTGCTCTACCATTTAATGAATACCATTTTGTATGGTTACTACTTCATTGTTTGCAGTACCCTTTATCAAGATGGACTTTCCTTGTTTACCCCTTTTGCTTTATCTGACAGCGTAATTATTACCACTTTTTTTTTACTTCATCTAAAACATAATAAATTCTGTTCCAGCTTTTTACCTTTACTTTGTAAGTGTCTCATTGTATCAAATGGTTTTTTGCAAACAATACATTGTAAGACTCTTTTTTAATCCAATCTGCCATTCCCTTCCATTTTATGGAAGAGTTCATCCCTTTCACATTCACAGTTATGACTGCCAGCTCTGCAATTCTCTCCATTCTAACTTCTCCTCTGTACATATTTTTGTTCTTTCTTTCTACCCTATCCTTAGTGGTTCTTTATTAGTCCAACCTACCCACTAACTTATCTCCTATGACTTCTCCCCCCATTCTCTTGGTACTTTTTTTTTTTTAAAATCCATTCCTCCCACTACCTTATATTCTATCACGTTTTCCTCCATTCGCTTATTTTTTCCCTACCTGTCCCTCCATTTTCTTTCCTCTTTCTCATATTACTTCTTTTCATTGTTGGACAAATTTCAATACTCAACTGCATGATTAAGTTATTCCCTCTTGAAGGGGGTGAAGCCAAGATGGCAGAGAGGAGACATGACTTTTTGTGATCTTCTCTGACCTTCTCTCACACCAGATTAATCCAAACTTGGCGTCAAAGGACCCAAAATATTTGGAGTACAACACATCTCCAGGAGAAGATAACTTACTCCAGTAAGAAAAGCATTTCCAAAAGTAATGTTATTAAAGGCCATTAAACTAGCACTACAATTATCTGGGATAAAACCTGACAAGATATACACCTTTTATACTAATGCACAAATTAATATATGCAGTGAAACCATCACAGAGTGGCAAATTTTATTGGCCATGGCTCCAAATTTTGCAATGGGTCTCCATTAAAGATAATCAGATTATTACATGATTGGCGAGGGATTGGGAATTCTACATAATGGTCTATATTCATCTCCAAGAGTTCTTTTATTGGATGTAGCTGGTTCAATTCATTACTGCTCTATTGGAACTGATTTGATTCCTCTCATTGCTAGAGATGGCCACATACATCAGAATTGATCATCATATAATATGGTTGTTGAAGTATATAATGATCTCCTGGTCCTGCCCATTTCACCCAGTATCAGTTAATGTAGGTCTCTCCAGGACTTTCTGAAATCATCCTGCTGGTCATTTATTGCCAAACAATAATATTCCATAATATTCATATGCCACAATTTATTCAGCCATTCTCCAAATAATGGGCATCCACTTACTTTCCACTTTCTGGCCACTACAAAGAGACCTGCCACAAACATTCATGCAGATACAAGTCCCTTTACCTTCTTTAAGATTTCTTTGGGATCTAAGCCCAGTAGAAACACTGCTGCATCAAAGGGTATGCATAGTTTGATAACTTTTGGGGCATAGTTCCAAATTGCTCTCCAGAATGGCTGGATGTATTCACAATTCCACCAACAATGTATCAGTGTCCCTGTTTTCCCATATCCCCTCCAACATTGTGCATTATCTTTCTCTGTCATTCTAGCCAATCTGAAAGGTGTATAGTGATATCTCAGAGTTGTCTTAATTTGCATTTCTCTGATTAATAATGACTTGGAGCATCTTTTCATATGGCTAGAAATAGTTTTAATTTCTTCATCTGAGAATTGTCTGTTCATATCCTTTGACCATTTATCAATTGGAGAATGGCTTGATTTCTTATAAATTAGAGTCAATTCTCTATATATTTTGGAAATTAGTCTTTTATCAGAACCTTGAACTGTAAAAATGCTTCCTTTCTAATCTTGTCTGCATTAGTTTTGTTTGTACAAAAACTTTTCAATCTGATATAATCAAATTTTTCTATTTTGTGATCAATAATGATCTATAGTTCCTCTTTGGTCATAAATTCCTCAGTCTTCCACAAGTCTGAGAGGTAAACTATCCTGTGTTCCTTTAATTTATTTATAATCTCATTCTTTATACCTAGGTCATGAACCCATTTTGATCTTTTCTTGGTGTATGGTGTTAAGTGTGAGTCAATGACTAGTTTCTGCCATACTAGTTTCCAATTTTCCCAGCAATTCTTGTCAAATAGTGTGTTCTTATCCCAAAAACTGGGGTCTTTCAGTTTATCAAATAATAGCTTATTAAAGTTATTGGCTGTTTTGTCCTTTGAACCTAACCGATTTTAAGGAAAAGTGCATTTATTACTATACTTTGAAGTGATTTTTAATAGGAATGGATGTTGGATTTAATCAAATGCTTTTTCTGTATCTATTGAAATGATCATATGGCATTTGTTAATTTGGTTATTAATATGGCCAATTATACTGATACTTTTCCTAATATTGAACCAGCTCTCCATTCTTGGTATAAATCCTACCTGATCATGACATATTATCCTGGGGATTTCCTATAGTCTTTTTGCTAATATCTTATTTAAGATTTTAGCATCAATATTCATTAGGGAGACTGGTCTATAATTTTCTTTCTCTATTTTCAACGTACCTGGTTTAGGTATCAGTACCATGTCTGTGTCATAAAAGAAATTTGGTAGGACACCTTCATTCCCTATTTTTTCAAATAGTTTATATAGCATTGGGGCTAATTGTTCTTTAACTATTTGGTAGAATTTACTTGCAAATCTATCTGGTCCTGGGGATTTTTTGCTTAGGGAGTTGATTAATAGTTTGTTCAATTTCTTTTTCTGAAGTGGGACTATTTAAGCAATTTACTTCCTCCTGTGCAAATCTGGGAAGCCTATATTTTTGGAAATAGTCATCCATTTCATTTAGGTTTTTAAATTTATTTGCATAAAGTTGGACAAAGTAACCCCTTATTATTTCTTTAATTTCCTCTTCATTGGTGGAAAGTTCTCCTCTTTCATTTTTAAGACTACTAATTTGATTTTCCTCTCTCCTTTTTCTAATCAGATTTACCAAAAGTTTATCAGTTTTATTAGTTTTTTCATAAAACCAACTCTTAGTTTTATTTATTAGTTCAATAGTTTTTTTTTTACTTTCAATATTATTAATTTTTCTTTTTAATTTTAGAATTTCAAGTTTACTAATTGATTGGGGGTTTTTAATTTGGTATTTTTCTAGCTTTTTTAGTTGCAGCCCAATTCATTGATCTTCTCTTTCTCTATTTTATCCAAGTAAGCCTCTAAAAATATAAAATTTCCCCTTATTACCACTTTGGCTGCACACCACAAATTTTGGTATGATGTCTCATCATTGTCATTATCTTGAGTGAAATTATTAATTGTGTTTATAATCTGCTGTTTCACCCAATCATTATTTAAGATGAGATTATTTAGTTTCCAATTACTTTTGGGTCTATTTAAGCCTAACTTTTTATAGAATGTAGTTTTTATTGCATTGTGATCTGAAAAGAAAGCATTTACTATTTCTGTCTTCCTACATTTAATTTTGAGGTCTTTATGTCCTAATATATTGTCAATTTTTGTATAGGTTCTATGAACTGCTGAGAAGAAAGTATACTCCTTTCTGTCACCATTCAGTTTTCTCCAAAGATCTATCATACCTAATTTTTCTAATATTCTATTTACCTCTTTAATTTCTTTCTTATTTGTTTTGTGGTTTGATTTATCTAATTCTGAGAGTGCATGATTGAGATCTCCCACTATTATAGTTTCGTTGTCTATTTCTTCTTGCAACTCTCTTAACTTCTCCTTTAGGAAGTTAGATGCTATACCATTTGATGCATATATGTTTAATATTGATATTGCTTCATTGTCTATAGAACCCTTTAGTAAGATACACTTTCCTTCCTTATCTCTTTTAATTAGATCAATTTTTACTTTTGCTTGATCTGAGATAAGGATGGCTACCCCTGCTTTTTTGACTTCACTTGAAGCATAATAGATTCTGCTCCAGCCTTTTACCTTTACTCTGTATATATCTCCCTGTTTTAAATGTGTTTTCTGTAAACATATTATAGGGTTCTGATTTTTGATCCAGTCCGCTATCCATCTCCACTTTATGGGAGAGTTCATCCCATTTTCATTTACACTTAAAATTACTAATTCTGTATTTCCTGCCATCATAATATTCCTGGATTGTGCTTTTCTTTTTCTTGCCCCCCACTTACCTCCTTCCCTAATATTAAACTTATGGGCCCCACTTGTATCACACAGCTCTCCCTCTTTACAATCCCTCCCTCCTCCCTTTGAATCCCTTCCCCTTTCTTGTACCCTTCCTTTATTACTCTTTTTCATTTTCCCTTTTCCTCTCCTACTTTTTCATGAGGTGAGAGAAGATTCTCTGTAAAACAAATTTGTCAATAATTTTCTCTTTGAGCCAACTCTGATGACAGTAAGATTCACACGATGTTCCTTCCCGCCTCTAAGTTCCCTCAGATATGAGAGGTTTCCTTTGCCTCATTGTGGGATGTAGTTTCCCTCTTTTTATCTTCTCTTTTCCCTTTTTCTGACACTATCCCCTTTCCATTTCTACTTCCCCTTTTTATGTTATATCAGTAAAATCAAATTATAAATGTAGTTTTTATGTATATCCAGAAAAGAAATACACTTCTCAAGAGTTCATTTTACCTTTTTCTGCTTCTCTTGAATCCTATGGTTGGAGATCAATGTTTTTTGTTTAGATCTGGTTTTTTTCCTTAGAAACAAATGGGATTTCTCTGTTTCATTAAATGACCATCTTCTTCCATGGAAGAAAATGCTCAGCTTAGCTGGGTAGTTTATTCTTGGCTGCATTCCAAGTTCTTTTGCCTTTTGGAATATCAGATTCCAGGCCCTTTGATCCTTTAATGTTGAGGCAGTCAGATCTTGAGTGACCCTTATTGTGGCACCTCAGTATTTGAATGTTTCCCCCCCCCGGCTGCTTGTAATATTTTTTCTTTAATCTGATAGTTCTGAAATTTGGCCACAATATTCCTTGGAGTTTTTATTTTAGGGTCGTTTCTAGAAGGTGTTCTTTCAATGCCTATTTTATCTTCTGGTTCTATTACTTCTGGGCAGTTCTCTTTAATGATTTCCTATAAAATAGTATTTAGGCTTCTTTTTTCCTCATAATTTTCAGAAAGTCCAATAATCCTCAGGTTATCTCTCCTAGATCTATTTTCCAGTTCTGTTTTTTTTCCAAGTAAATATTTGATGTTTTTTCCTAATCTTTTTTTTTTTTTTTTTTTTTTTTTTTTTTTTGATTTTTTTTTTTTTTTTTTTTTTTTTTTTTTTTTTTTTTTTTTTTTTACTTCTTTTTGTATATGTCCCATTGAGTTTTTAAATAAGTTGTTTTGCTCTGTGGAATTTTTTCCATTTCACTAATTTTTTTTAATGAATTATTTTCTTTTTCCAATTCAGAAATCCTACTTTCTTGGGAATTCTTCACCTTTTTCCAAATCATAAATTCTGTTTCCTTGGACTTCTTGGGAGTTTTTTACCTTTTCCAATTCACATTTCAGGAAGTTGTTGCTCTCTTGTGTAGCTTCTCTTTTCTTTCCTCATTTTTCTTCTAGTTCTCTGTTAAGGTTTTTAACAGTCTCTTCTAGGAGAGCCTTTGGTGTTGGTGATCAACAATTGTCTGGAGACTGTCTGCTATTCATCACCTCCAGGGGTGAAAACTTGCTCTCTTTCTGTATAGAAGCTATCAATTGTCCTTTTGATTTTTTTACTCATTCTTTTAAAGCCTGTAGGGTCTGCCTTCAGGGCCAGGAGGTTACCAACTTCCTCTGCAGAGCAAGGATAGGTGTATGAACGGTTAGCTGTCCTGCCTACCAGCTACAAAGAGCAGCAAGGTACTGGAGTGCTCTGGGAAAGAGTTCCCCCTGGAAGTAACTCAGACCTGCACTGCAGAGTTGCAGAAGTGCCTTGCAAAGAACCCCCACTGTGAGTTAAGGACTGTCCTCGAAGCTGAGCTCAGCTCGAAGCTGAGCAGTGAAAGTGTCACTACCCCAGGCCAAAGCCAGCCTTGGGGCTGTGGGTATTAGCAACTGACTAGTGAATAGTCCCAAATGGACCAGAAGTGTCCCTGCCCAGGGAAGCATGGTTGTGCTGCTGTGAAAGTTGTATTTTCCCAGGCCGAGCTCCGCACTGTGCAGATTAGAGGCTGCCCTGGGCTGTGACCCCTGCCATGCAGATTTGTAACTACCCCTTCAAAATCCCCATACTGCAGTATGTGGCTGCAGGGCTGTGTTACCATCTGCACTGAGTCACTTCTGCTTTTGGGTGGTTACAGAAAGATCTTGTTAGGTTCTGGCATTTTTTAGAGACTATCCTCTGTCTTTGGCTTTAATTTCTCTGCCAATTTACTGCTTTATAATTAAGGCAGAGCAGTTAGCCTATGGGAGAGTCATCTCTAGCCACAGAGGTCACCCCCTCCCCTGGTCTGCTCCAGATGCTAGTCTCTCCCTGCCTCTCCCTGCCTGTGCTGGTCTGTTCCTGGACCCTCAGGAGAAACCGTTCCTGGTGATCTTCCAGATTATCTTCAGCTGGTAAATTGTTGTGCTTCTAAACTTCACGGGTTTTACCAGTCAAGCTCTATTTTTGAGGCTGAATTTAACAGTTTGCTGTGAGGGCATGAGAGGAGCTTAGAAAGTCCCATGTGCCTTCTCTGCCATCTTGGCTCTGCCCCCCAGAGATTTATATTCAAATAGTTAAATATTTGAGGCAAGTTTGTAACTTAGATTTTACTTACTTGAAGTTCTTCATTACATTATCTAGCACTTAATGGACATTTGAGCTTCTTTAGCTCTTTTTATTTTAGCTTTACTGACCTGCAAACTCTATCCCCAAGACTACTATTTATGTGCCCAGTCCTGAATTGAATTTTGTTTGCTATAGAGACATAAGCTTGTCCCACCTCTCCCTTTCTCTCCCTTTAATCCAAAGGCCTTAAGTCCGAATCTAAACTAGAATCAGGCTTTAGGGGAAGAAAAGTGAGAGGTGTGTGTGTGTGTGCACGCAAGTGCGCACGAGCACATGTTGCGAGTGTGACATATATCCAAAATTTGTACTGAAGAGTTAAAATTCAACCAGTATGCATATGTTCTAATTGACCTATAATACGCCCATGAATAAATCAATAATCCTTTACCAGAAACTTACTGTGCTTGGAATAAAAAGAAAGTCAAATACATAATTACTTTGCTCTTGGAACTCACATTTTAAAAATATCCATATAAGGATGTAAAAGTAGACAGTAATCTCAGAGGAATGATACTAATAGGAAAATGGAGATAGGGAAGACCTCATGCATAAAATAGGATTTGAATTGATTCTAGAAGGAATACAGCAAGACTAGACATAGGGATGAGAACAGACAGCATCTTAACTATGGTACATGACATTTAAAAAGTTGTGGTGACGAGAGATAGAATATTTTGTGCTAGAAATAGCAAAAAAAAATCAGTGTCACTGGATCACAAATTGTGTGCAATGGAATAACGTATAAAAAGGTGGAAATCAATCAATCACCAAATGAAGCATTGTACTAGGTCCTGAGGACAGGGAGACACAATTGTAAAAGCACCTACTTTCTTTTTTTTTTTTTTAATAACTTTTTTATTGACAGAACACATCCCAGGGTAATTTTTTACAACATTATCCCTTGCACTCACTTCTGTTCCGATTTTTCCCCTCCCTCTCTCCACCCCCTCCCTCAGATGGCAAGCAGTCCTATTACATGTTAAAGAGGTTACAGATATCTTAGATACAATAGATCTTAGACAATATATGTGTGCAGAACCAAACAGTTCTCTTGTTGCTCAGGGAGAATTGGATTCAGAAGGTATAAATAACCCGGGAGGAAAAACAAAAAGACAAGCAGTTTACATTCATTTCCTAGTGTTATTTCTTTGGATGTAGCTGCTTCTGTCCATCCTTGATCAATAGAAACTGAGTCAGATCTTCTCTTTGTCGAAGAAATCCACTTCCATAAGAATACATCCTCATACAGTATCGTTGTTCAGGTATATAATGATATCTTGGTTCTGCTCATTTCACTCAGCATCAGTTCATGTAAGTCTCGCCAATCCTCTCTGTATTCATCCTGCTGGTTGTTTCTTACAGAACAATAATATTCCATAACATTCATATACTACAATTTACTCAACCATTCTCCAATTGATGGACATCCATTCATTTTCCAGTTTCTAGCCACTACAAGCAGGGCTGCCACAAACATTTTGGCACATATAGGTCCCTTTTCCTTCTTCAGTATCTCTTTTTGAGCATAGTTCCAAATTGCTCTCCAGAATGGCTGGATGTATTCACAATTCCACCAACAATGTATCAGTGTCCCTGTTTTCCCACATCCCCTCCAACATTGTGCATTATCTTTCTCTGTCATTCTAGCCAATCTGACAGGTGTGTAGTGGTATCTCAGAGTTGTCTTAATTTGCATTTCTCTGATTAATAATGACTTGGAGCATCTTTTCATATGGCTAGAAATAGTTTTAATTTCTTCATCTGAGAATTGTCTGTTCATATCCTTTGACCATTTATCAACTGGAGAATGGCTTGATTTCTTATAAATTAGAGTCAATTTTCTATATATTTTGGAAATTAGTCTTTTATCAGAACCTTGAACTGTAAAAATGTTTTTCCAGTTTGTTGCTTCCCTTCTAATCTTGTCTGCATTAGTTTTGTTTGTACAAAAACTTTTCAATTTGATATAATCAAATTTTTCTATTTTGTGATCAATAATGATCTACAGTTCTTCTTTGGTCATAAATTCCTCACTCTTCCACAAGTCTGAGAGGTAAACTATCCTATGCTCTCCCAATTTATTTATAATCTCATTCTTTATGCCTAGATCATGGTGTACTGTGTTAAGGGTGGGTCAAGGTTAAGGTTACCTAGTTTCTGCCATACTAATTTCCAATTTTCCCAGCAATTTTTGTTAAATAATGCATTCTTATCACAAAAACTGGGGTCTTTGGTTTGTCAAACACTAGATAATTAAACTTATTGGCTGTTTTGTCTTTTGAACCTAACCTGTTCCAGTGGTCGGTCACCTAGTCTATTTCTTAGCCAATACCAGATGGTTTTAGTAACCACTGCTTTATAATATAATTTTAGTCTGGTACAGCTAGGCTACCTTCATTTGATTTTTTTTTTCATTAATTCCCATGAAATTCTTGACCTTTTGTTTTCCCATATGAACTTTGTTGTTATTTTTTCTAGGTCATCAAAATAGTTCTTGGGGAGTCTGATTGGTATAGTACTAAATAAATAGATTATTTTGGGTAGTGTTGTCATCTTTATTATATTTGCTCGCCCAATCCAAGAGCATTTAATATTTTTTCATTTGGTTAGATCAGACTTAATTTTTGTGGAAAGTGTTTTGTAGTTTTGCTCATAAAGTTCTGATTTTCCCTTGGCAAATAGATTACTAAATATTTTATAGAATCAGTAGTTACTTTAAATGGAATTTCTCTTTGTAACTCTGACTGATGGATTTTGTTAGTGATATATAAGAATGCTGATGACTTACATGATTTTATTTTATAACCTGCAACTTTGCTAAAGTTGTGGATTACTTCTAATAACTTTTTAGTAGAATCTCTGGGATTCTCTAAGTATACCATCATATCATCAGCAAAGAGTGATAATTTGGTTTCCTCATTGCCTATTCTTATTCCTTTAATCTCTTTCTCAACTCTTATTGCCAAAGCTAGCATTTCTAATACAATATTAAGTAGTAACAGTGATAGTGGGCAACCTTGTTTCACTCCTGATCTTATTGGGAATGGTTGCAGTTTGTCCCCATTACATATGAAAAGGCACCTACTTTCAATGAGTACATGGGATTACAGGAAACATTAGGTACTCACATGAATACATTAAAATATATTCTGAGTAATGAAAGATAATTTAGTGTTGGGTATGTGTCAAGGGTTTCAAGTAGGATAAGGTGAGACATGAATTTAACTTTTGTGTAAATTGAACTTTAAAAAAAGTCAATCATTCTAAGAGCTCAAGAGAGTATATTGCAGGTATGTGTAATGGGAGATTGATAAGTTCTTTTTGAAGCATACCTCATAAATAAGTGATTTCTACTGCAAATATCTTGTATCTTTCTTCTAGCTTATCCTTATGCTTATTTCGCTTTTAAAAATTTACAAAATATTTTCTCAGTGAAGCATTTTTGTCTTTTTCTGGGGTTTCATGAACTGAATTATCATCATGTTTCACTCAACTTTCATTCTATAAATATTTATTAAACATCTACTAAGTAGTACTATATATATGATATGACTCACAGCTTAATCCCTGTTCTCCTGAGGATTATTGCCTAGGAGAGAATGAGACACACACACACACACACACACACACACACACACCACACACATATATATACACATATATATACATGTATATATATATATATATACATACACACATACATTATTGTAGTAGATAATACAATGGGAAAAGTGCCATGGTACAGTAGTTCAAATGGGATCATTTCTTGATGGAAGCAAATGTGAGGTATACTTAAGGTGATCTGTATAGCTTATGGAACAAGGGACAAGTCATTCAGTATTTGATCCCTACTTTAGAATTTTTGAAAAGGTCAAGTGGATTAAAATGAAAATCAAGGACAACTTTAAAAGGGAAAAAAATTGTATAAAAGTAAGAAACAACTTTTAAAACTATGTGAAAATGGGGAA
This sequence comes from Sarcophilus harrisii, assembly GCF_902635505.1. Taxonomy (NCBI): domain Eukaryota; kingdom Metazoa; phylum Chordata; class Mammalia; order Dasyuromorphia; family Dasyuridae; genus Sarcophilus; species Sarcophilus harrisii. The sequence goes on along the minus strand of NC_045429.1, from coordinate 178,531,510 downwards.
AGATAGTCCCACTTATTTCTGAGTAGAGTGTTCAATTGCTTCTATAAGTATAATGATAATAACCTTGTCTCCCACTACCTGAAGGTCAGGGATGTTACAATTTACTCTTTCCCTAATTAACTTAACTATCCTTAAAAAGACTGAGGGTAACTAGGTTCTCTGGCATTTACTCTACCCTCTAGATGTTTTTCTCCCAACTTTAGGAATCCCTTTAACTTCCCCTCAATTTATCCACTTTACTTCCAGTAAGATTTTATTTCATATAACAAGAAAAAACATACAAATTGTTGATTGTTCCTCAATATCTTGGGAAGGCATAATCTCTCCATATTACTATGCCATACTCTGGTAAGGGAAAAATTAGTTTAGCTTTTTCTTTATATCACACTCTTAAGTTCCAGGTTCAAAACTCCTTTTGTAATCAAAAACCTAGTACCCTGGCTTCTCAAGAGTTTCTGACAATGCTATCTGGCTACACAGCTTACCTAGAATTCTGCCTCAAAGATCAACATAGTTCAAAATCTTAGATACAGTTATAAATCTACTACTTATACCTAGGACCTAAAAGACACAAGACCTAGCCCCAAACCCATTTCTTAGGGCCATGCAAAAAAAAAAAGGGAGAAAAAATTTCCTCCTATTAATTCAGTTCATGATACCTGCATTTTGAATGAATAGGATGTTCCCAATTAAAGAGATTACTCCCATCCACATGATAGGGGAATTCAGAATGTCTTAACCCAGAAAAAGGTGCCTCCATTTTAGATGATATAGGTATGCCTCTAATATTTATGTTTGCAAATGTGCATCTGATGAAATTTAAGTCTGTGTTTATTCCAGTGGATAAAACTCTCCTTTGATTTTCTTTTCCCCTGTGCCTTCCAATCATGTTCTCTCATTCCTCTACAACTTTACATAGCTAATTAGGGATTGAAGGTAAAGGTGATGGAATGGAGGAGAAGGGGAAAAAAGTAGCCATATCCATTTTGCAAATCTGAGTCAAATCTGCTAATACCATCCACCCATCCAAGTATGCTTTCTGCCTTAAGTAATGGACTAACATTATACAGAGAAGTATTCAATCTTCATTATGTTATTAAATGCTCAAACAGAAATGTTGCTCAAAATATGAAGATTTTGGGACTGATTAGTAATAAACATCAAAAAGAAGAAAGGTAGCTTTCTTAAGATGACTGTGTTTATTGCATTTATAGCCTATACTTCACCTCTCTCTTTGAAAGAAAATATTTTGAAATTCTGAGTACTCTGATTTTCAATTTTTATTATGCTTCATGGAAGATAGTACAGGGATATCAAAATACTTGTTCAAACATCCAAGTCAGAAGCTTGTGTTTTCCTAATTTGAGATAAGGTGGCTTTATGAGGAGTGGGGACACTGAAAGAGATTATAATTGAAGTTAGTAATGAGAACAATGATTAGGATCATGCAGAAACTGATCTGTGAAAAAGCCAGTAACCACTGCATAAGGGCATTCATACTTGGGTTGTTATAATGCGTTATTGTCTTTAACAACACTTTTTTTTCCAATTACATGTATAGAAAGTTAACATTCTTTTTTTAAAAAAATTGAGTTTCAAATTTTTCTTCTTTTCCTCCTTAAGAGTAAGCAATATGATAGAGGTTGCCTATGTAAAATCTTACAAACCGTATTTGCATATTTGTTATGTTATGAAAGAAGAAACAGATCAAAAGGAAAAAATACATAGAAAAAAGTGAAAATAGTATGGTTTGATCTGTATTCAGACACCATTAGTTCTTTCTCTGGATATGGATAGTATTTTCCAATATGAATCCTTTGGGATTGTCTTGGATCATTGTGTTGCTGAGAAAATCTAAGCCATTTACTATGAAGTATTGTTAAGTAGTTAAGAATGAGTAATTCTGAGGAAGAGATGGATCATTGGACTAAGAAAAGATGAAGCAACTTTTGACTGGATCCAAGACAATGGAAGGATAAGGAGGCACCTTGTCTGCACAATGGAACACTAGATTCTTTAAAGTAGGTTTCCTGTATTCTTATTTCTTCCCTCAGATTATGATGGAAACAAAAAGATCTGAAACGAAAAAAAAAAGAAATCATTGAACTACTGATTCTGGGTTTAATACACGAATTTATATAGTTTAAGTTCAGAAAAAGCACTTTAATATGCTTCCTCTCATTTGATCACCAAATTAATTTCTCAGCCAGGTCACTCTTGGGGTCTCTCTTTGTGTTCAAAACCAAAATGTTAATAGTTCACCAAACTGGAACATTCTAATATTGGGGAAATTAAGATGAAGAGTTTCATTTGTAGTATTTATTTTTCTATGAATTTTTAAAATGACATGTCAAAAATTTGCAAGGATACCAAGCTTCATCAACTACAGGAACATCCTGCTTAATATTGTGTTAGCAGGGTTTTGCTACATTACTATAGGGTTTGCTTCTAGTGCATTAAAAATGTTATTTTGAAAGAATGGGGTTTAGGGCATCATCACATGAGACATTTCTCTGTCTCTGTCTCTGTCTCTGTCTCTATCTCTCTGTCTCTCTCTCTGATCTTTGTCTCTATCTGTCTATTTATCTATCTATCTATCTCTTCCTATATCCCCAAAATCTGTTTTTAAACAGATTTCTGTAACCTTTTCTATAAGTTAATGCAGCATGAAATAATTCTAGGAAAAAGATATGGATAATAAATGTTCAACTTGTTCAACAACATGGAATGGATAACTTTCTCAGTGATTCACATGCCATTTTGAAATATGTAAACAAAGGAAGAATTTTGTCATTGTTGGAATTTCATTCATTTCTTTGTAGACTTCATCCTTTTTGCTCTATTCCTGCATCTCTAGATTTCCTTGAACCAAAAGCCCACAGGGCCAGACCCAAAATAAATCTTATTATGAAGACTGGTAAGCCCAGACTTGATGGGGAAACTATTCTATAAGTTCTCAGTTGTTTAACAAGTGTTGGAAAAGAATTGACTTTAGAATTGACATTTTGTATAAGCATAAAATGTCCTATAAAAAACCAATGATTTTTTCCTAAAATATCTCTTAATATGGACTTGATATAAAATTCTTAAGCTGAACAGAACATCTTTCTATCTTAGTAACTGAATAAGAAATATCTCATCTGGAAAGAGCCATTAAGGTAGTTTCTATGCATAAAAATTAAGCATTAGGTGGTTTACTATTTCTCAATCATCTGGTCTTTTTCTAGACAGTGAAAAATAGGTTTTTAATGAATTTAGCAATTTGCTCTATAGTTTTCCCTCTAAAAATCAATGAATTATGACATCATTCAGGCAAGTAAGATAAATCTCTCACTTGATGATGGCTGATTTATAACAAGGTATTGTAGTTTGAATATTCATATTACAAAAAAAGTTCTTTTAAACATGAATGATATGTAATGACATCTATAATTCACTTCTATCATTTTATTTCTGTTCACTGGAACATGGATATATTTCTTTCTTCTCAATCTTTCTCTTCTTAATTTATGATTTCTAGAGATGGAAAATATAGTTAAATATTCAGTGAAGTGTGTATTATGTGTATATGTATGTGATTATATCATTGTAATCACTGTAGCTGATTAAATTTTGGCTAGAGTAGAGGAAGATTAAAATCTGGGGGTCTGGAATAAAACTCTTCAATTATCACAAATCTAAAGTGAGTAAATAACTGATATTAAAAACTCATGTGGTAATAACAGAAATCTGGGTAAGAGGAAAGGGAAATACTTTCCTTTTTTTGTTTCTGGGCTAAGGTACTATTGGGAAACTATGACATACATCGTTTTTAGTCTTTCATGAAATAATTAACCACATTAATTTTGCCAGGAGTACAAATGTATCAGATGGTATTCTGATGAATTGGTCCCTTTGATAAAATACTTGTCTTTCGATGACAACAATTCACCTTAAGCAAAAAGATTTTCCTATATATTGCATCAATCATAAGTTATTCCCTAGCCTATGCAAGGTTTATTTCCACTTAACATAGAATATAACTTCTGATTTTTGAGAGCAAAGCTTTGAGATATTTTATAAGCAGGAAGAATTCATCTACCTGTTCTTTAAAAGGGAATTGATACTCAAAACTATTTCCCTTCATTCATTCCCCATCTCATTTGGAAAATTCACCACTCTTTGAACACACCCCACAATTTTCTTCCTTTGTGCTTTTCTTTGGTTCTCTTATCCACTTGAAAGAGTACGCCAATCCCCAAATTTCTCCATTGAAATCCCACAAAATCTTAGATTTCCAACTTGAATGTCACCTCTTTTATAAATATATACATGATTCCCTTGACACAAATTGGCCAGTAACCTTTCCCTTGTTTCAGTTATTAAAGCACTTTTCATACCACAACCTAGTTCAGTTTCTACCTACTTTCAGTCCCTTACCTGAACTATTGTTCTTTTTTTTTACATGACCAAACCGTTATTTTACTGTACAAAAAGAATCAGACTCTGAAATATTATACAATTAGCCTGTGAAGGAAATCAGAAATGCAGGTGGGCAAAAATATAGGGATTGGGAATTCAAAGTAATGGTTCTTAGTCATCTCCCAGAATTCTTTCGCTGGGCGTAGCTGGTTCAGTACATAACTGCTCCATTGGAACTGATTTGGTTCATCTCATTGCTGAGGATGGCCAGGTCCCTCAGAATTGATCATCATATAGTATTGTTTTTGAAGTATATAATGATCTCCTGACCCTGCTCATTTCACTCAGCATCAGTTCGTGTAAGCCTCTCCAGGCCTTTCTAAAATCAAGCTGTTGGTCATTTCTTAGTGAAAATAATATTCCATAATATTCATATACCACAATTTATTTAGTCACTCAGTGTCCAGTTTCTGGCCACTACAAAGAGGGGTGCCACAAACATTCATGCACATACAGATCCCTTTCCCTTCTTTATGATCTCTTTGGGATATAAGCTCAGTAGTAACACTGCTGGATCAAAGGGTATGCACAGTTTGATAACTTTTTGAATATAGTTCCAAATTGCTCTCCAGAATGGTTGGATATATTCACAATTCCACCAACAATGTATTAGTGTCCCTGTTTTCCCACATCCCCTCCAACATTCTGCATTATCTTTCCTTTTCATACTAGCCAGTCTGACAGGTATGTGGTGGTATCTCAGAGTTGTCTTAATTTGCATTTCTCTGATTAATAATGACTTGGAGCATCTTTTCATATGGCTAGAAATAGTTTCAATTTCTTTGTCTGAGAATTGTCTGCTTAACTATTGTTCTTAATTGTGCTCCTTAAATTAATTATCTGCACACTGTGTTCCATGCTCCACAGAGCTGCTAATTTTGTTTTCCTAAAGGACAAATAGGAATATGTCATTCTCTTCCTGAATAAACTCTAATAACATTTTCATCAGTTAAAGTTCTTCACTAAAGTCTCTGGGACCAAAATTATTTTCCTATGATTGAATGGACTCTTTCCTCACTGAATCTTTCAGAATAATCAGCTCCCTCAAAAGGTCATCTTGTAGGCCACCTCCTAAACAAAACATTTCCTTATTGCTTTGATTTCTTGGGCCTCCCTAGAAGTCAATTTGTACTTATTTATGTAATATATGCCCCTACTAGATTATAAACTTTCAAGATACAAGTTGCATTCCATGCAACTCTCCCAGTAACTAAGTATACATTCTTTATCAATAGTTGTGGCTTGATTTAGAATCAGTGTTCTATAGAAGATAGTGAACGAGATCCAGGGTCAGGAAAACCCAGGTTCAAATTCTACTTTCAAGATGTTTGTGTAACAATAAGCAAAGCATTTAGCTGCTATTCCAGTTTCCTCATATATAAATAGATGGGTTAATTATGATTGCTGATTTGGTATCTTAAGAATGAATATGTTACCCTATCATGGATTGTCTATATCACAATCATTATAATAGCCATAAAAACAACCATTAGAATTTATAGTTTTTACCAAATATCAGAAATTGTGATAAAGGATTTAAAAATAATAGCTCATTTGAGCTAACAACAACCATGTAAAGTAGAGATATTACATCCCCTATTTATAGATAAAGAAACTGAGGCAAAGAGAGATTAAGTAATTTTCCCAATATCACATGATTTGTTAGCGTCTGAATTCAGATTTGAACTCAGGTCTTCCTGATTCCATTATTACATTTAACTTTGTGGTTCAATTTAACAAACATAGGAACCTTTTTTCCAAATTACAAGAAACATAGCTTAGCAATTGGGAGTATGAAGTACACAAATAAAAATCAAGGTGTTGACATGTTAAAGAGTTATGAAATAAAAAGAATTCATACAAGAGAGGGACATTAAGTTTTTTATTTGCAAAAGTAATTTCAATACACTACTACAGACAAGACAAGAAAATTATCTTCTAGGTACTTAATAAATATTGTATTTTATTATAAAATATCTTATCAAATATAGATTAATTTGCTTAATGGAGGCAGCTAGTCAATGAAATGGTAGAGTTCTGAGTCTGAAATCAGCAAGATCAAAATCCAAATCTTAGATGCTTTCTAGTTATTTGCATTTAACCTTTATCTGCTTCAGGTTCCTCAACTGTTATTTGGGGATAATAAAATCATCTACTTCCTGGTGTATTTTGAATATCAAATGATATGTTTTATGGAATATTTTGAAAAAGTATCTGATACATAGTAGACAATAAATGCTCATTTTCACTGTGACCAATAGACATTATTAAATATGTTCTTGAGTTTTCATGGCCAGAATATTTTTAATAAAGCTTTTTATTTTCAAAACATATGCATGGATAATTTGACAACATTGACCCTTGCATAGCCTTGTAGTTCAGATTTTCTATTCCTTCTCCCCACCCTCTGCCCTGGATGGCAATCAATTCAACATATGTTAAACATGTTAAAATATATATTAAATCCTATATGTATAAACATATTTATATAATTCTTTTGCTGCACAAGAGAAGTCAGATCAAAAAAAGAAAGTAAGGAAAACAAAATGCAAGTGAACAACAAAAAGAGTGAGAAAGTTTTGTGGTGACACACATTCACATCTTACAGTTCTCTCTTTGGGTGCAGATGGTTCTACTCATCACAAAATCATTGGAAATGACATCAATCATCTCATTTTTGGAAAAAGTCACATTCATCAGAATTGATCATGGTATAATATTGATGTTGTCATGTATAATGAACTCTTCATTCTACTCATTTCACTTAGTATCAGTTCATATAAGTCCATCTAGGCCTCACTAAAATTATCCTCTGATCATTTCTTATAGAACAATAATATTCCATAACAATTGCATATCATAACTTATTCCGCCTTTCTCCAACTGAAGGGCATCCACTCAGTTTCCATTTTCTTGCCACTGCAAAAAGGTTTGCCACAAACATTTTTGCACATGTAGGTCCTTTTCCCTCCTTTAAGATGTCTTTGGAATATTGACCCAATAGAAACACTGCTGGTTCAAAGGGTGTGCATAGTTTGATAACTTTTTGAACATACTACCAAATTGCTCTCCAGTGTGGCTGGATCTGTTCACAATGCCACCAACAATGTATTAGTGTTCCAGTTCTCCCACATCCTCTCAAAATTTGTCCTTATCTTTTCCTGTCACCTTAGCAATCTGAGAGGTGTGTAGTGGTATCTCAGAGATGTCTTAATTTGTATTTCTTTGATCAATAGGGATTTAGACTACCATCTCATAAAATTAGAAATAGTTTTAATTTCTTCATCTGAAAATTATCTGTTCCTGTCCTTTGACCATTTATTAATTGAAGAATGACTTGGATTCTTATAAATTTGAGTAAATTCTCTATATATTTTAGAGATTAGGCCTCTATCTTAACCCCTAATTCTTAATCCTTAACCCTTAATTATTGAAAAATGACTTCCCAATTGATTGATTCCCTTCTGATCTTGTCTGCATTAGTTTTTTCTGTACAAAAACTTTTTAACTTAATATAATCAAAATTATCTATCTGGTGTTCAATGATGTCTTCCAGTTCTTCTTTAAACACAAATTCCTTCCTTCTCCACAGATCTAAGATGTAAACTCTTTATGTCTTAATCATGAAGCCATTTAGATCTTATCTTACTATGTGGTGTTTGGTATGGATTGAGCCTTAATTTCTTCCATACTCGTTTCCAATTTTTCCAGCAGTTTTTGTCAAATAGTGAGTTCTTATCCCAAAGCTGGAGTCTTTGAGTTTGTCAAACATTAGATGGCTATAGTTATTGCTTATTTTGTCCTTTGATCCTAACCTATTCCACTGATAGACTACTCTGTTGCTTAGTCAGTACTAAATGGATTTGATGACTGCTGCTTTACAGTATAGTTTTAGGTCTGGCACATCCAGCCACCTTTATTAGCATTTTTTTTCATTAATTCCCTTGAAATTATTGGCCTTTTGTTCTTCCAGATGAACTTTATTACTATTTTTTCTAGATCTATAAGATAATTTCTTCAGAGTTTGATTGATATGGCAATAAATAAGTAGATTAATTTAGGTAGTATTATCATTTTTACTATATTTGCTCGGCCTACCCATGAACACTTGATGGGTCTGACTTTACTTATGTGGAAAGTATTTTCAGTTGTATTCATATAGTTCCTGACTTTCCCTTGGCAGATAGAATTCTCAGATAATTTATATTATTGACAGTTATTTTGAATGGAAATTCTTTGTGTATCTTTTGTTGCTGGACTTTTGTTTGTAGTATATAAAAGTGCTGATGATTTTAAGTGAATTTATTTTAGCAACTTTGCTAAAGTTGTGAACTGTTTCTAGTAGTTTTTAGATGATTCTCTAGGGTTCTCTAAGTACAGCATCATATCATCTGCAAAGAGTGATAATTTGGTTTCTTCATGACCTACGATAATTTTTAAATCTCTTTTTCTTCTCTTGTTGACAAAGCTAAATTTTCTAATACAATCTTGAATAGTAATGGTGATAGTGGGCAGCCTTGTTTCACTCCTGATCTTATTGGGAATGATTCTAGTTTGGACCCATTGCATATGATGCTTGCTGATAATTTTAAATAAATACTACTGATCATTTTAAGGAAAAGTCCGACTCTCAGTTTTATTTATTAATTCAATAATTTTTCTCATTTTTAATTTTATCAGTCTCCCCTTTTATTTATATTGCATGTGATTTTCATTGCATCATATCTGAAAAAAATGCATTTACTATTTCTACCTTTCTGCATTTGATTTTAAGCTTTTATTCCCTAACACATAGTCAATTTTTGTACAAGTTCCAAGAACCACTGAGAAAAAAAGTAAACTCCTTTCTGTCTTTGCTTCAATTTTCTCCAAAGCTCCATCATCCCTAACTTTCTAGGATTGTATTTATCTCCTTAACTTCTTTCTTATATATTTTATGGTTCAATTTGTCTAGTACTGAGAGAGCAAGCTTGAGATCCCCCACTAGCATAGTTTTGCTGACTATTTCTTCTTTCAGCTCTCTTAACTTCTCTTCTAGGAATTTGGATGCTATACCACTTGGTACATATATGTTTAGTATTGATATTGCTTCACAATCTATGGTAACCTTTAGTAAAATATAGTTTCCTTCCTTATCTCTTTTAATTAGATTTATCTTTGCTTTTACTTGATCTGAGATCAGGATTTCTATCCCTGCTTTTTTTTTTTAAGTTCACCTGAAGCATTCTGCTCCAGCCCTTTACCTTCACTCTGAATGTATAACTATGTTTTAAATGTGTTTCCTGTAAACAGTATATTGTAGGATTCTGACTTAATCCAGTCTGCTCTCAGCTTCTGTTTTATGGCTGAGTTCATCCCATTCATAGTCAAAAAAACTAATTCTGTATTTCCTGTCATCTTATCCACCCATTAAGCCTTTTTGGAAGAGCTCAAAAAGGATTTTTAAAATAAAGTGAGAGAGGTAAAAGAAAAATTGGGTAGAGGAAGAATTATTGGACAATATGAAGGCCATAATAATAAAAAAAAGAATGTGGATATCATTTTTTAAGAAATTAAATAGGAAAACTGCCCTGATATCCTAGAATCCAGGGTAAAATAACCATTGAAAGAATACACTGATCCCTTCCTGAAATATCCTAAAATAAAAACTCCAAGGAATATTGTAGCCAAATTTCAGAACTATCAGGTCAAGGAGTTAATGTTACATGTAATCAGAAAGAAATAATTCAAATAGCAAGAACCCACACTCAGAATTTATGGCTAAAGAATAACTAGAGAACATTGTAAAGTACAAAATGGATAATTCTGAGTATAATAAATTAAAAAGTTTTGGGTACAAACAAAAACAATGTAATTAAAATTAGAAGGGAAGCAGAAAACTGGTGGGGGGGAGGAGAAATTTGCAACTAAAAGTTATGATTACTGCCCCATTTCTAAAATATAGAGAATTGGTACAAATCTATGAGAATGCAACCTATTCTTCAATTGATAAATAATCTAAGGATAGGAACAGACAATTTCCATATGATAAAATTGAAGCCACTTCTAGTCATATAAAAATGTTCTAAATCCCTATTGATTAGAGAAATGCAAATTAGGGCAACTTTGAGGTATCATTCCTCTCAGATTATGTAAAATGATAGGAAAAGATGATGATGAATGTTGAAGGGGATGTGGGAAAACTGGGACACTAGTAATACATTTTTGGTGGAGTTGTGAACTGATGCAACCATTCTGGTTAGCAATTTGGAACTATGCCGAAAGGACTATCAAACTGTGAATATCCTTTGATCCAACATTTTTTCTCTTTTTAATCTGAATTTTTTTGTGCAACATGATAAAGCTGGAAATGTGTTTAGAAAAATTGCACATGTTTAATCTATATTGGATTGCTTGAAGTCTAAGGAATAGGGGAGATGAAGAGGAAGAGAGAAAAATTTGGAACACAAGAGTTTTTTATCTTCCTCACAAACCTATAACTTTTTCATTTATCATATTTCCTAATGTATTCATGGGACTAATTGAATATGGCCTTTTATAATACATAATATTTATTTTAATATGAAGTCTGAACTTTTCTTGGGTTTGTCCATCATTTGGGGAATTAATCCAGTTTAGTATAAAAAGCAACATTAATTTCTCATGGATGCTAGTGATAAACAAGTTTTGTTTATTTTGGTTTTTATTTGTTTTCTTTTTGCCTTTCTTGCTTAGCCAGTGGTTTCTTATCTATCTTCCCAATCTTATCTATCTTCTACCATATATCTTCCCAATTTTCCCTCTTTCATGTGGTAAAAATCTGGCAGGGAAAACAAACAAACACATTTCTGACTCTTCATTGCTACCTTTCTAACCATTTTATCTTTATGAAAGAAGAAAGGAAAACTATTACAATCATGAGTATCAACAGTTTTTCCCTACTAAGAGCATAAAAGCCTTGTGCTATATTTTTTTCCACTCAAAAATGAATATTTTTTCACTCTACTCTCAAAGGAGACAGGGTATCACCTTCTGTTAAATAGCTATTTTCTGGCATACTTGCCACTGATATTCGTCAAAATTTCTCTATGATGATTCTCCTGTATACCTCCTTAAGTAACATTTACAAACTATTTCAGAGATAGATTCCTCTATAGAAAAAAATTATTTAATTCATTTCATTTTAGCAAACATTTGGTTTCTTACCTCTCAAATAGCTCCATTTCCTTCACATACAAATAAATTAAAGTCAATTATAAAAAAAAAATCCTCTCATGACACATCATTCATTCTTTCATTCCATCTCTTGTCTTCTCTTCACTCCCAAACTTCCAGAATGAGTGCTACACAATTACTCCATCTTCTGACTGCTAACTGCTTACTCCTTAATATCTTTTATCTGCTATTTATTTCACAAATTTACTAAAATCACTCTTTCTATCAGCAAATCTGATCTTTTTCCCTTGTCTTATCCACAATGAGTTTGTTTCCATTGTTGATCATATCATTATTCTTGCCACCATGCATACCTTTTACTTCTATGATTCTATACTTGAATTGTTGGTTCTTCTTTAGTTGGTTCTTCTCTTTCTTTTTTAATTAAAGCTTTTTAATTTTCAAAATATATGCATGGATAATTTTTCAACATTAACATTTGCAATTAACTTGCAACACTTGCAAAAGCTTGTATTCTAATTTTCCCTTCCTTCCCCTAACACCCTCCCCTAGATGGCAAGTAATTCAATATATATTAAAATTGGGAAAATATATGTTAAATTCAATATATGCATACATATTTGTACAATTACCTAGCTGTGTAAGCTAGATATCAAAACTAGCTTATTTGATCAAAATAACCAAAAAGAAAATAAAATGCAATTCAACAACAAAAAGTGAAAAAGCTGTGTTATAATCTACACTCAGTTCTCACAGAACTCTGTCTGGGTGAAGGTGGCTCTCTTCATCACAAGATCATTGGAGCTGGCATCAGTCCTCTCATTGTTGAAAAGAGTCATGTTGATCAGAATTATCATATAATCTTGTTGCCATGTACAATGATCTCCTTGCTCTTCTCATTTCACTTAGCATCAGTTCATGTAAATTCATCTCCAGGCCTCTCTGTAAACATAGTGCTGATTCTTTCTTATAGAACAATAATATTTCATAACATTCACATGTGAGAATTTATTCAACCATTCTCCAACTGATGGGCATCCACTCAGTTTCCAGTTTCTTGTCATGTTAAAAAGGGCTGCCACAAACATTTTTGCACATGTGGGTAGCTTTCCATCCTTTAATATTTCTTTGGAATATAAGCTGTTGAAACACTGTTAGATCAAAGATCTACCTTTTTAAAGGGTAGACATGTTTGGATAGCTTTTTAGGTATAGTTCCAAATTGCTTTCCAGAATGGTTGGATATTTTCACAACTCCCCCAAAAATGTAGTAGTTTCCCAGTTTTCCCATATCCCTTCCAACATTCATCATTATCTATTCCTGTCATCTTGGCCAATCTGACAGGTGGATATGTAGTGGTATTTCAGAGTTGAGTTAATTTGCATTTCTCTGATCAATAGTGATTTAGAACATCTTTTTCATATGAATAGAAATGGTTTCAATTTCTTAATTTGAAAATTGTCTGTTCATATCTTTGACCATCTATCAATTGGAGACTAGCTTAAATGTTTATAAATTTGAGTCAGTTTTCTATATATTTTAGAAATGAAGCCTTTATCAGAACCTTTGAATGTAAAAATGTTTTCTCAATTCATTGCTTTCTTTCTAATATTGTCTGCATTAGTTTTGTTTTTACAAAAAACTTTTTTTACTTAATATAATCAAACTTATCTATTATTTGTTAAATGATAAATTCCAGTTCTTCTTTGGCCATAAATTCCTTTCTTCCCACAGATAAGAGAGGGAAACTGTTATGAGCCAGAACTTGAAACAAGGTGTTAAGTCACTAGAATTTTAGAAACAATGCTTAAGTTTACACCTTTAAGAATTCACACATCAGCTTACACATTAGTTCACAAGTTTGGGAAATTCACAAGTCAGAAACCCACAATCCCACTCTCTCGGAGGAAGAGTCAACCTTTGTGCTCACATCTTTAAGAGAGTTTACACATTAGAGATCACACTTTAGAGTTCACACCTTTAGAGAGCTTATATAAGCTAGAAGCCTCCAGGAAGAGCAGGAGACTTCAAGGGATTGAGAAGTGAGAAGTCAGTTGAAGAGACTGAGACCCAAAATTCAGTCAGAATATTCAAAACCAAGATTCAGAGAGAGCTGGAGGCTGAAGCTGGCAGACAAGCTGCAAGAACTCTTGGAAGCAAGGAAAACTAACCAGGCTATTTTGGAAGAGACAATAAAAGATTGGATTTTAATTCCTGGCTGTATTTGAGGTGATTATTACTTCGAACTGAAACTAAAGCTGCCTCCAGAAGCCCTCCAAGAAGCCTGTTTCCCAGAGAATGATTATATTTTAGAGAAGAAGAACACCACAGGAAACTATCCTTGGTTCGTCTAATTTGCTTATAAAATCACTCTTTGTGTCTAAATCATGAGCACTTTTTGACCTTATCTTGGCATAGAGTGTTAGGTGTGGATCAATGACTAGTGTCTGCCTTATTAGTTTCCAATTTTGCCAGCAGTTTTAGTAAAATAGTTTTTATCCCAAAAACTGTGGTCTTTAGGCTTTTCAAACACTAGGTTACTATAATCATCAGCTATTTTGTCCTATAAACCTAACCTATTTCACTGATTGACTACTCTATTTTTAGTATCAAACAGTTTTGGTGACCACAACTTTGTACTGTAGTTTTAGATCTGACACAGTTAGGCCACCTTCATTTTCATTTTTTTCATTAATTCCCTTGAAATTCTTGACTTTTTGTTCATCCAGATGAAATTTGTTATTTTTTCTAGATATGTAAATTAATTTCATCGGAGTTTGATTGGCATGGCACTGAACAAATGGATTAATTTAGATAGTATTATCATTTTTTATTATATTTGCTCAGTTTACCCAGGAGCACTTGATATTTTTCCAATTGATTACATCTGACTTTATTTATGTGGAAAGTATTTTGAGGTTGTGTTCATATAGTTCCTAACTTTCCCTTGGGAGAGAGACTCCCAAATATTTGTATTGACAGTTATTTGAAGTGGAATTTCTCTTTGTATCACTTGCTGTTGGACTTTGTTGGTAATATATAAAAACGCTGATGATTTATGCATATTTATTTTGTATCTTGCAACTTTGCTAAAGTTGTGAATTGTTTCTAGTAGTTTTTTTAGGTGATTCTCTAGGGTTCTCTAAGTATACCATCATATCAACTGCAAAAAGTAATAATTTGGTTTTCTCATTACCTGCTCTAATTCCTTTAATCTTTTTTTCTTCTCTTATTGACAAAGCTAACATTTCTAATATAATAATGCATAGTAATGTTAATAGTGAGTAACCATGTTTCACCCCTGATCTTGTTGGGAATGGTTCTAGTGTGTCCCCATTCCATATGGTGCTTGCTGAAGTTTTAAATAGATGCTACTGATCATTTTAAGGAAAAGTCTGTTTATTCCTATATTCTCTAATGTTTTTAATAGGAATGGATGTTGAATTTTATCAATTTTTTTATTGAATGCATCTAATTATATGGTTTTTGTTAGTTTAGTAACTGACATAACCAATTATGCTAATAGTTTTCCTAATATCGAATCAGCCCTACATTTCTGGTATAAATCCCACTTGGTCATAGTGTATTGTCCTGAGGATAACTTTCTGTAATCTCTTTGCTAACATTTTATTTAAGATTTTTGTATCAATATTCATTAGGGAAATTAGTCTATATTTTTTTCTCTATATTTCTATATCTATATCTCTATATCCCTATCTGGATTAGATATCAGGACCATATCTATGTCATAAAAGGAATTTGGAGAACTCCTTCTTTCCCTATTTTTTTTCAAATAGTTTGCATAGTACTGAAATTACTTTTTCTTTAAATGTTTGGTAGAATTCACATATAAATCTATCTGGTCCTGGAAATTTTTGATTAGGGAGTTGATTAATAGCTTGCTCGATTTCTTTTTCTAAAATGAGACTGTTTGAGTAATGTATTTCCTCTTCTGTCATTCAGGGAAACATATGTTTTTGTAGGCATTCCTTCATTTCACTTATATTATCAAAATCATTGATATATATTTGGGCAAAATAACTCCTAATTATTGCTCCAATTTCCTCTACATTAGTGGAAAATTTCCCATTTCAATTTTTAAACTAGCAATTTGATTTTCTTTTTTTCTTTTTCTAATCAAATAAACTAAAAGTTTATTTATTTTGTTGTTTTTCTTTCATAAAACCAACTCTTAATTTTATTTGTTAATTCAATATTTTTCTTACTTTCATTTTTATTAATGCTCCCCTTTATTTTCAGAATTTCAAATCTGTTACTTAATTGCAGGTTTTTAATTTATACTTTTTCTAGCTTTTTTACTTGTAAGCCCAATTCATTGATCTTCTCTTTCTCCATTTTATGCAAATAAACATCTAGATTTTGGTATGTTGTCTCATTATTGTCACTCTCTTGGATGAAATTATTGAATTTGTCTATGATTTGTTGTTTCACCCACTCATTTTTCAGTATTATACTATTTAGTTTCCAATTAATTTTTGGTCTATTTTCCCCTGGTCTTTTATTGCATGTAATTTTTATTGTATCATGATCTGAGAAAAATGCATTTACTATTTCTGCCTTTCTGCATTTGATTTTAAGGTTTTTATGCCCTAATACATGGTCATTTTTGTATAAGTTCCACGTACTGCTGGAAAAAAAAAATCATATTCCTTTCTGCCTCCATTCAGTTTTCTTCAAAGCTCTATCATCCCTAACTTTTTTTAGGATTCTATTTACCTCCTTAACTTCTTTCTAATTTATTTTGTCATTTGATTCATCTAGTCCTGAGATAGCAAGGCTGACAATCTGACTAGAATAATGTTGCTCTCTAATTCTTCTTTAAATTCTCTTAATTTCTCCTCCACGTATTTGGTTGCTATATAACTTGATTCGTATATGTTAAGTATTGATATTACATCATTATCTATGGTATCTTTAAATAGGATGCATTTTTCTTCCTTATCTCTTTTAATTAGATCTATTTTTGTTTTTGCTTGATCTGAGATCAGGATTGCTACCTATGCTTACCTTTACTCTAAATGTATCAGCAGAAGCATAGTAGATTCTACTCCAGCTTTTTACCTTTACTCTAAATGTATCACTCTGGTTTAAGTGAGTTTCTTGTAAACAAGAAATTGAAGATTTCTGGCATTTAATCCAATCTGCTTTATGCTTCCATTTTATGGGAAAGTTCATCCCATTCATATTCATAGATAAAATTACTAGCTATATTTTCTGCCATCTTGTTTACCCCCAGTTATATTTTTCTCTTCCTTTTCTTCCTTCCTTTTCTCCCATTATTTTCTCACTGGTCACCCCCCTCCCCTCAAATAGTCCTCCCCTTTTTCTGTCCTTTCCCCTTTCTTATACTTTTTCCTTTCTACTTCTGTCCTCCCTTCTATTAGTCTCCCCCTTTTCTTTTCCCTTTCCACTCTTAGTTCCCTACAGGGTGAAACCAGCTTCTCTGTGAAGCTAAATCTATTTGATGTTCTCTCTTTGAGCCAAATATGATGAGAGTAAGATTTACACATTGTTCATCTTCCTCCCCTCTTTATTTCAGTTGCAATAGATCTTTTTTGCCTCCTCATGAGATGTAATTTACCCCATTTTAACTTCATTTTCCTCTTCTTCCCATAGAATCACCTTTCCTCTTCTAATTTCTGTTTTAAAATTATCACAATAAAATCAAATTATACTTGCATCCTCACAGTATACCACACTTTCTTCTACTTTTTCATATTTTGAGTTTTATTTGACTTATTCTTGCAGTCTCATTGAGTCATTCACTTCCATTTATTCAATTCTAATTTTTAGTGAATTATTTTCTTCAGTTAGCTTTTTTATCTCCTTTTGCATTTGGCCAATTGAGATATTTTGTTCATTGCATTTTTTTCCACTTCACTATTTCTGTTTTTCAAAGAATTTTTTTAATATCTATTTTGTAGGAATTATATGCTTTCCCCATTTCATCAAGTCTATTTTTAAAGGCGTTTTCTTCAGATAATTTCTCATTTTCCTTTTCCATAGTCTCTTGCAAAGATCTCATTTTCTTTCCCCATTTTTTTCTAATTCTCTTTCAAAATCCTTTTTGAATTCTTCCAAGAGAATTTTGTGAAATGGTGAACAAGTTATATCATCCTTTGGGGCTTCATCTGATGTTCATTTTCCTTTAGGATCCTCATAGTGTGAAGTCTGTTCTCTTTCTCCATAGATGCTGCCTATGGTCAGAGTTTTTTTTTTCTGCTTTTTTGCTTATTTTTTTTTAAAGTTTGAGGTCTATTCTTAAGACAAAGGGACAATTGTTGTTTTGCTCTGAGGCCAGTACTTCTGATTGATTTCTGGTGCTGGGTAAGTGTGGCCAGGTCCTAAGTTCTTCCAGGACTCAATGCCTCACAATTTGCCTTTTATATTTGCTTTTTCAGTGTCTCACAGCAAATCTGCTGAACCACCAGCTTGTAACCAAAACAGTGTAGCCCAAGAGCCTCATAGTAAATTCACTGGCATGTGAATGATACAACACCCTGTCTCCCTGCACCAGCTCCTTTCCCTGGGCTTCCTGCAATGTGGTCTGGACTCAGAAGCCTTTCCCCTAGCCTAACTTTAAACAGACTTTTTTTCTAAAATTATTCCAAAGTATCTTCTTCCATTCTTCTGGAAATTTGTTGCACTTCAAATATTTGTAGGTTCTGTCTCTCCAAAACCAGTTCAAAGACTTAATCTGCTATTAATTTGAGGGAAGCTCAGAAGAGCTCACAGAGATATGTGATGCTCTCCACTAACTTAACTCCACTTTCCAGAACACAAGGTTTTACAGGGGTGAATGCTGAAAACTATTTTTTTCATTTATTTAAAAAATAAAAAAGCCATTATTATATTAAAAAAAAAAGAATGCACCACACAAAACTTAGCAGTTTCTACATTAAAGCATTGGAGGGCTTAGAATATGATATTCTGGAAGGAATAAGGGCATGGATTACAAGAATCAGCTGCAAAATTGAGAATAATATTTTGAAGAAAAGATTGACATTGGATTAAACAGGAGACTTCCAAACATTCCTGATGAAATGACCAATACTAAATAGAAAATGTGATTTTCAAATACAAGATTCCAAAGAGGCATAAAATGGTAAACATGAGAGGAAAATAAAACAAAACAAATCAAAAAATGCTATTCAATAAGATTAAATTGTTTGCATTCCTATATGGGAAGATGATACTTATAAGTCTTGTGAACTGTATCTCTAAAAGAGAACTTAAAAGAAGGCTACATAAAAGGGAAGATCAATGAATTGGGCATGCAACTAAAAAAAACCTAGCAAAATAATATTAAAAATACCCAATAAAATGCCAAATTAGGCATTCTGAATATCAGAGAAGAAATTGATAAAAACTGAAAGAAAACTACTTAACTAATAAACTAAGAACTGATTTTATTAGAAAAAAAGAGAAAAAAACAAATTACCAGTATCAAAAGTGAAGAAAAAAAGAAGAAATTAAAGCAGTAACTAGAAGGTATTTTGCCCAACTGAATGTCAATAAATATGACAAATCTAAATGAAATGGAATATTTACAAAAATAGAAATTGTCCAGATTAACAGACGTTGGAATAAAATACTTAATAAAATTTTAGAAAAAGAAATTGAATAATATATTAATGAATTTATGAAGAAAAAATCTTCAGGGCCAGCTGGAGTTAAAAGTGAACTCTACCAAACCTTTAAAGAACAAATAATTTGAATAATACATAAAGACTTTTTTTAATAGATAAAGGAGTCCTATTCAATGACACAACTTTGGTGCTGACACCTAAACCAAGAAGAACAAAAACAGAAAGAAAATTATAGATCACTATCCCTGCATATTAATGAAAAAATTTTAAATAAAATACTTACAAAGAAATTATGGCAATTTATTTGGGGGGTTAATACACTGTGATAAATGGGATTTATGCCAGGAATGAAAAGATGGTTCAATATCAGGAAACCATCAGCATAATTACTCAGATGGATAAAAATATTAACAGAAATCTTATGATAATCTCATTAAATGTAGAACAAAGCTTTTTGACAAAACAATCAACTATTGTTATTAAAGACAGCAGAAAGCATAGGAATAATTCCTTACTCTCTAGAACTATTTGCAAGCATTAGATGAAATGGGGATAAGCTAGAAGCATTCCCAATAAGATCAGGGGTGAAATAACAATGTTCATTATCACAATATTACTGAATGTCAATCTAGAAATGTTAACTTTAGTGATGAGAAAAAATGAATTAAAAATTATAATAGGCAATGAGAAAATAAAATTATCACTTTGCAACTGTTATTATACTTAGAGAATCAAATAAAAATTACTTCAAATAATTAAACATTTTAGAAAAGTAGGATATAAAATAAATGCACATAAATCAGTAGCATTTTTATATACTATCTACAAAGCCTGCTAAAAAAACTGGAAAGTAATGCAGCAGAAACTAGGCACACACCAACATTTTACATCTTATATAAAAATAATGCCAAAATGGGTACATGATTTAGACATAAAGGGTGATGCCATAAGCAAATTAAGAGAACAAGAAATATTTTACCTGTCAGATCCACAGTGAAGGCAAGAATCTATGACATTATGGAATGCATAATGAATAATTTTGATTATAATAAATTAAAAAGGCTTTGCATAAACAAATCCAATGAAAACAAGATTAGAAGAGAAGCAGACACTGGGAAATAATTTTATAGGCAATGTTTC
This sequence comes from Sarcophilus harrisii, assembly GCF_902635505.1. Classification (NCBI taxonomy): domain Eukaryota; kingdom Metazoa; phylum Chordata; class Mammalia; order Dasyuromorphia; family Dasyuridae; genus Sarcophilus; species Sarcophilus harrisii. The sequence goes on along the minus strand of NC_045429.1, from coordinate 178,511,144 downwards.
TGGTGTTGGCCTCATTTAAAAAAAAAATACATCGAATTACATCAAATGTATAAAAATACAAGTTATTCCCCAATTGACAAATTGTCAAAGGACGTGAACAGTTTTAGATGAAACAAAAGCTATTTGTACGCATATGAAAAAAATACTCTCAATCACTATTGATTAAGAATTGCAAATTAAAACAAGTATGATGTACCATGTCACCTGATTAGATTACCTAATATGATAGAAAAAGAAAATGATACATGTTGAAGAAAATGTGGAAAATGGCAACTCTAATGCATTGCTTCTGGAGTTGTGAACTGATCTAACCATTCTGGTGAACAATTTGTAACTGTCCAAAAGGGCTATAAAACTGTTCATACACTTTGATCCACCATATTTCTACAAGATATGCATTTTAAATGGATAATAAAAATGGAAAAAGGATCCATATGTACTATATATATATATATATATATATATATATATATATATATACATACCAGTTTCATTTATAGTGGCAAAGAATTAGAAATTGAGAGAATGTACATCAAATGTGGAATGACAAAACTCATTGTGGTACCTGAATATATTATGATTCTGTAAAAAACGAGGAGCAATTACATTTCAGAAAAACCTGGAAAGGCTTCCATGAAGTGATGCTGAGTGAAGTGAACAAAACTGGGAGAACATTATACATAGTAATAGCAACATTGTGCAGTGACCCTTAGCTCTTCTCAGCAATGCAATGATCCACAACAATTCAAAAAGACTCATGACAAAAAATGTTATATCCACATGCAGAAAAAAGAACTATGGAGTCTGAATGCATATCAAAGCATACTATTTTCATTTATTTTTTTTTTCTCTCTGTGTCTCTGTTTCTGTGTCTGTCTATCTTTCTCTTTGTCTTTCTGTCTCTGTCTTTGGAGTTTAGAGTTTTTAGTGTTCTTTTTTTATATTAGTTGTGAATGAGAGTTTGTTGTGTTTATTTTATAATCTTGAAGAGCACCTGCAAAAGTTTCTTGCACATAATAGGTACCAATAAATCTTTGGAAAAAATGAATGAAAATTCTCCCAAAATTATTTTTCTATATAATGTTGGTTACATCTCCATTATTTACTCAGTATCACTAGTAGATAAATGAAACAACAGTCATGATAATTGTTTCTTTTATTCATTATTTTTTATTCTGAGATTTTTACTAAAATATTGAACTTCATTAACCTTGGTAGTATCTTAGAAATATAATGAAACTACTACTGAGGTATTCTTTTAACCTGTCATTTGGATGAAAATGAAACTAAAAAATATATGGATTGAAAAGTAGACAGACCATAAATTTCTGAGGTATATAACCATATAGTACATCAAATTCTTGGAACTCTATGATGCAAAGATCATCATTAGAGGATGTAAAGCTCTATTTGGGATTTGTACTCATTAGAGGAAAGAACAGGTGTGACCTTAAACCTTTCATTTAATTATATTTTTACATCTCATAAATAAGTCAGTTTATAAATACTCATACTACTTAGTGAACCTGCTGTTTCACTGTACATCTCTCATATCAATAGGACTTTATGTTCATCCACATCATCCCGCAGAAAAAAACAGATCTCTCTCTCTCTCTCTCTGTCTCTCTCTCTCTCTCTCTCTCTCTCTCTTTTTCTTTCTCTCTCTCTCTCTCTCTCTCTCTCTCTCTTTCTCTTTCTCTCTCTCTCTCTCTCTCTCTCTCTCTCTCTCTCTCTCATTCTCTGTGTGTGTGTGTGTGTGTGTGTGTGTGTGTGTGTGTGGTATTTAAACAGCCTGGAGACTTTGCTATTCTTCCCTTTCATTAGCTGGCCTTTGCATTCACCAGTTATTCCTCTGAGTTGCCTGATCTACCTGTCAATCATCTTAATGAGATGCACCTGGTCAATTAATTTAGCAATAATAGAACTTGCACAGACAGAAGCTGCATTCCAATAATGCAAAGGGTTTTGAGATAGGCACAGAGGCAATCAAACCTTGATATTGGCATAAGAGAGTGAGAGGTTTTGTGACAGACAAGAACCTGTGAAAGAAAGAACCAGTTTACCCAGGTATAAACCACCTCTCTCTCCCTCCTCATTTGCTTTATACTTTTTTATGACAGTTGGATAGTTTAAATGGAAATGAGAGGGCAGCCTACCGAAAAAAGATTGCCAGCTTCCTTCTTGAAATCAGTCTCCATTTATATGAAAGCAAAAGCATAGATCTTAGCCATTGAAGTCAAGATAGTATACCAGTTATGTTACTAAAGGAAAGATAGCTACATTTGGAAGTGGGAGGGGGTGAGAAGTTAAGGAAAACAAGTAATATAGTAGAAAATGTAATGGAAAATATATTAATAGCATTGAATATTTAGGGGGATGATTTATTTTTGTCTTGGTTTTTATGTGATTTATTCTAGAGAAATTAAATATACATATGCTGGTCATAAAAGATTTACAGTGTGCTATTTTAGCTGACTATTATACTAACAAGATATAGTAAATACATGATATTATATATTTTCTTATTCCAGTGTCCAGAAAAGTAGCATTGAGTGATCATATTAATATGATAATCAATAAACTAGATCTCAATAGAATGAACATGGATCCATTTTTCAATGTGAGACCCAGGAACTGTCACCTCACTCACTATTGACATGTAATTACTTGTATGGAAATAGGCAACCAGAGTTTCAGAGTACAAAATGCTAGTAAATTTCTCCAACAGAACCCACAGAAAAAAGTTAGATATGCAGAATTTAATTATCCTCATTAGAATTAGCCAAGGAGGAAAACCTGAATTCTTATGAGAAGTGGGATTTTTTTTTTTTAATGACCACAAGAGATCATATTTGGGTTTTTAAAATCATCTGCAAGACAGTTTATCTGGTAGCATTGTATCCACTGTCCCTAGGGCAGCTTAGTACTCTGGGAAATGCTATTAAATGAGTCTAAGTTTCATTTGACTATGTCCCATCCAAAAACCAATCAAGCCTGGTTTTGTTTACCTCATAAGACAATGCACAGTGATATAAAAATTCACGTTATGCCTATTTTCAATGTTTTCACACTAGCCAGCTACAACTGTATCCAGCATACCTTTTATCAATTAAATATGAGTAGTACACATTCCTATTTCACAATACTGTCTCTAAAATATGCAAGATGGAACCCTGACTTTTTTTTCAGTGAGGAAAAACCACATAAAGACTTTTCATGCTTTCTTTTTTTCTAATACTTTAGGAATTTTTTTATTACTAATGATAGATTTCAGGGAATTGTGAACTTAATGGGGAGGAAATGCAGCTCATTTCCAAAAATTCCTAATTGAAATTTACCATTTCCTTCAATTAACACTATATGTAATAAGAATTATTCTGAGAACAGGTTCATACACTTCACCAAACTGCCAAAGGAATCCATCACACACACACATACACACACACACACACACACACACACCCACAAATCTCTGAACTAAAATGTCACCCTTATACTGAATTAACAAAATTGTCAACAATTAAGTGTCATGAAAAGTTAGGATCTTCTCAGAGTTGCTAGTCTCTAAAAGTAGCACTATTTCTGCAATGCTTGTCTCTAATAATATTTCTCTTTTTGTATTATTGCCTCCAACAGGACTAGGCATGGCATCTCCATTTTTCAAATGATGCCACTCCCTGGCTACTTTATCCTCCAATAGTGATAGTTACTGCATATACAGCCATTATCTATTTTATCAAAAATCTGAATCTAAAATCAATGTAAAGATCACAAGATGAAAAGGTGTATGAGCTAAATCCTTTAAAAAGTAATGCAGATGGAGTGCTATATTTATATTTTTATATCAAGTGCATTTCACTACATTAATATGCTACAATTCAATTATGCATTCCCAATCAATGGGTACTTACTTCTCCCCCCCCTCCCCGACATTGTGACCACAAAAGTATCATAATGAATATTCCAGCATATATAGGTCCATTGATTATATCTTTGACCATCTTATGACAAATATCCATCCATGGGAATCTTATATCAAAGAATATCTGATTTATTTGCTAGAATTATGCTAAATTTCCTTGTAAAATAATGGTTGGAAAATTCAGAACTCAACCCAATATATATTAGAGTATTAATATTCTCAGAAAGTTGATAACATCATGATTTCTGATTTTTTAAAATCTTCACAATATGTGGTGAAAATATAAAAGTTTTCATTTACATTGCTCTTAGTGATTTGAAACAGTTTTCTACATGGTTGTTTACATTTTGTGATCCCTTCTTCAAATTTTGTTTGTATCCTTTGACTATTTCTTTATTGAGAAATGGCTATTGGTATTACATATTTATGTTAACTCTCTAAATTCTTAACTATTTGAACTTTAACAATGGTTTATACAGATTCCCTCATCATTTACAGTTTCCCATCATATCCTAGCAGTATTGCTTCATTCATGTAATAGCATTTAATTTTAAGTAATCAAAATTGCATACATCCTCTACTAAAAGTTTTTCAATACCAAGAGAAAGTAAGACAGAATCCAAGCACATTGAATGGATCTCCTTTGATCAACTAATAGTAAGACATGGTCAAAAATTATACAGAATGGAGGAGTTATGGATTTCATTTAAAAAGAGAACATGGAATTTGATGGGATCACACATCTATTTAAGAATAATCTTCACTAATCCTTTAAAAGGTAAAAAATTTTTTCCCTTGCCAGATTTGCAAAGTGTATCTCCACCTTTTCCCATTCTTCTATTTGTGCATTTGTAAATAACACCCCATATATTATTTTTATTCTGGAGAGCCATTCACTTGCATAGGGTAAAAACAACCTAGAATATATTTATAGGGAAATGTTTTTTAGTTCATGGAATATAGGACCAGTTCCTGACCTTTATGTATTTTACCCAAAAAAAAGTGACTAGAATTAGATTCTGAACCCCTTTGCCACAAGTATTAAAAACCTCTTTCCTAATTATCCAATACCATTGAGTCCTCCCTTCTCATAGTTTTATACTTTTTCCTATTGTAAAACTTCCCAATTCATTATTTTCAGGATCTAGTGGACTTACAATATTCAGACTATATTGAGGGTACTGAATAGAGAACAACAAAATGAAAGCCAAAAATTCAAACATCAGTTATTCTTGGTTGAGGGGATAGGCATGTGGTGATTAGGTTAAAAATGAGCTTTAAGTAGTTCAAACTTTTGCTATTATTTTGGAAAACAGGATATCACAAAGAATTCTGGGAAAAAAAGTGAGGACAGGGGTGGGTGGAGAAGACAAGGAAGGGCTCCATGGATGAGGAAATATTAAGTAGTAGCAAGGCAAGTTAAGGAGTAGAGTTAAAATAGAAGAGTTAGCATTTAAGGAAATAAGAGATATACACAAACACAGTAACAAAGATTAAAAAGTAGAAATTACTAGGAAAAAAAATGCCAGTTATTATTGATCTCAAACAAAGTCAAACTTATAGATTCAATCAAGAGAGAAATCTCCATTATAAGTCAACCATATTAATATTGTTTTAGGTGCATATCTATGTATATCTATAAACTACAAGAAACAAAGAAAAGATGGACAGTAATTATCATAATGTCTTCTATTACTATTTATGCTTTCTTGAAATGGAAATATATTTATTACTTATTTCAAATCCTGTCATGTTTTACTGGGCATATAATATTTTTCCCTGTTTTTCTTTTTCTGTCTTTCTTTTTCTATTTTTTTCTTATTTTGTGTGTAAGTTTTAAATAAATAAATGAGGGGAAAAAACAATTATGGCTAACAACTTGAACAAAGGAAGGAAAGAAAAAAGAAAGAAAAAGAAAGAAAGAAAGAAAGAAAGAAAGAAAGAAAGAAAGAAAGAAAGAAAGGAAGGAAGGAAGGAAGGAAGGAAGGAAGGAAGGAAGAGAGGAAGGGAGAAAGGAAGGGAGGAAGAGAGGAAGGGAGGGAGGGAAAAAGAAAGAGAGGAAGGAAGGAAAAAAACAAAAGAAATGGAATCTTATTCAAAAAAATTTTCCCATTATGGATGCAACTTTAGTTACTATAGAATTGGCAAGTGGTTGAAATTTTGGAAAGTAAAAAATATGTTAGAAATGAGTATTCTACTATCTACCTGACCACATGACATAGTTCTTCTACCTTAAATGAAGCTATATTTTATTTTTAACTAGACTTGGCACATGCTTCAATTTAAAGTCTTTGGGAATAAAAGACATGTTTGGAAATATTCTACTCTCTAGCTGATCACATGACTTTTACTTCTTCCACTCTTTTATAAAGCTATGTTTTATTTTTTTAAAACTAGGTTTAAGAACATCTTGATGGTAATTTAATGATCAAATATCTTAAGTCATCTGAATGTTTTTCATGTAATTTTATTTTAAATGTAATTTTGTATTTGTGTATAGTGTCATATAATGCTAAATTTTAATAATAAGTATAACCCACACATGTCATAGGTAACATATAGGCATGTTATAAATGTATAGCCATATATATCTTCAGAAAAATAGAGAAATTAACTGTTTTCCTCTTTTTTCCATTTTCCTTATTGTCATGGGAAAAAAGCTTTTCAGAGATATGTTCTTACAGTTGCTGTGATTTTTCTATGGAAATACTTGATTCTCATTTCCATTGCAAGCTTTCCCTAAAATCATTAATTGGTTATGCAAAAGGACAACTTCAGGTGAAGCAGCATTTTGGGGGGCAGTTAGTTCCATAGCAACGATGTTATAAATGGCAAGTAATTTGACAGACAGGCAAAATTTTTAGTATAAAACCTTAAAAGTTTGTCTTTACAGAAACTAGAGAGTGTAATCGGGCTGGAATGGACAGGGCAATGGATATATTTAAACATCCAAGGTGAGGAGACCTGGTACACACAATTGATCGAAAGGATTCTAAAATTTGCAACTGGCAAATAGAAGGATGAGAAGCAAAAATAAAGGAAGCAATAATTCAAAGAGAAATGATATTTCAGTTATACTCATAGGTTAGGAAGGGTGAATAACTCTTTTTTCCCCCACAATTTTTCTATTTCAAGTTATGCTAGAGTTAAAGATAATAATGTTCAATGAGAATAGGTATGAGTTTTCAAAATAAATTATTCACTGGTGGAAAAAATATAGTGGATTCTAATGGAGGAAGAGAGAATCTGACTATCCAAGTTCTACTGAGACATGCTGAAAGGATAACTGATTAGAACAGTAACCTAGAGATTGAGAATCCAAACATCCTCAGTCTTATTCTCAACTGTGAGAACTGAAATAGATCACACAGGTCATCTAGTCCAATGTCTTCAATTTGCAGATGCGAAAACTGATGTCCTAATAGAAGTGACCCAGATCGTATTTGTGGTCAGTGACAGAGATTGAGAATTAAAACCAGGCTCTTGATTCCTCTCTAGTAATATAAGCTGGAGGAATAGACCAAAAATTTTTGAAAGTTGCAAAAATTGTACTAAAATTATAAAACATAACAAAGTGTTTTTTCTTATTCTTCTTCCCCATTTATTCCAGAATTAACTAAGTGGAAAAATGAATCTAAAGCTTCTTTTTGAATGGAGATTCTTATGAGTGAATTTTATGCAAAGAGTATTTAATATATCCATTATTTGCCCACAAAAATGAAGGAGCAGATTTCATTTGGTCATGGGGTTGAGCTGATCTGGTTACCAGGGATGGACTACAGGACTTTATCACAGGAGAACAGATTATAGGGTGAAGTTTGTTAATACTTTTGTAAAGATGTTATTCCAAAATAAATGGTAGCTTCATGAGAAAAATGACTGTATTTCCATTCTTTTCCACAGCAGTCAGAATCTTTTAACTCATTCTTAAAATCTCCCAAATTTGGAGCTTTCATAATATCATCAGTTAATTTTCACTATGATCCAAATTATCAAAGATGTAAATGTCATGATAATATGCTAATGTCAAAACAACAAAAATTGACTAGATTTATAACCATCAAATCCTACAAGGGTTCACTGTACCCATGATTTGGGGAAGCTTATTGCATGGTCTGATATATTTGAATTCTCTAGTGACATACATAAGAAAAGGATATCACCCCACACCCAGTAAATTGTTCTCATCACTCTCTCATTTTTTGTTTCTACCTCATACTTAACTCAATTTTCAATAGAAAACTAAATTACCAGGAATAAAATCCTGCTAAATGTACAGGATGAGGGTGGGGGAGAGGGCAGTCTCTTGGTTTCATAAGGCTATCAGTAATAGGTGCTGACTCTATTCTCCTTCCTCCTTTCTCTTTCAACTTCCACTCTGGTTCTAGTTTATTTCCTGGAACCAAAGAGAATTAACTTAATCGCTCTTCTACTGTAGATGGAAACCCATCAAATATTCAAAAGCAAATATCATGTCTCTTAAAAGACATTTTTTCTTTGGGTTAGATATTCATTCCCACTTTTGTTTGTTGACTGACTGATCTTTTTCAATTTACGTACATAAAGCATGTTCTTAAATCCCTTCACCACTCTTATACCTTATCTCAGAAGGCTGCCCAGTTTATCAGTCTCATTCCTTAAATGCAGTGCCTAAAGCTAAGAACATTAATTGTGAATAGTGGAGGTACTACTCTATCAGCAAACATAGAGTGAGTCATTTGAAGCAAAGCCAAAACTAGAGCAAAGTAAAAAGGATTTTGCTTCAAGATACCAAAAATTAAGTGCTGATAACACTCACTGTCTATCAGCAAAGTAAAAACAACTGGACTTGGTCCCTAGCTAGCAAGAATGGGCTCAAATAAGAAGCTACCAGATAGTGTGTACATCTTACCTATCTTTCCACCTATTCCACCTATTCCCCTAGACTACAACTTCTATAAGTTTTCTGCCAAGTATAACCTATTCTTATCTTTACCCCTACTCTTATGCCTGTTTCCTTAGAAGTGGTGTCCTAGAGTCTTTTTCTTCACCCTGAGCTTAAGTGGTATTTCCTGATACTTGTGCAGACACATACAAACTATATAGCTATATCCTTGCTCCAGGAAATATGTGTATGTGTATGAATGGATGGATGTATAATATATATATAACCAACTATAACCTATTCTTATCCTTATCCCTACTTTTATGCCTACTTCCTTAGAAGTAGTGTCCTGGAGTCTTTTCCATCACCCTGGGCTCAAAAGGCATTTCCTGATACTTGTGCAGACACATACAAACTATATAGCTATATCCTTGCTCCAGGAAATATGTGTATGTGTATGAATGGATGGATGTATAATATATATATAACCAACTATAACCTATTTTTATCCTTATCCCTACTTTTATGCCTACTTCCTTAGAAGTAGTGTCCTGGAGTCTTTTCCATCACCCTGGGCTCAAAAGGCATTTCCTGATACTTGGGCAGACACATGCAAACATATAGCTATATCCTTGCTCCAGGAAATATGTGTGTGTGTGTACACACAGAAACATATAGTTATAAATCTGAAAGGAAAGACTGCTGGTTGATAGTGCTAAAGAAAGACTCCCATGAATTGTTTGTTAAACATAAGAAATCCCAGGTCCAAAATGGAAACCTAGAGTGAATCATAATCTGATCACAGTTTACACAGACTGTAATTTTTTTCTTATTGCCTGAAAACAAAAGCTTACAAGATGGAACAATGTCTTTTTTTATTGATTCAAAACCCAATTTGAAACAATTTTAAACAAGGAAAGGAGAAAGGGGAGATACTTGAGCAGATGGGGAAAAAAAATCCCAGGAAACAAAGAAAATGAGGAATTCCAAGTGTTACAGTTGAGATTCTTTGATATACAAATCAGATGACATTCATGGTGATAAATAGTCCATGTTTTAAAGTTAGGAGATGTCTTTAATAACAGGATATTTCAAGAGCCCTATAACCAAATTTAGGGGACTCTCTGGAGATAAAATTGTCTCAAAAAACTGCAAGCAGGTTGTATCAATGATTTCAAATAGAAAAGACATAGAAAGGAAATAGACATGAAAATGTTTGAAGATAGAGAAATTTCTTGTAGGCTCATAAACCACTAAAGGGCTCAAGGTCTGCTTCAAAGCTAGCAGCTGAATTTTACTGAAAAGGACTATTAATATATCAAGCAGCCTTAGGCATCAGAACTCCTTCTGATTGAGTAGTGGTGTTATTATTGCATTATCTGATTTCCCTGTGAAATAAACATATTGAGCATATTCAATGAGAAATTTAATTTAATAGAACATTTAACTAATTAGCATAAACATTATACAGCACAGATTAACAATAGCTAGATTGCAGTACCGTTGGTACTTTTTTAGTTTTTGGTTCTGGAACAGCTAGATGGTGCAGTGGATAGAGCATTAGGCCTGAAGTCAGGAGAGCCTAAATTCAAATTTGATCTCAGACAGTTAAAATTTCCTAGCTGTGTGACCCTGGGCAAGTCACTTGACCCCAATTGCAATTGTGAGTGCAATTGTCAGATTTGAATAAGCACCAATGGATTAGAAAGGTTTGAAGTGTGTTTTCTCAGAGTTTCAATAAGAGTCTCTGATAGAACACTGTCTCTGAGACTCTTTCTGAATAGGCTAACTCACAGGAAGGAAATCACTGAAATGCTGGATATTGTCTGTATTTTTTACCTTTCAGGGAGTCTTTGTTAATGCCTCCAGACCTCATTTGTTAATGTCTTAGGTCAATTTTCCGGTTGCAGTGGATTCTATGTTATTAAAGCCTTTCTGAGACATCTTGAGTCATATCTCTGTTAACATAACTGACAGAAAATCTCCTATCACCTTCAATACTTACATGGCAGATGTAATAGAGAAAGAGTTATTTTTATGATACATCTAGAAACCACTAAGACAACTTTGTCTATCTAGATCACTCTGAAAAGACAGTTTTTAAAATAATAGCTTCACCCCTTCTTCCCTGAAACCTTAAAGTACCATAAGTACTTTGTAAACCTTAAAGTACCATACAAATGCAAGTTACCATCATTGTTGTACCTATTATTTTTATTATTAGTCTATAGTTATCAGATCTCCTGTCTGCTGGTGACTTAATTCCCTAAGCATTTTATTGCACTCCTGCTGATCTTAAGCAATGTTTATAGAGAAAATAAGGGTGTGCTGATGAATGTTTAACAGCTGGGCTCTCTGTTAAAAATATGTATGCACTCACTTTTAGATTTAATCTGCATTATTAATACTTTATTAACTCTGGACAATCAACCAAACAATCAAGCAAATCCTAATTTATAGTCAATTGTAAATGTTCACACTGAAAATTTAGCCATCAGCTGTAATGAGTTTTTTCAACATACCCCTGATAAGAATTACTTCAATTTGTCAAAGACCAGAAGAACTATCTTCTTCATCATGCTTTCCTTGTTACTCCCAAAAGAATTGGTCATTTTCTTTAAGTATGTATTATAAGATATAACCAGACTGTGTCTTATCCATCTTTCTATCTGAAAATGACTAAAACAGTGTCTTGTCCATTGAAATTGAATTACTTGTTGAAGGTGGTGATTGAAGCTGTAAGTTTTAATTATATGAAATAAGAAACCAATAATAGACCAAAGATGGCAGAAAGTAGAAAGTCTGAGTAGTCTGAGCTCTGCTTGGCTTCCCTCAGATTACCATCAGATCAAGCCTCTGAACTGGTTTTGTAGTGACAGAACACACAAATATTTGGAGTATAACAAATTTGTAACAGAAGATATTTTGGAAGAATTTCAGGAGAGGTCTGTTTTAATTAAACATGGGGGAAGGTAGCCCATTGCAGGCACAACACAGGAATGTAGGGCAAAGTGGCTTCCATGAATCAGGGGAATCTACTGAAAGGCTATTAGTTAAAATACAGCACCATTGACTATTTTATCCTTGTTCAAAAAGTCAGTGGATCAGTAGACTAACTGTGAGACATATAAAGCAACTGCAAAAGGCAAATAGTGAACCCCTGAATGCCAGAGTAATGCAGATTTTGGCCATGCAGGACAGCAGAAGAAGGACATTAGTGGCACAGGGCCAAGGACAGCATGAAGTTGCTGTCACCTATAGACAAAGCTTAAGACAATCTCCCTTGAGATTGTCAATCTCCCTTGAGACAATTGAGCAGATTTCAATCTTCAAAAATGAGCAAAAAAAAAAGAGCTTTGGCCATAAATAGCTTTTATGGAGATAGGGAAGAACTGATCACAAACCCTGAGGACACTAAAAGCAAAATGTCTGCAAATGAAGTCCCAAAAGATGATATGAGTTACTCTCCATCACACAAGGCTCTCTTGAAAGAATTCAAAAAGGATCTTAAAAGAGAGTTAGAAAAAATGGGCAAAGAAAATGAGAACTTTGCAGGAGTATTTAGAAAAGGAAATAGAAATTATCTGAAGTAAACTCCTTAAAAATAGATTTAGTAAACTGGCAAAAGCATATAACTCCTTAAAAATATATATTTAACAAAATGGAAAAGAAAACAACTCCTTAAAAAACAAAATTTATGACATGGAAAAAAAATCTAATGAACAAAATAACTCATTTAAAAGTTCAATTGGTCAAATGAAAAAGGAAATGAAAAATCTAACTGAAGAACAGAATTCACTAAAAATTAGAATTGAACAAATGGAAGTGAATGACTCAGTGAGACATCAAGAATCAATCAAACAAAACCAAAAATGTAAGAAAATAGAAGAAAATGTAAATAATTTATTGGAAAAACAACTGACCTAGAAAACAGATCCAGGAGAGACAATCTAAGAATTATTGGACTACTTTAAAACCAAGATGAAAAATATAGCCTAGGTAACATATTCATTATGTTATCATTAAGAAATCATTAAGAAAAGCTGCCCTGATGTCCTAGATCCATAGGGTAAATGAAGCATTAAAAGAATTCACTGATCACTTCCTGAAAGAGACTCCAAAAAGGAAACTTCAAGGAATCTCTTAGCTAAATTTCAAAATCATCAGATAAAGGAAAAAAATATTGCAAGCAGACCGAAAGAAATAATTTTTAAAAGGAGCCACAATCAGGATTACCCAGGACTTGGTAGCAAAATTAAACATTATTTTTGAAAAGATATGAAAGAGGGGATTCTATTTAAATTTTGATGTAAATATCAGAGCTAAAAATAAAATTTGATCTTTAAATAGAAAATTCAAGTGGAAGATACAAAAGTAAAAAGGAAAGAAAAGAGAAAAAAAAAAAAACTATGTTTCTTTTAAAAGTTAAAAAGCTCATACCCCTATATGGGAAGGTACTATGTTTAACACTTGAGAACTTTATCTCTGTTAAGTGTATATTTAGAGAGTATAAGTGTAATTTGACTCTATTGTGGTGATATACCAAAAGAAACTAGAAGTGGAAAAGAGATTGTACTAGAAGAATAGGAAAGGGGAGGTGAAAGGGGGTATATTATGTCTCATGAAGAGGCAAAAAAGATCCATGACAATTGAAGGAAATAATTTGGGGAAAGGGTTATGAGCAGTGTGGGAACCTTAATCTCATAAGATTTGGCTCAAAGAAAGAATATCAGACATATTAGTCCATAGAAAAACTTTTCTCACTCAATACAAACGTAGGAGGGGGGAAGGGAAAGGAAAAAAAGAACCTAATAGAAGGGAAAACAGAAGGAGAAAAGTATAAGAGAGGAGGAACACCTGTAAAAGGGAAGGGCTGTTTAAGGGAGGTGGTGGTTAGAAGCAAAATACTGGGGAAGAGGGCAAGGTGAAAAGTAAAGAGAAAAATATAATAGGGAAAATAAGATGGCATCAAATACAGAGTTAATAATTTTAACTGTGAATGTGAATGGGATGAACTTTTCAGAAGCTGATAGCAGACTATATTAAAAGCCAAAATCCTACAATATATTGTTTACAAGAAACACACTTAAAGCAGAGTGAGGCATTAAAGGGTAAAAGTAAAAGGCTGGAGCAGAATCTATTATGCTTCAGCTGAAACAAAACAGAAGTAGTGGTAGTGATCTTAATCTCAGATCAAGCAATGTGGGATTATTTTGTATCCTGCAACTTTGCTAGTTATGAATTATTTCTCATAGTTTGTTAGTTGATTCTCTAGGATTCTTTAAGTATAGTATCATATCATTTGCAAAGAGTGATAATTTGATTTCTTTATTTCCTATTCTAATTCCTGAAACCTCTTTTTCTTTTCTTATTGCCAAGGCTAGCATTTCTAATACAATATTGAATAGTAATGGTGATAATGGGCAACCTTTTTTCACCTCTGATCTTACTGGGAATGGTTCTTGTTTGTCCCCTTTTCATATGATGCTTGCTGATAATTTTAAATAGATGCTACTTATCATTTTAATGAAAACTCCATTTATCCCTATACTCTCTTGTGTTTTAATAGAAATGGGTGTTGGATTTTGTCAAAAGTTTTTTCTACATCTATTGAGACAATCATATGATTTGGGTAAGGTTGGCAATTGATGGACTGAATTATGATAATAGTTTTTCTAATATTGAACCAGCCCTGCATTCCTAGTATAAATCCTTCTTGGCTATGGTATATTATACTGGGAATTACTTGCTGTAACCTCTTTGCCAATATTTTATTTAAGATTTTTGCATCAATGTTCATTAGAGAAATTGGTCTATAATTTTCTTTCTCTGTTTTTTACCCTACCTGGTTTTGGTATCAGCACAATATCTGTGTCATAAAAAGAATTTGATAGGACTCATTCTTTCCCTATTTTTTTCAAATAGTTTGCTTAGTATCAGAATTAATTGTTCTTTAAATGTTTAGAAGACTTCACATGTAAATCCATCTAGCCCTGGAGAATTTTCCTTTGGAAGTTGATTAATAGCTTGTTCTATTTCTTTTTCTAAAATAGTGCTATTTAAGTAATTTATTTCCTCTTCTGTTATTCTGGGCAATCTAGATATTTTTAACTATTCCTCCATTTCATTTAAGTTATCAGATTAATTGACATTAAGTTGGGTAAAATAACTCCTAATTGTGCTAATTTCCTCTTCATTGGAGAAGAGTTCTCCCTTTTCATTTTTCATACTATACAATTTGCTTTTCTTCTTTCCTTTTTCTAATCAAATTACTATAAGTTTATCCATTTTGTTGTTTTTTATAAGACTAAGCCTTACTTTTGTTTATTAATTCAATATTTTTCTTACTTTCAATTTTATTAATCTCCCCTTTTCTCTTCAGAACTTCAAATTTGATTTTTAATTGAAGGTTTTTAATTTGTTCTTTTTCTAGCTTTTTTAGTTGCAAGTCCAATCCATGATTCTTAGCCTTCTTTATTTAATGCAAATAAGCATCAGAATTTCTCCTCATAACTGCTTTGGATGCATCCCACAAATTTTGGTATTTTGTCTCATTATTGTCATTCTCTTGGATGAAGTTGTTGATTGTGTCTATGATTTGTTGTTTCACCAATTCATTTTGAAAAGAATCTTAAAAGAGAGTTAGAAGAAAAATGGGAAAAGGTAATGAGATCTTTGCAAGAGGATATGGAAAAGAAAAACAGAAATTACCTGAAGAAAACCCCTTAAAATAGATTTGATACTGAAGTCATGAGGATCTGAGTTCAAACCTGGTCTCAGACACTTAACTCTTTCTAGCTGTATGACCCTACGCAAGTCACCTAATCTCAATTGCCTCAGCAAGAAAAAAATATAGATTTGATGAAATGGGAAAGCATATAACTCCCTACAAAATATATTTGATGAAATGGAAAAAGCCTATGTCTCCTTACAAAATAGATATGAGAAAATTACAATTCATTGAAGTTGCTCTTTGATACTGTCTTTCATATGTTAAATTTTCTATTGAGATTGGGTGTGATGGATAATCCCCAAAATCTGCAAGCTCATTGAATGTCTATTTTTTTCTTGTTCAATATTATAGATAATTTTTCTGGATATGATATTTTTGGTCACAAGCCTAGTTCTTTTGATTGTTAGTAGATATGATTCCAAGATCTGTGGTCTTTTATTGTGGCTTCTTATAAGTCTTGTACATTTCTAACTGTAGCCCCAGTGTATTTGAATTGCTTTTCTCTTGTTTCTTACAAAATGTTCTCTTTCATCTGAGATTTTTGAATTTCTCAATAATGTTCCTATGTGTTTTCCACAAAGTATCTTATTGAGGTGGTTGTCAGTGAATTTTTTTTCTATTTCTAATTTCCCCCAAATTCTATCACTCACTCCAGGACACTATTCTTGGATTATTCTTTCATTATTGTGTCAAAATACTTTTTTTTGGTCATGACTTTGAGGCAGTCCAATTATTCTTATATTTTCTTTTCTTGATCTGTTCTCTAAATCTGTCATTTTTCAAATAAAATATTTCACATTCTGTTATATACATATATATATATATATATATATATATATATATATATATATATATATATTTAATTCTACATAATGTGTTTTGTTATTTCTTGGTCTCTAATGGCTTTACTGGCTTCCTCTTGCCAATTCAAATTTTCAAAGAATTATTTTCCTCTTTGAAACAATGTATCTTTTTTTTCTAATTGGTTAACTTTTTTTCAAGTTTTTATTGGATTTTTTTTTTTAGTTTTTCCTTAATGTTTCTCATTTGACTTCTAAATTAATTTTTTAAGCTTTTTTAATAAATTCTCTCTAGGCTGGCAGCCATTTCATATTACTAGTTGGGGTGGAAGATGTTATTAATTCAGTATCTTCCTCTAAAGATGATTCTGTTTCTTACCTGTTCCCTTAGTAAGTTTGTATGGTGGGGTTCTTTCTTCTTTGCTGCTCTCATTTAAAAAAAAAAAGAAT
Source organism: Sarcophilus harrisii (assembly GCF_902635505.1). Lineage (NCBI taxonomy): Eukaryota > Metazoa > Chordata > Mammalia > Dasyuromorphia > Dasyuridae > Sarcophilus > Sarcophilus harrisii. Next base: position 178,494,375 of record NC_045429.1, on the reverse strand, counting down.
TATTAGTATAAGCACCTCAAATCCTAGAATGGGGGGGGCTCTGGTTTCACTTCAGCTTTCTCCTCTGACCAGGAATCCTAAAACAAGAGCTTCCCCCTCCATCAAGTGCCCACAGCCAGCAGCATCCCTGCTCCCCCCTACTCCACACTTACAAGTATGTTGGTTCCTTGTCATCCAAGGCTGCATCTCAGTGGCACAGTTAGGCCTGGTTTTCCCAATTTGCCTAGATTCACTCAGTCTTCCTGAACTCAGATACTGACTGGACAAACAGCCTGGCAGTTGAAAGTTTTTGTGGTTCCTCCTGAGGTTCCAGCCATACCCAGTTTACCCCAGGGCTACCAACTTGATGTTTCTAAGAAGCTATCCTAGAGGTGTTTCCACTTACATCTTGGCCCTGGGTCTTTATTAAGTATTTAGCTGGTCTTTCTTCATATCTCAAGTTTTATGGGAGGAACCCTGTTCTTCTCCATGTCTTTGTGATTTTTCACAAATCTATGTTCACTCTGAAGGGCAAATTTGTTCTATTTGTGGGGGAAATTGGGACAGCTTGAAATTTTCCAACTTATTCTGCCATCTTCCCAGAATCCCCCCTGCCTTGATAATTCTTGAAAAATGATGCCAAGGCTCTATTATTTTAACCATGCTTTCAGTAGTTTAATAATTCTTACATTCTCTCTCTTCAATCAATTTTCCGGGTTAATTGCTTTTGCAATGAGATATTTCATGTTTTATTCTATCTTTTCATTATTTTAATGCTATTCCATTGCATTTTTAATATGTATACATATTTATACATTATCTTGCTGCACAAGAAAAAATGGATCCTTTTTTGCATTTTTATTTATTTTATTAAATATTTCTCAATTAAGAGTTAACGTCAATTGAATTGTTGCTGAGTGAAGTGAGCAGAATCAGGAGAACATTACATTCAGTAATAGCAAGATTTTGTGATGATCAACTATGATAGATTTAACTCTTTTTTATTATTATTATACCTTTTTATTTACAAGATATATGCACAGATAATTTTTCAGCATTGACAATGGCAAACCTTTTGTTTCAACTTTTCTGCTCCTTTCCCCTACTCCCTTCCCCAGATGGCAGGTTGACCAATACATATTAAATACGTTAAAGTATAAGTTAAATACAATATATGCATACATGTCCATACAGTTATTTTGCTGTATAAAAATAATCAAACTTTGAAATAGTGTACAATTAGCCTGTGAAGGAAATAAAAAATGCAGGCAGACAAAAATAGAGGGATTGGGAATTCTATGTAGTGGTTCATAGTCATCTCCCAGAGTTCTTTCACTAGGTATAGCTGGTTCAATTCATTACTGCTCTATTGGAACTGATTTGGTTCATCTTCATTGTTGAAGAGAGCCACATCCATCAGAATTGATCATCATATAGTATCGTTGTTGAAGTATATAATGATCTCCTGGTCCTGCTCATTTCACTCAGCATCAGTTCATGTAAGTCTCTCCAGGCCTTTCTGAAATCTTCCTGCTGGTCATTTCTTACAGAACAATAATATTCCATAATATTCATATACCACAATTTATTCAGCCATTCTCCAATTGATGGGCATCCACTCAGTTTCCAGTTTCTGGCCACTACAAAGAGGACTGCCACAAACATGCTTGCACATACAGGTCCCATTCCCTTTTTTAAAATCTCTTTGGGATATAAGCCCAGTAGTAACATTGCTGGATCAAAGGGTATGCACAGTTTGATAACTTTTTGAGCATAATTCCAAATCATTCTCCAGAATGCCTGGATGCATTCACAATGCCACCAACAATGTATCAGTGTCCCAGTTTTCCCACATCTCCTCCAACATTTAGCATTATCTTTTCCTGTCATCCTAGTCTATCTGAGAGGTGTGAAGTGGCATCTCAGAGTTGTCTTAATTTGCATTTCTCTGATTAATAATGACTTGGAGCATCTTTTCATGTGGCTAGAAATAGTTTCAATTTCTTTGTCTGAGAATTGTCTCTTCATATCCTTTGACCATTTATCAATTGGAAAAAGGCTTGCTTTCTTATAATTAGGGTCAGTTCTTTATATATTTTGGAAATGAGGCCTTTATCAGAACTTTTGACTGTAAAAATGTTTCTCAGTTTATTGCTTCCCTTCTAATCTCGTCTGCATTAGTTTTGTTTGTACAAAAACTTTTCAATTTGATATAATCAAATTTTTCCATTTTGTGATCAATAACGATCTCTAATTCTTCTTTGGTCATAAATTCCTTCCTCTTCCACAGGGCTGAGAGGTAAACTATCCTATGCTCTTCCAATTTATTTATAATCTCATTCTTTATGCCTAGGTCATGAACCCATTTTGAACCCTGTGAAGAAGCCTCTGTGTGGATTAGTGACTGCCCTGGAGCTAGAGGCTGAGCAGTGAAAGTGTCACTGCCCCAGGCTAAAGCCAGCTGTGGGTATTAGCAGTTTCCCTGCCCCACATGGCACCAGAAGTATCTCTGCCCAGGGGAGCACAGTTGCCCCAGGCCAAGCCCCCCACTGTGCAGATTAGAAGCTGCCCTGTGCTGCACCCCCCTGCACTGTGCCAGGCAAAACCCCCATGCTGCAGAATGTGGCTGCACAGCCGTGCTGTAGCCTGTGCTGGTTCACTCACTTCTGGTTTTGGGTGGGTTTAGCCAGATCCTGTTAGCTTCTGGCATTTTTTAGAGTACCCTCTACTTTTGGCTTTAATTTCTTTCCTGGTCTACTGTTTTGCAACCAAAGCAGAACAGTCAACCTATTGTAGAGTCCTCTCTGTAAATTTTCTAACCACAGAGGCCACCCCCCGTCCCATCTGAATATGCTCAATATGCCAACCTCTGGTTCCATCCCTGCTTGTGCTGGTCTGTTCCTGCTGCTAAGGACAAACCTTTTCTGGTGATCTTCCAGATTATCTTTGGCTGGTAAGTTGTTGCACTTCTAATCTTCGTAAATTTTACCAGTCAAGTTCTATTTTTGAGGCTGAATTTAACAATTAGTAGGGAGGGTATGAGAAAAGCTCAGAAAATTGTATGTGCCTTCTCTACCATCTTGGCTCCACCCCTGAAAAATTGGAACTTAAAAGAAAGAAAAAAAAATCTAAGAAGGGAAACAAAAATGCAAACAAACAATAACAGAAAGAGTGGCAATGCTATGTTGTGTTCCACACTCATTTCCCACAGTTCTCTCTATTGGTGTAGATGACTCTCTTCATTACTGAACAATTGGAACTGCTTTGAATCATCTCCTTGTTGAAGAGAGTTACATTCATCAGAATTGATCATTGTATAATCTTTTTGTTGCCATGTACAATGATCTCTTAGTTCTGCTAATTTCACTTAGCATCAGTTCATGTAAGCCTCTCCAGGCATCTCTGAAATCATCCTGTTGGTCATTTCTTACAGAACAATAATGTTTCATAACATTCATATACCGCAATTTATTCAGCCATTCTCCAATTGATGGACATGCACTCAATTTCCAGTTTCTTGCCACTATAAAAAGGGCTGCCACAAACATTTTTGCATATATGGGACCCTTTCCTTTCTTTATCTCTTTGAGATATAAGCCCAGTAGTAACACTGCTGGATCAAAAGGTATACACAGTTTGATAACTTTTGGACCATACCTCCAAAATTGCTCTCCTAATGGTTGGATCCATTCACAGTTCCACCAACAATGTATCAGTGTCCCAGTTTTCCCGCATCCCTTCCAACATCCATCATTATTTTTTTTCCTTTCATCTTATCCCTTCTGACAGGTGTGTAATGATATATCAGAATTGTCTTAATTTGTATTTCTCTCATAAATAGTAATTTAGAGTACCTTTTTATATGACTAGAAATAGTTTCAATTTCTTCATCTGAGAATTATCCGTTCATATCATTTGACTATCAATTGGAGAATGGCTTAATTTCCTAAAAATTAGAATCAATTCTCTATATATTTTAGAAATGAGGCCTTTATCAGAATCTTTGACTGTAAAAATGTTTTTTTTTTCCAGTTTATTGCTGCCCTTCTAATCTTGTCTGCATTAGTTTTGTTTGTACAAACAAATTTCTAACTTAATATAATCAACATTTTGTCTTTTATGATCAAAATGATCTCTAATTTTTCTTTGGTCACAAATTCTTTCCTCCTCCACAGGTCTGAGAGGTAAACTATCCTATGTTCTTCTAATTTATTTATAATATCATTCTTTATGTCTAGATCATAAACCCATTTTGACCTTATCTTGGTATACAGTGTGGGTCAATGCCTAGTTTCTGCCATACCAGTTTCCAATTTTTCCAGCAGTTTTTGTCAAATAGTGATTTCCTATTCCAAAAGTGTGGGTCTTTGGTTTTGTCAAACACTAGATTGCTATAGTTATTGAATATTTTGTCCTGTGAACCTAATCTATTCCACTGATCAATTACTCTTTTTCTTAGCTAGTACCAAATGATTTTGATATTTCGTTGCTTTTTAATGTCTCATGAAGTCATTAGCTTTCACTTGACAATTGTAATTTTTAAGGATTTATTTTCCTCAGTCAGCTTTTGTAACCTCCTTTTACATTTGACCAATTTTTCTTTTAAAGAAGTTCTTTTCTTCTCTCTGTCTCCAGTCCCTCTGTCTCTATCTCTGTCTCTCATTCTCTCTCTCTCTCTCGTTCTCTCTCTGTGTGTGTGTGTGTGTGTGTGTGTGTGTGTGTGTGTGTCTGTGTGTGTGTGTATGCCTATATTCTTTATAAGCTTTTCAATTCTTCAAGAAGATTTTGTCTTCCATATTTTTATATATCTTTTTTCCTTTGGTCAATTTTGCTTTTTAAGCTATTTTTCTCATTATTGGATTTTTCTGTCACTTTTATTGTTTGGCTATTCTGTTGGTTATTTTAGTGTTATTTTTCTTCTCTTACCTCTTTCACCAAGCAAATTGCTGACTCTTTCCTCATGATTTCTTTTTTTTGCATCACTGCCATTCAACCCCCTGATTTTTCTTTATCTCTTTTATCTGATTTTTAAAATATTTCGAAATTTTGCTAGTAATTTTTTCAGTCTGAGACAAAGTGATATTTTTCTTTAAACCTTTAGATGTAGAAGTTTTGACTTTTTTTTTCTTTTTGAATTTGTGTTTTTAATCTTCCCTGCCATTTTAGTGATTTTCTAAGATCAGGATGCTTATTTATCCTCGAATGTTTCCTGACTTTTTATTTTATATTAAAATTATACTCTGCTCTTTTAGCTCTAACTATTCCAAAGTTAAAGATTTTTATTTTTTACAGCTAGTACTGGGAATTTGTAAACTTTCAGTTCTTCCAAAATAATGTGAACTAAGGAGAGATGTGTTTCCTCTTTATCTGGTATGTGAATGGTCAAAAGTTTTTTCTGCCTTGGAACTGTGAACAAGTTCTCTGTTCTGAGTCTCCAAGTTCTGGTGTGCTTCTCATCATCTTGGCACTGAGACCCAGGACTATGACCCAGATCTGAATATGAGCAATGAAATAATGCCAGTAAAAAGACCCCTTTAATCTTCCTTCTTACCAGATGTCTTTTTTATTGAAGCTTTTTTATTTTCAAAATATTCAAAATATGGATAATTTCTCAACAATGACTGTTGCAAAACCTTTTGTTGCAAATTTTCTTCTCCTTCTCCCCATTTCTTCCCCTAGATGTTAATGTTATATGTTAAACATGCTAAATATATTTTAAATCCAATATATGTATACATATTTATCCAATTATCTTGCTGCACAAGAAAAATCAGATCAAAAGGGGAAAAATGAGAAAGAAAACAAAATGAAAGCAACTAGCAACAAAAAGAATGAAAATGTTATGTTATTGTCTGGGATGACCGACTTAGCACCCTGGATATCTTAGAATCAGCTGGAGTCAGGAGAAGCAAAAGTCTTTAGTCTTTATTCTTGGTCTTTAGGGGTAGAAGTGAATTAGATGGATGCAGGATCTCAACGATCTCCTTTTTCCTTGTCTATCACCAAAGTGACTCTGGCTTGTCTTACTCCACCCCCTAATCCTTCCCACAATTCTCTGTATACACCAAAAGATTGAACAATCACAGAATAGTGAGAAGGGCCACTTTCCAATCATATGCTAATAGAGTATTGTCTAATCAGTAATTAGCCTTAAGTGCTTGGTTGTCCGACCTCAGTGCATAAACTCAGAGTTTCAGCCCTTTACAATGGTCCACACTCAGTTTCCACAGTCCTCTCTGTGTGTTAACATGTCTCTTTTCATCACAAGATCCATGGAACTGGTCTCAATCATCTCATTGTTGGAGTCACGTTTATTAGAGTTGATCATCTTATAATCTTCTTGTTGCCATATATAATGATCTCCTGGTTTTGCTCATTTCACTTAGCATCAGTTCATGTAAGTTCCTCCAGGTCTTTCTGAAATTATCCTGCTAATCATTTTTTATAGAACAATAAAATTCCATTACCTTCATAACTTAACTTATTCAGTCTTTCCCCACCTGATGGGTATCCATTCAGTTTCCAGTTTCTTACCACTACAAAAAGTTTCCACAAACATTTTTTGTGCATATGGGTCCCTTTTCCACCTTTAAGATCTCTTTGGGATATAAGCCCAGTAGAAACATTGATGGATCAAAGGGTATGTACAGTTTGATCACTTTTTGAGCATAGTTCCAAATTGCTCCCTAGAATGGCTGGCTCCATTTACAATTCCATCAAAAATGTATTGTGTCCCAGTTTTCCCACATCCCCTCCAACATTTGTCATCATATTTTCCTCTGACTAGATGTCTTTACCAGCTATGTAATGAGAGCTTTAGAAGCAGGTTTTGTTGCCATTAATTCAGTTATTCCCAATGCATGCTACTAGTTTTCTGGAGTGTGGCTATAGTCTGACCTCCATTCTCATCCTTGGGCAATAAACGTTCCCTGAGTTTCTATCAACTTGTCTTGAGTTAGACAACTTTATTCATTTTAAAGGACTCATATCATTCCAGAATTTGTTTTGAAGCAAGTTGTTTTGAGAATTTAGGAGCACTCTGGGAACAATCTATTTTTCTCTGCCACCTTGGCTATGCCCATCTCCTCCAGAATTTCATTCTTAGATCTCTCAATGACAAATTCGCAGACTTTCCCTCAGAAATATTAAACCATTGGATCCTCAGGAATCAAAAGTTAGATATTTTTCTAAGTTCTGTTTTCCTAAATTCTAAGTTATAAGTTTATGTCCAGATTTTTTTTTTCTTTTTCCTGATCCAAAATGCATGTCATTTCTACTTCAATAACCAATCTTTCTTTTTAGCATAAGGTCCAAAATGTTTCTATCTTTCAAAGACTATCACAATTTTTTAGCAGCTATTTTTGTCCCTACATACTGACAATAGGACATTGCCTTTAAATTAACTTATTAGAAGGGAAATTATGTATGTTTTTATATTTGGGGGAATGGATGCTCATTACATTGAATTAGTTTCTTCATCTATTTGAGCCTACATTAAAGAACCAGTCCAAACACCCACCAATTTTTTATGTAGCTTATCAGCAAAGCCATGACTAGCTTTCAATCACTATTGTAATATTTATAATTGGAAAGTATAGCTATGGGAGATGGGTAGAATATGAATCACACAACCCTACAAAATTTACCAGTTCCTAAAGATAGAGGAAGCATCATTAGGATGAGGTTCCCATTGCTGTTTCAGGAAGTTAGCGAGGGAAGAAATACAGTATCCTCAGTAAGAAGTTGCTTCTGTTAATATTGGGAGTAAGATAGGTAGGGGAGAAAATATACACAGAACCCTCCAAATTTCCTATACTGTCCTGAGACAAAGATCAAATATATTCAAATCTGACTTTCAGGAAGGCAGGCATAGACCCAGTTAAAGAAAAAAGTTTTTCTTTCATTATTTTTCTTAGCATACCTGCCCATCTAGGAGACATACAGTTGGCAAGGAAGAGGATATGTGAAGTAAAACATTTTTCAAGGCCTGGATTTGAAGCTAAGGTTTGACAGTAACTTTGTTAGTGGAAAAACATCTTACTATTGTGTGTCTCACTTTCCTTATTTGGGGAAATGCAGATCATACTAATGATTGACTGATAATTCACCTCACAAAATTTTACAAGAAAATAATTTTTAAAACCAAAAAGTAGATAAAGTAACATGTGAAATCCAAAATAACATATGAACTTGAACTTTTCTATGGAGAATATCATGGTTCTTTTTTTCCTATTATTCTTCTTAGAAATGATTTTTTTTTAATATCTCCCCAAGTCATGTATCTTATTACCTGCCTTTTCTCTCTTTTCTAAATGCATATAAGTAAAGTTTAATAAGCTCTTACATTTGAAATAGACAAGCTTCTCTTAGGCAATTAGAAATGCCAAACTTTGATCCTGGACAACTATTAATAATGACTAGATAATGATTTGAAGAAGTTAAAATTAAAATGCTTCATGATTAAGTGTACTGATCTTTTGAAAAATATCTTCAGAGTTTTATTGGAAAATGATGGGAAAAAGTTAACCAAATATAGTATGCTTATAGTAAGCAATGCATCACATGAATTTCAAACAGCCTCCTATATATTAGCTTACTCTTCTTTTTAGGGTATAATTATGGCTTAGATGCAAATCAATTCCATTTTTATAAAAGCAGAGCAATTAAAAATGAGGATGATGAAGAAAATATTGACCTTTGTAACAAGATGATTTTCATCTTGTGCTTATGATTCCCAAGTTTTATTCGCTCCTAAACAATAATGCTATAAAGACACCAGAACAATTTATTATTTTTATTATATGACATTTAACATTATATAGAAAGATTTTTGTTGAAAGGATGCTCTGTGCCCTCCAGGCATCATTGAAGAATATGGCAGCATTGATGATGGTTGATGATGGACTTCTTGCTAATCAAAGCCTCACAGTTTATTCTGATAATGCTGAGGTTTCATGTACCAAGCAAATTCTATATTGAGATTAATTAACAGCAATCAGACAGCCATTAGACGTTTCTGTTTTCGAGCTTAACTCTAATCTACTTGTCATTCATAATTACCAGCACAAATGGTACTCTGTTGCCTTATTTGCAATGACAGAATGGGATAGTTGATACATTCATTCAAAAGTTTTAGTGGAAGAAAGGGGAAAGGATATCTTCATCCTAAATCCACATCCACAAATTACAAAGGAAATTCAAAAGTATCTCTAGCTTTTGGAAGTTACTCATATAAAATATTTTAAATGACATTCATACCATGTAGAAACTAGTTAGTAGAGTATTGGGCTTGGGATCAGAAAATCTGAATTCAGATTTGCCCTAGGATTTGCATGCATTATTAACTATGTGATCTTGGGCAAGTAACTAAGTCTCTGTCTGCCTCAGTTGTTTTTGTCTGTAAAATTGAAATAAAAATAAATATCTAACCTCAAAGAGTATTGTGAAGATAAAATGAGATGATATTTGAAAAGTATTTGTAAAGCACTATACAAATTCTAGCTATTAATCATTTTATTGTTAAGCATAATCAGTTTTTATTATGATAATAATGGTATACCTCATTGTTATTAATCAGAAGTACTTTCAGAAATTTTGACATACACAGTGGGAGAAATGTATGGTATTTCCTGGGTATTAGTCATATTTTGCATAAATCTAATTCTTCATAGAATTCTTGCTTAATCTTAAGTACTAAGCTTAGACTTTTCCTGATAATGGCAGAATTTGATATGGAGAGAGCTCCAACCCTGAGATAAGAATAGAGTTTGTAGCCTGCTTATATATTTATTTTCTATTTCACTATGACTTTTCCTGGATCTTAAATTATTTAATCTGTTTTATGGGGATGTCTTGCATTAGCAAGCTTGCAAAACTACTATAAAAATTATTTGAAGATTTTATGTTCTATATTTTGCATAGTGTAGAATAAATAATATCATTGCCCATTCTCAAGAAGATCCAGAGACATACCATTTGATTCTAGAAACAAATAAATATTCTCTTGTTGTCAATTAGAATTCTTCACAACATGGCTCCAACTTACCTTTCCAGTCACAGAATATATTATTCTATTTTCAGCATTATTCAGTGCAGCCACATTAGCTTACTTTCACAGCAGCCTTTTTCCTATCTCTGTGACATTGAATTGGCTGGCCCCAAAACCTGGAATGTATTATCTTTTTGTATCCTTAGTTTTCTTCAAAGTTTAGCTCAAATGTAATCTAATGCAAGAAACTCATTGATTTTTCAATTATTAGTATCTTCTCCCCCTAAAATACCATATTTACTAAATTACGTATCTACATATGCATATATATGTATATATAGTACATTTGTTCTATATATTTATCTAATAAATCAAATGATCATTCAGCAAGAGGTTGAGGTCACAGAAATTGACAGCATTTGTCAGTCTTTATCTTTTACCTACCTATATAGATCATGCTGAGTTCATTTTTCTGGGGTTGCCTTTCTCCATAGGAAGAGCTTCAATTCAGATTCTGAGAAATAATACAATCCTCTTTTTGCTGCTGCTACTGTGCCTTCCTTCTCATTTTTCTTCCTCTTCTCTCTTACTCTCTTCTTTGTTATCTTCATTCTTCTTCCCTTCTTCCAAAACTTTCTCCTCTATTATATAATTCTCTTTCACTTTCTCTACCTGTAGCTCCTCTTCCCCCAGCTTCTCTTTCAGTTTGAAATATAAAGAAATTTAGAGAGAAAAGTGTGTGTGTGTGTGTCTTCTAGCTTAATAGATAATGAAAAAGTATCATCATAGCAAAAAGAAAGCAGTCAGAGTATATCTGGCCATCCTTTCAAGGAAAGGAAAGAAGGATTTCCATTAAGAGTCCCCCACCAATGGTCAGAAACTGGAAACTGAGTGGATGCCCATCAATTGGAGAATGGCTGAATAAATTGTGGTATATGAATATTATGGAATATTATTGTTTGGTAAGAAATGACACATAGGATGGTTTCAGAAAGGCCTAGAGAGACTTACATGAACTGATGCTAAGTGAAATGAGCAAGACCAGGAGATCATTATATACTTTAATAATAATACAATATGATGATCAATTCTGATGGATGACGTCATCTCCAGCAAGGAGATGAAGCAAATCAGCTCCAATAGAGAAGTAATGAATTGAACCAGCTACACCCAGGGAAAGAACTCTAGGAGATGACTATGAACCATTATATAGAATTCCCAATCCCTATATTTTTGTTCGCCTGCATTTTTTTATTTCCTTCGCAGACTAATAGGACACTATTTCAAAGTCCAATTCTTTTTGTACAGCAAAATAACTGTTTGGACATGTATACTTATATTATACCTAATCTATACTTTAACATATTTAACATGTATTGGTCAACCTGCCATCTGGGGGAGGGGATGGAAGGAAGGAGGGGAAAAATTGGAACAAAAGGTTTGGCAGTTGTCAATGCTGTAAAATTACCCATGCATATAACTTGTAAATAAAAACCTATAATAATAATAATAAAAGGGTCCTCTACCAGAGGATGTTACACTCATGTCTATAATGCTGTTTTTCTAATGGAATGTAAGGTCCTTCTATAGCATTAATCATTTCATTTTTTGTCTTTGCAATATTTGCATTTAGCACAGTGCTTGGACCCCCATAGGTGCTTCACAAATAAGTTAATACATTTATTGATAATAGGTATCATTAAATGATTCCATGTAATTCCAAATGTATAATAAATGACAGTGAGAAGTAAAAGCAATATAGGAATAGAAATTTTTAAGTCTGTCAACCCACAAGGTATGGGGGAGGAGGAGGCAGGAAGAGACAATCATTCAATCAATGATTTTTTTTTTCTATCTTAAGAGACATCATATGTTCCACTCTTTTTTCTTCATTGAAATGACCAAAAGTTTAATACTCTAAGCCTACATAGTAATATTATTAATTTTAAATTTTCTTTGTGGATTTCGATTACGTATGGGACAATGAGCAATCTATTTTAACACATTAGGCTATGGCTTTTTAAATTTCCTTGGGATTTCTGGTAAATGTTTAACAATCAGCTCTGCAAGGGGGGAAATGCATGTATGACACACTTTTGTATTTTATCTGCATTTTCCCCATCACTTTCTTTTTTTTTTCTTTTTTTCTTTTTTTTCTTTTTTTCCCCATCACTTTCTTTTAAGTCTAGATAATCAACAAACCAATAAATCAAATCATAATTTATGGCTTTTTGCCAGTTTCTGAATTGAAAATTAAAATTTAATAATCTTCTCTTGGGAGCAGTTTTGAGTTGACTCCAGAATGCTACTGCTGTGTAATGTCAAATAAAATTATTGGAATGAATAATCTTTAGATATTTACATCCCTCCAGCTCCCAATCTACAATATGATTTGGCATTAGTTCCTACATTTCTGAATGAGTGACTCTCAGATTCAAACACGGTATATTATCTAAATGGAACTGAAAGACAGAAGAGTTAGTTAAACAGTGAAATGATGAATTCTGCAGTTACCTGGATCACTGATTATTTGATTGCCATTACAGTTGTGTTGTTTCATGACAGCATTATCTATTTTAATATGGTAATAGGGTATTTTAATAAACCAATGGTTGAGCAGAACAATTTAAATTTTGAGGTAATTATTAAACTTATCAATTATTTAAAGCATGAGCTTTCTAATAAGGTTTAGGTCTTATCAAGTTGTTACATGAGATCATATCTCAAACTTAACTTCTTTTAAAATTTTTTTCAATTGTATTTTATTTTTCCAATTACATGTAAAGATAATTTCCAATGTTCATCTTTGTAAGATTTTGAGTTCCATTTTTTCTCCTTCCCTCTCTTACTTCCCCCCTTTCCAAGACAGCAAGGAATCTAATAAATGTTATATGTGTATAATCATGATAAGCATGTTTGTCATGTGAAAGAAAAATCAGAATAAAAGAAAAAATACAAAAAAATGAATATAGTATATTTTGATCCACAATCAGTCTCCATTGTTCTCATTCTGGATGTGGATGGAATTTTTCATGTTTTGGAAATCTATTGAAAATGTCTTGGATTACTGCATTGCTGAGAAGAGCTGTCTATCATTGTTGATTATCACATAGTTTTATTGTTATTATGTACAGTGTTCTCCTAGATCTGCTTACTTCACTAACCATTAGTTCATGTAAGTCTTTCAAGCTTTTCTTAAATCAGTCTGCACATAATTTCTTTTACAATAATAAAATTCTATTACATTCATATACCATAACTTATTCAGCTATTCCCAAACTAATGGTCATCAATCCAGTTTCTAATTCCTTGCCATTACAAAAAGAGTTATTATAAACATCTTTGCATATGTGGATTCTTTTCCCTAGTTTAAAAACTCTTTGGAATACAGACCCAATAGTGATACTCCTGCATCAAAGGGTATGCCCAGTTTTGTAGGCCTTTGGGCATGGACAAACTTGATTTCCAATATGTAAATATATTTTTTAATTAGTTCATTTCACTAAATATTTATGGATCATCTTCCATATATATGTTTTCATTGAAGTCCTATTATAAAATCTCCCTTTGCCAAAAGAATGACAAAGTACACCATTAAGTTCTAATAGTCTTCAAGAAAGTCTGACAGGATTGTGACTGGGCTGTATGGATGTTGACTAAAGACCAGCATAGTTTTTGTACAAACAAAACTAATGCAGACAAGATTAGAAGGGAAGCAATAAACTGGGAAAATATTTTTACAGTCAAAGGTTCTGATAAAGGCCTCATTTCCAAAATATATAGAGAATTAACTCTAATTTATAAAAAATCAAGCCATTCTCCAATTGAAAAATGGTCAAAGGATATGAACAGACAATTCTCAGATGAAGAAATTGAAACTATTTCTAGTCATATGAAAAGATGCTCCAAGTCATTATTAATCAGAGAAATGCAAATTAAGACAACTCTAAGATACCACTACACACCTGTCAGATTGGCTAAGATGACAGGAAAAAATAATGATGATTGTTGGAGGGGATGTGGGAAAACTGGTACACTGATGCATTGTTGGTGGAGTTGTGAATGAATCCAACCATTCTGCAGAGCAATCTGGAATGATGCCCAAAAAGTTATCAAACTGTGCATACCCTTTGATCCAGCAGTGTTACTACTGGGCTTATATCCCAAAGAGATTATAAAGAAGGGAAAGGGACCTGTATGTGCACGAATGTTTGTGGCAGCCCTTTTTGTAGTGGCTAAAAACTGGAAACTGAATGGATGTCCATCAGTTGGAGAATGGCTGAATAAATTGTGGTATATGAAAATTATGGAATATTACTGTTCTGTAAGAAATGACCAACAGGATGATTTCAGAAAGGCCTGGAGAGACTTACACGAACTGATGCTGAGTGAAATGAGCAGGACCAGGAGATCATTATATACTTCAACAACAATACTATATGATGACCAGTTCTGATGGACCAGGCCATCCTCAGCAACGAGATCAACCAAATCATTTCTAATGGAGCAGTAATGAACTGAACTAGCTATGCCCAGAAAAAGAACTCTGGGAGATGACTAAAAACCATTACATTGAATTCCCAATCCCTATTTATGCACACATGCATTTTTGATTTCCTTCACAAGCTAATTGTACAATAATTCAGAGTCTGATTCTTTTTGTACAGCAAAATAATGTTTTGGTCATGTATACTTATTGTGTATCTAAGTTATATTTTAATATATTTAACATCTACTGGTCATCCTGCCATCTAGGGGAGGGGGTGGGGGGGGTAAGAGGTGAAAAATTGGAACAAGAGGTTTGGCAATTGTTAATGCTGTAAAGTTACCCATGTATAAAATAAATCCTGTAAATAAAAGGCTATTAAATTAAAAAAAAAAAAAAGAAAATTAAAACTTAAAAGTGTTTCTTTCCAAAAAAAAAAATAAATAAATAAAGACCAGCATAGGCAAATTATGAGACATCACTAGAACATTTGCTTTTCCACACTGAATCTGTTTCCTCACTTTACTACTTAACCTGACAGAATAATTAAGATGAAAGTTTTGTATTCGTAGTATGTTCCCATGGTCTTCAGTATATAGATAAATGTTTATATATTGATTGAAGCATTGTGTAATCTATAAAGAACTTTGCCTGATTTCTATCTCAATTCTCATTTTTTTCTTTCTCTGTCCTTTTCCTTCTTCTTCTTCATGTGCCTATCTTTTCTTTCTTTCCTTCCTAGAGTATGCATTCCATCTGTCTAGTAGATTGTAAAATCTTTAAGAGAAAAATTTGTTTATTTTTTGTCTTGGTACTCTCAGGTCTAGCATATTATCTTGCATATAGTAGGTATGCAATTATAGCAAACAAGTGACCAAGACCTTCAAGTAAAACATATGCTATTGTGACAAAGATTACTGTAGAAGTAGTCATTCTGATGAAATGTGATATGCTTTGAGGACTAAAATAAGTGCTGTAAGGAATGTATTAATCTAACTTTAAAGATTGCACATGTTCTATGTTTATATTCAATATATTTGCTGAGAAAATCATGAATGGGTCACAAAGACTTGGATAGGATTAAAACAACTCAACTACAACAATAGACCAATATATTGGTCTTAAAACAAAATTCAACCCTAAAATGAAATGTAAAATAGTTATTTAATGTCACATAACCTGCTTCATGTTCTATTGTTTAACTCAATTAAGCTGGCATGTGGCTTAGCAAAGATGTAGGCTGGATTCTGCAGTCTGGAGTCTCCAACCCCTCTCCTCCTTGACCTGCAGCCAAGTGACTTTGAATTTTCTCCCTCAGCCCTCCAACTCTTACCTATGATTACCTCATTACTGAACATTCAGCAAGTACCACTGGTGAGGAGAATCATCATATCACCATCTTATCTAAATATATGTATATAGGGCCATTACTCATCTAATAGTTAATTAGCCTTAAGTGCTCTGCTGTCTGATTCAAGCACACCTTTTCAGAGTTTCAGTCCTCTACATCTCCCACTTTCCTTTGTTTTAGAACAAAGGTGGTCACACCCTCCCTGATTTCTCAGAGAGGTGAGGACCCCAAAAAGGAGGTAATCACACCCTTCCTGACTTCACAGGAAAGGAGGTGAAAACACCAAAAAAGAGGTGATCATGCCCCCCCACCCGACTTCTCAGGAAGGAAGGTGAAAGCACTAAAATGGAGATGATCACACCCTCCCTGACTTACCAGGAAGAGAGATGAAAAATGCCAAAGGGAAATGTGGAGTCAAGCCAGATATTGCTAGCAGGTTTTTGGGCTGAAGAGTCTTACTAGAAACAGGTATACACAAATCCATCAGCATGGGAGGTATTACACAAGCACATAGCAATAAAGCATAGTAGTGATGACTCTCCCACAGATGGTGCAGGCTCAATGTGGTGTAACAAACATGAATCATACATGCAAATAGTGATATAACAAACAATATGAATCAAAATTGTATTGTAAAAGATGTCCAGAAGTCCTAGAAGGAGGGTATGTAAATAACAATCACACATACACCTCCTTTGGCAGCCAAGAGATACTCCAAAACCAAGCTATTGTCCATTATTTCATGTGTCAGAGAACCCAATAATTCCTGCAAATTTTGAAATCCTGCAACAGTCTCATCATGTGTCAGAGAATTCAGTGATTCCTGCAGAGTCTTATCG
The DNA here is from genome assembly GCF_902635505.1 of Sarcophilus harrisii. Classification (NCBI taxonomy): domain Eukaryota; kingdom Metazoa; phylum Chordata; class Mammalia; order Dasyuromorphia; family Dasyuridae; genus Sarcophilus; species Sarcophilus harrisii. Next base: position 178,477,732 of record NC_045429.1, on the reverse strand, counting down.
TGTCTCAGGGATTCCAATGATGCCTAAGGGATTTCAAGTCCTACACCTATCTTATCATATTTCAGGGATTCCAATGATTCTTGAGGGTTTTGACATCCTGCATCAGTCTCAAAAATTTGTGATGTCCATGAGTCAATTGCTATAACTGACATGCTCTTTCAGTGGTGGAACCACCTAATGTTTCTTGGGTCTTCTTCATTTTAAAGATCCTCTCCATCTCTCTCCAATGCACAAGATAATTACGGCTTGTTGGCACCCCTCTAATTTCTTCTCTATCTTTAAAGATACAAGCAAACCCTCTCCCCCAAGCAATTAAATTATCTGTTCCCTTCCATTCACCACTTTCTGGATCTCTCCATATCATCTGGCTATTATCTAAAGATAATGGAGCTGCTCACACTGGACACTGCCCTTCAAGTAGGTGATAAAACCTGTCTGCCAGAGCCAGTATATCTTTGTCAAAAATCAAGAAGTTAATTTTATATAGAGCTAAATTTAGAAATTCTCTAGGGTTACTTTTGGCTCCCCCTTTCTTTTGTTTTTGGAGGAGCGTCTTGATTTCTCCTCTCTATGTCTGTTTCTTCTCTCTACTATTGCCTGAATTTGAGGATTAAAAGGTATGCCAGTGGTGTGTAAAATCTGATACTGTGCACAAAAGTGTGCAAAATGTTTAGAAGTATATGCAGGTACATTATCTATTTTTATTGTTTGTGGCACACCCATAATTGCAAATGCTTGAATAAGCATTTGCAAATATATAAGTAATTCAGTGACCACTAGGACTGTCTCTTTTGCTGCTGGTATTACAAAAGTAAATCCTGAAAAGGTGTCTACTACAACATAGATAAAAGACAGACAGCCAAAAGATTTATAATGGGTCACATCCATTTGCCAAATTTCATTGAGTCTCAAACCATGTGGGTTCTTCCCTGGAGGAAGCATAGAAGCGTGGAAAGGAAGACAAGCTATACAGGCTTTTACTATGCTCCTAGCTTCCTCTTTTGTTATCCCAAATTGCAAACATAAAGCTTGAGCAGTCTGATGATATTTAGAATGAGATTCTTGGGCTGCCTGGAATAAAGGAGTATTGGCTAACATGGTTAGAAGGCTATCTGCCTTTGAATTACCATCAAAAACAGGATCTGGAAGTCCACTACGTAAGCTGACATGCAAGATAGAAATCTTTCTTACCTGTACGCTTTCTCACTTGCTCTTGAAATTCCTTAAAGAGCTGATATATATTAGAAGCTACAAAATTTATTTGGGCTGTGGCAATTTTTTGTACCAAACTTACTAAATAGGCCACATCAGATATTATATTTATATCTCCTGGATAATAAGTAAGAGCTAGAATGATTGCACACAATTCATTCTGCTAATTGGATTTAAAAGGACTTCTGAAGAATAAACAGCACAAATGTTATGTTTGGATGTATCTGTAAAGATAATTGGTCGTTTAAGAGGATCCTAAGTAACCTTTTCTTCAAGAATCCATTGCCAATTATGTAATAGTCACGTTATCTTTAATGGAGACCCATGTGTAAGATTTGGAGCTGTGGTCAATAAAATTTGCCACTCTGGGATGGTTTCATAGCATATATTAATTTGTACATTAGTATAAAAGGTGTATATCTTGTCAGGTCTTATCCCAGATAATTGTACTGCTCGCTTAATGGCCTTAAATAAAATTCTAGCCACAAGCACTGGGTAAGGAGTAACGCTTTGTTCTGGTTGTGCTGGAAGGTTCACCCACTCTATCACAAGGTCTCCTTGATGAAGGACTGCTGTGGGTGCCTCTTTTGTAGCAAAAACTGGTATTTCCAAGGGTTTTTGTGTGATTCTTTCACCCACATTGGATAAAGCCAGTTCAACTTCTCTCAAAGCCTCTTGAGCTTCTTTTGTAAGCTAGAGTGGTGAGTTAATTAATTAATTAATTAATTGATTTCTAATTCTATAGCCAGCAAAATGGACCTTTAATCAAATAGAAAATTTCTAACAATTTCTGATAAAAAGACATGAGCTATGTAGAAATTTTGAAATAAGAGCATAGCAATTAAGAAAAACACAAAACACTAAATATGGATGGGAATTCATAAGTAACCAAGGAAGAATACATTGCTTACATTCTAATATAGTTAATACAGCAATCCCCTCAAAATTTTATTATCATCAGTGATCACAAAGAGAGAGGACCTGGGAGTGGCTTTATTATGTTTTGATGATCTTTAAAAAAAAGAATTGAAAAATAATGTGGATGAATATATATGAGGTAGGGGGAAAGAAAGGATATGAAAAATTATTCATAAAAATTGGAGTCTATTCAAGCAAGGAAGAAGGAACATGTGAGTTAGCAATGGTACTTCATCTGAAATAGTCAAAGATACACACACACATATACAAAAGCAGATAAACACACATACACAGTTGATTATAGAAATTTGTTTCATTTGCTAGGAAAATAGGAAGGAAAGCAAAAGAGATGAATAAATAAGAGGGAAGATAGATTAAAGGAGGAATTCGTCCTAAGTAAAATATACTTTAACTAAAGAAGTTAGATATCAAAGGGGATTAAAAGAAAGGAAGAGGGAAAAAAGAACCTATGAATAAGCTCTAGGTGAGGAGTCAAGAGGGGCAGGGGCAGAAAATATTCCTGACTAAGGCAATGACCCAAAACAATTCCAAAATACACATAATGAAAAATATTATCCACCTTCTGTTAGAATGCCTGGATGCATTCACAATTCCAATGGAGAATGAGGAGTGGTGATTTTTTTTTTTTTTATTGCTGTTGACAATGTGGGGATTTCTTTTCCTTGGGTATATGTTTATAATGGGATTTGGGCAGGGAAAAAAATGATAAGGTTGTAAAGGCTGTCTAATTGCTATGTCTTAGCTGATAGAAATTAGTTCATATTACACCACTGGTTAGTGACTATATAGATTAGTGCTTATATACTGGGAAATTCCCATGTACTCTACAACTGGCTTGGTAAAGATCAGTAATTAGGTAGAGGAATTTGTGTAGACATCTTTTTTTCCCCTCACCAGGATACATTCCTCTAGACTTTTTTTTTTTAATTATAGCTTTTTATTTACAAGATACATGCATAGGTAATTTTTCAGCATTAACAGTTGCAGATCCTTTTGTTCCAACTTTTTGTCTCCTTCCACCCAACCCTTCCCTCAGATGGCAGGTTGACCAATACATGTTAAATATGTTAAAGTATAAGTTAAATTCAATACATGTATACATGTCCAAACAGTTAATTTGCTGTATAAAAAAAGAGTCAGACTTTGAAATAGTGTACAATTACCCTGTGAAGGAAATCAAAAATGCAGGCAAAAATAGAGGGATTGGGAATTCTATGTAGTAGTTCATAGTCATCTCCCAGAGTTCTTTCCCTGGGTGTAGCTGGTTCAGTTCATTACTGCTCCATTGGAACTGATTTGGTTCATCTCATTGCTGAGGATGGCCAGATCCATCAGAATTGATCATCATATAGTATTGTTGATGAAGTATATAATGATCTCCTAGTCCTGCTCATTTCACTCAGCATCAGTTCATGTAAGTCTCTCCTTTCTGAAATCATCCTGCTGGTCATTTCTTACAGAACAATAATATTCCATAATATTCATATACCACAATTTATTCAGCCATTCTTCAATTGATGGGCATCCACTCAGTTTCCAGTTTCTGGCTGCTATAAAGAGGGCTGTCACAAACATTCTTGCACATACAGGCCCCTTTCCCTTCTTTAAAATTTCTTTGGGATATAAGCCCAGTAGTAACACTGCTGGGTCAAAGGGTATGCACAGTTTGACAGCTTTTTGAGCATAGTTAGTTACAAATTGCTCTCCAGAATGTCTGGATGCATTCACAATGCCACCAACAATGTATCAGTATCCCAATTTTCCCACATCCCCTCCAACATTCAGCATTATCTTTTCCTGTCATCCTAATCAATCTGACAGGTGTGTGGAGATATCTCAGAATTGTCTTAATTTGCATTTCTCTGATTTATAATGACTTAGAGCATCTTTTCATATGGCTAAAAATAATTTAATTTCTTCATCTGAGAATTGTCTGTTCATATCCTTTGACCATTTATCAATTGGAGAATAGCTTGATTTCTTATAAATTAGAATCAATTCTCTATATATTTTGGAAATGAAGACTTTATCAGAACCTTTCACTATAAAAATGTTTTCCTAAATTATTGCTTCCCTTCTAATCTTATCTGCACTTTGTTTCTACAAAAATTTTTCAATTTGATATAATCAAAATTTTCTATTTTATGATCAGTAATGATCTCTAGTTCTTCTTTGGTCATAAATTCCTTCCTCTTCCACAGATCTGAGAGGTAAACTATCCTTATCTCTTTTAAATAGATTGATTTTTGCTTTTGCTTGATCTGAGATAAGGATGGCTACCCCTGCTTTTTTGACTTCACCTGAAGCATAATAAATTCTACTCCAGTCTTTTACCTTTACTCTGTATGAAATTTGGCCAGAATATTCATTGGAGTTTTTGTTTTAGGGTCATTTTCAGAAAGTGTTTTATGAATTCTTTCAGTGCCTATTTTACCTTCTGGTTCTATTACTTGTGGGCAGTTCTCTTTGATGATTTCCTGTAAAATAGTATCTAGGCTCTTTTTTTCATCATAATTTTCAGGAAATCCAGTGATCCTTAGGTTATCTCTCCTAGATCTATTTTCTAGGTCTGTTGTTTTTCCAAGTAAATATTTGACTTTTTTTGGTAATATTTCTTTTTTTTTTTTTTTTTTTTGGTTTTGCTTGACTGATTCCTGATGTCTCAATAAATCAATCATTTCTATTTGTTCAGTTCTGATTTTTAGTGAGTTATTTTCTTCATTAGCTTTTTTTACTTCTTTTTGTATATTCCAAATGAGTTTTTAAATGAGTTGTTTAGCTCTATGGAATTTTTTTCAATTTCACTATTTTTTTTAGTGACTTATTTTCTTTTTCCAATTCACAAATCCTACTTTCTTGGGAATTCTTTATCTTTTCCAATTCATAAATTCTGTTTCCCTGCACTTCTTGGGAGTTTTTTACCTTTTCTAATTCACATTTTAGGAAGTTGTTGCTTCCTTGCATAGTTTCTCTTTCCTTTCCCCATTTTTTTTCTAGTTCTCTTTTAAGGTTTTTAACATTCTCTTCTAGGAGAGCCTTTTGTGTTGGGGACCAACAATTATCTGAAGACTGTCTGCTATTAGTCTCCTCAGGGTTGAAACACTGCTCTCTTTCTGTATAGAAGCTATGGATCATCCTTTTGATTTTTTTTACTCATTCTTTTAAAGCCTGTAGGGTCTGCCTTCAGGGCCAGGAGGTTACCAGCTTCCTCTGCAGAGCAAAGATAGGTGTATGGACGGGTAGCTGTCCTGTCAACCAGCTACAAAGAGCAGCGAGGTACAGTAGTGCTCTAGGAAAGAGTTCCCCACCAGAAATAGCTTAGGCTCAAGTGCCGTGCAAAGAACCCTGTTGTGCGGGTTAATGACTGCCCTGAGGCTAGAGGCTGACCAGTGAAAGTGTCACTACCCCAGGCCAAAGCCCGCAGTGGAACTGTGGGTATTAGTGGCTGACCAGTGAATAGTCCTGCATAGACCAGAAGTATCTCTGCCCAGGGAAGCATGGTCTAGCTGTGAAAATTCTATTGCCTCAGGCCGAGCCCCCCACTGTGCAGATTAGAGGCTGTCCCCAGCTAGGGCTGTGTTAAGGTCTGTACTAAGTCACTTCTGGTTTGGGGTGGTTATAGCCAGATCTTGTTAGGTTCTGGCGTTTTTTAGAGAGTACCCTCTGTCTTTGACTTTAATTTCTCTGATGGTTTACTGCCTTATTATTAAGGCAGGGCAGTTAGCTTATGGGAGAGTTATCTCTAGCCACATGGTCACCCCGTCCCTGGTCTACTGGTCTGCTCCTAATGTTAGTCTCTCCCTGCCTGTGTTGGTCTGTTCTTGGCCCCTCAAGGCAAACCTTTCCTGGCAATCTTCCAGAGTATTTTTGGCTGATAAATTGTTGTGCTTCTAAACTTCATGGATTTTACCAGTCAAGTGCTATTTTTGAGGCTGAATTTAATAGTTGGTAGTGAGGGCATGAGAGGAGCTTAGAAAGTCGTATGTGCCTTCTCTGCCATCTTGGTTCTGCCCTGTAGGTTGAGAATTAATCCTATTTCTCATGCATACAAATCTCGAAATGCTGGTCACATTGGATCTTGAGGTCTCCAGGATCTCATATAGAAAAGTAAATTGAAGCTCAGAATAAATACAATTACTTAAACCACACAGCTAATCATGTTAGAAAAAGCTCTAAAACTTAATTCTCAAGATGCCTAGGTGGCACAGTGGATAGAGCCCAGCACTAAAGTCAGGAGGACCTGAGTTCAAATCTGATCTCAGACATTTAACACTTTCTAGCTGTGTGACTCTAGGGAAGACACTTAACCCCAATTGCCACAGCAAAAAAAAAAAAAAAAAAAAAAAAAAAAAGCCTATCTTGAAGACTGAGGACCTACTTTTAAATCTGATTCTGTTACTTAAAATAAATGTGATATTGGGCAAGTTATTTAACCTCTCTGATTTTCAGTTTTCTTATATTTAAAATGAATAGATATCACTAGATGAACTCTAAGATATCTCCTAGTTCTAAAATCTATGATCCTATGAAATAATGGAAAAATAATGTGTCCATAGCAATTAAAATGATTTAGTGTTTGATTATGATAGGAGAGTCATCATGGCATAGCTGAAAAACTCCTGATTTGGAAGTTGTAATTCCACTTTTACCAATAATTATATCTATATCTATCTATAACCTTTGGCAGATATATTTCTGAGTTTCAGTTGTTTCACCTCTATCATGACAGGCTTGAGTCAGATGATGATATTTAAGGTGAGAAATGGGACTACATTAGAATTCTGCTCTATAAAGTCAGAAAACATTGAACTCTTCTATTTTGCTCCTTCAAGTAAGTAAAGGGGAACCATTTGTTTAATGGACTCTTCTGGGATTTAATTGTAAATCATTTCATCTAGAAATATTCATTTAGAATAAATTTAGCATTTAGATTGCAAATCTTTCTAGTAATTTCATTTGACCTCTTTATGAAAAAGATGTCTGGGAAACTTTAAAGAAAAAAAAAGCAAGCAGTTCAAATCTCATTTTAATTTTTTCCATACACACAGATATGCACACGCACATAAGCACAAACACACACAGACACACACCTGCATCAAAGAAAGATTTTCATTGTATTTAAAACTAAAAATGTTAAAGAAATGAACAAAGGAAAACTATTAGGTGTATACAGTGAGTTCACTGACTCCAGTTGGTGAAGGTTCTTTATTAAAACAATAGTTTTCATTCTCTTTTTAGGTGAAACAAATTTTTAGTTAGGAAGTGCCAAAGCCTGAAGCAAATTTCAAGGTAGTTAGTACGGAATGGTGATTTTCTTAGGAATGAGTAATTACAAGGTAAAATCCTTAAATTTCTTTTGAAAGTGTCCATACTGACAAATGTCTTCATAGTCAAGATAGAGAAGGTAGTCAACAATTATTGCAGGGTGTGTTTCTCCTTAGCTGCTTAATTCTAGAGTGCTTAACATTTCCAATATTATGAATTGCTTTTCCTGGAAATTTTATCTTGAGGTCATTAGGGATTCTGGCAATAGAGAAGAATATCACTTTAATGTAACAGTATAAACAAACTAAAGGTTCATACTGTCTGGGTAATTTCTCAAACATTTTTGAAGAAAAGTTTATTCATTACCTCTGCAGGGGTCCTCAAACTACGGCCGGCAGGCCAGATGCAGCAGCTGAGGTATTTATCCCCCCTCACCCAGGGCTATGAAGTTTCTTTATTTAAAGGCCCACAAAACAAAGTTTTTGATTTTACTATAGTCTGGCCCTCCAACAGTCTGAGAGACAGTGAACTGGCCATGTGCATACCCAAGGTTTTTAAGTCCCTTAGTCTCTTCAAGTATTGGGAAAAGAAAAATAGAAACTGCCTATTTGTTGCTATATCTTCTGACTTCTTAGGATCCTCAGGGCAACTTGAATAAGCACCTGTAGGGTCAGTGCCTATCAGATATGTTTTGTCTCTTCAGTTTGTGTCTGTTTATGTGCTGTGCACTAATTTTTTTCATTTAAAGGATCTCCTGATTTGCAACACTCCTCCCCTCACTCCGTTTGGATTTAATCTTTCCTGTGATGACTTCTCAAATGCCTGGAGGATTGTGTGCTGACAAATTCCAGGAAAACCTTTTTGAAAGGATTAGTGGGAACCAATATTTCACCAAATTTATTTCTGCCTCCCAGCTTGATTTGACACAATTAGCATCTGCAAGCAAGGAGGTTTCTACATTTTAATGTCCCAGGTGACTTGAAGTGGTTTGGAGGTTATTTTATACTTCTGAGTTCTGTGAATTGACTTTTTTTTACTTGAATAGTTGAAATGAGTTCAGATCCTCTGAGACCCTGTCATCTTTATGAAGATGGTGAACAATTTGAGTTCATGGCACTCTATTAAAGAACAGCTGGGTTTTTAAAAATCTTTTCCAACCTGGCTCTCCTTCTGCTTGACTTGTCATCAATAGCCAGCAGCACCACCAGCAAGCCCAGCAGCCTAATTCAAAACAGCATATATCTGGAATATGACTGTATATGCAATTTGTAACAAAATTTCTTTTTAGGACACTGTATTGAATTCTGTTCTCAATGCCTAAGAAACAGATGAAGACTTTCATACAGAGTTATTATATAAAAACCAGACAAATCCTCGAGTATTTGTTGGAAGATATGTCATCAGCTCTGTAGTGGTCTGTTTTACCTTTAAGAAAGCTAATTATAATAGTAATAAAATGCATCAATATTTAGAAAATAATGGAAGCCTGGGGTTAAGTATTTGCTAGTAACAAATATAACAATAATCACTAACATCTCTATATTAATAATTAAATAGATCTGTGCTTTTATCATTGTGGTTATTCCTTCCAACAATGCAGATTTGTATCTATCCATGCATGCTTAAATACACAACTTTGGTCCACATTGTCCCATAAAGCCTTTTCAGGAATGATATACATTTCTGAGGACATTTAGTCTAGCTATCTTGATACCATCTAGATACTAATAGAATGCAGGTTGTATATCAATTGACTTTGACTCCATGACTAATCCATCTTCCCCTCTCCCAGTCTTACATTTTTCTGATAATATCCTTCACCTAAGTGTTTTTTTAAGCATGGTAGCCTGCTTTTGCCTACTTTTTCTCTTTCAATTAGCATTTAGTTGACCCTCAATTTTAATTTATAGGAGGTCATAGATTTCTATGATTCAAAAACATATTGCTGGAAGCTATAGTATACAATTTCTATATATAGTATGATACCATATAGTATCATGTCATTGGGGGGGGGGGGAGGCAATACTAAAATAGTATGCATTTTTTTCTTCAGTCCTTTTTACATGTAAGGATCTGAGGTAAAAAGGGTTAAGTGACTTGCCTAGAGTCACAGATCTAATAATTATCTGAAACCATATTTGAACTCATGAGGATGAGTCTTCTGATTCCAAGTCCACTCCAATGTGCTATTTTAATGCCATATCATACACAACACAGAATAACATATTTCATTACTATTATCTTCATGACAGTACTATTATCTTCATAGACCCTCTTCTGACCAGGAAAAAGACACACTAATTGGTGGGTAATTAAGGAGGAAGTAGGCTAGTAGTCTTCATTTCCTCCTGAAATAACCTTCAGAAATCTGGGTAAGCTGCCAGATTTTCTGTTTTCCTTTTCCCTTCATGAGCTGGGTTTCCCTAAACTTTGGTCAAGGGAAATAAGGACAGGGGCTTTTTCTCCTAGAGAAAGGTATCACCCAAAACTGGATTCTGTTTATTCCTTAGACAGAAATCAGGATTCCTAGTTGAGTGGAACCCTGCCCAGATTTGAGCAGAGCTGGAATGCTTCTGATATTCTTTAGTTAAAAATGGGCTTCTTTGGACCCACACTTAATACCGTATAGAAAGATAAGATCAAAATGGGTCCATGATTTAGGCATAAAGAAGGAGATTATAAATAAATTAGAGGAACATAGGATAGTTTATCTCTCAGACTTGTGGAGGAGGAAGAAATTTGTGACCAAAGATGAACTGAGACCATTACTGATCACAAAATAGAAAATTTTGATTACATCAAATTAAAAAGCCTTTGTACAAACAAAACTAATGCAGACAAGATTAGAAGGGAAGCAACAAACTGGGAAAACATCTTCACAGTTAAAGGTTCTGATAAAGGTCTCATTTCCAAAATATATAGAGAATTGACTCCAATTTATAAGAAACCAAGCCATTCTCCAATTGATAAATGGTCAAAGGATATGAACAGACAATTTTCAGATGATGAAATTGAAATTATTACCACTCATATGAGTGTTCCAAATAATTATTGATCAGAGAAATTAAAATAAAGACAACTCTGAGATACCACTACACACTGGTCAGATTGGCTAAGATGATAGTAAAATTAATGATGAATGTTGGAGGGGATGCAGGAAAACTGGGACACCAACATTGTTGGTGGAGTTGTGAAAAAATCCAACCATTCTGGAGAGCAATCTGGAATTATGCCCAAAAAGTTATCAAACTGTGCATACCCTTTGATCCATCTGTGCTACTATTGGGCTTATACCCCAAAGAGATACAAAAGAAGGGAAAGGGACCTGTATGTGCCAAAATGTTTGTGGCAGCCCTGTTTGTAGTGGCTAGAAACTGGAAAATGAATGGATGCCCATCAATTGGAGAATGATTGGGTAAATATTGGTATATGAATGTTATGGAATATTATTGTTCTGTAAGAAATGACCAGCAGGATGAATACAGAGAGGCTTGGAGAAATGTATATGAACTGATGCTAAGTGAAATGAGCAGAACCAGGAGATCATTATATACCGCAACAACGATTTTGTATGATAATGTATTATGATGGAAGTGGATTTCTTTGACAAAGAGACCTAACTCAGTTTCAATTGATCAATGATGGACAGAAGCAGCTACATCCAAAGAAAGAAAACTGGGAAATGAATCTAAACCATTTGCATTTTTGTTTTTCTTCCTGGGTTTTTACTACCTTCTGTATCTAGGATATACTGTGGCATATTTAACATGTATAGGGCTGCTTGCCATCTGGGGGAGGGGGTGGAGGGAGGGGAAAAATCGGAACAGAAATGAGTGCAAGGGATAATGTTGTAAAAAATTGCCCTGGCATGGGTGCTGTCAATAAAAAGTTATTTTTTAAAAAAGGGCTTCTTTCTAAGTTACCTTTTTAAATGTAGAATAGACTATTCCAAATTATTATTAATAATAAAATGATACAGTATCAAAATCAATTTATTTTACTTAAAAATATATAACTTATATACACAAAGGAACAATGATCTAGGACTAAAATTGATCAAGTAGAGAAAAGTAACCCAAATTGCATTTGGGAGGAAATTCAGAATTTTGATGATCTCAAATGTCACTTTATTTTATTTATTAAAGGAAGGATATAATTTTCTAGGAATTTCCACAAGTGATCTGAGTTGGAGAAGAGCAAACCATCATGGGCATCCTAATCGCAATAGAACTTAACACACTGACAAACAAATTACGAATCAACCATCTAATCCATACACACAGCTTCTCGAACATACTAGAGTACTTTACACATATCTTCCACCAACTAAACCCCTTAGTAAGTCTACAACTAGGCCAACACATTGCTACCATACTAATTGATCTAGGGTGATACAAAAAAACAGGGCCAAAAGGCCAAGCTAACTTACACAGTTCCATATCTTCTGCTACTACTTCTGCTCAAAAAGGACTTATTAAATCTTACTTCCTCTCCTTCATAATCTCCATAACATTAATTCTCCTAATCATATAACTAAAGACCATGAATAACTTCCAAAACTACTAAGATAATAATAAATAAAATCCAACCTAACAATACCATTGCCCAACCCTCACAATCATACAATAAAGATACCCCATTTCATTCCTGACCTACACAATAATTACCCAATAAATCAAATAATTCCACAGCTATAATCACTTCAACCTCACCAGACACCATAAAGCAAATTATCTCCATTAACAAAGTAAGCAACAACATACTAAAAGCCATCATATTAACCACCCAGCTCTCAGGGTACTCCTCAGTAGCCATAGCGGCAGTATAACCAAACACTACTAATATTCCTCCCAAATAAATCAAAAATCCAATTAATCCCAAAAATGTACTATTTAAACTCACAACAATAGTACAACCCAAACCTCCACTAACCACATGACTTAAACCCCCATATTCAGGAGAAGGCTTAGAAACAAAAGCAACAAACCCAAAAATTAATATCAAAGACAATATAAAAACAAGCATCATTTCCATATTAGTTTTAGTATGCACTCTAACAAGATCCAGTTGAGCTTGTTCTTACACTGTGACTTGTATACAAATTTAATAGGGCAGAAAAATTGTATTTTCTGCAGGGTGTGTGTATGAAGGAAGTTGGAGAGGATAGCATGAAAATAAACTTGGATAGTGCTTAATGTGTATTTCAAGAGAGTAAGAAGAAACATCTACTGAGGACCTTATTGTACGCTGGGATATTAGAGTAGGATAGAAAGAAAGATCTTAGACTTGGGAAGAATTTCAAGATCAAGCTAAATGAATGTTCTGTATCCTGGCAAGGATAAGCAGCAAGAATTAAAAGCATATTAGTTAGACCATGTTAATGTTATAAAAATGAGACTTCCAACAAAGTTTAGAATTTTAATGTTATTTTAAAAATCTTTTATTATTGTATAGAGAATGCATTTTTTTTAACCAAACAGGAGATAAAGGCAATTAAACCAAATAAAATACACAGCATTGATTAGATGCAATTCAAAAACTACTACAAAAAAGAAAATTAATGTACCTAAGTTAATAAGGGTAAAGGTAAATTAGAGAGAGGAAAGCTTTCTATTAAATTTTTTTCTGTTTGAAATATGAAGTATATAAATAATTCACTCACATAATATACACTTTACAGACTTGTACACATACATATTTTGTATATGTGTGTAGACATATATGTAAGCATGTATGATTAAGTCATTTCTCAATACATAGATGGTCAAAGAATATTGAACAAATAGTCCTCAAAAGAAAAACTGCAAACTCTTAAAAACCATCTAAGAGAATGTTCCAAATCACAAATGAATAAAGACGTGAAGATCAAAAGAAGCCTCAGGTTTTCTCAAACCCTGAAAATTGTCAAAGAAGACAAAAATGGCATAGAAGACTTGGAAAAGTGATGGAAAAACAGGAAAACTAGAGAATTTGGGGGGAAGGTGGGAATAAGTACAATAATTTGATAAATATTTTAAATTTGTACAAAAAATGACAAAAAATGCCCATATTTTTAGGCCCAGCGATTCCACAACAAGGCTTATATTATAAGGAAGTCAATGATGAAAAGAATATATACCAACATATTTATAATAGTGCTATAAAGGTGATTGTGAATCTTTTCATCAATTATGTTGCTGTAAATTATCTTATATTATAGAATATAATTAAAAAAAAAATAAACTATTACTCACACTGCACCTTGAATCTTCCAAAAGAAAGATGACTTTGTCAATCATGAATCAATCCTGACTTCAATGCTGACCTTTTTTAAGATGAGATTTCTTCTCTGTTCTGTGCAAATGCATAGATAGTTATGTCCATAAAAATTCTCTACTGTATTTTTTTTCAACTGAGGCAATTGGGGTTAAGTGACTTGCCCAGGGTCACATAGCTAGAAAGTGTTAAGTGTCCAAGGCCAGATTTGAACTCAGGTCCTTCTTATTTCAGGGCTAGTGCTCTATCCACTGCACCACCTAGCTGCCCCTTCTCTACTATATTCTTTTGTGTCCACATGTATTGCTAACATTGGCAAATAAAAAGCTTCATGAGAGGATATGGTATAGTGTAAAGAGTGCTAGACCTTGGAAAATTGAGTTCAACTTCTGGCTTTGCCATCACATGTATGACTATGGATAAATTATATAACTTCCCTAAGATTTAGCTTCTTCTTCTGTTAAATGGGGATAGTAATTATACTAATATTACCACTTTATAGGCTGATTTTTAGTTCTTTTTTGCACTGGAAAATGAAGTTATTGTTATGTGATTTTGATTATGTTATTTAAGCACACAAAATCTCATTTTCCTTATTTTTAATAAGTTCGAGATTGCCTACATTCAATTCAATCCATTCCAACTCAATAAATATTTATTAAGCCTTTAATAGGTTCAAGATACTGGGCTAGGTTTAGGTAATCTCCAAGGTCTCGTTTAGCTACAAAATTATCTAATTCTATGAATCAGAATAGCAAATCACTGTGATTTTTAGATTTTCAGTCAAATGGTTTCTCTTTGCTTGAGGAAATACATCCTGATTTTGTAATAGAAAACCAAAACAAAAATGTAGCCCATTTGAATTACATTTTATACCAATTTGTTAGAGACATGTGCATTCCCTAAAATGGGGTACATGTGGACACTATACTGTCCAGATCTTTTGTCTTAGAATTCTAGACATTTCAGGATCACTTACTTTCATCTAGAAAGAAAAGCAAACTTCTTAGTTCTGTTTCCTTCCTCCATATTTTTTAGTTCCCTCTCCCCTACCTCTGAGTATCTGTGTATGTTATTCTATATGGTATAATTTCTCCATCTACCTTGTGTTGTATCAGGTTCTATCTGATATTGTATCTATACCATTGAATTATTGCTAAAATTAATAAAAGCTACCCATGTCTCAAAGTTGACTTGTATGGGATCCTCTTCTTATTGATGGAGAAGGATTCCCTGCCCTGCACAAAGGACAGGGTGGAATTGAAGAGATCAAAGAGCTTCAGTTTTCAGGCAATCCTCTTTTAGGTCTTTTCAGGGACAGTATCATTTGTGCCTTCGAGCTTCAAGTCTTTTTTGATGGCTGAGACACTTGGGGCTTTTATGACTTCCATCTTTAAGACAGATGATGGGACAAATCAACCCCATTTTAATACATTGAATAAAAAGAATCTGGGAAAACATGAAAGGAGATGTTAAGTTTCTATGTTCCAGTCTCCAAATTTTTACTATACAGACTGCAAGGATTTCCCCTTTGATAAGATCAAGTTATCCCACTACCAGTAGGAGAGTTTCTTTACTCTTTATCATCTACTTATAGTTTCCTATGTTTTCCTTCTCTAATTCATGACTTGGATAAATGGGTTTCTTTGCTATTTTCTATGTGTGTGCCTTGTGGAAATTGTATCTGATAAGAAATAGGTAAAACCTGGGATATAGACTTTGATGTCTTCCTTTCCCTCCCACATGACTTTATGATTAGATTGGGTTTTACCTGACTAGATGAAACCCAACAATACCCCCTATATTAAGGATATTTAAGGGATCAGACAGTAATAATTCCAGTCTGGTATTTCCTCTCCTCTGAGGAGAGAAGAATGACTGCACAAATCTTTTCCTCTTCACAAGGAAAAGAAAAAGGCTCATTTGGAGAAGAGTGAAGGAGAAGAGGTTACATATGCCTACTATACCTCCTTTTAAGCAACACATAATACTTCCCTTTACAACACATGTACATCTCTATACTGCCCTTTCCTTAAACTTAAATTCTGAATTTTTTTTTAATCTGGATTGTGCCTGTACTTCATGTGATTCTCCATATTATATTCTTAAGATTTTTGTGAAGTCTTTTAAGTGGCTATAATTCTGATGGTGTGGTACTTGGGAAGTACAACTTCTTGATCCAAGACTACAATTTATTTAATTGTCAATAAAGACTCAGTATATCTGTTGCTCATGAGTAGGCCGAGCTAATACAATAAAAATGACAATTTTACCAATCTTGGCATAGTTGTTCAGTGCCATACAGCTAAAATTTATTTTTTAGAGCTAGAAAAAATAATAAATTGCATCTGGAAGAAAAAGTGGTTAAGAATATCAAGAGAATTAATTTTAAAAAATACAAAGGATGTTGGCCTAACATTTCCAGACTTAAAACTATATTATAAAACAGCAGTCAAAACCATTTGTTACTGGCAAAGACATAGAATAGTGTATCAATGTAATAAATTAGATACACATGACACATTAATCAATGACTATAGTAATCTAGTATTTGATAAACCCCCAAACTCCTATTCTTGGATAAGAACTCATTGTTTCACAAAAATTGCTGGGAAAACAGGAAAATAATATGTCAGAAACTCAGCATAAACCTAGATCTCACAACTCATGTTAAAATAAGTTCATATTTTGGGCATGAAGGGTGATATAAGCAAATTAGGAAAACAAGGGATAATTTACATATCAGATCTCTGGAGAATGGAGGAATTTATGTGTTAGGGCCCCCTAGGGCTCCTTGCTTACAGATAAGTGAGGCCTATTCTGAGCAGCAGAAACTCAAGGCATAATAATTCAGAGATCATGAATAATGATGAGACAGGGAGCAGAGGTGTTGCAAAACTGCATTTATTCCAGTTTGTACCAGCAATCTTAAAGCCTTAGTTATGTCAGCATAGCAAGAGTTCTCTAAACCAATCATAATAAACTACCAGGGACTGTACACCCATCTCACACCCATCTCATGCTCATCTCAGACATGCCACATAGCCAACAGGGATGAGGCTCCTACCTCCCAGCACCATCTTGTTCAACCCTTATAGCAAGGCCCTCAGTTTACCTGAATCATGTTCCATGTGATTGTCCAAAAATACCTGAGGGTTGACAACCCCTTACATTTATGACTAAAGAAGAATTAGAGAACATTATGAAGTTCAAAATGGACAAATTTTATTTCATTAAATTAAAAAGATTTTGCACACATAAACCCAACAGAAACAAGATTAAATGGGAAGTATAATGCTGAGAAAAATATTTACAATCTGTGTTTTTGATAAAGATCTTCTTTTTAATATATAATGAACCATGTCAAATTTATAAGAATACAAATCATTCTCCAACTGATAAATTGTCAAAGGATATGAACAGATAATTTTCAGATGATGAAATTAAGTCATATAAAAATGCCTAAATTGCTATTAATTAGAAAAATGAAAATTAAAACAACTCTATGATACCACCTCACACTTCTCAGATAGACTAAGATGACAGGAAAAAGTAAAGATAAATTTGTCAGGAATATGGAAAAATTCCAACCCTTCTGGAAAGCAATTTGGAGTTATGCCAAACGGACTTTAAAACTGTGTATATCCTTTGAGCCAGCACTGCCACTACTAGATCTGTATCCCCCAAAAAATCACAAAGGAGGGAAAAATACCCACGTGTGCAAAAATGTTTGTAATAGCTCTTTTTGTGGTAGTAAAGAATTGGGAAAATGAGTAGATGGCCATCAATTAGGGAATGAATGATTAAGTTATGGTATATGAAGATAATGTAATATTATTGTTATATAAAAATGATGAATAAGCTGATTTTTGAAAGATCTGGATTTACATGAACTGATGTTGAGCAAAACAAGCAGAACCAGGAATACATTGTACACAATGTACAAAAGTGTGTGATGATCAACTGTGAAAAACTTCTTCTCAGTGCTTCAATGATCCAAGGTAATCTAAATAAACTTTAGATAGAAAAATACCATCTGCATCTGGAAAAAGAATTATTGAGATTGTAATGTAAATCAATACATGCTATATTCACTTCTTATTTCTCTTTTTTTATCTTTCCTGTGCTTTTTACCTTTTATTCTATTTTTCTTCCCCCCACATGATTCATAAAGAAATGTGTATTTAATAAGTTAGTATAAATATATTAGCAGGAAAAGCAAAACAATTATTAAAAAAAATAAAGACAGTATAAATTCTCTAACAAGATATTAAATTTCTTAATGTTTGGTATAGATTGCAGAGTTACTAGGGAAAAGAGGTAGGGAGAGAGAGAAAAAGGAATGAGATAACAAATAAACAAAAAACCCACCACTTTCCTACAGACCTTGTCAAACACATAACTGCCACATTGACTTATGTCCTCATAATTTATCTTTTGACTTATTTTTGATCTCCTAGTTAGTCACTCAGCCTCAAGTCCCTATCTTCAATCTTTCCTCCCCATAGCTACCAAAAGAATTTTTATAAAATGTCAGTCTACTTTACTCCATTAGTAAGTAAACTCTAGTGGCTCCCAGTTACCTCTAGAATCAAACATAAAAAAATCATATTTGGCATTTAAAGGTCATTAAACTTGACCTTAACCTATATTTTTAGCCTTATTGCTAGATCCATGATTTCCCTCCTCACAATCAGTTTTCTAACTAAGTTTACTTTCTTGCTTTCCTTCACACATAGAACGCCATCCCATGATTGTGTCTTTGAAATGTTTGTTTGTTTGTTTGTTTTTTAATGTCTTTCAAATCTCATATGCCTTCCACATGAAGTCATTCATTATCTGCTATATTAGTCTTCAGTTCAGAGGGAAAAGGATGATTTATTTTCCAAAATAAACTGTTGTTTAAAAAAGAAAAAATATCACATACATTGTCTCATATATTCATATATATATATATATATATATATTCTCTCTTTTGGTAAAATCTAACTTCTGAGGGCATGGATTATTTTTTTTTCTTTGTGTCTCTAGCACAAAATTTGCTTAGAGTTAGTACTTAGTAAGTACTTATTCACTGGCTGATTGGTTTGTGGGTTGCAAAATGAATCCTCATTCTTGAAGAATGCTTATTATTGAGAAGCAGGGGAATAATAATCCAGAAATATGGAGATAAATTGGAAAGTAAATATCAAAGAAGTCAAGATAAACAAGTTTCTTGAAGAGGAGGGTAAACATCCTTAAGTTTGTACACTATATTTGAAACAAGATGAGAAAGTAGTCCATATTTATAAATATATCGGGCTAAGAGAAAGGAAGAATTTCAATTAAAAATAATAAAATTCATAAATAAGACCTCAAAATACTGGCAGTTTTCAGTTGCAGTGGCAGTTCACTGTCACCTAAAGTTTCGGTGTTGCCATGAGAACTGATATGACATATCAACCAACCTTTGTATACCTCTTCCCCTTTCTTTCAGCTGAGATGTTCTTTGGTGGTCTTGTCTGCAGAAGGAAGCTAGATTTGGGACCTTAGCAATTATTCAATCTCAATGTATCCCATAACTTTATCTGAAGAGGAGTTAGGTGGAAGGCTGTGTTTAGTGCATTTAATTCTCACTGACAAAATATCAGGCAATTGTTTTGTTTTGTTTTGTTTTGTTTTGTTTTGCTTGATTTTTATTTTTTTATATTCAGATCCAAACCTTATAGACAAACAAAATGCTTAAGAATTTAAACGAAAAGCTTCAAGAATGCTCATAAATACCATGTCATCCCTCAAGCTAATTAAGCATTTGATTTAATAATTATATTTGAATCTTATATTCTGATAATGAAGATACAGAAGGAACCCTCTTCTCTCACAAACTACATTGCTTCTTCCATCCTCTTCCCTTGGCCCCCAGAGTCCCATGTTATACTCTCAGCTAGGAATGTTGACATGCTTACATATTTACTTTCTAAATGCTGGCAAGTGTAAGTGACTGACTTTGCAGTCTTATTATTTGTATAAGTTTTTAGCATCTCTTCCACATCCTTCTCAGTAGCAGCATATGGTGTTGCTTGGTCTATTCAGTAAATACTTGTAATTATTTCTCTGAGCTTTGGTGATGACGGGAGTGTGTGTGTGTGTGTGTGTGTTTTGGAAGATAAATTGTGCAATCTGCAAGGAAAACAAAGTTGAGTTTTTGCTAATGTCTCTTACTCACTACCTGATAGAGACAGATGTTGGGATTCATGCCTATGTACTATACTCACTTTCTGGACATGAACTGTTTGTGTCAAATTCTTTGATAGCTATTTACCTGTTTTTCATTACTCATTAGTATGCCATCTATATCCACCACCTCCAAATCCCTAATATATGATGCAACTATTTTCTGTAAAAGGTTATAGGAGTCTGATAATGCATGCAAAACTGTATAACTAAGCCAGAACCAGAAACTGACTTCATTTAAATATTGAACCAAGACTAATCTAAACATCTTGATTTTTTTTTCATTAAATATTAGTGTTTTTTTTTTCCCTTGGGCTTTGAGAGTATAGATTTGAGCAGAATAGAACAGAAACAATCATTTCACGAAAGACTTTTAAAAGCCCATTTTAACTTTCCTAATTGTTTCAGTTTTCATAAAAATGGCACAATACCAAGTGATTCTTTACCTTACAGGGTAATGATAAGTGAACAATTCTTAAGAATTGGGTGATTACTTTTGCTTAAAAATTACAAATATTATCTCATATCTTCTCTAATTCCAAACTCTAGCCAACTATGAAATATAATCACATTTCTGTATTGAGAGATAGAGGAGAGATAGAGAGAAAAGAGGGAAAAAAGAGAGAGAGAGAGAGAAAAGGGAAAAGGGAGAAAGAGAGAGATTGATTTTATAATTCAGGGTCTGGTTACTCCATAATATCAACATTATTCTGTTGTCAGAGAACACAGCATGCCATATCACTGTCTTTGATTCAGTATAAGTGAATAAAAGTAAACAGATGGTCTGAGCCCCAGAGATGTCATTTAACTTGCCCTAGAACACACACAAATTAAAAATCTGAAGCAGAATTCAAACCCAGGGATTCTGACTCTTGAAATGATTTTTCTACTAGACCACAATTCCTTAAAATAATCAATAGCAAAACATTATCAATTAGGTTCTATAATTTTGGAAGTCAAAAGCATGGAAGGGAATCAAAGAGTCCTCCTTCTCCTTTCTGGGAGGCAAAAGGCCAAGTTGAACTATTCATAAATATGTTCAGAAACAACATAATTTTGGGTGATCCGTGTCACCTGCTCTACTTGGTAAAAAATGTTTTTGATTTACAAAGGGAATTGGAATTTATGCTTGAAATTACCCCTGAAAGAGAAAACATGTAATTATATTTAAGCGCAGCCCCATCCTCCATTCCATTAATGATAAGGAACAACTTCAACCACAAAGAATAGACTCTTATTGACAAGTAGATGAGAAGCTTTGAGTTGAAGCTTTGGTACAGCTAAGTAAACAGGGCATTGGATTATGTAAACTCTTTATACTTTTGAAAAAACATCTATAGCAAAATCACAAAACAGTGAATATCTGTAAATACAAAAGAGTTAAACTACCTCCAGCTTGGAATAATGATTAGGGTATGAGGAAAGGGTATGATTAGGGTAAGGAAATGATTAGGGTAAGGAAAATCTGCATTCAAGTCCTCCTTTATATACTTATTAGCATATATATATATATATATATATATATATATAGCTGTATATGGGATGCTGGTATACATGTATTTGATGGCCTTTTTCCCTTTAAACATAAATCTAGGATACTATTATCTTACATCTTGGTGCCTTCTAGCTATTTATGTATATTATAATATTATTTTTATTTATTTTTTTAAATGTTTATTTACTTTGTTAAGTATATTATATATAAATTATATATGTTACAAATGCTATATATAACAATTAACATTTTTTTAAAAAAATTGAATTCCCAATTCTCTCCCTTGCTCCCCCCACCTCTTGAGAGATTAAGTAATATGAGAATATTCAGAAGAATTTCACACATTTAATCTATATCAGTGCTGTCTTGAGGAGGGGGAAATAATTGAGGAAGGAAGAAAATATCACAAAATATAACAAGAATGAATGTTCAGAACTATATTTACACGTATTGAAAATTTTAAAAAATGAATATTAAATATTTCCTTTTACTGGGAAAAATGCTATTTCCAAAAAAAAAAAAAAAGCTGGACTAAGCTAGTCTCCTTACTTCTTTCAGTGTTTCTGTAACAATTCATATTTCTTTGTCTAATCCCTAGCAAGAATCCTAGGATCATGGTGCTATTTATTCAGGAGGGTGCTAAGACAGCAGTATTTCATTTATTCGGAGTTTCTGATGCTAGTGAGTCAAGAAAAACTTGTTTGGCACTGAGAAGGTAACATTATACCAAAGATAAATTTCACTTAATCCTTAATTTGGTCCAGGGATAGCCCTACTTCTCTCAGTTACCAGTTTGCAATGCCCATCATAGCCTCTGCTCTCATCATGCAAAGAGAAAGTGGTGACACTGATTACAGGCTCCGTTTTGAAAATGCCTTGGAAATTTAAAAACACTATGTTATTTCCACAGTGCTTTTTGTTCCTTAAAATCCCCTGAAGTTGACTCTTATAATTTTTAATAGCCCCATAAACTTCCTTGTCTGATGTTATTGGGGAAAAAAAACTCTTATTCACTAACTGGTTTCTTCAGTCTTCATCATACCTTCAAAAAATATAATGCATATAAGCAACCAATGAATACAAAGATGATTTTATGTCCAATAATAAGAAGTTATTTTTGAAGGGATAATAAAATAATGAAATCTTAAACTTCTTTATTTTATATTTTTCTATATTTAGGGCAAACTGGAGACTTATTTAGATCTGGTACCATTTTGACTAATCTATTACAGTGTTGTGTGTGTGTGTGTATGTGTGTGTGTGTGTGTGTGTGTGTGTGTGTTTTAATCATAGTGATTTAATTTAAAATGGCAATTTGATAAGAAAATTTTAATTTTGATTTAAAATTCCAAACATTTTGATAAAATAAAACTTAAGTAATGAAAAGAGGGTGGAAAGGAGAGGGCAGGAAAGTGATGTTAAAGAAAAACTCTTGAGAACTGTTGAAATAATAGTTTAGGTATGGTACATTCAACTTTGCATGAGTAAACCATGGAAACCTGAAGGCCAGATAATTAACATGATTAATAGTTAAAGAGGGGAGAAGGGGAAGAATCTATTGACAATATTAAGATTTTCTTTCCTCCTTTAATTTCTTATCTTGTCCTTTTAAATATTAATTCACAGAGAGAATATTTCATAATCAGAGAATGGTTAGCTAAGGTCAGTTATTAATTAACAAAAAAATAGTATTTACCATTGTCTGTAGAGCTGAACACTATTTCATTGTATCTGAGACCCTTCTTCTTTTTAGTATTTAAAGATTTTTTTTCCTTATTTTTCAGTGACATGAAAATTGTAGATATGCTGCCTTGAAGAAAGGAACTAAGGAGACAAAAGCTTAATTATACTGTTTTATTTCCCTTGCAGCTGTGTCCCATTAACTATTGAGCAGTGTGAAATTTCTTTGCAATCTTTGACCCTCCTACCAATACAATCCTGTGCAAACTTATAATTAAAATCAATTACAGATCATAGAGTGGTGAAAGGGAGACTTGCCACCCACCATCAGCAACCCCCATCTCCATTACAGTCATATTTGAATTTATTTCACAATTCTATAATAACTTTTCAACTTTTGCCTCTCATAGGTCTAAGGTTTGCTACAAAGTTCAGGATATTCTTTAGTCTCTCATATTTTGAAATGCTTCTGATTGATCATATGTCCTAAACAATAATTTGTTACTCAGGATTCGTGTTATAATATCCTTAAATTCTTTTGCCCTCTCATTCCCCAAATGATAAATGATCAAATGAAGTGAACAATTTTCAGATGAAAAAATTAAAGCCATTTCTACTCATATGGAAAAAATGTTCTAAATAGAGAAAGGCAAATTAAGATAACAATGAGGAAACACTTCACACCTCTCAGATTGGCTAAAATGACAGAATAAGATAATGATGAACATTGGAGGCAATGTGAAAACCTGCGGCACTAAAAAAGTTATCAATCTGTGCATACCCTTTGATCCAGCAGTGTTACTACTGGGCTTATATCCCAAAGAAATAATAAAGAAGGTAAAGGGACTTGTATGTGCTAAAATGTTTGTGGCAATCCTTTTTTGTAATGGGCTGAGGTCTGATTTGATGCACTGAGGTCCTAAGTACATGAGGCTAAATAGTAATTGGGCTATACTCTATTAATATACATGATTGGATAAAGAATGGTCCCTGCCCACTCTCCGTGCAAGTCCTGATGTGTTGTAGAGGAAATGACGATTTTGGTGGGTGGAGGCAGAGAGAGACAGGAAGAGAAGCTGGGAGAGATTGGGCCTGGGTTCCATACTCCTAGCTGCTGGTCGTATGGCTGCTGATCTAGCTAGCTTCTTGACTCAGCTGCACACATTGCTATTGGCCGATTCTCTTCCACCTCCGATCCTTCTTCACTGAGAATAAAGACTGACCATTTTCCCCTAACCTGAATTCCTGCCTCCTGCTGATTTAAAAATATACGATCTTCACATTTGGCGCCCAACAGTGGGAATCAAGGACTGAAGAAGTCTCCGGTGACCAGGAACTTGGGTGAGTATTGTTAATAGACAAACAAGGAACTTATTTTCTTAAAAACTAAACCAATAA
The DNA here is from genome assembly GCF_902635505.1 of Sarcophilus harrisii. Lineage (NCBI taxonomy): Eukaryota > Metazoa > Chordata > Mammalia > Dasyuromorphia > Dasyuridae > Sarcophilus > Sarcophilus harrisii. Next base: position 178,453,275 of record NC_045429.1, on the reverse strand, counting down.
TCTTTTTTTGGCTATAATGGGACAAATGCTAGCTAAAGACTCCATCCGCACCCCCAACCCAAGAGTGGTGCTATAGAAAGCATGCTTAAGATGATAGAAGGACAAGGGCTACTTATAATTTGGGAACAGGTAACTAGACTTGTGGGTACATTAAACTGCATCTCCCATTGGTTCATAGAGCAGGAGCAGATCTCTCGAGAAAACTGGTCTCTGATTGGACAATAAGGGTCCACGTATTACAGTGAAAACGGTCCTCATTCAATTTCCATCGAGGCATTTTATTTATACAATATAATTCAGTTAGCACTAAGAAACCCTATCCCTAGAAGAAAGAAAAAACCCCCTGCTCCTTCTGCAACTTCTCAGAGTAGCCATGATATTAAGGAGGAAGACAATTAAGAGATTAATGACCATATCCCCACAGGGCATGGAGACTTAAGTGAGCAAGGGTGTGGTGACTTTTCACCTCAGGAGGCAGCTTCAGCCCCACCTCAGGAGCAAGTGATTGACTCTCCTCCATCAACTCCACCCTCAAGTATGGAGGGAGGAGGGGCAGTGAGGCAGGGGGAGTGACAGCACCAGCACCAATTATGAGTAGATTGCAAGAGGGCTTAATGAAGGCCAAAGAAAAGGGCGTGGACGTCCAGGAGCTCCAGCCACATATCTTTCCTGTAATTTCCCAATTTAATGCCTCTGGTCAAGAAAGTTGAAGATATGCCCCTTTTAACATAGAAATCATCAAAGACCTGAAAAAAGGTTGCATTTTATGGGGCTACATCAGCTATGTTAAGATGCTATTACAGAATTTGGCTTTTGAAATCTTGACCCTGATGACTGGAAATCTATAGCAAGGGATGCCTAGAACCTGGACAAATTACATGGGCTTTTGAATATAGTATTGTAGGAACAAGCCCAACAAAACAGTCAAAATGTGTTCATGCTGCAATCACCTATGACCTAAACAGGTATAGGTCCATATGCAGACATCACAGCACATTAATTATTCAGTAGCAGCATATGAACAAATTGCTTAATGCTTCGCAGGACTTGATTCACAATAAAATGACAAAGGTGAGGTTTCCAAAATAACACAAGGGCCGATGAACCCTTTTACTGACTTTGTGGGACGTTTGGGACTGCTATCACAAGAACTAATGGGGAAAAATTCATCAAAGATGTTTTAATAAAACTTGCTAAGGAAAAAGAATGAGGTGTGCAGAAGGATTATACTAGGATGGCAAGGATGTCCTTTAGAGGAGTTCATAAGACGTGTGCCACAGTGGGCCAAATGCCTTTTTAGCCAGACATGATGCAGACTTCCCAAGATCCCAAATGGTAGACAGGGTCCCTTCTGGCAAGGGACTTCTAAGAGAACGCAATGCTTTCAGTGTGGTAAAGAGGGGCATCTGAAAGCTCAGTGTTGGTATAGCGGCAGAGTGAGAAAGCAGGGTGGGGAACAAGACCCAGTACCCCATGTCCAAAATGCAACAGAGGCTTCCAGTTGGCCTCAGAATGTAGACAGGTTCAGAGAAACAGGATGAGGGGCCCAGCCCCAGGGCCCCAGGCAAAAAACACTTGGGGCATGATGGCAGCCAATGGTGGACCCAGAGAGTGCCGAGAAGTCCAATACCCAGACATGACCAATCAGCCAGCAAGCCATATGATGGGAGAAAGGGATTACACAATCAATCAGCCAGGAAGCAACCTGATGGGAGAAAGGGATTACAATTAGGGAGAATACAGTGGTATGCAGCTGAGACAACTGAGATAACCCCTGGAGAGGTGAAATCTGTTCCTCTCCAGCCTATGGCTCCCTTGCCTCCAGGCACAGTAGGCTTGACCATTTTACCTCCTGAGAGTACGTACAAAACAGTGTCCATCCACATACTGATGTGGGAAACTGGGGAATGTGTAGATAATATCCCAGTCACCAATACAGGCAGACAATGTGTGACTTATCACCCAGGAGAAATAGTAGCATCAGGTTTACTCATACAGAATCCTAATAAGCAGCCTGGCAATAGTCACCCAGATTCTGATTCCAGATCACAAAATCCAGCAATTTACTGGACAGCAGCTGCAACAACTGACCGACCTATGCACACGATCTATATAAATGGCCTTCCATTGGAAGGATTGGTAGACACTGGTGCAGATCGGACGGTCATTAGAGGTGCCAGCTGGCCCAGTCACTGGCCAAAGATTAAATCAGACACCTACATGTCTGGTGTAGGAGGATCAACAGCAGCTGAAATTAGTGCTGCCCATATGAGATGGACTTTTGAAGGCAAAACAGGAGTTTTTACTCCTTTTATAGTTGAAAAAAATCCCCATCAATCTGTGGAGAAGAGACGTTTTACAGCAATTAGGGTTAAAAATGAGTACTTCGGTTTTTTAAGCAGGGCTGCTGTTGAAGGCCTGCCAACACTTTCACCTGTTCCTATCCAATGGAAAACTGATACACCAGTGTGGATAGAGCAGTGGCCCTTAAGTAAAGATAAAATTCAGGCCTTATTAGATATAGTACAGGAGCAGCTTGACCAAGGACACTTAAAACCTTCTCTAAGTCCTTGGAATTCCCCAGTGTTTGTTGTGAAAAAGAAATCTGGAAAATGGAGGATGTTAATGGATTTAAGAAAAGTGAATGAACAGATGGAAACTATGGGAACTCTTCAGCCTGGACTTCCATCTCCTATTCAGTTGCCTAGAGAATTGCCTCTTTGGGTCATAGATATTAAGGATTGTTTCTATTCTATCCCTCTGGATAAGGAGGATATGAAAAAATTTGCCTTTTCAGTGCCCAGCGTTAACTTAGCTGGGCCTTATAAAAGATATGAATGGACAGTTTTGCCACAGGGAATGAAAAACAGCCCTACTATGTGTCAAATGTATGTTGCTGCTGGTCTTGCTCCAGTAAGAAAAGCATTCCCAAAAGTTATGCTATTGCATTACATGGATGATATCTTGGGATGTGCACCTGAGGAACAAATGTTAGAAGCATGTCTACAAAAGACTGTAGAAACACTAAGGAATTACAAATTATACATAGCACCAGAAAAAATTCAAATACATGCTCCTTTTCAATATTTAGGATATGAAGTATACCCTAAGGTGCTTACAGTTCAAAAACTGTCCTTAAGAACAGAAAAGCTAAACACATTGAATGATTTTCAGAAATTGATAGGAGATATCCAATGGATGCGACCAGTGTTCGGTTTGACTACCTATCAGTTACAACCGTTATATGACATTTTAAGGGGAGACAGTGCTTTAAATTCACCACGCCAGCTTACAAAAGAAGCTCAAGAGGCTTTGAGAGAAGTTGAACTGGCTTTATCCAATGTGGTTGAAAGAGTCACCAAAAACCCTTGAGATATCAGTTTTGCCACACAAGAGGCACTCCACAGCAGTCCTTCATCAAGGACACAGTGTGATAGAGTGGATGAACCTCCGGCACAACCAGAACAAAGCCTTTACACCTCTACCCAGTGCTTGTGGCTAGAATTTTATTAAAGGCCACTAAGCGAGCAGTACAATTATCTGGGACAAGACCTGACAAGATATACACCTTTTATACCAATACACAAATTCATGTGTGTTGTGAGACCATCCCAGAGTGGCAAATTTTATTAGCCATGGCTCCAAATTTTATACATGGGTCTCCATTAAAGATAACTGGACTATTACATAATTGGCAATGGATTCTTGAAGAAAAAGTTTCTAAAGTTCCTCTTACAAGACCAACTATCTTCAAGGATGCATCCAAACATAATGTTTGTGCTGTGTACTCTCATGATCTAACTATAAAGAGAGTAGTCAGAACTCCTTTTCAGTCCATTCAGCAGAATGAATTGTACGCAATCATTCTAGCTCTTACTTATTATCCAGGAGACATAAATATAATATCTGATTCGGCCTATTCAGTAGGTGTGGTACGAAGAATTGCCACAGCCCAAATAAAATTTGCAGCCTCTAATATATATCAGCTCTTTAAGAAAATTCAAGAGCAAGTGAGAAAGCATCCAGGTAAGATCTATATATTACATGTCCACTCTCATAGTGGATTTCCAGGTCCCATATTTGATGGCAATTCAAAGGCAGATAGCCTTCTAACTATGTTGGTCAATACCCCTTTATTCCAAGAAGCCCAGGCATCTCATTCTAAATATCATCAGGCTGCTTGAGCTTTACGTTTACAATTTGGAATAACAAGAGAGGAAGCCAGGAGCATAGTAAAAGCCTGTACAGCTTGCCTTCCTTTCCACGCTCCTACACTGCCTCCAGGGAAGAACCTTCATGGTTTGAGACCCAATGAAATCTGGCAAATGGATGTGACCCATTATAAATCTTTTGGTCGTCTGCTCTTTCATCCACATTGTGGTAGACACCTTTTCGGATTCACTTTGCAATACCAGTAGCAAAAGAGACATCCTGAGTGGTCAATTCTCACACAAGCTATTTGCCATTATGGGTGTGCCACAAGCTTAAAAAAACAGACAATGGTCCTGACTTATACTTCAAAACATTTTGACACTACTCTTTGTGCACAGTATAAGATTTTACACACCACAGGCATACCTTTTAATCCTCAAGGACAGGCAATCAGTGGAGAGGAGAAACAGAGATATTAAGACGCTTCCTCCAAAACAAAAGAAAGGGGAGCCACAGGTAACCCTAGAGAACTTCTAAATCTAGCTCTTTATACTATTAACTTCGTGATTTTGACAAAGATGCACTGGCTCCAGCAGACAGGTTTTATAACTCTCATCAGAAGGTCAGTGTCCAGTAGAGCAGCTCCACTATCTTTAGATAATCGCCAGGTGATGGAGAGACCCAGAAAGTGGTGAATGGAAAGGACCAGATAGGCTAACGCTTTGGGAAAGGGTTTGCTTGTATCTCTACAGGTGGAGAAGGAATCAGATGTGGTGCCAACGAGCCATATTCGCCTTGTCCATCGCAGAGAGACAGAGCAGACCTTGAAACAAAGGAGAAGACCCAAGAAATATTGCGTGGTTCTGTTGCTGATTGATGCTCACCATTGAAAGAGTGTGGCAGTTATGGCGTTTGACTCATGGACATCAAAGATTGTTGGACTTCAAAACCCTCAGGAATCATTGGATTCTCTGAGCCATAGGACTTGAAAACCCTCAGGAATCATTGGATTCTCTGAGACATAGGACTCGAAAATCCTCAGGAATCATTGGATTTTCTGAGACATAGGACTTGAAAACTCTCAGGAATCATTGGATTCTCTGAGAAATGATAAGACTGTTACAGGACTTCAAAATCTGCTGGAATCATTGGATTCCTTATTACATAAAAAGACTTTTGCAGGACTTCAAAAACTCAGGGGGATCATAGGATTCCCTGACATGTGAAGCAATGGATAATAGATTGGTTTTGGACTATCTCTTGGCTGCTGAAGAAGGTATATGTGTGACTGTTGTTTACTTACCCTCCTTCTAGGACTTCTGGTGATCTTTTCCAACACCATGTTGATTTATATTGTTTGCTATTCCGTTACTTGCCTGTACAATTCATGTTTGTTACACCACATCGAGCCTGGACTGAATGTGAGGAGAGTCATCCCTAATAGCCTCTGCGTTATTGCTATGTGCTTGTGTAATACCTCCCATGTTGATGGGTTTGTGCATAATAAGACCCTTCAGCCCAGAAACCCGCTAGCAATCTCCACTTCCCTTTGGTGCTTTTCATCTCCCTTCCTGAGATGTCAGGGAGGGCGTGATCATCTCCTTTTTAGTGCTTTCACCACCTTTCCTGAGAAGTTAGGGAGGCTGTGATCACCTCCCCTTGGGGGCTCTGACCTCTCTGAGGAGTCAGGGATGGCATGACCACTTGTGTTCTAAAATAAAAGAAAGTGGGAGATGTAATGGGCTGAGGTTTGATTTGATGCACTGAGGTCCCAAGTACATGAGGCTAAATAGTAATTGGGCTATACTCTATTAATATACATGATTGGATAAAGAATGGTCCCTGCCCACTCTCCGTGCAAGTCCTGATGTGATTGGATAAAGAATGGTCCCTTGGTGGGTGGAGGCAGAGAGAGACAGGAAGAGAAGCTGGGAGAGATTGGGCCTGGGTTCCATACTCCTAGCTGCTGGTCGTATGGCTGCTGATCTAGCTAGCTTCTTGACTCAGCTGCACACATTGCTATCAGCCGATTCTCTTCCACCTCCGATCCTTCTTCACTGAGAATAAAGACTGACGATTTTCCCCTAACCTGAATTCCTGCCTCCTGCTGATTTAAAAATATGCAATCTTCACACTTTTTATCATGGCTAGAAACTGGAAAATTAATGGATGCCCATCAACTGGAGAATGGTTGGATCAATTGTGGTATATAAATGTCATGGAATATTATTGTTCTGTAAGAAATGAACAGCAGGGTGATTTCAGAAAGGACTGGAGAGACTTACATGAATTGATGCTGAGTGAAATGAGCAGAATCAGGAGATCATGATATACTTCAACAACAATACTATATGATGATCAATTCTGGTGGAAGTGGATATCTACAAAAAAAGAGAAGATCTAATTCAGTTCCAATTGATGAATGATGGAAAGAATCAGCTACACCCAGAGAAGAAATACTGGGAAATGAGTGTGAACTGTTTGCTTTTTTGTTTTTCTTCTCAGGTTATTTTTACCTTCTGAATCCAATTCTTCCTGTGCAACAAGAGAACTGTTAGGTTCTGCACATGTGTATTGTATCTAGGATATACTATAACATATTTAACATGTATAAGACTGCCTGCAATCTAGGGAAGGAGGTGGAGGAAAGGAAGGGAAAAGTCAGAACAGAACTGAGTGCAAAGCATAATGTTGTAAAAAATTACCCATTGTACTAACAATAAAAAGTTATTAAAAAATAATAAAACCTGAATACTAATGCATTGTTCATAGACTTGTGAAATGATCCAACCATTCTGGAGAACAATTTGGAACTATGCTTAAAGGGCTATAAAATTATGTATATCCTTTGATCCAGCCATATTTCCACTGGACCAGTGTCCTAAAGAGATCATAAAAGTGGGAAAAGGATCCACTTTTGCAAAAATGTTTATAACCCCCTTTTTGAGTGCCAAAGGGTTAAAAACTAAGTGGGTGCCCCTCAGTTGTGGAATGGTTGAACAAGTTGTGGTATATGGATGTAATGGAATATTATTGTTCCGTAAGAAATGATGAGCAGGCTGGTTTCAGAAAGGCCTGGAAAGATTTATGTGAACTGAAGTTTTGAGTGAAGTGAGCAGAATCAAAACTACAAGATAATAACATCTGTGATGGACTTGGTTTTTTTTTCATCAATAAGGTGATTCAAGGCAATTCCAATAAACTCATGATGGAAAGTGCTATCCACATCCAGAAAGAGAACTACAGACTGAATGTGGATCAAAACATGGTATTTTCACCTTGTTTTTGTTAGCTTTCATTTTTTTTTCCTTTTTGGGGGAGTTTTTCTTTTTTGATCTGATTTTTTTTCTGAACAGTATGTCAAATATGGAAATCTGTTTAGAAGAATTGCATATGTTTAACATATCAGGTTGCTTGTTGTCTTGAGGGGAAGGAGGATAAGAGAGAAAAAAATTCAGAACATAAGATTTTGCAAAAGTGAATTTTGAAAACTATCTTTGCATGTATTTGGAAGAATAAAATACTATTTAAAATTATTTTGCCCCCAACAATCAATGTAATGACTTGTTGTAAAGCTTGTAAAGCAATCTTTGGCTTGGCACCTGGAAGACCTGTATTCAACTTCCATATCAGAATTTACTAGTATTACAATCATTTATTAGCTTTACAATGGCTCATTCTGTCATTTTCTACTATAAAAGAGAAAGAAATTTTACTCATTTTGCACAACTAGCATTTCTACCCTTTCTCTTAATGTCATCATTGTCTATGTTTTCTAGAATATGTCTCTGCTCATCACACCTTGTCTTCCTTTCATCTTTTATCTCTCCCTTGCTTATTATTTCTTTTTTGGTTATAAACAAGATCAAGTTTCCCATAGAACTGATCCTATTATCCACTTTGCAATCTCACCTTTCACTTTTATTGTTCCATTCTTTAAAAAAAAAAAAAAAAAAAAAACTACATAATATGACTGGTTTCTCACAACATTTAAACTTTTTTCAAACCTTTATAATCTGACTTCTGTTCATATTGCTCAATATTAATTTCTCTCTGCAAGATTGGCAATGACCCCATGATGCCAAACTCAATGACTTTTTCTTGGTTCTTAATCTTGTCTACATTTCTGGAGCAAATGAAACATCCCTTTCTTTTGAATAGCATTCTTTCTTGACTTTTATGAAACTTTTTTAGCCTCTCTAAATATTTCTTCTTCATTTCTGCCTTCATTCAATTTCTGTATTTTTCTCTCCCTCTCTCTTACACCCCCCTTCCACTAATCATTTTATGACCATATCCCAATCTATAGTTCTTAAGTCTGACTGGTGACATCTGGACTTGGACCATAATTTGTTGAGGGCCTCCATCTAGCTTGACCTACTAATTGAACTTCTCTATCTCTTCACCAACCTACTTCTCCCATGTAAATATCCTTCCCCTTCCAGCACACTTTTTTCAACTTCATAACTTGTCATCTCTGCTCAACTCCACCCCTAGTTAGAATGTAGGCTACTAAAGGGAAGGTCTATGTTGTTTGCTTCCATTTTTATCATCACAGCTTAGCAGAGGATTTGAAACATAATAAACACTTAATAATTACTATCTCTGTCTTTGTGTGTCTCTTCCTTTAACTCTCAAATAGACAGACACATCTATCTATATCATCTTTCTATCTATAATCTATTTCAGCTATAGATTGATTTTTCTGTCTTTTTACTAAATTTATCTCTCTATGTCATCTATCATGCCTATCTGTTGTTTTTGTTGATTCTTCTTTTCACTATCTTAATATGGGTATTCTATTTTTTTATTTTTCTAAAATTTATTTGTTGAACAAAATTCAAAATAAAGAAAAAACAGAATTGAAATGAGAAACAATGAAAAAGAAAAAAAACAACAAAACAAAACATTTTGCAGATCAGAGAGGATTCAAAATATATAACAATAAATTTGCTTTTGATGAAAGCATATATAATAATAGAATATATTCATGAGTGTCTATCTTAGCTTCCTTGTAGTTTATTCTTTTGTTATCTACTATATACTTTTTATTTTATTCTTTTTTCCTCTTTTCATACCCGTACTTCCTCCAAGAATTGTAGATTTAAGCAGAGAGAGAGAGAGAGAGCCACACATTTATACATATCTATATGCACACAAAGAACTATATGCATATATGTTGACATATACTCAGACATGTATATGTGCATATGCATTTACCCATGTGTAAATATGAATCCAAAACAATATTAATATGGCTGATATATAATATAGATTTCTCTCTTCATTGAACTTTCCCTCTGTCTAAGATCAATAACTATTAGGTCTACTTTTTTTTCCCTAATAAATTGTACTCTGGATCTTTGTTGCAATCTTTCTTTATACTTCTTATTTCCTATATATAACTTCCCTTTGTATTACTCAGCCTCTCTCTATCCATGGATCCCTCCCTTACAATCTTTCTATATCTTTTCCTTTACTCTTTACCCTAATTCCATTAATCTACTTATTTTATCCCACTCCTATCAATCTAAAGACCCATTGTTATCCCTATTATTCTATACTACCCTTCCCTCCTTTATTTCCTACCCATTATTCTACACACCTTGTCTTCCTGCCATAAATCTACCCATCTTTCTATACCCAAAATATTTTGAAAATTTTAATTTTCAAAATACAGGCAAAGACAGCTTTTGAGATTCACTCCTGTAAAACCTTGCATTTCAAATTTTTCTTCCTCTCTTCCCTCAACTACGCTTCTGAAAACAATAAATCCAATATAGATTAAACAGAGGCAATTCTTCAAACAGTATTTCTGCATTTATTATGCTGCACAAGAAAAATCAGATTAAAAAGGGAAAACAAAGATGAATAAAATCAATCAAACAACAACAACAACACTGAAAATACCATGTTGTGAATCACCTTCAGTCCTCTTTCTGGTTGCAGATTGCTTTCTTCATCATAAGTCTGTCAGAATTGGTCTACATAACCTCATTATTGAAAGGATTCAAGTCCATCATAACTGATCATCACATAATCTTCTTGTTGCTATATACAGTATTTTCTTGGTTCTACTCACTTCACTCAACATTATTTCATGCATGTCGCTCCAGAACTTTCTGAAATAATGCTGCTGATCATTTCTTTTTCTTTTTCTTGTTTATATATTTAGTCTTTTTTTTTAATTATAGCTTTTTATTTGCAAGATATATGTGTGGGTAATTTTTCAGCATTTACAGTTGTAAAACCTATTGTTCCAATTTTTCCCCTACTAGCCCTCCCTCCCCCAGATGGCAGGTGGACCAATACGTGTTAAATATGTTAAAGTATATGTTAAATACAATATATGTATATATTTCCATAGTTATTTTGATGCACAAAAAAATCAGAATTTGAAATTGTATACAATTAACCTGTGAAGAAAATCAAAAATGCAGGTGGACAAAAATAGAGGGATTGGGAATTCTATGTGGTGGTTCACATTCATTTCCCTGACTTTTTTTGCTGGGTATAGCTGCTTCAATTCATTACTGTTCTATTGGAGATGATTTGTTTCATCTCATTGTTGAAGAGGGCCACATCCATCAGAATTGATCGCCATATAGTGCTGTTGTTGAAGTATATAATGATCTCCTGGTCCTGCTCATTTCACTCAACATCAGTTCATGTATGTCTTTCCAGGCCTTTCTGAAATCATCCTGCTGGTCATTTCTTACAGAACAGTAATATTCCATAATATTCAAATGCCACAATTTATTCAGCCATTCTCCAATTGAGGGGCATCCACTCAGTTTTCAGTTTCTGGCCACTACAAAGAAGGCTGCCACAAACACTTTTGCACAAACAGGTCCCTTTCTCTTCTTTAAGATCTCTTTAGGATATAAGCCCAGTAGTAACACTGCTGGATCAAAGGGTATGCACAGTTTTATAACGTCTTGAGCATACTTCCAAATTGCTTTCTAGAATGCCTGGATATGTTCACAATTCTACCAACAATGTTTCAGTCCCAGTTTTCCCACATCCCCTCCAACATTTAGCATTATCTTTCTCTGTCAATCTAGCCAATCTGACAGGTGTATAATGGTATCTCAGAGTTGTCTTAATTTCCGTTTCTCTGATTAATAATGCCTTGGAGCATCTTTTCATGTGACTAGAAATAGTTTCAATTTCTTAATATGAGAATTGTCTGTTCATATCCTTTGACCATTTATCAATTGGAGAATGGCTTGATTTGATTTCTTATAAATTAGAGTCAATTCTCTGTATATTTTGGAAATGAGGGCTTTATCAGAACCTTTGACTGTAAAAATGTTTTCCCAGTTTATTGCTTCCCTTCTAATCTTGTCTGCATTAGATTTGTTTGTACATAAACTTTTCAATTTGATATAATTAAAATTTTCTGTTTTGTCATGTGGTATTCTCTTCTTTAAAATATAATGGTTCTCTCTGGGAGCAGGTTTCTCGGGGAGGTTTTCTGGAGACAACCTTAGTGTCAGTTAAAAGTAATAATCACCTCAAAATGCAGCCAGCTGATTAAAATCCAAACATTTATTTTCTCCTTCCAAAATAGCCTAGTTACTTTTCTTGGTGGCCTATCTTTCTGCTTGGTTCCAAGAGCTCTTGCAGTTGTTCTTTGCTTCTGCCTTTCCTTTCTTCAGCCTCCAGCCAGCACAAAAGTAGAAAATGGAATGAATCTCTCTTGCCTCCAAAAGAGAGCTTCTGGCTGAACTCACTTGATACTCCCCTCTCAATCTTCTCAGCTGAACTCCCAACTGAGCCTCTGTCCGCTTCTTATATATGATCTCCCAAAGGTTAACTCCTCCTCTGAGAGAGTAGGATTATGGGTTTCCTCCCAGAGTGCTCTCTGGCCCTAAGAGCTTCAAGGGAGGTATGAATTCACAAAGTTACAAAGTTAATTTTGTGAATCTCCCATACTTGTGAACTCCAATGAGTACTTAAATACTTCTTGCTTATATGAGTTCTCTAAAGGTGTGAACACAAGCATTATTTCTATCAGTTACACTTACTACTTTGTTTCTTCTGGCCCATAACATCTCCTTGTAAGATCAGATCAATCATACTGAACCATGCTAAATTAGGTAATTATTGTTTCTATCAATTCTAATGACTTAACACTTTGTAAGGATCCCAACAAATAATGATCTCTATTTCTTCTTTGGTCATAAATTCCTTCCTCTTCCACAAATCTGAGTGGTAAACTATTCTATGTTCTTCTAATTTATTTATAAATTCATTCTTTATGCCTAGGTCATGAACCAATTTTGACCTTATCTTGATGTATGGTGTTAAGTGTGGGTCAATGTCTAGTTTCTGCCATAATAATTTCCAATTTTCCCAGCAGTTTTTGCCAAACAATAAATTCTTATCCTCAAAGCTGAAATCTCTGTGTTTCTCAAACACTAGATTAAAAAAGTTATTGACTACTTTGTCCTGTGAACTTAAGCTATTCCACTGATCAACTAGTCTGTTTCTTAGCCAATACCAAATGGTTTTGATAACCACTGCTTTATAATATAATTTTAAATTTGGTACACCTAGGCCACCTTCATTTGATTTTTTTTTCATTAGCTCCCTTGAAATTCTTCACCTTTTATTTTTCCATATGGACTGTGTTCTTATTTTTCTAGATCATTAAAGTAGTTTTTGGGAGTCTGATTGGCATAGTGATAAACAAATAAATTAGTTTAGGTAGTATTGTCATCTTTATTATATTGGCTCACCCTATCCAAGAGCATATAATATTGTTCCAATTGGTAAGATCAGACTTAATTTGTGTAAAAAGTATTTTGTAGTTTTGTACATAAAGTTTCTGATTTTCCCTTGGCAGAAAGATTCCTAAGTATTTATATTATCAGTAGTTACTTTAAATGGGATTTCACTTTGTAACTCTGACTGTTGGATTTTGTTAGTGATATATAAGAATGCTGATGATTTATGTGGGTTTATTTTGTACCCTGCAACTTTACTAAAGTTGTGGATTATTTCTAATAACTTTTTAATAGAATTTCTGGCATTCTCTAAGAATACCATCATATCATCAGCAAAGAGTGATAATTTGGTTTCCTCATTGCCTACTCTAATTCCTTTAATCTCTTTCTCAACTTTTATTGTCAAAGCTAGCATTTCTAATTCAATATTGAATAGTAACGGTGATAGTGGGCAACCTTATTTCACTCCTGATCTTATTGGGAATGGTTGCAGTTTTTCCTCATTACATATGATGCTTACTGATGGTTTTAAATAGATGCTGCTGATTATTTTAAGGAAAAGTCCATTTATTCCTATACTCTCAAGTGTTTTTAATAGGAATGGATGTTGGATTTTATCAAATGCTTTTGCTGCATCTATTGAGATGAATATATGGTTTTTGTTAATTTGGTTATTAATATGGCCAATTATATTGATAGTTCTACTAATATTGAACCAGCACTGCATTCCTGGTATAAATCATAGTCTTTTTGCTAATATCTTATTTAAGATTTTAGCATCAATATTCATTAGGGAGATTGGTCTATAATTATCTTTCTCTATTTTCAACCTACCTGGTTTAGGTATCAGTACCATGTCTGTGTCATAGAAGGAATTTGGTAGGACTCTTTCATTCCCTATTTTATCAAATAATTTATATAGCATTGGGGATAATTGTTCTTTAAATGTTTGGTAGAATTCACATGTAAATCCATCTGGACTTGGGGATTTTTTCTTAGGGGGTTGATTAATAGTTTGTTCTATTTCTTTTTCTGAAATGGGACTATTCAAGCAATTTACTTCAACCTCTGTTAATCTGGGAAGTCTATATTTTTGGAGGTAATCATCCATTTCACTTAGGTTATCAAATTTATTGGCATAAAGTTGGGCAAAGTAACTCCTTATTATCTCTCTAATTTCCTCTTCATTAGTGGAAAGTTCTCCCTTTTCATTTTTAAGATTACTAATTTGATTTTCCTCCCTCCTTTTTCTAATCAGATTTGCCAAAGGCTTATCTATTTTATTGGCTTTTTCACAGGAACCAACTCTTAGATTTATTAATTAGTTCAATAGCTTTTTTTTACTTTCAATATTATTAATTTCTCCTATTAATTTTAAAATTTCAAATTTAGTATTTGATTGGGGGCTTTTAATTTGGTCTTTATTAGTTTTTTGAGTTGCAAGCCCAATTCAGTGATCTTCTCTTTCTCTGTTTTACTCAAATAAGGCTCTAAGGATATAAAATTCCCTCTTATTACCACTTTGGCTACATCCCACAAAGTTTGATGTCTCATCATTGTCATTATCTTGAATGAAATTATTAATTGTATCTATAATTTTCTGTTTCACACAATCATTCTTTAAGATGAGATTGTTTAGTTTCCAATTACTTTTTGGTCTATACCCCTAACTTTTTGTTGAATGTAGTTTTTATTGCATTGTGATCTGAAAAGAAAGCATTTACTATTTCTGCCTTCTTGTATTTAATTTTGAGGTCTTTATGTCCTAATATAGGGTCAATTTTTGAATAGGTTCCATGAACTGCTGAGAAGAAAGTATATTCCTTTCTTTCTCCATTCAATTTTCTCCAGATATCCATCATATCTAAGTTTTCTAATATTCTATTTACCTTTTTAATTTCTTTCTTATTTGTTTTGTGGTTTGATTTGTCTAATTCTGAGAGTGCAAGGTTGAGATTTCCCACTATTACAGTTTTGCTGTCTATTTTTTCTTGCAACTCTCTTAACTTCTCCTTTAGTGCTTCTAACTTCTCACTTGGTGCATATATGTTTAGTAGTGATATTGCTTCATTGTCTATGCTACCCTTTAGCAAGATATAGTTTCCTTCCTTATCACTTTTAATTAAATCAATTTTTACTTTTGCTTGATCTGAGATAAAGATGGCTACCCCTGTTTTTTTGACTTCACCTGAAGCATAATAGATTTTGCTCCAGCCTTTTACCTTTACTCTGTATGTATGTCCCTGGTTTAAATGTGTTTCCTGTAAACAACATATTGTAGGGTTCTGACTTTTGATCCAGTCTGCTATCTCCTCTTTATGGGAGAGTCCATTTTATTCTCATTTACGGTTAAAATTACTAATTCTGTATTTCCTGTGATCCTAATATCCCCAGATTATACTTTTCTTTTTCTTGCCCCCCCTACCCCTCTTTCCCCATTTTAAACTTATGTACCTCACTTGTATCACAACGCTAACCCTCTTTAGAATCCCTCCCTCCAACCCTTTGAATCTCTTTCCCTTTCTTGAACCCTTCCCTTATTACTCTTTTTCTTTTCCCTTTTCCTCTCCCCCTTTTTAATGAGGTGATAGAGGATTTTCTCTAAAACAAGTATGTCAATTATTTTCTTTTTGAGCCAACTCTGATGAGAGTAAGATTCACGCAATTTTCCTTCCCCTCTCTAAATTCCCTCAGATATGATAAGTTTCCTTTGTCTCTTTGTGGGATGTGGTTTCCCTCTTTTTATCCCCCTCCCTTTTCTGCCATCATCCCTTTTCCATATCTACTTCCCTTTTTTATGTTATATCAGTAAAATCAAATTATACATGTAGTCTTTTTGTATATCCACAATAGAAATACCATTCTCAAGAGTTCCTTTTACCTTTTCTGCATCTCTTGAGTCCTATGGTTGGAGATCCAATTTTTTTGTTTAGATCTGGTTTTTTCCTTAGAAACAAATGGAATTCATTTGTTGCATTAAATGTCCATCTTTTTCCCTGGAAGAAAATGCTCAACTTAGCTGGGTAGTTTATTCTTGGCTGCATTCCAAGTTCTTTTGTCTTTTGGAATATCAGATTCCAGGCCCTTCTATACTTTAATGTGGAGGCAGCCAGATCTTGGGTGATCCTTATTGTGGCACCTCGGTATTTGAATTGTTTTTTTCTGGCTGCTTGTAAATTTTTTTCTTTAATCTGATAGTTCTGAAGTTTGTCCACAATATTCCTTGGAGTTTTTATTTTATCATCTTTTTTCAGAAGATGTTTGATGAATTCTTTCAATGCCTATTTGATCTTCTGATTCTGTTACCTCTGGACAGTTCTCTTTGATGATTTCTTGTAAAATAGTATCTAGGCTCTTTTTTTCATCATAATTTTCTGAAAGTCCAATAATCCTCAGATTATCTCTCCTAGATCTATTTTCCATGTTTGTCTGTTTTCCAAGTAGATATTTCATGATTTTTTCTAGTTTATCTTTTTTTTGGTTTTGATTGAATGGTTCTTTCTGTCTCAATGAATCATTAGTTTCTATTTGTTTGGTTCTGGTTTTTAATGAATTATTTTCTTCATTAACTTTTTTTTTTTACTTCTTTCTGTATATGTCCAATTGAGTTTTTAAATGAATTGTTTTCCTCAATGTAATTTTTTTCTATTTCACTAATTTTTTTTAGTGAATTATTTTTTTTCCAATTCACAGATCCTACTTTCTTGCGAGTTCTTTGTCTTTTCCAATTCACCAATCTTACTTTCCAGCGATTTTTTTTTTACTTTTTCCAATTCACAAATTTTGTTTCCCTGCACTTCCGGGGAATTTTTTATCTTTTCCAATTCACATTTCAGGAAGTTGTTGCTCTCTTGTAAAGCTTGTCTTTGCTTTCCCCATTTTTCTTCTAACTTTCTTTTGAGACTTTTAATGGTCTTTTCTATGAGAGCGTTATGTAAAAGAGAACAGGTAACATACCCCTTTGGGGTATTGTCTGGTGCCTGTTTGCTATTAGTCTCTTTGGGGTTGAAGACCTGCTCTTTTAGGGTATAGAAGCTGTCCATCAACCTTTTCATTTTTTTATTCATTTTTTAAAGCCTTTAGGGTATGCCTTCAGGGAAAGGGGGTTACCAGCTTCCTCTGCAGAGCAGGGAGAGACGTATACCAGCTTCTGGCTCCAAGGTACTGGAGTGCTCTGAGTTAAAGTTTCCCCTTCCCCCAATTGGAGATGATTTAGCACTGGCTGCACTATTGAAGTACCCAGTGGAGAACCCCCATTGTGTGGTTTAGCAACTGCCCTAAGGATAGAGACTAAGAGGTGAAAGTGTCACTGCCCCAGGCCAGAGCCCCTTGTGGGGCTGTGGGTATTAGCAGCTGACCAGTGAACAGTCCAGTTCAGACTGGAAGTCTCTGCCCAGAAGCAAATCGCCCTGTGAAAGCGCTATTGCCCCCAGCTGAGCTTCCACTGTGCAGATTACAGGCTGCTTTGGGCTGTGCCCCCGTGCTGTGCAGTTTCACAACTGCCCCAAGGAAAAGCCCCATACTGCAGGTTGGGGCTGTGAGCTTGTGCTGCGATTTGTGCTCTCACTTATGGGTTGAGGCTCCACTGTCTCTAGTTTTCTCCCTGTTGCACTGATCTCCCCGCCCGGAGGACAAACCTTTTCTGGTGAGACTCCAAATTATCTTCAGCTGTTGAGTTGTTATACTTCTAATCTTTATGAGTTGTAGCAGTCAAGACTATTTTTGAGGCTGAATATAATATTGATAGTGAGGGTAAGAGAAGAGCTTAGAAAGTCACATGCGCCTTCTCCACCATCTTGGCTTCGCCTCCCTTTATATTTTTAAGACTAACAATTTGATTTTCTTTTTTTCCTTTTTCTAATCATATTTGCCAAAAATTTATTTATTTTCTTAGTTTTTTTTTAATAAAACCAACTCAGTTTTATTTATTAATTCAATAATTTTATTTTTTATTTTCAATATTATTAATTTCTCCTTTTAATTTTAGAATTTCAAATTTAAGATTTGATTGAAGGTTTTTATATAGTCTTTTTCTAGCCTTTTAAGTTGTAAACCCAATTCATTGATCTTCTCTTTCTCAATTTTATTCAAATAAGCTTCCAAAAATATAAAATTTCCCTTTATTACTGCTTTGGCTGCATCCCACAAATTTTGGTATGATGTTTCATCATTGTCATTTTCTTGGGTGAAATTATTAATTGTGTCTATAATTTGCTGTTTCACCCAATCATTCTTTAAGATGAGATTGTTTACTTTCCAGTTATTTTTTGGTCTATTTGCCCCTAGCTTTTTGAGTAATGTAGATTTTATTGCATTGTAATCTGAAAAGAATGCATTTACTATTTCTTCCTTCCTGCATTTAATTTTGAGGTCTTTATGTCCTAATATATGGTCATTTTTTATATAGGTTCCATGAACTACTGAGAAGAAAGTACACTTGTTTCTGTTTCCATTCAGTTTTCTCCAAAGAGCTTTCATACCTAATTTTTCTAATATTCTATTTATCTCTTCGGTTTCTTTCTTATTTGTTTTGTGGTTTCATTTATCTAATTCTGAGAGTGCAAGGTTAAGGTCTCCTAGTATTATTGTTTTGCTGTCTATTTCTTCTTGCAACTTTCTTAACTGCTCCTTTAGAAAGTTAGATGCTATTCCATTTGGTGCAAATATGTTTAGTATTGATATGCTTTCATTGTCTATGCTACCCTTTAGCAAGATATAATTTCCTTTCTTACCTCTTTTAATTAGATCAATTTTTGCTTTTGTTTGATCTGAGATAAGAATGGCTACTCCTGCTTTTTTGATTTCATCTGAAGCATAATAAATTCTGCTCCAGGCTTTTACCTTTACTCTATGTGTATCACCCTGTTTTAAATCTGTTTCCTGTAAACAACATATTGCAGGCTTCTGGCTTTGGATCTAGTCTGCTATCCACCTCTGCTTAATGGGAGAGTTCATCCCATTCACATTTATGGTTAAAATTACTAATTCTGTATTTCCTGCCATCATATTATCCTCAGATTATGCTTTTCTTTTTCTTACCCCTTCTTATCCCCTTCCCCAGTATTAAACTTATGGGCACCACTTGCCTCACACAGCTCTCCCTCTTTAGGATCCCTCCCATTCCCTTTGAATCCCTTCCCCTTTCTTGTACCTCTCCCTTATTATTCTTTTCCTTTTCCCTTTTTCTCTACTACTTTTTAATGAGGTGAAAAAAGTTTCTCTGAAAACCAAATATGTCAATTATTTTCTCTTTGAGCCAAATCTGATGAAAGTAAGATTCACACAATGTGCCTCCCCTTCTCTAAATTCATTCAGATATGATAAGTTTCTTTTGCCTCTTTGTAGGATATAATTTCTGTCTTTTTATCTCCCCTTTTCCCTTTTTCTGATACTATCCCCTTTCCATTTCTACTTCCTTTTTTTTTTTAATATTATATCAGTAAAATCAAATTATACATTTACTCTTTATGTGTATCCATCCAACAGAAATACAGTTCTCAAGAATTTTTTTTTATTTTGTTTTGTTTTACCTTTTTCTGCTTCTCTTGAGTCTTATAGTTGGAGGTCAAATTTTTTAGTTAGTTCTGGTTTTTTCCTTAAAAACAAATGCAATTCATATGTTTCATTAAATGTCCATGTTCTTCCCTGGAAGAAAATGCTCAGCTTAGTTGGGTAGTTTACTCTTGGATGCATTCCAAGTTCTTTTGCCTTTTGAAATATCAGATTCTAGGCCCTTAGATCTTTTAATGTGGAAGCAACTAGATCTCGAGTGACCCTTGCTGTGGCTCCTCAGTATTTGAACTGATTTTTTCTGGCTGCTTGTAATGTTTTTCCTTAGTCTGATAGTTCTGAAATTTAGCCACAATATTCCTTAGAGTTTTTATTTTGGGGTCTTTTTCAGAAAGTTTTTCATGAATTCTTTCAATGCCTATTTTACCTTCTGATTCTGTTACATCTGGGCAGTTCTCTTTCATGATTTCCTGTAAAATAGTATCTAGGCTCTTTTTTTATCGTAATTTTCAGGAAGTTCAATAATACTCAGATTATCTCTCTTAGATCTATTCTCCAAGTTTGTTTGTTTTTTCCAAGTAGATATTTAATATATTTTCTTTTTTTTTTTCATTTTTTTTTATTTTGCTTGACTGATTCTTGATGTCTCAATGAATAATTCATTTCTAATTTTTCAGTTCTGGTTTTTAATGAGTTTTTTTCATTAGCTTTTTTTTGCTTCTTTTTCTATATGTCCAATTGAGTTTTAAAATGAGTTGTTTTGCTCTATGGATTTTTTTTTCCGTTTCACAATTTTTTTTAACTGAGTTATTTTCTTTTTCCAATTCACAAATTCTACTTTATTGGGAGTTCTTTATCTTTTTCAATTCACAAATCCTACTTTCTTGGGAGTTCTTTATCTTTTCCAGTTCACAAATCCTACTTTACTGGGAGTTTTTTTACCTTTTCAAATTCAAAAATTCTGTTTCCTTGCATTTCCTGGGAGGTCTTTACCTTTTCCAATTTATATTTCAGGAAGTTGTTACACTCTTGCATGGCTTCTCTTTCCTTTTCCCATTTGTCTTCTAGCTCTCTTTTAAGATTTTTTATAGATTCTTGTAGGAGAGCATTGTGTAATGGGGACCACCTTACTTCCCCCTTTGGGGTTTTGTCTGGAGGCTCTCTGCTATTAGTCTCCTTGGGCTTGAAAACCTGCTCTCTTTCGGTGTAAAAGCTATCAATGATCCTTTGGGCTTTTTTACTCATTTTTTTAAAAGTCATTGTGGTCGGGCAGAGCCAAGATGGCGAAGAAACACGCGACTTTCTAAGCTCTTCTCTTACCCTCTTTATCAATATTATATCGAGCCTCAAAAATAGTCTTGACTGCTACAATTCCTAAAGATAAGAAGTAGAACAACTCACTGGCCGAAGAAAATCTGCAGTCTCGCCAAAAAAGGTTGGTTCCGGGGCCAGGGGGGAGATCGGCGCAGACTGGGAGAGAAATTAGGTTCCGAGGAGAGTCTCAAACCGAGGGTGAAGGCACAGATCTCAGCACAAGCGCGCAGCCCCAACCCGCAGTACGGGCTTTTCCTTGGGGCAGTTGTGATCCTGCACGGCAGGAGGACGCAGCCCGGGTTAGCCTCCAATATGCGCAGTGGGGAGCTCGGCTTGGGGCCATAGAGCTTTTCCAGGGCCGATTTGCATCAGGCACAGACGCTGGGCAGAGTTTGTGGCGGTCTGCGGTCTGCGGTCTGCAGTCTGCGGTCTGTGGTCTGTGGTCTGCAGTCTGCTGCTAATACTCACAGTCCCACAAGAAGCTCCGGCCTGGGGCAGTGACACTTTCACCCCTTAGTCTCTAGCCTAGGGCAATCGCTAATCCACTCAGCCCTACTAAACAGTTTGATAGTTCTGCCAGTGCTGAATCCACTTCCTGTTGGGCGAAGGGAAAACTCTCACTCAGAGCACTCCCATACCTCGGAGCCGGAAATCGGTTTACATCTTTCCCTGCTCTGCAGAGGAAGCTGGTAACCCCCTTGCCTAGGAGACCTACCCTAAAGGCTTTAAAACATGAATAAAAACATGAAAAGAATGATCGACAGCTTCTATGCAGAAAAAGAGCAGGTCAGCAAACCTGAAGAGACCTCAAACAGCAAAAATGCATCAGACTGTCCTCCTTTACATAATGCTCTCATAGAAGAGACCATTAAAAGTCTCAAAAGAGAGTTAGAAGATAAATGGGGAAAGGAAAGAGAAGCCTTACAAGAGAGCAACAACTTCCTGAAATACGAATTGGAAAAAATAAAGAATTCACTAGAAAGTAGGATTTGTGAATTGGAAAAGATAAAGAACTCACAAGAAAGTAGGATCTGTTTGAAAAGAAAATAATTCATAAAAAAAAATTAGTGAAATGGAAAAAAATTCCACAGACCAAAACAATAATTCAAAACCAATTGGACATATAAGAAAAAGTAAAAACCAATGAAGAAAATGACTTTAAAATTAGCGAACAAATTGAAACTAATGATTCATTGAGACAGCAAGAACAGTCAACAAAAAAAAAATGACAAATGAAAAAACGATTAATTATCTACTTGCAAAACGACAGATTGGAAAATAGATCTAGGAGAGCTAATCTGAGGATTTTGGACTTTCAAAACTATGATGAAAAAAAGAGCCTAATACTATTTTACAAGAAATCATCAAAGAGAACTGCCAATGTAATAGAATCAGAAGGTTAGGCATTGAAAGAAATCGAAACCCTTCTGAAAGAAACCCAAAATAAAAACCCCGGAATATTTGGGCAAAATTTCAGAACAATCGTTAAGGAAAAATTTTACAAGCAGCCAAAACCATTTAAATACCGGGTGCCAAAAGGATCACCCAAGATCGGCTGCCCTTCATTAAAGGAAAGAAGGGCCTGAATATGATATTCTGAAAGGCACAAGAACTAGATGACAAGAAAACACCAGCTAATGAGCATTTTCTTCCAGGGAAGAAGATGGAATTTAATGAAAAAATGAATTTTTGTTTCTGAAGAAAACCGAACTAAAAAAATTTGATCTCCAAGAATAGAACTCAAGAGATGCAGAAAAGGTAAAATAACCTTAGAATTGTATTTCTGTTGTGGATATACAAAAAAATACATGTATAATTTATTTATATATAATAAAAAAATAGATATGAAAAGGATGATGGGAATAAGGGGGGGAGGGTAAAAAGAGGAAACCACATCCCACAAAGATGGAAACATATCTGAGGGAATTTTAGGGGGGAAATTGTGTGAATCTTACTCTCAGAGTTGGCTCAAAAAGAAAAAATTGAATTTGTTTTAGAGAAAATTTCCCCCCATTAAAAACGGGGGGAGAGGAAAAGGGAAAAAGAAAAGTGTAATAAGTGAAGGGGGGAAAAAACTGGGGGGAGGGGGGATTAAAAGAGGATAATGTGAACAAGAGGGGTACATAAGTTTAAAAGGGGAAGAGGGTTGAGGGAGGCAAGAAAAGTAAAGACAACTGGGGTTATTAGGATGGCAGGAAATACAGATTTGTAATTCTCCATAAATGTGAATGGGATGAACCCCTAAAAGAGGCAGATGGGCTGGATCAAAGTCAGAACCCTACTATATGTTGTTTAAAAAACATTTAAAGAGGGGATAATAAAGAGTAAAAGTAAAGGGTGGAGAAAATTATTATGTTCAGGTGAAGTCAAAAAGAGGGTAGCCATCCTTATCTCAGATCAAGCAAAAGTAAAAATTGATCTAATTAAAAGAAATAAGGAAGGTAACTATCCTAAAGGGTAGCATAAACAACGAAGCAATATCAATATTAAAATATATGCACCAATGGTATGGACTCAACTTCCTAAAAAGGGTAAAGAGAGTTAAGAAGAAATAGACAACAAAACTGAATGGGAGATCTCAACCTTGCACCTCAGAATTAGACAAATCAAACCACAAAACAAAAAGAAAGAAATTAAAAATAAATAGAATATTAGAAAATTAGGTAGTTGGATCTTTGAGAAAATTAATGGAGAAGAAGGAATATATTTTCTTCTCAGCAGTTCATGGAACCTATTCAAAAATTGACCATATATTAGGACAAAAGACCTAAAATTAAATGCAAAAAGCAGAAATAGTAATCTTTTTTTCAGATCATGATAATAAAACTACATTCAACAAAAGTTAGGGGAAATAGACCAAAAAGTAATTGAAACTAAAATCCCATCTTAAAGAATGATTGGGGAAGAGCAAATTATAGATCAATTAATAACACTAAGATAATGACAATGATGAGACATCATACCAAAATTTGTGGGATGCAGCCAAAGGGTAATAAGAGGGAATTTTATATTCTTAGAGGCTTACTTGAATAAAAAAGAAAAAAAGATTAATAATTGGGTTAACTAAAAAAACTAAAAAGACCAAATTAAAAACCCCCAATCAAATACTAAATTGGAAATTTAAAAATTAAAAGGAGAAATTAAAAATATTGAAAGTAAAAACTATTGAACTAATTAATAAAACTAAGAGTTGGTTCTAAAAAAGCCAATAAAATAGATAAGCCTTTGGAAATCTGATTAGAAAAAGGAGGAGGAAAATGAAATTAGTTTCTTAAAAATGAAAAGGGAGAACTTTCCCCTGAAGAAAATTTAGAAAAAATAAGGAATTATTATGCCAATAAATTTGATAACCTAATGAAATGGATAGTACCCAAAATACAGACTCCAAACTAAAGAGGAGGAAGTAATTGTTTGAAATCCCATTTCAGAAAAAAGAAATAGAACAGGCAATTAAAAACTCCCTAAGGAAAAACCCCAGGACCAGATGGTTTAATGTGAATTTTACCAAACATTTAAAGAACAATTGGCCCCAATGTATATAAATTATTTGATAAAATAGGGAATGAAGGAGTCCTACCAAATTCCTTCTATGACACAGACATGGTACTGATACCTAAACCAGGTATGAAAAAGAAAGAAAATTATCCAATCTCCCTAATGATTATTGATGCTAAAATCTTAAATAAGATATTAGCAAAAAGACTACAGAAAATCATCTCCAAGATAATACACTATGATCAAGTAGGATTTATACCAGGAATGCAGGGTGGTTAATAAAAACTATCAATATAATTGGCCATGTTAATAACCAAATTAACAAAAACCATATGATCTCTCAATAGATGAAAAAGCATTTGATAAAACCAAAATCCATTCCTATTAAAACACTTGAGAGTATAGGAATAAATGGACTTTTCCTTAAAATAATCAGCAGCATCTATTTAAAACCATCATAAGCATCATATGTAATGGAGACAAAGTGCAACCATTCCAATAAGATCTGGAGTGAAACAAGGTTGCCCACTATCACCGTTACTATTTAATATTGTATTAGAAACGCTAGCTATAGCAATAAGAGGGGAAGGTCTTTATGACCAAAGCAGAACTAGAGATCATTACTGATCACAAAATAGAAAATTTCGATTATACCAAACTGAAAAGTTTTTGTACAAACAAAACTAATGCAGACAAGATTAGAAGGGAAGCAATAAACTGGGAAAATATTTTTACAGTCAAAGGTTCTGATAAAGGCCTCATTTCCAAAATATATAGAGAATTAACTCTAATTTATAAAAAATCAAGCCATTCTCCAATTGAAAAATGGTCAAAGGATATGAACAGACAATTCTCAGATGAAGAAATTGAAACTATTTCTAGTCATATGAAAAGATGCTCCAAGTCATTATTAATCAGAGAAATGCAAATTAAGACAACTCTAAGATACCACTACACACCTGTCAGATTGGCTAAGATGACAGGAAAAAATAATGATGATTGTTGGAGGGGATGCGGGAAAACTGGGACATTGATGCATTGTTGGTGGAGTTGTGAACGAATCCAACCATTTTGGAGAGTAGTTTGGAACTATGCTCAAAAAGTTATCAAACTGTGCATACCCTTTGATCCAGCAGTGTTACTACTGGGATTATATCCCAAAGAGATTATAAAGAAGGGAAAGGGACCTGTATGTGCACGAATGTTTGTGGCAGCCCTTTTTGTAGTGGCTAGAAACTGGAAACTGAATGGATGTCCATCAGTTGGAGAATGGCTGAATAAATTGTGGTATATGAAAATTATGGAATATTACTGTTCTGTAAGAAATGACCAACAGGATGATTTCAGAAAGGCCTGGAGAGACTTACACGAACTGATGCTGAGTGAAATGAGCAGGACCAGGAGATCATTATATACTTCAACAACAATACTAGATGATGACCAGTTCTGATGGATCAGGCCATCCTCAGCAACGAGATCAACCAAATCATTTCTAATGGAGCAGTAATGAACTGAACTAGCTATGCCCAGAAAAAGAACTCTGGGAGATGACTAAAAACCATTACATTGAATTCCCAATCCCTATATTTATGCACACCTGCATTTTTGATTTCCTTCACAAGCTAATTGTACAATAATTCAGAGTCTGATTCTTTTTGTACAGCAAAATAATGTTTTGGTCATGTATACTTATTGTGTATCTAAGTTATATTTTAATATATTTAACATCTACTGGTCATCCTGCCATCTAGGGGAGGGGGGGGGGGGGTAAGAGGAAAAATTGGAACAAGAGGTTTGGCAATTGTTAATGCTGTAAAGTTACCCATGTATATATCCTGTAAATAAAAGGCTATTAAATTAAAAAGAAAAAAAAAAGTCATTATGGTCTGCCTTCAGAACAAGGAAGTTACCAGCTTCCTTTGCAGAGCAGGGTTAGGTATATACACAGTAGCTGCCCTGAAAATGGATTGCTAAGTGTAACCAAGCTGTGGAAGTGCCCTGAGAAAAGCTTCACACTGGAAGTGTCTCTGCCCTGGGTCACATGGGCTAAGCTGCAGAGGTACTGGACAGTGTGAATTAGGGACTGCCTGGGGCTAGAGGCTGAACAGTGAAAGCCACTGCCCCAGGCAGAACCCTATCATTGGGATTAGCAGTTGCCCTGGGAATAGCCCCAAACAGACCAGAAGTGTCTCTGCCTTGGGGAGCACAGTCCCACTTTGGAAGTTCTATTGCCCCAGGCTGAGGCCCCTTCTGGCCCCCGCTATGTAAATTAGAGGCTGCCCTGGGCTGAGTCCCCTTGCCATGCAGATTTGTGACTGCCCTGAGCAAAAGCCCCATGCTACAGAATGCAGCTGTACAGCTGTGCAGTGGTCTGTGCTGAGTCATTCACTTCTAGTGTTGTGTGGGTGTAGCCAGATCCTGTTAGATTCTGGCATTTTTTGGGGTACATTCTACCTTTGGCTTTAATTTCTCTGCTGTTCTTCTACTTTGCAACTAAAGCAAAGCAGCCAACCTCTGGTATAGTCCTCCCTGTAAATTTTCTGGGCACAGAGACCACCCCTGCCCCTATTCACTCAGTATGCTAGCCTCTCCTTCTATCTCCCTGCTTGCGCTGGTCTGCTCCCACCTCTCAGGACAAACCTTTTCCAGCAATCTTCCAGATTACTTTTTGCTGGTAAGTTGCTGTACTTCCAATCTTCCTGAATTTTACCAGTCAAGCACTATTTTTGAAGCTGAATTTGGTAATTAGTAGTGAGAGCGTGAGAGGAGTTTAAAATGCCATGTGTGTCTTCTCTGCCATCTTGGCTCCCTGATCATTTCTTATAAAACAAAATATACCGTAACATTCACGTATCATAACTAATTCTGGCATTCCCCAACTGATGGGCATCCAATGAGTTTCTAGTTCCTTACTACCACAAAAAAAGGCTGCTACAAACATTTCTGCACATTTGGGTCCTTTTCCCTTTTTATGATCTCTTTAGATCTCCAGTAGATCTTTTTATGATCTCCAGTAGAAATACTGATGAATCGGTAACCCTTTGGGCATAGTTCCAAATTGCTTTCCAGAGTCATTGGATCATTCACAACTGCATCAGCAATGTATTAATTAGTGTCTCAGTTTTCCCACATTCCCTCCAATATTTATTATTATCTTTTCTTGTCATCTTAGCACATCTGAAGGGCGTATAGTGTGCCTCAGCATTGCCTTAATTTGTATTTATCTAAACAATAATGATTTAGAACATTTTTTTCATATGAATGGAAATCACTCATATCTTTACAGATTTTGAAGAGTACTATACTATTTATGGTATATATGCAGTATTTCCTATTTAACTTTATACTCATGTGAGTATATTTTAAGAGCTTTAAGCCCTCCTCCCCCCTCTAATACTTCTGCATCAGTTCTTCCTCTGCACCTCATTTGTGGAACAAAATTACTATTTTTTCCTTTCTAAAAACATATTATTGCTTTTTAGAATCAGATCATAATCAACTCTGTCCCAATCTTTCTTTTGAACTACCCAGTTATAAATGTCAATCTTAAATATATGGTGTACATTTCTGTGTACCACATATAAACAATTGTTCATGTTAACTTCCTTAAAATTAATCTTTGATAATGACTCTTATATGTTAAATTTCCTATTATGGTTGGGTTTGGTTGAAACAAAGTTCTGAAAAACTGCAAATTTGTTGAATGTTGTTTTTTCATTCAATATTATGGATAATTTTGCTGGATATGATATTTTTGGCCACAAGTCTACTCATTTGATTGCTCTTATATATTATTTCAGGACATGCATTTTTCTTGGTTGTTGCTAAGTCCTGAACAATTCTAACTGTAGCTCAAATGTATTTGAATTTATTTGTTTTGTTTGTTTCTTGCAAAGTTTTTTCTTTGATCTAGGGGTTTAAAAACTTGGTATTAATATTCCTATGTTGTTGTTTTTTCCAGAAAAGATCTTTTTGAGATGGTGATCAATGGATTTTTTTCTATTTCTACTTTTTCTTTTTGTTCTATCACTCCAGGACAATTTTCACTGACTATTTCTTGCATTATTATGTCAAGGTACATTTTTAGTTACAGATTTCATGTAATTCAGTTTTTCTTATGTTTTTCTCTTTTTGATATGTTCTCCAGATCTGTTGTTTTTCTTATAAGGTATTTCATATTCTCTTCTATTGTTTTCATTATTTATATTAAATCTGTTTTGTTATTTCTTGATCTCATAGCTTCACTGGCTTCCCTTTATCCAATTTTAATTTTTAAAGAATTATTTTCTTTTTTTAAGACTTTGTTATCTCCTTTTCTAATTGGTTAACATTTATTTTCATAAGCTTATTTTTCTTGGATGGCTTTTATTTTGTTCTTTTTTAAATTTTTTTCCTTAATCTCTCTCATGTGATTTTTAAGGCCTTTTCTTAGTTCTATAAATTCTCTCTGGGAAGGAAGCCATTTAATGTTACTCTTTGAGGTAGAAGCGATTTTTTTTTTTTAAACTTCATTGTCTTCCTCTGAAGTTGAACCCTAATCTTCCCTATTCCCATAGTAATTTTCTATGGATGGATTCTTTCCTTTTTGCCTGTTATAATTTTTAAATAAAAGTTTATAAAATTTAATATGAATAAATAAATTTTAAATAATTTTAAATAAATAATTTAAATATAAAATTTTAAAGTAAAACAACTATCAGTGCAAACATTACTAATCCTGGGGTTGGGGGATGGTGCCTCTAACTTTACTTCAATTCTCACCTCTAACCTGAAACCCCAAAACAAAATTACCATACCCCTGCAAGTTTGCATAGGCAGCAAAGTTCCTGACCCTCGGCTTCTACATTAACCAAATGCACTGGTTTCTTCTCACTCAGGGCTGCTTCAGCATAGCTAGGCTTGGCATCCCTAATCAGCAAAGGTTTTTTCAGTCTACCTAGACTCAGACTGTCATTTCCTCAGTCTCTCCAGAGGTAAAAAATTCCTGTGGTTTGGGCGGAGGCTACAGTCAAACTCGAGGTTCTCCATTGGCTATTTCTGTGAAGCTATCCTGAAGATATTTGTACTTCACACTAGTTAAACCCCATCTTAGGATCTTTCTTCCATTACTATCAGTTATCCCAGGAGGACTCCTGTTCTGCCTCAAGAGTTTTTTTTTTTGTTTTTCATCAATCATTTTTCACCCTGCTGTAAAATTTGTTCTGTTTGTGGAGGAAAACTGGAGAGCTTGAATTTTTTTTTTTTTACCTCCTCCATCATCTTTCTAGAATTCTTCTGATATTCTATTAAAGATAGCAAGAGATGTGAATCTTTTATATATGTAATACAACCTTTTGAAAATCTTGTAATGTCTTTGGACCCTTTTAGAATCATGCTTTTGAATGCATAAAAATACATAGAATTTTAAAGGAAAATAATTATATTGAAATACAATTATCTTAACATAAAAATAAACTGATTTTATGAATACCAAGTTTGGAACCTGTGATTCAACCTTTTCTTTTTTCTTTCTGCACTTTCACCCTTAATAATCATATTCTGTCTCCCAGAGTTAACTTCAATGTGCTTCTATACAGATAAGTTTTTCTTTTTTAAATACATATCTCTCTGATCTGATGAATAATTTTTCAACTTTTACTGAGACATATTTATCTAGATATGTTACTGGTCTCTCCAGCTCAAAGTATTAAAGAAAACTCAGCTTATTTGTTATTATTTTCAAAAATGCATTGATTTTTCTTACTTTTCCCATTCACCCAGATTTGTAATCTTGGTTCTTGATATCTCCTTTATGTTTAACATCTAAACAGAAACCACTGTTAACTCTAGATACTCTCCATTACCATCAGAATCTGGAGTTTGGCCCTATAATATCTCAGTTCTCCATTCCCTTGCTTTTAAAAGGACATTCTTATAACCACAATTCTAATTGTATCTTAATGGACTATTGTAATGGCTTACTGGTTTTTTTTTTTCTTTTTTTGGTAATAGCCTCTTGATAGATTTTCTTGACTAATTCTCATCCCCTTCTATCTCTTGTTTCAGGATTTATCCTCCCAGATCTGCTCACGTTATTACACTGTTAACTTTCTGCTTACCATACTCACTAAATCAAACCCCAACTTCCTGTCCAGGCCTTCTAAGACCTTCCTATTCCACCCTTATATTTGGTTCCAATCTAAGCATCCAAATTTGTATCATAATGTCCTCCCTGATTTGTTTTATAATCCATCTAAATAGAAATGATGCACCCTGAAACCCTGAAGTTTTCCAATTCTGTCTTTGTTCAAGATATTTCTTGTTCATACAATGTCCTCCCTGCTCTTATCTTGATATGTTAAAAAAATCTACTCTTTTTTTTTTCTCATGGCCCATTTCAAGTGATTGATATTTTACTAAGCCTTCTTTGATTCACCCAGGCATAGCTCTTATAATACATTGTTCTCACACCTGCCTTTCACTTACTGCATTTGAGTACATACTCTTTGCTAAAAGAATCAAAAACATCCCAGTGTCTCCTACAGAGTGAAGACTAAATAAATGTATTTGACACATTTCATAAGAACAAAGATCATCCCAAGAATATGTTGTATAGGAATATTCTTAGGAAAAAATAAACCCAACACTCTATCTCTGAGTTTTACTGTTTGGTAATTTAATCCAAGTGCCTAAGAAAAGAAATAATTCTGTTGTCCTTTCTTCTCTAAGTGTTTATACAAACTTGTTTTCCCTATTCTACTTTAGGAGAACTGGATGCATTAATCCCTATTTCAGAAATACTGAAGAATTAAAAGTGCTCTGTAAGTGAGTTTTTATATTCCTCTTTGTTCAGAGGTAGAAATGAGCTTTATTTTAAAGGTCATTTCTCAGAAATACATTTTAAAAGCCAGAGAATTGTATAGTATTTCAATGTATCTTCTCATCTATTCTCTTTTTCTGTGTAGAAAGAGGTCTTGTCTAGGTTTTCTCTTTTTGGTCCTTTCTCTTTTTCTCTCTAACCTTTTTTTCCTTCTTCTTTGACAGCATTTCTGTGAAAAGTTTATCTTTCATTAGCTTTTAGTCTGCTAGTCATCGTGCACTGTTAGAGCCCTTTGGGACATGTTGAACTTTTATTCCAGTGTTGTCTCTCTCTTTCTCTCTCTCTCTTGAAGGCTTATCATCATCATTTCTTTGAAAGGCTGTCCCTAGTTTAATATCTGAAGGTTAGTCTGTGATGGAGCCTTTTAATCATATCAACAGAGAACTCAGTATTACTATTTTCTCATTTTTGTAGTTTTAATTAGTTTGGCAAGAAATGTAGCAAACTTTAGTCATTAAACTGTGATTGTTGATGGTGTTTAAATTCTTGTCAATGATTTAATAATATATAAGCATGTTCTCATAATTAAATGAGACTGTTAACAGAATCATCATTAATAAAACAAAACCTAGCTTTATTATAGGTACAAATAAATGTATTACAAAAACATGTATATTCTTACATCTCTCACTGAATTTCTCTGGTATCTTAAAAAATGAGCTGAAAAGCAAATAGTAATGTATTATTTATTTTCTCCTTTTAAATATTTTACCATGTAGACAAAGAACCAAATGGACAATTCCAGTAAAATCACAATTTTTCAATGATGCTGTATATTTAACTTGGATTTTAAATAACTAACAACAGGAAAGTATTTGACTTTTGATCAATTCTTTGAGTTGGAAAAGACATTTATATGAGCTGAGAAAAGAGCAAGTCTGTAACACTGATTAGTATGAAAAGTCCAAAGCTGGGCAGAAGGGTAAGATTGGGGTTTTCTTTTTTGGTCTCAAGTCAGTGCCAGTGAAACTTTTTTTTCCAATTTTTGCCAGCTTAATTTTCACGGAATACTGTAAAACCTAAATTCCAGTCACTTGATGCTCATATGTTTCTTTCCAAATTTTCTTTTAAAGTTCCACATACTAATTATGCAATTGAAGGACTGAGTGTGAAGAGAAAATTTGTGTCTTCTTAACTCTTTCCCCTTAATTCCAGAATATAGTTATAGGATTTTAATCTATCACTATCACATATTGAATGGCATTTTCCTCATTGGATTGGAGTGAAGTGCTAGTCAAGCTTTCATTTAAAGGTACATGGGCCTTGAAAGAAGGACAGAACAAACAGTGTCCTTTGAGGCTGGAGATTCTTTTCTTTGTAATGCCATCCATTAGAGAAAAGGTCAGCTTTATATCACTGGAAAAGAAACTGCTAATTTTTATAAGCTTAGTTCTTAGAGTTAAAAGTACTCTCAGTTTGAGACATACTCTTTGAGCTTTCCCCTGAAAAAATATTTGATGTGAATGGATATTTTATGATTAGTGTTCATATTCTAGTCCATTTATGATGATACAACTAAATCTCCAAAAGAGTATTTTATGTAGTATTATATTACCCAGAGAAAGACCTTTGTAGATTTGAAATTTACATTTCTCATTAGACAATTTTTTTCCTTGAGCCTGGAACTAGTATTAATACTGCATTTTTTTTTTTTTTTTGCAAACAACATGCAATAGAGAAATTGTGTTGATCCAATGAGTAGATTTAGGCCAATTCCAGTAGACTTGTGAAGGAAAGAGCCATGTGCATCCAGAAAGAGGACTATGAAAGTGGATCACAATATTTTCACCTTTTTTGTTGTTTGCTTGCTTTTTGTTTTCTTTATCATTTTCTTTATTGTTTGTTCTGATTTTTTTTGTGCAGCATGATAATTTTGGGAAAAAGTACAGAAGAATTACATATATTTGCTGTCTAAGGGAGGGAGTGGAGGAAGGTAGAGAGAAAGAATTTGGAACATAAATTTTTAAAAGGATGAATTGAAAACTGTCTATGCATCTTTAAAAAAGGAAAGGGACCTGTATGTGTAAAAATGTTTGTGGCAGCCCTTTTTGTAGTGGCTAGAAATTGGAAATTGAATGGATGTGCATCAATTGGAGAATGGCTGAATACCTTGTGGTATATGAATGTTATGGAATATTATTGTTCTATAAGAAATGACTAGCAGAATGATTTCAGAGAGGCCTGGAGAGACTTACATGAACTGATGCTGAGTGAAATGAGCAGGACAAGGAGATCATTATATAGTTCAATAACAATAAATATGATTATCAATTCTGATGGACATGGCTCTCTTCAACAATGAGATGAACCAAACCAGTTCCATTTGTTCAGTAATGAAGAGAACCAGCTATACTCAGTGAAAGAACTATGGGAAATGATTGTGAACCACAACATAGTATTTCCACTCCCTCTGCTTTTGTCCTTTTGCATTTTTAATTTCCTTCTCAGGTTATTTTTACCTTATTTCTAAGTTTGATTTTTCTTGCGCAACAAAATAATTGTATGGATATGTATACATATATTGTGTTTAACATATACTTTAACATATTTAACATGTATTGGTCTACCTGCCATCTAGAGGAGGGGGTGGGGGGCAAGAAGGGGAAAAGTTGGAACAGATGGTATTGCAAGAGTCAATGCTTAAAAATTACCCATGCATATATTTTGTAAATAAAAAGCTATAATAATTCTTTAAAAAACAAAAGAAAACTATGCATATATTTTGAAAATAAAAAGCTAAAAAAAAAGAAAATGTGTTGATCTCTGCAAATGGACATTTGGCTGGATAGAAAGTATGTATGATTGAAGAAAAAAAAATTCACAGAAAAACACATTAAATATGTAAGCTGTTCTCTGTATTAAAAAATTCATTATTTTTTGGTATTTTGAATATTGTCTATGCCTCTTCATATTCTTGACTGTTAAGATATTCTCTGGTAGTTATAAATTGTTTGCCATCTTGATTTCAGCCTTCTGGCATATTAATTACTTATTCATTTTTCCCAGGGACCTAGAAGAAACAGAAGCTGCCACTATTCCAAAGAATACAATTAGAACAATTTATTTACTTCATAATTCTTTGCAATAGTTCTCATATTAAAATAATTCATCTGAAATTTTATTTGTCTTTATGTCTTTGAGTATTGTAGTTAAGACAAGATGTAAGTCACAGACTACTACATTAGATAGCCCTATGCTATGGGTCTTGCCTTCCAAGTAACTATGAATATTGAAACTTTGATACAACATTTTAAACAATTTTCAAAATGTATTTATTGTTCCACCTATATATTCAAATAAACAAACAAAAAACAACAACATAATAATGTAAACAAATCAAAACATCTCAACATTAAACAATCCCTCCCACTATTTTGAGTATGGCCCATGTTTCACAGCGGATTTATTTTCCATTTATCTAAAGTCCACAGTCATCTCACCTGCTTCATTATCCCTTTTCAAACTATCCTCCCTTCCAAAGTTCCAATTTATGTTGTTTTACCTCATTTGAATATAAGTTGCTTATTTGACTTTTTTTTTTTTGAGAAATGAGGCCTTTATTAGATAAACTTGCTTAATTTGTTTCACAATTACTTTTTTTTTGATGGCTCACATTATTTACTTGCTTACATTTTTATTGTTTTTGTTATTCTTCTAATTATACATGTACATTATTTTTTCAAAAAAACACTTATGAATTATGTTAGGATGAAAAATCTGAAGAAAAGGGGAAAAACCTTGAGAGAGAAAAAAAAACTGGAAAAGGAAAAAAAAAGTGAGCATTGCATGGGCTGATTTAGATTCATTCTCCATAGTTCTCTTTATGTTTGCAGATGTCATTTTTAATCTAAAGCTTATTGAAATTGCCTTGGATCACTGAACTGCTCAAAACAACCAAGTCTTTTGATCATTGCACAATCTTGCTGTTACAGTGTATACATTGGATCTGCTTGTTTTGCTCAGGATCTGTAAATGTAAATGTAAATCTGTCAAGGCCTTTCTAAAATCAGCTTGTTCATCATTTTTTATAGAACAATAATATTCCATTACTTTCATATACCATAACTTATTCAGCAACTTCCCAATTGATGGGTATACACACACTTTCCAATTCTTTGCCACCACAAAAAGAGCTCCTACAAACAATTTTGCAAATATGGGTTCTTTCCCCTCTCTTTTGATTTCCTTTAGATATGGACCCAGTAGTACCAATGATGAATCAAATGGTCAGCACAGTTTATAACCCTCTGGGCTTTGTTCCAATTAGCGCTCCAGAATATCTGGATCATTTCACAGTTTCACCAAGAATGCATTAGTATCTCACTTTTCCTACATTCCTTCAACAATTTATCATTAACTTTTCCTGTCCTCTAAACCAATCAGAGAGGTATGAAGTAGTATCTCAGAGTTGTTTTAATTTTCATTTGTCTAATCAATAGTGATTTAGAGTATTTTTTCATATAATATAGATGCTTTTAAGTTTTTCATTTGAAAATTGTTCATATACTTTGATTACTTATGAATTGGGAAATGACTTTTATTCTTATAAATTTGACATAGAAATTAGGCTTTTTTTCAGAAATATTGGCTGTAATTCCCTCCCCCCCAGCTTTGTACTTCCCTTATAATCCTGTTTGTGTTGGTTTTATTTATGCAGAAACATATTAATTTAATGTAATCAAAGTTATTCGTTTTGCATTTCATAATGTTCTCTAATTCCTTGGTCATAAATTTCTGCTTTCTTCATAATTGTGATAGGTAAACTATCCCTTGGTCTCCTAATTTGTTATTCACGCTAATTTGCATCATCCTTTATGCCCAAATCATGTATGTATTTTGGTCTGCTCTTGGTATGGAGTGTAAGATGTAGGTCTATGCCAAGTTTCTGATGTATAATTATCCAGAATTTTTTGTGAAATAGTGAGTTCTTATCCCAGAAACAGGAGTATTGGGTTTACCAAATACTAGATTACTATTGTCATTGATTATTGTGTCCACTGATTCATCATGCTCTTTCTTTGACAGTAGCAAATGGCTTTGGTAACTGTTGTTTTATATTGTAGTTTTAGGTCTGGTGCTGTTAGTTTACCTTCAGTTTCATTTTTACCATTAATTTCCTTGAATTCTTGATTTTTGTTCTTCCAGATGAATTTTATTATTTTGTCTAGCTCTATAGAATCATTTTTGGCAGTTTAATTGGTATGGCACTGAATAACTAGGTCAATTTATTTTTTAATTTTATTAATTTTTTTTAATTTACAAAACATATGCATGGGTAATTTTTTAGCTTTGACCGTTGCAAAAGTTTCTGTCCAAATTTTTCCCTCTTTCCCCCCATCTCCTCCCCTAGATGGCAGATAGTCTAATACATGTTAAATATGTTAAAATAGTAAATAGACCAATTTAGGTAGAATTTTTATTATCATTATATTAACTTGGCCTATCTATAAGCAATTGATATTTTTCCAATTGTTTAGATCAGACTTTATTTGTATGAGAACTATATTGTAATTTTGTTAATAAAAGTCCTGGATTTGTGGTAGATAGATGCTCAAATATTTTATTTTGTCTGCAATTATTTTAAATGAAATTTCTCTTTCTATCTCTTGATGCTTGGCTTTGTCAGTAATATATAGAAAAGCTGACATTTGTGTGCACTTAAGAATATAATCTTCTTGACAGGAGTGACATCTTTGCTTGCTTGTATGTGACGGTATCAAATGAATCTTATTGGTACTTGGAAAAAAATGAGTTTAAAGACAACTACTACTGGAATACAATATGTAAGTTGAAGGTATTGGTTATATAGGAAACTTTGGTTTGGGACAATGACTTAAAACAAATACCATTCTGCTGCTAACCTATACTTATTGAGGAGTGCCAAATGGCTACTGGAACCCTAGGAACATCCAATAATAAAATAATGCTTGGCCAGAAGGATTATGGTACAAAAGATTTTACTCCAGCTTTATTTTTCCTTCCATTTGATAACATGTACATGCAGTTCATTCTGCTGATTCCTTGAGGTACAAGAACATTCTCAACATTACCTTCTTAAAGAAGACAATGACTGGGAGCAGCTAGTTAGTGTAGTGGATAGAGCACCAGTCCTGATTTCAGTAGGACCTATGTTCAAATCTGGCCTCAGACACTTAACACTTCCTGACTGTGTGACCCTGGACAAGTCACTTAATCTCAATTCCCTGAGTAAAAAGAAAGAAAGAAGACAATGACTGAATAGTGGATTTTCTAAATTTATATATAATTAGAGTGAAATAGGAAGTCATTCCTCATATTTCAAAAGCCTGTTCCTCTGAGTTTCACAGCATGCCTTATACTTCTAAAACAGCATATACATATGTGTATGCTATTTTAGAAAATAGAAATATATTACTTTTCTTTTAACTTTTCAGAATGAATTTTTCGAAAACCATATATTTCCATAATTGGCCAGGTGTTGTGGAATAAAATATACCATTTGTATTATAATCAGTTGATATAGGCCAATTATAACTAAATTTTAAAAGTTTCATATATGTAAAAATTGACTGCATGACAAGGCTATTTAGGAAATAAACTTTTAAAAAAGAATTATGCATGGAGCTTTTTGAAAACAGTCTTCTAGGGGGTGGAGCCAAGATGGCAAAAAAGGCACACACGACTTTCTAAGCTCCTCTCTTGTCCTCACTATCAATATTATATCAGCCTCAAAAATAGGCTTGACTGCTACAATTCATAAAGATTAGAATTGTAACAACTCACCAGTGGAAGTTAATTTGGAGTCTCACCAGAAAAGGTTTGTCCTCAGGCCAGGGAACAGATAAGCCCAAGCAGGGAGAGAACTAGTGGCTCCAAGGGGAACCCCAAACCGGAAGTGAGAGCACAGATCTAAGCACAAGTTCGCAGCCCCAACCCACAGTATGGAGCTTTTCCTTGGGGTGGTTGCAAACCTGCACAGCAGGGGGGCACAGCCCAAAGCAGCCTCTAATCGGCACAGTGGGGGGCTCAGCTTGGGGCAATAGAGCTTTCACAGGGCGATTTGCTTCTGGGCAGAGACTTCCAGTCTGAGCTGAACTGTTGGCTGGTCAGCTGCTAATACCCACAGCCCAACAAGGGGCTCTCACCTGGGGCAGTGACACTATAAATTCTTAGTCTCTAGCCTTAGGGCAGTTGCTAAACCAGCAGCTCAACTGGGCACTTTGATAGGTCAGCCAGTGCTAAATCACCTCCAGGTGGGGGAAGGGGAAACTTTCATTCAGAGCACTCCCATACCTCAGAGCCTGAATCTGGTTTACATCTCTCCCTGCTCTGCAGAGGAAGCTGGTAACCCCCTTTCCTGGAACGCATACCCTAAAGGCTTTAAAAAATGAATAAAAAAATGAAAAGGTTGATGGACAGCTTCTATACACTAAAAGAGCAGGTCTGCAACCCCAAAGAGACTAATAGTAAACAGGCACCAGACAATACCCCAAAGGGGAATTTTACCTGTCCCCTTTTACATAATGCTCTCATAGAAGGGACCATTAAAAGTCTCAAAAAAGAGTTAGAAGAAAAATGGGGAAAGGAAAGAGAAACTTTGCAAGATAAAAAATTCCCAGGAGGTACAGGGAAACAAAATTTGTGAATTGGAAAAAGTAAAAAAAATCTCTGGAAAGTAAGATTTGTGAATTGGAAAAGACAAAGAACTCACAAGAAAGTAGGATCTGTGAATTGGAAAAAGAAAATGTCACTAAAAAAAAATTAGTGATATGGAAAAAATTCCATAGAAAAAACAATTCATTTAAAAACTCAATTGGAGACAAGAATCATTCAAGCAAAAGCAAAAAAAAAAAAAATGATAAACTGGAAAAAAACATGAAATATCTGCTTGGAAAAAAAAAACAGACCTAGAAAATAGATCTAGGAGAGATAATCTGAGGATTATTGGAGTTTCTGAAAATTATGATGAAAAACAAACAAAAAAAAGCCTAGATACTATTTTACAAGAAATCATCAAAGAGAACTCTTCAGTGGTAATAGAATCAGAATATAAAATAGGCATTTAAAGAATTCATCGAACACCTTCTGAAAAAGACCCTAAAATAAAAATTCCAAGGAATATTGTGGCCAAACTTCAGAACTATCAGATTAAAGAAAAAATTTTACAAGCAGCCAGGAAAAAAAAAAATTAAATACCAAGGTGACACAATAAGAATCACCCAATATCTGACTGCCTCCACATTAAAAGATTGAAGGGCTTGGAATCTGATATTCCAAAAGGCAAGAGAATTTGGAATGCAGCCAAGAATAAACTACCCAGCTAAGCTGGGCATTTTCTTCCAGGGAAGAAAATAGACATTTAATGCAACAAATGAATTCCATTTGTTTCAGGAAAAAAACATAACTAAATAAAAAGTTTGATCTCCAATCATAAGACTCAAGAGATGCAGAAAAGGTATAAGGAACTCTTGAGAATTGTATTTCTGTTGTGGGTATACAAAAAGACTAATGTATAGTTTGATTTTACTGATATAACATAAAAAGGGAAGTAGATATGGAAAAGGGATAATGGCAGAAAAGGGGGGAAGGGGGGATAAAAAGAGGGAAACCACATCCCACAAAGAGGCAAAGGAAACTTATAATATCTGAGGGAATTTAGAGAGGGGAAGGAATGTCGTATGAATTTTACTCTCATCAGAGTTGGCTCAAAGAGAAAATAATTGACATATTTGTTTTAGAGAAAATCCACTCTCACCTCATTAAAAAGGGGGAGAGGAAAAGGGAAAAGAAAAAGAGTAATAAGGGAAGGGTACAAGAAAGGGGAAGAGATTCAAAGGGGGGTAAGGGAGGGACTCTAAAGAGCGTCATGATACAAGTAGGGTACATAAGTTTAAAACAGGGAAAGAGGGTTGGGGGGAAA
Organism: Sarcophilus harrisii; assembly: GCF_902635505.1. NCBI lineage: Eukaryota > Metazoa > Chordata > Mammalia > Dasyuromorphia > Dasyuridae > Sarcophilus > Sarcophilus harrisii. The sequence goes on along the minus strand of NC_045429.1, from coordinate 178,413,314 downwards.
GAAAAAGGAAAGCATAATTTGGGGATATTAGGATGGCAGAAAATACAGAATTAGTCATTTTAACCGTAAATGTGAATGGGATGAACTCTCCCATAAAGAGGAGGCAGATAGCAGACTGGATCAAAAGTCAGAACCCTACAATATGCTGTTTACAGGAAACACATCTGAAACAGGGAGATACATGCAAAGTAAAGGTAAAAGGCTGGAGCAGAATCTATTATACTTCAGGTGAAGTACAAAAAGCAGGGATAGCCATCCTTATCTCAGATCAAGCAAAACCAAAAACTGATCTAAATAAAAGAGGTAAGGAAAGTATATCTTGCGAAAGGGTAGCATAGACAACAAAGCAATATCAATACTAAACATATATGCACTAAGTGAGAAGTTGGAAGCACTAAAGGAAGAGTTAGGAGAGTTGAAAGAAAAATAGCAAAACTGTAATAGTGGGAGATCTCAACCTTGCACTCTCAGAATTAGACAAATCAAACCACAAAACAAATAAGAAAGAAATTAAAAAGGTAAATAGAATATTAGAAAAATTAGATATGATAGATCTTTGGAGAAAATTGAATGGAGACAGAAAGGAATACACTTTCTTCCCAGCAGTTCATGGAACCTATTCAAAAATTGACCATATATTAGGACATAAAGACCTCAAAATTAAATACAAGAAGGCAGAAATAGTAAATGCTTTCTTTTCAGATCACGAGGTAATAAAAACTACATTCAACAAAAAGTTAGGGGTAAATAGACCAAAAAATAATTGAAAATTTAAAAATTTCATCTTAAAAAATGATTGTGTGAAACAGAAAATTATAGATACAATTAATAATTTCACTCAAGACAATGACAACGATGAGACATCATACCAAAATTTGTGGGAAACAGCCAAAGCGGTAATAAGAGGAAATTTTATATCCTTAGAGGCTTACTTGAATAAAACAGACAAAGAGAAGATCACTGAATAGGGCTTGCAACTAAAAAACTAAAAAAAGACCGAATTAAAAATCCCCAATCAAATACTAAATTTGAAATTCTAAAATTAAAAGGAGAAATTAATAATATTGAAAGTAAAAAAAAACCTATTGAACAAATTAATAAAACTAAGAGTTGGTTCTATGAAAAAGCCAATAAAATAGATAAGCCTTTGGTAATTCTGATTAGAAAAAGGAGAGAAGAAAGTTAGTAATCTTATAAATGAAAAGGGTGAACTTTCTGCCAATGAAGAGGAAATCAGAGAAATAATAGGGAATTACTTTGCCCAACTTTATGTCAATAAATTTGATAATCTGAGCTAAATGGATAACTACCTGCAAAAATATAGACTTCCCAGATTAACAGAGGAGGAAGTAAATTGCTTGAATAGTCCCATTTCAGAAAAAGAAATAGAACAAGCTATTAATCAACTCCCTAAAAAAAAATCCCTAGGTCCAAGTGGATTTACATGTGAATTCTACCAAACATTTAAAGAACAATTATCCCCAATGCTATATAAATTATTTGATAAAATAGGAAATGAAAGAGTCCTACCAAATTCCTTTTATGACACAGACATGGTACTGATAACTAAACCAGGTAGGTTGAAAACAGAGAAAGAAAATTATAGACCAATCTCTCTTAGGAACATTGATGCTAAAATCTTAAATAAGATATTAGCAAAAAGACTACAGAAAGTCATCCCCAGGATAATACACTATGATTAAGTAGGATTTATAACAGGAATGCAGGGCTGGTTCAATATTATGAAAACTATCAATATAATTGGCCATATTAATAACTAAGTTAACAAAAACCATATATTCATCTCAATAGATGTAGAAAAAGCATTTGATAAAACCCAACATCCATTCCTATTAAAAACACTTGAGAGTATAGGAATAAATGGACTTTTCCTTAAAATAATCAGCAGCATCTATTTAAAACAATCAGTAAGCATGATATGTAATGGGGAAAAACTGCAACCATTCCCAATAAGATCAGGAGTGAAACAAGGTTGCCCACTATCACCGTTACTATTCAATATTGTATTAGAAATACTAGCTTTGGCAATAAGAGTTGAGAAAGAGATTAAAGGAATTAGAGTTTGCAATGAGGAAACCAAATAATCACTCTTTGCTGATGATATGATGGTATACTTAGAGAACCCCAGAGATCTACTAAAAAGTTATTAGAAACAATCCACAAATTTAGCAAAGTTGTAGGATACAAAATAAACCCACGTAAATCATCAGCATTCTTATATATCACTAACAAAATCCAACAGTCAGAGTTAAACAGGGAAATTCCATTTAAAGTAACTACTGATAGTATGAAATACTTAAGAATCTATCTGCCAAGGGAAAATCAGAAATTTTATGAGCAAAACTACAAAACACTTTTCACACAAATCAAGTCTGATCTAACCAATTGGAAAAATATTAAATGTTCTTGGATAAGGCAAGCAAATAGAATAAAAATGACAATACTACCTAAACTAATCTATTTGTTTAGCGTTATACCAATCAGACTCCCAAAATACTATTTTAATGACCTAGAAAAAATAACAACATTCATATGGAAAAACAAAAGGTCAAGAATTTCAAGGGAATTAATGAAAAAAAAATCAAATGAAGGTGTCTTAGCTGTACCAGATCTAAAATTATATTATAGATCAGCAGTTACCAAAACCATTTGGTATTGGCTAAGGAATAGATTAGTTGGCCAATGAAATAGGTTAAGTTCAAAGGACAAAACAGTCAATAATTATAGCAACCTAGTGCTTGAGAAACCCAAAGACCCCAGCTTTTGGGATAAGAACTCACTGTTTGACAAAAATTGCTGGGAAAATTGGAAACTAGTATAGCAGAAACTAGGCATTGACCCACACTTAACACCGTACACCAAGATAAGGTCAAAATGGGTTCATGACCTAGGCATAAAGAATGAGATTATAAACAAATTAGAGGAACACAGGATAGTTTACCTCTCAGACCTGTGGAAGAGGAATGAATTTATGACCAAAGAAGAACTAGAGATCATTATTGATCACAAAATAGAAAATTTCGATTATACCAAACTGAAAAGTTTTTGTACAAACAAAACTAATGCAGACAAGATTAGAAGGGAAGCAATAAACTGGGAAATATTTTTATAATCAAAGGTTCTGATAAAGGCCTCATTTCCAAAATATATAGAGTATTGACTCTAATTTATAAGAAATCAAGCCATTCTCCCATTGATAAATGGTCAAAGGATATGAACAGACAATTCTCAAACGAAGAAATTGAAACTATTTCTAGCCATATGAAAAGGTGCTCCAAGTCATTATTAATCATAGAAATGCAAATTAAGACAACTCTGAGATATCACTACTCTCCTGTCAGAGTGACTAGAATGACAGGGAAATATAATATGGAATGTTGGATGGGATGTGGGAAAACAGGGACACTAATACATTGTTGGTGGAATGTGAATACATCCAACCATTCTGGAGAGCAATTTGGAAATATGCTCAAAAAGTTATCAAACTGTGCATACCCTTTGATCCAGCAATGTTACTACTGGGCTGATATCCCAAAGAGGTCATAAAGAAGGGAAAGGGATCTATATGTTCACAAATGTTTGTGGCTGCCCTCTTTGTAGTGGCAAGAAACTGGAAACTGAGTGAATGCCCATCATCTGGAAAATGGCTGAATAAATTGTTGTATATGAATACTATGGAATATTATTGTTTGTTAAGAAATGACCAACGGGATGATTTCAGAAAGGCCTGGAAAGACTTACATGAACTGATGCTGAGTGAAATGAGCAAGGCCAGGAGATCATTATATACTTCAACAACACTATATGATGACCAATTCTGATGGACCTGGCCATTCTCAGCAGTGAGATGAACCAAATCAATTCCAATGGAGGAGTAATGAACTGAACCAGCTACACTCAGCGAAAGAACTCTGGGAAATGACTAAGAACCATTATATTGAATTCCCAATCCCTATATTTTTGCCCACCTGCATTTTTGATTTCCTTTACAGAGTAATTGTACAATATTTCAGAGTCTGATTCTTTTAGTACAGCAAAATAACCTTTTGGTCATGTATACTTATTGTGTATCTAATTTATATTTTAATATAATTAACATCTACTGGACATCCTGCCATCTCGGGGAGTAGGTGGGGGGAAGGAGGGGAAAAATTAGAACAAGAGATTTGGCAATTGTCAATACTGTACAGTTACCCATACATATAACCTGTAAATAAAAGGCCATTAAAATAAAGAAAAAAAGAAAGAAAGGAAGAAAGAAAGAAAGAAAGAAAGAAAGAAAGAAAATAAATATAAAAAAAAGAAAAAAGAAAAAAAGAAAACAGTGTTCCTCCTGACCCAATATTTGAGGTATATAAAAACTCTATGGAGATTCATCATACTACACTAGCCCTTAGCACAGTGGCTAGCACATAGTAGGTGCTTAATAAATATTGTTAATTGATATATACAAAAGTAAAATCCATTAGTGTCATCTTCTCCACCATTATTTAGTATAAACAAAATTATTCTCCATCCTGAAAATAAACTTTGCATCTTAAATAGAAATGCTTTGTTGAACTTGAGTGATAGCAAAAAAAAAAATAAAAAAAATAGTTACTTTACCAATACATAAAGGTTACTGTTTGCCATTCTCTCCCAGTCTCACCCCCAGTAATAAAGCAAAACAAACAAGAATGCACATCATTTCCCAGGTGGTCATGATATTATGGAAAACATTGTTTTCATCAGCATATTATTGTTGTCAGCTGTTTTTCAGATTTGGCCAATTACCCATGACCGCAAATGATGTTGTTGCTGTTGTTTGACATAGTTTATGATTTCATTTTCCAGTTTATCTTACAGATGATTAAATGAGGCAATCAGTGTTAAGTGACTTGCCCAGAGTCATACAATAGTAAGCCCTAAGGCCAGAATAAAACTAAAGAAGATGAGTGTTTCTGACTCCAAACCCTGTGCTAGATCCACTGTGCCATCACTATGTGAAAATTGTTTTTAAAAAATTAGTAAGGGGAGAAATATTTGATTTTTAGACCTTTGTTTCATATTGTTTGTCATGAGATGTATCTGGGAATGTAGGTAGATTTTTGAACGTGATTCTCTTCCCATCTTAGAGTCATATGTGTATTAGATATTTCCAGAGAACCAGGAAACAAAAAAGATATGGTGTAATGCCATCACTTAAACAAAGATACAGTTGTAATACAGCTTTAGCAATATATTCGAGTTTTTCCACCATTATTCTCTCTGCTACATTTCATGAGGTTTTTTTATTCTCTCTAGTTTAAAAATAGGACATTTTGAAAAATAAAGCAATATTTCATAAATTCTCATCAAACTAATAGGAAAAATTTAAACATCTGGTCTGTCAAGATGTTTAGATAGGATGAATTTTTTGATAAAGTCAAGGTTTATCATCTATAAGAATTTTTCAGTGTAAATAAATTGTTGGAATTTTATAATGTATACAAATATACTCCTCAAAAAAGATTTAGTGAAATGGAAAAAGCACATAACAATTTACAAAGTAGAATTGACTATTGAAAAATGAAAATGAAAAAAAACTGATCTGAGGATTTTGGGATTTCTTGAAAACTATGATGGAAAAAAAAGATGATATCTTACAGAAAATCATCAAACAGAACTGCTCCAATGTTTTAGAATCAGAGGGTAAAATAGCCATTGAAAGAATTCACCAATTTCCTCTTAAAAGAGACCCCAAAATGAAAACTCCAGGAAAAAAAAAGGGTAGCTAAATTTCTAGACCTACTGTATGAAAAAATAAATACTACAAGCACCCAGAAAGAAACAATTAAAAAGTCTAGGAGCCACAATAAAGATTGCCCAGGACCTAGCAACTTCCCCATTAAAGGATGGAAGAGGCTGGAATCTGATATTCTGAATGGCAAAAGAATTTGGAATGCAGCCAAAAATAAACTTCCCTGCTAAACTAAGCATTTTCTTTCAGGGGAGAATATGGGTATTCAATGAAACAGATGAATTACATTTCTGATGAAAAAAACAGAGACAAACAAAAAATTTGACCTCTAAATATAAGAACTCAAAAGAAGCATAAAAAGATAAAAAGAAAAGAACTCTTGAGAACTATATGTCTGTTAGAGAGTGCAGATATAATTTGATTTTACTGTTAAATTATTTTTTTTTAAATCTAGAGGTGGAAAGAGGATTGAATTAGAAAAAAAGAGGAAAGGGAGATGAAATGAGGGAAAATTACATCTCATGAAGAGGCAAAGAAAACCTATTATAATTGAGGGAAAAGGGAAAGAAAGAGGAGGATGAATAATGTGTGAATCTTACTCTCATTGGATGGCTCAAAGAGAATTTAACACAGAAACTTCTCTCACCTTATAGGGAAGTTGCAAAGGGAAAGGAAAAAGAAAGATGGGGGCTAATAAAAGGTTAAAGAGAACTACAAGGGGAAAGATGTAAGAAAGGGGGAGGGGCCATAAAGGGAGACAGCTCCTTGAGGCAAGTGGAGCTCATAAGCAAAATACTGAAGAGGAGGGAAGGAGGAAAAGGAAAGAGAAAAGCATAATCTGGGGAAAATAAGATGGTGGGAAATGCACTCTAAATTTTTAAACTTGCCATCTAGAGGATGGGAGTGGGAGAAAGGGGGGTGGGGACTGGTACACAAGGTTTTGCAAGGGCTAATGTTGCAGAATTATCTATGCATATGTTTTGAAAAATAAAAAGCTTTAATATAAAAATGAATAAATGCTCAGGTTAAAAATTTATTCTTCCTAACATTGTTTTTCGATATTCTTTTGAATGAAATGAGATTCCTGTCATCTATTGATTTCAGGACACTTAAACAAGTCATCATATTTAGAAATATAACAGACAATTGAATTGACTATCCCTGTGGCAACTCTTAATCTGATATTACATTTAATCAAATACTTTTCTTCTGATTTCCTGTATTTAGAGTCTTCATTGGAAAAGATCTTAAAAACAGCCATTGTAGATGTGCATGTATGTAATGAGGTGAAAGGAAAGGACTGGCATCTTCCAGCAACTTTAATAGAACATTTCCAACACTTTCCTTAACTTTTTAAAATTGATTTTTTTTATCCCCCCCCCCCATCTATAATACAAATGTGCTTTTAACTGTTCTTGTACTTTCTTGTACATCCTTTTTGAGGAAAATAATGGGAAAGCCAATGTCAGATGTTTTCCTTCGGAAAGCATGATGACTACTGTTTTAGGATGTTCAATAAAATCATTCCATCTCTATTACAAGGGGAGGGAGAGAGAGAAAGAGAGAGGGGGGGGATAATTTTTACTCCAGCAATTTCCTATAATGATTTTTGCTAAAGAGAAATATATTACTTTAAATCTGGGAAAATGATGATAAATTTGATCCTTCAGCTCTACTTATAAAGGTCACTTTGGTTAAGCATAGGCAAAATAAAATCCAAAATATTTTTTACCCTGCCTCCCCTTCCTCATATCTCATTATATTAATGCAATGGCTTCTTTGACAAGGAAATCTCATCCATAATCTTGGAAATATAGAATGAATTTAATTTTCTAGGTTGTATTTTCAGAAAATTATTAATGTCCCTTTCAAAATCATCAAGACTGAATTAGGGTTCAGCAAAAGAAAATATATTAAGTACATGAAAGGTCCCAGTTAGAATCCAAGAAAGCCAATTGCCAGTCCAGTTGCAATTATTTAACATCTTTGAGCCCTGGATTGTTAAATTTATTATGAATTATCCATGCTAGCCATTATCCTGAAAAATTAAACCTCTAAGCCACATTCAAATTTCATCAAGAATTGTCACCAAAATAATCATGGGACTTTTTTTAAAAATTGTCAGAGAGCTTTTCAGTTTTAAATGTTAGTTAGATAATGATCACCTGAAATGAATACCATTGTTCCATTTTTAAAAAGTGGTTTTACATAAGCAGCAGATCTTTTTTTTTCTTAGAATGTTGGTACTTGAGCCAATTAAATTTCTATGCAACATGTTAAAATAAATATTGTTTATCAGATTCCAGTGATTATCATAATCAAGGGACCTTGTAGTTTGAAGCATTGAAGCTTTGTCATCAGACTTACCCAAGTCAAGAAAGATATTTTCCAATGTCATCTACTGCTTCTGATCTTGCTAAAGTGAGTCAATGATTAATGACAAAATAAAAACAAACTAACAAAAAAAAAAACAAAAAATATAATTTTTCTCCTTCTGGATAAATGATGTCAGACCTTCATCACTACCTGTCTCTGTGTGCTGTCACCAGAGATTTTTGAGTTTATGTGAATATAGAACTGAGTGATTGTAGAACAATGGAGATAGAAGAAATGTGTCTCTTTTCCTAAAGCATAATTATTGTTAAGCTGTTTCTAAAAGAAAACTAACATTTGTCTGGAAATAGAGCCTAAAAAATAAATCTATTCTTTCCATGCCAAATTGTGATTGTAAATTTCTCCTTCAGAGAGATTATGCTGAATTGCATCTAGTCCCATTCATTTATTGTTCAGGTGAAAAACCAGATCTCAAACTTGTCCATACTTACATAGTTAATTAATTCAAAACACCAGAACTGAAAAAAAAAATAACTTAATTATGATTTTGTCATTCTTGTTACTGCAATATACTGAATTCTTTACAAATCAGTTTAAATAGTCCTGGTGTCTACTTATTTACGCCCTTATAATTGAAAACAAAACAAAACAAAAAAATGATGTAGTCATGAACAAGTCCAACCAATTACAAAACTTCCCCTTTTACCTCTTTTCTCTAGTCAAAACTACTTAGAAAAGAGAACAATATGGGAGCAGAGAAGAAAAGCACAATAGTAAACTGATATAGAAAATAATGGATATACAAAGTAGTTGACTTACAACTGAATGGAGGGAAAGAGGTAAGAAAGAATATGTATTCAGTGAGATCCCACACCTAATCCCTACATTTCCCCCCCAATTCAGGGAGAGATAAGACACAGATAAAAATGATGAGAAAGGAAACTCAGGAGAATATTGCTAAATGATTATCCTTCAGGGTAATAGCTCAGCCTGAATGAGACTTGAATAAGGAACAAATAAATGAAAAAGAATGTGGTAGTTTATTAGATCTAAGGAATGAAATAAGAATAGATTGAAGTCCATACATTAGACAGAGCCTGGAATAATATGTAAAAGAGATTCCATAAAAAGTAGGTTAAGTTGGGTAACCTTGTCTTTAAAAAAATATGAAGAGAGAGCTTTTTGGAAGCAAAAGTTGTTGGTCCATAGATATAAAAAAGTTGAGAAGACACCTGGGATTTTCCTTCATTCTGATTTGAAGATCTGAATATGAATTCAGAATGGATATAACCAACTAGAAAAGCTATCTAGATAGATGTTGCTTTTCTGTCCTGATCCAACAGTTTGTATGTCATGTAGTAATGAAGACATCATCTTCTAATGCCATCAATAAAAGCCCTAAGCATAATTGGCCTAGTGATATATTTTTGACTTTTTGAGTATTCATTCTCCAAAAATGTTAACAAAATGAATTGCCATATAGTGAAATCAGAGACAAATATAAACAAAAGAATGAGAAACCTGATATATATATATATATATATATATATATATATATATATTAATTTGAATTTCTTGGGGAAATATCATGAAATAAACACAGAAAGAATGACTCTGATGAATGATTATTTCTTAAACTAGTCTGTCAAATTCCCTACAGGGAATGATGATTTAACTTAAAATGAAGGAAAAACCAGTGAAGTAGAAAAATAGAGGTGAGGCATTCAATCAACTGACAGTCATGTGATTAAATGTGACACATTAATCTGGAAATCAAAACTGTCAAATAGCACCAAAACAAAAACTAAAGACTTCAGAATGATCAGTCTTGAATAAGTTAAGAACTGATAAATTGACCAGATACACTGATGAAAAGAATAAAAGCAATAGTTAAATACTTAGGGAATAAAAAAAGTGTAATATGTAGTGAAAAGGAGAGAAGGAAGGAAGGAAGAAATGAAGGAAGGAAGGAAGGGAGATGGGCAACAAGAAAAGGTGTGGGAGTGTTAAAATGAAGAGTGGATAAGAAATAGAAGTTTATTTTGAGCTCAGAAAGAATAAAGGATAAAGATTAAAAATACTTTATGGAGAGCATTTAAAATGTATAAAAGCTGTCTGCCCAGTGAAATAAAATTCATTTTCTTAAAAAATAAGGAATCAATGAAAAAAAAAATACACCATTTTAAGTTGGATTGGGAAATTGTTACCAAGGAGAGCAAATGAGTGTAAGGTAATGCAATATTGCTTTCATTATCTTTGGGGAAAAGAACATTGGAACCATACTACTGACATTGCAAAATACATCTAGTAATTCAGATGGTTGTAGAAAATTACCTAAAGAGAATATGTATATATCAAAATATCAAAATAATAATTCATATTCATTGTTATTTTCCTACTTTATAAGATATGTGGAAAGTATCTTTTTCTTTTTAATTTTATTTTGTTAAGGTGACCTGAGAGTCAAAAAAAGTTCAATTATCTCTTTTGTTCATTAAGTTAATAGCTATTATATTCAGGAATCTAACCATCAAACCTGATTTCAAATTTAATTCATTGTCCACTGTACCACTCTGCTGGTCAAGTTTAAATGTACTGCTCAAACATAATTACCAAAACACAATTTTCATCATGACAAAAATTTCTATGAAACCCAAGTAATTAATTATGTATGTATGTATTCCAACTTTCACCTTTCCTTCATATCTTTGATAATAAAATAAAGGACTTGTGCTAATATAAAATAGTGTATAGAACAAAACAAAACAAAACAAAAAGCAAAAATCACTGTACCAGGAGTCAGGAGAGAGTAGGGTGTGAAGTATAATTATAGATAGATAGATATATAGATAGATAGATATAGATATACATGTAGATATTGATATATAGATATATAAATATAGATATAGATAAATCTATATAGATATGTATTATCTATATCTATGTATCTACACATATATATATATATATATATATATTCAATTTTTTTTGCAAAATGAGCTGATGATATCTCTAAGATATAGTTCATAGCTCATCAAGTCCAATTTCCTTATACTATGAAGGAGAAAACTGAGGGTCAAGGACATAAAGTTATTTGTCCCAAATCACACAGCAAGTATGACATGACAGAGCTCAGAATCAAACACAAGATCTCCGATTGCAAATCCAGCAGTCTTTTCATTTCACCATCACTATTTCAATTTGTCTGAGAATATTTTTTCTGACCTTCTTCTGGCATAGTTTTCAAATATAGTGTTCTCCATTCCATAATGAAGTATTTGATTTTTTAAAAGACATTTGTGAAAGAAATTTATACTCTTTTCTAAAATGTTGAAACTACCACTATATTTTTCTTTGCTCTGTTTTGAAATACAGGTAACTCCTCAATTTTAAATTGGATCAATCATGTATCTCTAATTTTTTTTAAATAAATGACATTCACAATAACAGATACCTATATATTAGCTTTGAATTTTTGAACTGCCTTCCTTGCAAAACAAAAATAATTTAAAAGAGCATCATTTTGTACAAAATATATGGGAGGGACTATGTCATGTTCCCATTAATATTCACTTCTCAGACACCAATTCTTTTAAGAGATAAAACAAGATCCTACTGCTTATTTAGTTTGTTCCATTTAAAAATAAAAATCTGATTTCCCAAGTGTTAATTTATAACTAAGACTTTCAATTAACTGTTGCATTTAATTTTTTGTACTATTTTGTTTTTCTAGATTCAACTCAACTTAGATTTTTATTTTCCTGCTTATGCGGCTCCCCAGGTTTTTTTTTTTTAATTTTGAGCTCTATTCTCCAATACTAAATCTCCCCATGCATCCATTAGTGATATCCAATTTTCTCTGCTTTTGATCTTTAACTTGATATTTGTATGTGTAGACAGAATAATGAATATAAATTCAGACAATCTGAATTCTAGTGTGACTTTGAACACTGTTCACTTTGGAGCTAAATTTGTTAGGTATAAAATGAAAGATTTGGAATTAGGTGGCCTCTGTGGTCCCCTCTAGCTCCAAATCTTTGCTTATATATTTAATCAGTAATAATTTAAAGTTTCTTTCAAAATAATCACCAAAAGGAAGGATGGTGGACTATATCAGTAAATTTGAAGCTCTTCAGATTTCTCCCACAAACAAAACAAATTTGTACATAGAGTGATGAAAAATAATAAAGACTTGAGGCAGAACATGAGTCCTCCTGAGACAACCTAAAAAACAGAAGAAACACCCTAGGCCTGGGGTTTAACTAATCTGAACTGAAAACACCTCCATACTAGCTTTGCAGAAACAGCCAATGACAATCCTAGGTTTGGCTGGAACCTTAGCCCAAACCACAAGAACTTTCACCTTGTAGACTGGGGAATCAAGGGTCTAAATCAGGGAAGACTAAGAGAATCTCTACTAATAAGGAATGCCAGAGTGAGAAGAAATAATATACCTAGTGAGTGCAGAAGCAATGGGGCAGTGATATTGCTTGCTGCACACTTGCAGGAAAGGGAAGCTTTTGCTTAGAAGGTCTAGATCAGGGTAGTTGAGCCCAAATGGCAAAGAGGACACACATTTCTTTCTGATCTTCTTCCAGGACCCTCAACTAGTTAGCAAATTCAGCTTCTGAATTAGTTCTAGGCTGGCATGATTCATGAATATTGGGAGTGCAGCAAATTACCAGCCAAAGATAATTTCAAAGATCCCCAGAAAAGGTCTGTTTAGACTGGGCACAGAGGAAGGTGGCCAGGTGCAGAATGCCAATGCTCATTTGTAGAGTGGGGGCAAGGCGTGGTCCCTGTGGGGTTGTGCAGACTTCCTGTGATAGAGAATTTACTGGGAGGAATTTACACCAGTGTTGGCTACTCTGCCCTGGTTGCAAGATAGTAGATCAGCAGAGAAGTTATAAAACATCCAAAACAAACACAAAAGGTAAATAATGAACCCCAAAGCACCAGAGTCTCATGGGACCTGACCATGCCCACCCAGCACCTGGAGTGAGTCAACACAATCCCAGCACAGCCCCTCACTTGTAAAGGAAGCTTGGAAAACCTCCCTTGTCCTAAAAGGAGATCCCAACTTTTTTTTTTTTTTTTTAATGTGTAATAAGGCAAAGAGAACTCTTACTATAGATAGTTTCTTTGGTGAAAGAGAAGAACAGATTTCAAACACTGAGGAGATTAAAAGCAGATTGTCTCCAGATAAAGCCCCAAAAGGTGACATAACCTGGTCCCCATCACACAAGGATCTCCTAGAAGAAATTAAAAAGGATCTCAAAAGAGAGCTAGAAGAAAAATGGGGAAAGGAAAGAAAAATTTTTCAAGAGGGTTTGGAAAGGGCATATAACTTATTAAAAGATAAATTTGACAAAATTGAAAAAGAAAACAACTCCTTGAAAAACAGAATTTTGAAAAGGAAAAGATAGCTCCCAGGAAAACAGAATTTGTTTTCCTTTATCCAGAATTTCTGGGTAAAGAAAATAACTCCTTAAAAAACAGAAATTGTGAAATGGAAAAAAAATCCATAGAACAAAACAACTCATTTAAAAACTCAATTGGACAAATACAAAAAGAAGTAAAAAAAAAGCTGAATGAAGAATATAATTCACTTAAAATCAGAATTGAACAAATGGAAATGAATGACTTGAAGAGACATCAAGAATCACTCAAGCAAAACCAAAAAAAAAAAAAATGAAAAAAATAGGAAAAAATGTAAAATAACTACTTTTAGAGGGCTGGAACTTTGAAAAGGTATACTTAAGTTTCAGTATAGTTGATGAGATAATTATTCTCTAGCCACTCATGTATTCACTCTAGTCAAGTACATATACTTATGGTAATACTGTAATGTCATGACTCTCCTGACAAGTTGGTGCATGCTCAAGTATAGTTGGGCATGCTCTGTGTGAGGTAGTAACATGATTGTACTGGAATATTTAAAGAAGTCACAAAGGACTCTAGATCTCTTGGCTGTTATGGGCCAGAACTCTGTACTTAAAACAAGGATTCTTACAAGGTGTTAAGTCAGTGGAATTGATAACACAATGGTTATCTAGTTTAGCATGATGATTAATAGTTCTCTAGTTCAGTTCATGTACTTAATATAATTCTAAAGATTCACACCGACGATGATATAATTATAATTGAGTATATATTAATCAGCAGGGACTGAAAGACAGATTCATTCCATCATCCATCTTTGTTGTGGCTGGCAGATGAAGCACAAGCCCTCAGACTCAGAGAGCCAGATTTGTTTATTTCATCTCACACCACCATAGTGGCTGGCCTTCTGCACTTCTCCCACTGAGACCAAGGCTGGTCTGAAAGGCTCTCCAGAGAGCTGGCCTGGGCCCCAGGCAAAAAAAAAATAGATTGTGAAGGAAACAATAAATAATTTGGACTTTATCCCTGGCTATCCTCATGGTGATTACTCTACTCAAATGAAGGCTGCTCCCAAGACTTCCAGAAAACCAAAAGGAACATTACACTTGGCCATGGCAATCTCAGCCACAGAAAAGACTTCAGGCTCCAGACTCCATCTTTAATCAGCCGCATGTTTGCTCCCTTGCCTACTTCACTCCCCAACTAAGCCCAAGGCCAACAGACCTGGAAAATAGATCTAGGAGAGGCAATCTAAGGATAATTAGACTCCCTGAAAACCATGTTGAAAAAAGAGTGTAGACACTATTTTTTTTAGGAAATCATCAAAGAGAACTGCCTGATGTAATAGAATCAGAAGGTAAACTAGCCATTGAAAGAATTCATAGAACACCTCCTGAAGGAGACCCCAAAATTAAAACTCCAAGGAATATTGTGGCTAAATTTCAGAACTATCAGATCAAAGAAAAAATATTACAGGCAGCCAGAAAAAAAAAAAAAAAAAAAAAAAAAAAACAATTCAAATACTGAGAAGCCACAATAAGGATCACTCAGGATCTAGCTGTTTCCACATTAAAGGATCTAAGGGCCTGGAATCTGATATTCTGAAAGGCAAAAGAACTTGGAATGCAGCCAAGAATAAACTATGCAACTAAACTGAGCATTTTCTTCCAGGGAAGAAGATGAGCATTCAATGAAACAGGTGAATTCCATTTGTTTCTGATGAAATGACCAGAGGGGAAAAAATGATCTCCTGATATAGGACTCAAGTGAAGCATAAATAGGTAAAAAGAATTCTTGAGAACTGTATTTCTATTATGGGTATACATAGAGAGTGCATGTATAATTTGATTTTACTGTCATAATATAAAAAAAGAACTAGACGTGGAAAGGGGATTGTACCAGAAAAAAAAGGAAAAGTGAGGGTAAAATGAGGGAAATTAATTACATCTCATGAGGCTGCAAAGGAAATCTATTATTTGAGGGAAAGAAGGGATGGGGATGAACATTGTGTGAATATTACCTTATCAGATTTGCTCAAAGAGAAAATATTAGACATATTTGGTTTAGAGAAACTTCTCTTATCACATTGAAAAGTGGGAAGGAAAAGGCAAAAAGGGAAGAAGTAGGCTAAATAGAAGGGAAAACAGAAATAGTAAGAGAAAGGTATAAGAAAGAGGTAGGGACTCTAAAGGGGGTGGGATTCTCAAGGGGGAGGGCTGTTTGTAGCAAGTGGTGCTGATAAATTAAATACTGAGGAAAAGGGAAAGGGGAAAAGGAAAGAGAAAAGTATAATAATATAGTGATAATAAGATAATAAGAAGGCAGGAAATACAGAATTAGTAGTTTTAACTTAAATATGAATGGGGTAAACTATCCCATAAAACAGAAGTATATAGCAGACTGGATTAAAAGCCAGAACCCAAGAATATGTTGCTTATACAATACACATTTAAAGCAGAGTGGTACATACAGAGTAAAGATCAAAGGCTGGAACAAAATCTATTGTGCAGGGATAGCCATCCTAATCCCAGGCCAACCAAAAGCAAAAAATGATTTAATTAAAAGAGACAAGGAAGGAAACTATATCTTAATAATACCTGTGATGACCGGGATCAGCCAGAGTCAGGATAAGCAACAGTCCTTGATTTTTATTATTTGTTGAAGCAAGAGGAGAGAGAGTGGACATAGGCATCTCCTTTTTCTTCTACCCCTGGAGTCACTTCACTCGTCCTATTCCACCCTCTAAATCCTTGACCCAATCTCTCTTATGCCAACAGATCAAACCTATACAAAGTAGTGGGCAGGGCCATTCTTTCACCAAGCATATGCTAATAGAGTATTGTCCAATTGGTAATTAGCCTAAAGTGCTCAGACCTCAGTGCATCTGCTCAGTTTCAGCCCATTACATCTCCTGCTTTCTTTTATTTTAGAACACATGTGGTCATATCATCCCTGACTTCTAAGGGAAGTGAGAGCCCCCAAGGTAAGGTGATCATGCACTCCCTGACTTCTCAGGAAAGGAGGTGAAAATGCTAAAAAGGAGATGATCACACCTTCCCTGATATCTCAGTAAGGGAGATGAAAAGCACCAAAGGGAAGTGGGGATTGCTAGTGGGTTTCTGGGCTGAAGGTTCTTATTAGAAACAGGTATGCACAAACCCATCAACATGGGAGGTATTACACAAGCACATATCAATAATGCATAAGCTATTAGTGATGACTCTTCCCACAGATGGTGCAGGCTCGATGTGGTGTAACAAACATTAATTGTACATGCAAGTAGTGGTATAACAAACAATATAAATCAACACGGTATCGTAAAAGATTTCCAGAAGTCCTAGAAGAAGGGTATGTAAACAACAATCACACATACACCTTCTTCAGCAGCCAAGAGATAGTTCAAAACCAATCTATTGTCCATTGCTTCATTTTCCATTGTGGGGAATCCGATCATCCCCGCAAGTTTTGAAGTCCTGCAACAGTCTTATCATTTCTCAGAAAATCCTATGATTCCTGAGGGTTTTCAAGTCCTACAACAATCTTATCATATCTCAGAGAATCCAATGATTCCTCAGGGTTCTGAAGTCCAACAATTTTCTATGTCCATGATTCAAACGCATCAGCAATGGAACCACTCGATGTTTCTTGGGTCTTCCCTTCGTTTCAAGGATCTACTTAGTCTCTCTCCAATGAATAAGGTGAATACTCAATTTCCAGCTTCTTGCCACTACAAAAAGGGCTGCTACAAACATTTTTGCACATATAGAACATTTTCCATTTTTAATATCTCTTTGGAACACAAGCAGGGTAGAGACATTGCTGGATCAAAGGATACGGACAGTTTGCTAGCCCTTTGAGCTACCCAGAATGGTTGGATCAGTTTCACAACTCAATCAACAAGGTATTAGTTTTCCAATAGAAATAATTTTTTAAGAGAACTTTTTAAATATCCTTTTTTATGTGGCCAATTCTACTTTTTAAGTAGAATTTTAAGTATATTTTAAGTAGAATTTTAAGGAGTTTTCCTTCAGCGAATTTTTGTGCCTTGTTTTCCATTTGTCCAGTTCTGCTTTTTAAGTCATTATTGTCATTAACTTTTTGGACTGCTTTTATCATTTGGCTTCATCTCTTTTTAAGGATTTTTTTGTGAATTTTTTGTGTCTCCTTTGCTAAGCCATTGACCTTTTTTCATTATTTTCTTTTTCTTTTTTAAATAAAAAGGCTATTAAAATTAATAGCCTTTTATTTACAGGTTATATGTATAAGTAACTTTACAGCATTGACAATTGCCAAACCTCTTGTTCCAATTTTTCCCCTCCTTCCCCTATCCCCTTCCCCAGATGGCAGGATGATCAGTAGATGTTAAATATATTAAAGTATAAATTAGATACACAATGATTATACATGACCAAACCATTATTTTGCTGTACAAAAAGAATCACACTCTGAAATATTGCACAATTAGCTTGCAAAGGAAATCAAAAATGCAGGTGGGCAAAAATATAGGGATTGGGAATTCAACGTAATGGTTCTTAGTCATCTCCCAGAGTTCTTTCACTGGGCATAGGTGGTTCAGTTCATTACTGCTCTATTGGAACTGATTTGGTCCATCTCATTGCTGAGGATGGTCAGGTCCATCAGAATTGGTCATCACATAGTATTGTTGTTGAAGTATATAATGATCTCCTGGCCCTGCTTGTTTCACTCAGCATCAGTTCGTGTAAGTTTCTCCAGGCCTTTCTGAAATCATCCTGTTGGTCATTTCTTACTGAACAATAATATTCCATAATATTCATATACCACAATTTATTCAGCCATTCTCCAATTGATGGGCATCCACTCAGTTTCCAGTTTCTGGCCACTACAAAGAGGGCTGCCACAAACATCCATGCACATTCAGATCCCTTTCCCTTCTTTATGACCTCTTTGGGATATAATCCCAGTAGTAACACTGCTGGATCAAAGGGTGTGCACAGTTTGATAATTTTTTGAGCATAGTTTCAAATTGCTCTCCAGAAGGCTGGATGTATTTACAATTCCACCAACAATATATTAGTGTCCCTGTTTTCCCACATCCCCTCCAATATTCCACATTATCTTTCCCTGTCATTCTAGCTCAGTGTAGTAGTATCTCAGAGTTGTCTTAGTTTGCATTTCTCTGATTAATAATGACTAAGAGCATCTTTTCATATGGCTAGAAATAGTTTCAATTTTTTATCTGAGAATTATCTGTTCATATATTTTCATGATTTTCTTGCAGCACTCATTTCTCTATCCAGTTTCTTCCATTGCCTCTCTTATTTATCAAAATTCTTTTTGAGCTCTTCCATGGCCTGAGACTAAGTCATATTTTTCTTTGAGGTTATAGATGTAAAGCCTTGATTTGCTTATCTTCTTCATGTGTTGTTATGAGACAGAACTTGAAATAAGGTGATAACTCAAGGGAGATGTTAGAATCCTAGCGTTAACTCAATGGAATTGATACAATGCTTATTGGTTCACACCTTAGAATGAATTCTTACAAAGTGATAAGTCAGTTGCCTAATTTAGCATGGTACTTAGCAAATTCTCTAGCTCACTAATGTATTTAAGTACTCATTGGAATTCACACTTTTAGGAGATTCACAAGTCAGTATTCAGTATGAGATTCACAAGTCAAAAACCCACAATCGCACTTTTTCAGAGGAGGAGTCAACCTTTGGATTCACACCTTTAAGAGATCATATATAAGAAGCTGGTAGAACTTTAGTAAGTTAGTTCAGAAGAAGCCACAAGTCAGAGTTGAGCTAGAGCCAGAAGTCACTTTGGAAGATTGACAGTGACAGAGCACTCTGGGAGGAAGCCCACAAGCCCACTCTCAGAGGTGGAGTCAGATTCATTCCAGTTTTCACCTTGGTGCTGGCTGGAGATATTTGGAAGAAGAGAAGCCAAAGCTGGCAGAGGCAAATCATTAGCCGCAAGAGCTCTTGGAAGCAAGCAGAGAAATAGGCCTCTAAGAAAGCTAACTGGGCCCAAGGAAAGAGATAAGAAATAAACATCTAGATTTTATCAGCTGGCTGTATTTGGGGTGATTATTACTTTTAACTGAAACTAAGGCTGCCTCCAGAAAACTTCCCCAAGAAACCTGCTCCCAGAGAGAACTATTATATTTTAAATAAGAGAACACCACTGTGTGTGTGTGTGTGTGTGTGTGTGTGTGTGTGTGTGTGTGTGTTTTGATCTTTCTTGTTGCTATACCGACTTTCTCTGGTCATATTTTTTCTGTTGTTGTTCTGTTGCTACTTTCCCCAGCCTGTTACTGGACTTTTAACTGTTAAAGTAGTGTTCTACTTTCAGAATGATGAGACAACTGTCCCAAGCTTCAGGGATTTTGTGAAACTCTTTTCAAAGATACTTCTAGAGACCTGTAAGTTTTCAGTTCTTTCAAGGTGATATTATTTATGGATATATTTATTTATTTATTTATTTACTACTCTCCCAGTTTGTACTCTGCTCTGTCCTAGAACTGTGACGAATATCTCTGCTTTACTGGGGCCACAATGTTCTATGTGCTAGTCCTTCCTCTTTTCCTGGAGTGCCACTGGAAACCATATTTGGGCAAAATAACAGAATGTGGTCTCAGTGCTAGCAAAAAGACCCTTAGAATCTCTTTCTGACAAATTATTTGAAATCACACACATACATAGCTTTAACCTCTATGGGCTTAGAGGTCCAGAATTAGCCACTTCTACTAGCTACATTCTACTAAATCAGCCACTGATTCAGTGATTCCCAAGGTCTGCACATGGTTGGCTAGGGCTAGATCTGTGTTTGTTCTCTGTGCTGGCTTATGTTTCACTATCTCCTGGTGCAATAGGCCTTACTGCCAACTTTCTAACTTGTCTTGGGCTGTAAAATTGTTTTTCTTTGTCTTTTTGTGCATTCTGACCCTTTAGAATGCAGAGGCATTATTTAAAGGACTTTTAAAGAGTAAGTCCTTGACTTTTCTGCCACCTTGGTTATATCATTCTGTATAGTATATTCAATTGCACCTTAATTATCCTTGTTCTGTAAACCCTAAACTGAGCCTTGAGGATCATGCATATATATTAGACTATTGAGGAAACAATACTAAAAGAATGGGTTCTTCAACCCTACCCCCCTAATAGATATAAAATTATTTATTACAAAAGAATAGTGGATATTGTTTTTGTCACTCTTCCTCAAACTTTCTGTTAATGCTTCCTTCTTAAATCCTCTTCCTAATCTCTTCCCCTAATCTCTCCATTGCCAACATTAAAGAATGGAATTTAGAATTCCTATTCCACACCACAAGGTAATAGGCTTTAATCCTCCAAATACCTCTGCAGAAGCCCTATTATATGTATATGACTGCTCCTACCACTTAGATGAGCAAGGTATCACTCACAACAATCCTTCTGGTGAGATAAAAGTCCTTTAGATCCTGTCTCTACATCTTAATATCTTTCAGGTTTTGTCCTCTACCCTGATTGTTATTCATGTTAATGAAACAAACTTTGCTATCTTACTTGCCAAAACACCCTTAAAATTTCTTATCTTTTTCAAAAATCTGAAGATAACTTTTTTGTGTGTAATATTCCTCAATTCACGTGTGAGCTCTTTAAGAGCAAGGATTATGTGGTTTTTCTATTTATGCCCCCAAGGTTTAGCAAAAAGTTTTTTTAATAAGTATTATCACTCATTAGTTCATTACAACTCTTTTACAAATAAAGAGAATCCTTGAATTGCATAACCGTCCAGAATTGTTATATACTGACTTTAACAGCAGATTCTATAAATTAGAATGATGAACTAAAAGGAATATGCACTCTATTAATGTCTATAACAATCTGAATATCTAGGCTATGTCCTCATATAGATTTTCAAAAAAGGAGCTACCCAACATTTTGGAAATATTTCATTGGGCTGTATTATATTCCACTGTACTCATATAGCATGTGAGCAATCTACTTGCTATCACCTTCAGCTTTGTTAGTCAGGATTTTGACTTTTCTAATCATATATTATTTGAATAATATTCCTTACATCATTTCTACCAAATGATGACAATTGAAAATATGCCACAAAATATTGGCATCTACCCTGATTCTGTGTATTAAACTTTGTATTCCTTATAACTTTGATTCACAGATTCTGTTTTTTTAAGCTTTACAACCATATAGAATTAGGAGAAAATTTGCCTTAAAGGAAAGAGGTTGGCATCATTAAACCATAGCAGGTTTTCAAAAGTGTAATAAATTCAATTTATTACCTTCCAACAATACAATTTTGGAACCAACTAAATGTCTGTCTATTTAATGTGTCCCATGTCCCAAATATGTGTACCATTAAACTCTCCACTAGTTACCCAGCTCATGTAATAGTCTAGACAATAGAGTTTTGTTTAGCCATTCAGTTTTTTTTTTCTCTCTAAATCATTTGATTAAAAGTCTAAATAGGGCTTTGATGACATGTAATGCAATCAGCATGATTTTGCCTACAAAATGAGAATCTCATTGTCTGTAAGGAAACTGTTATATTTAAACCTTGAACAAGATATCCTCTTTGACAGTGAACACTTTTCAAACTTGTGTCCCAGTTTCATTTGTTTGATTTTATGTTACTAATCAAAGGGTCATTGAACAATTAACCTGTGTTATTTATTTTTTAAATTCTGTATTATATTAACAAAAGACTAGAGATATTTCAGATTGGAAGAGATCCTTTAAAAATTACATTTTGTCTTATTTATTCAATTTTTTTTAAAAAAGAAAAACATCCACAAGCAGTAAACAGTAAATCAAGCAGAATCATCTGACTATCAAAATTACTACCATAAAGATGTTTTCTGCTGTAAAAAAAAAAAGGAGACAAAACCTTGTTCTTTTCTTATTCATTATCAAGGATAATTTTAATACATAAATCAGTAAATGATATTCATTCAAAATCTTTTTCAGGAATAAAAATGTGCTAAAGAGTAATACTCTTTAGAAGAACAAAGAATTGTCTGTCTCTCAGATCTATGGATAAGGATGGCTTTTGTGGTCAAAGAAGAACTAGAGTACATTATGGAATGCAAAATGGATAATTTTGATTTTATTAAGTTTAAAAATTTTTGTACAAACAAAACCAATGAAGATAAGATTAGAAGGGAAGCAATAAACTGAGGAAAATTTTATATCCAAGGGTTCTGATAAAGGCATCATTTCTATAATATGTAAAGAATTGCCTCAAATTTATAACAATTCAATCCATTCATTTTCCAATTGATAAATGTCCAAAGAATATGAACAGACAAGTTTCAGATGAAGAAATTAAAATAATTTCTAGTCATATGAAAAAATGCTCTAAATCACTATTGATCACAGAAATGAGAATTAAGACAAATCTGAGGTATGATTAAATACCTCTCAGATTGGATAAGATGACAGCAAAAGTTAATGATGAATGTTGGAAGGAATGTGGGAAAACTGGGACAATAATATATTGACTCATCCATTCTGGATGAGTCTGGATTTCTCTTTGTATCTCTAGAGGTTGGATTTTGTTAGTGATATATACGAATGCTGATGATTTATTTGGGTTTATTTTGTATCCTGCAACTTTGCTAAAGGTGTGGATTATTTCTAATAGCTTTTTAATAGAATCTCTGGGGTTCTCTAAGTATAACATCATATCTTCTGCAAAGAGTGATAATTTGGTTTCATTATTACCTACTCTAATTCCTTTAATCTCTTTCTCAAATCTTATTGCTGAAGCTAACTTTTGTAATACAATATTAAATAGTAATGGTGATAGTGGGCAACTTTGTTTCACTCCTGATCTTATTGGGAATGGTTCCAGTTTAGCCCCATTACGTATGATGCGTATTGATGGTTTTAAATAGATGCTGATTATTTTAAGGAAAAGTCCATTTATTCCTATACTCTCAAGTGTTTTTTAATAGGAATGGATGTTGGATTTTATCAAATGCTTTTTTCTGCATCTATTGTGATAATCATATGGTTTTTGTTAATTTGGTTATTGATATTGTCCATTATACTAATAGTTTATCTAATATTGAATCAGTCCTGCATTCCTGGTATAAATCCTATTTGGTCACTGTGTATTATCCTGGGGATTCACAATTTTTTTAGTCAATCCTTAGTTGTGGAGCATCCTCTCAATTTACCAATTTTTTGTTCTAAAAGAAATCTGTTATAATTTTTTTTAATGTATAGGTTCTTTTTTAAATTCTGGCATTCATGCCTAGTAATGATATGTTTAGGTCAAAAGACATGCATTAATTTATAGACCTTTGGACTTAGGTCACATCTTTTGATCATTTATCAACTGAGAAATGACTTTAATTTAAAAAAATATTATTCAGTTGCTGAGTGAAATGAGCAGGACCAGGAGGTCATTATATATTTCAACAACAATACCATATGATGATCAATTCTGATGGATGTAGTCCTCTTCAACAATGAGATGAACCAAATCAATTCCAATAGAGCAGTAATGAATTGAACCAACTACACCCAGTAAAAGAATTCTGGGAAATGACTATGAACCATTACATAGAATTCCCAATCCCTATATTTTTTATTTCCTTCACAGGCTAATAGTACACTATTTCAAAGTCTGATTCTTTCTGTACAGCAAAATAATGGTTAAGACATGTATACTTATATTGTATTTAATTTATACTTTAACATATTTAACATGTATTGGTCAACCTGCCATTTCGGGAAGGGAATGAGGGGAAGGAGGGGAAAAGGTGGAACAAAAGGTTTTGCAATTGTCAATGTTGTAAAATTACCCAAGCATATAACTTGTAAATAAAAAGCTATTTAAAAAAAAAAGAAAGAAAACTACAAAAAAAACATTTATTCACTGCCTTTTATGCTTGAGAGTTGAGGCCCTATCAGAGATACTTGCTTTAAATTTGTTTTCCAATATTATTGCTATCTATATCCCTCCATTTACTCTATTCTCTCTCTCTTTTAACCTTGTCTCTACTCAAAAATATTTTGCTACTGATTACTTCTACCAACAATATCCCCTCTTTTTATCACCCTTCTCCCTTCCTGTATCCCATTGCCCTATACCTATACTGAATGTTTATGTTATTTCCTTTTTGAGCCAATTCTGATGAGAGTAAGGTTCACTAACTTCTCCCTTGTTCCCTCTTTTTTCCATTGTAAATTTTTTTTTTTGCTTCTTCAAGGCAAATAGCATACATCATTCCACTTACCCCTTTCTCTTTCACCCAGTACATTCCTCACTTATTCCTATATTTCATTTTAAAGGTATTATTTCTTGATATTTAATTCCTATTTATGCCCAATGTGGATATGCTCCTAATTGGAAATAGGAACTCCCTTTTCCATTTGACCAATTTTGCTTTTTAAGGTATTCTTTTCCTCATTTTTTTTTAATTTTCTTTTGCACCACTCTCAATTATTTTTTTTTATTTTTTCCTCCATATCCCCAATTAGATTTTCAAAATCCCTTTTGAGCTGTTCTATAGCCTGAGACAAATTTTTATTTTTCTTGGAGACTTTGGATGTAGGAGCTTTGATTTTGTTATTTTTTCTGAATGTCTATGTTGATCTTCCTTGCATGATAGTAATTTTCTATGGTCAGAAATATATTCTGTTGTCTGCTCACTTTCCTAACTTACTACTCATCTTTTAACTCTTTATTAAAGTAAGGCTCTGTTTCTAGGGTAGAAGGTACACTATCCCAAACTTCAATAGTTTTGTGCCGCTATTTTCAGTACCTCTTAGGGATCTGAACAAAAGCATTCTTTCTGCCCTGGAATTGTTAAGATCACCCCTTCCACACATACTATAGCTGTAAGGCCTAGTGTGTTAAAGCAACAGAGTCCTTCTTCAGTACTAAAAAAAAGACCTCTTTTGAACTGAGACCTGAGAATACTGCCACTGCCACCACCGTTCAGACCCATTCTTGGTATGTTGATTTCCCTAGGCCCTCTCATTGCACTGACAAACCTTTTCTTCTAACTGATATTTGGTGTCTTTGGACTGAGACGTCTAAAAACTGCCCAGGGTGTCTGTATGTCCTCTTTGATGTCTTTGGCTAATAAATGTGAAAGCCACCAATACTGCTACTGATTCCGAAGGCCCTATACCTGTTCTTGTTTTATAGACGTGGGGCTGGAGCTGAGGCTGGGACTGGGCTGGGCCCAAGGCTGCACTAGCATGGCCTGCACCAGACTGTCAGACTGGACTCCCACCCTAGGGTCATGGGCATGTTCTGCTGACCTACAAAATTGTCTTCAGCTGGAAAATGTTCTAACCTGTTTTGGGGGGTGTTCTGATGCCCTAAAATGTGTTTAGAGACATTATTTAAAGGAATTTGGAGCAGTTGGATGTAAGGTTGGGAGAGTTTCTGCCTTTATTATGTCATTTTGGCTCCACCTCAAGATTACTTAATTATTAGAATAACATGCTGTATCTTTCTATTTATTAGGTTATAATCCCCATAAAGGCATGTATTATGTCTTTTTTTCATAATTATAACCTTTTATTGACAGAATCCATGCCTGGGTAATTTTTTACAATATTATCCTTTGCACTCATTTCTGTTCCAACTTTTACCCTCCCTCCCTCCACCTCCTCCCCCAGATGGAAAGCAGTCCTATACATGTTAAATATGTCACAGTATATTCTAGATACAATATATGTGTGCAGAACTGAACAGTTCTCTTGTTGCACACACAGGAAGAATTGGATTCAGAAGGTAAAAATAACCCGGGAAGAAAAACAAAAATGCAAACAGTTTACATTCATTTCCCAGTGTTCTTTCTTTGAGTGTAGCTGCTTCTGTCCATCATTGATCAATTGAAACTGAGTCAGATCTCTTTGTTGAAGAATCTAGTTCCTTCAGAATACATCCTCATACAGTATGGTTGTTGAAGTATATAATGATCTCCTGGTTCTGCTTATTTCATTTAGCATCAATTCATGTAAGCCTCTCCAAGCCTCTCTGTATTCATCCTATTGGTCATTTCTTACAGAACAATAATATTCCATAACATTCATATACCAGAATTTACCCAACTATTCTCCAATTGATGGGTATCCATTCATTTTCCAGTTTCTAGCCACTACAAACAGGGCTGCCACAAACATTTTGGCACATACAGTCCCTTCCCTTCTTTAGTATCTCTTTGGGGTATAAGCCCAGTAGTAGCACTGCTGGATCAAAGGGTATGCACAGTTTGATAACTTTTTGAGCATAGTTCCAAATTGCTCTCCAGAATGGCTGTATGTATTCACAATTCCACCAACAATGTATTAGTGCCCCTGTTTTCCCACATCCCCTCCAGCATTCCGCATTATCTTCCCCTGTCATTCTAGCCAATCTGACAGGTGTATAGTGGTATCTCAGAGTTGTCTTAATTTGCATTTCTCTGATTAATAATGACTTGGGGCATCTTTTCATATGGCTAGAAATAGTTTCAGTTTCTTCTGAGAATTGTCTGTTTATATCCTTTGACCATTTATCAATTGGAGAATTGCTTGATTTCTTATAAATTAGAGTCAATTCTCTATATATTTTGGAAATGAGGCCTTTATCAGAACCTTTGACTGTAAAAATATTTTCCCAGTTTATTGTTTCTCTTCTAATCTTGTCTGCATTAGTTTTGTTTGTACAAAAACTTTTCAATTTGATATAATCAAAATTTTCTATTTTGTAATCAATAATGATCTCTAGTTCTTCTTTGTCATAAATTCCTTCCTCTTCCACAGGTCTGAGAGGTAAACTATCCTATGCTTATGTATTATGTCTTAAACTAATTTCTGCATCTCTCCCTAATCTAGCATAGTACTTTGAACATGTCAAAATGTTAATAAGTCCTTGCTGAAGGGTTTTCTCTTGAATATATTATGATAGAGTGGAAAGGAGGGATGTTAAATTTGGAATCAGAGGATCTCATTCAAATTCGAGATTTGTGAGTTACAAGCTTTGTGAGATTATATAAGGTGTAGAGATTAGAGCTCTGGACTAAGAATCAGGGAGACCTAATTTTAAGATACTTAGTAGCTATGTAACTGAGCAAGTCACCTTTATCAACCTGACCTTCCTCATGTATAAAATGTAAATAGAAATAATATATGTAAAATGCTTTGTAAATCTTAAAATTTTCTGTAAATATGACATTACCACATCTGAGATATTATTTTAAAACAGAACAGCAAACCTGAAACAAACAAAAACAGTAGTACTCATACTAACTTCTAAAATATTTGGGGGAAAAGTTTTTCTTTTCCTTTCTCTAAGCCAGCACTCCATCCACAATAAACATGGTAAATGCTTAGAAATCTATGAAAAAAATTTTCTAATTCTATGTTGAAGTTTCCATGACCACCCTCTTCTAAAAATTCATGTATCTGGGTTTTCACAGCATTATTCTTAATTATTTTTTTACTTATTTATTAATCCTCCTGAGACTGTTTTTTGATATTTTCATCCAAATTATACCCCTTTGTTATATCTATCCTCCAAAGCATTCTATCATGCCTAATTTTTCCTTGCTTACCACCTTCACTTTTTATGACCTCACTAACTCCCGTAGTATCAATTATCTTCCTTACTCATATGCAGTTCTTGTCTCAAAACTGAAATAAATATTGAATATTTCCAACTAAAAGTCTATTTACATCTCAAAATCCAACATGCGAGAAGGCAGAATCCATAAAACAATGAATTGGTTTGTAATAAACTGGAACTTCCAAGTTGGAGATAGGTTGTGAAGGATTTTAGATTCAAAATATTCCTTGATTTTGAGGTATTCAATATTTATGTTCATTCATTGAAGAATATAATGACATTATATGAACTAGATAAAAACATAAAAATGAAAGTCATCAAGGAAATTAAAATCTATGCAGGAAGAAAAATTGATATTAAGTAGTGACAAAAGTTGGGAATTTTGGTTGGGGAGATTACAGGGATAGTTTACTAATCCACATAGTAGTTTATCAACATATCTTTTGGAAAAGTGATGGCTATAGTGACATGATTATTATAATGTAGAGCAAAAAATAGGAAGTTCTATGTATAAGTGTGACTAGAAGTAGAAGTATACAAAGGACAACAGCCTGCTTTATGGATTCTGTCTTTCCCCATATTCTTTTTCCTACCTTCCTACTATTTCACGACCTATCTGTCCTTCTTGAATGTCCTTCTTCCTCACCTCCATCTTCTAAAATTCAATTTTTTTCTTCAAGGACCAAATTCAATGTCACCTCTGACCTAAGGCCTTTCAAGATTTCCCCTAATTGTTTATTCCTTGCTGGCTTGAAATGTCATTTCATTTACTTCACAAATATTTCACATGATATTTATTTGTATCCACAAATGTTGTCTTTCCAAATAGTCTTTACCCTCAAGAAGATATAATTCTGTTTTATTTTATGTCTTTGTGTTTCTATTATCAAGAACAATGGCTGGAACGCACTTGATTTAATAAAATCTTAAGAACTGATTTTTTTGTGTGTGTGGGTGGGGGGAGGATTCTGAGAAGATAGTGGAGTAGGTCAGCACATTTCCAAATTCTGCAGACTTTCCCCACAAATAAAACAAAATTACCCTTCAGGGCAAACATAGACTAGGCAATACAAGGACCCTTCTGGGACAACACAAGATAATCCTGAAGACCTCAGGACTGAGCTTTAAATGGTGTGAAGTATAAACACCGCCAGGCAAGTTAGCTCCACAGAAATAGCAAGCAGGGATCCCTGTCCTATCTGGGTTTGGAAGTAACCTCAGATTGAACCATAGGAACTTTCAACTCCTAGACAGCTTGAGTTTTATGATTCTTACAAGGTACTAAGACAGTGGAATTGATCTGATCCTACAAGGAGATGTTATGGGCCAGAACTTGAAACAAGGTACTAAATGGAATTGAGGAGACAATGGTTGAATCTAATTTAGCATTGATTTAATCCTACAACAAATAATGGTGTCCTAGTGATGTAATGATTGGAGTATACTCAGTGTACAGCATATAAGCAAGGAACTCCCACAAACCCACAAACACCCAAAAGCCCACTCTCGGAGGCAAGACAGATTCATTCCATATTCAACCTGTGTGCTGGCTAGAGACATTCGGAGGGAGCTCTTGGAACCAAGGATAGAGATAGGCCTCTACTAAAGCTAACCAGGCCCCAGGAAAAGATTCAAGACTTTGAAGGAGAAAATAAAGGACTTGGATTTTAAAAGCTGGCTGCATTTGAGGTGATTATTACTCTGAACTGAAACTAAGGCTGCCTCCAGAAGTCCCCCAAGAAATCTGCTCCCAGAGAACGATTATATATTCTAGAGAAGAGAACATTACACTTGAGGAATCCAGGTCTGATTCTAAGACTGAGGGAACCTCTGCTTATAAGAAACTCCAGAGCCAGCTGTGCTTCAGCGATATGACCCTGGGTAAGAAGGAATTAGCACACCAAGTGAATGAAAAAACAGTGAGGCAGAGAAGCTTATAGCTATGTGCACTTGCAGGAAGATTGAGGTTTGGTTTGAGGTTCCAGTCAGAGAAGAGAGCTTAAAAAAGTTAGAGGTACTCCCTATCAATCCCAAGGTAACAGGTGGTGACACTAATAAATTCTCATTTAGAGAAAAATATTTAGCAGGCAAAGAAGAAAGAACGAAACCATAGAAATTTACTATCAGAATAGAGAAGACTATGCTTCAGGTTACCTGCCAAGAAAGAATTCATAAAACACACACACACACACACACACACACACACACACACACATACACACTCTCACACTCACACACAAACTCTTTAAAAATCAAATGAGAGATATTCAACTAAAAAAAATAAAAATAAGAACCATTCAAGAAAAATTAGAAGATTGTGAAAAAAAAGTGAACAACAGAGTCTTAAAGAAGAAAATAATTCATTGAAAATTAGAACTGGGTTAAATAAATGAATGAATACTTGCAAAAATATAGATGGCCCAGATTAATAGAGAAGGAAATTAATTACTTAAATAGTTCCATTTTAGAAAACAAATGAATAAGCTATTAGTTAACTATCTAAGAAAAACATTTCCAGGACTAGAAAGATTTACAAGTGAATGCTACCAAATATTTAAAGAACAATTAATTCCAATACTATGAAAACTATTTGGAAAAATAAGAAAAGAAGTTGTTCTACCAAATTCCTTTCATGACACATATATGGTGCTGATACTTAAACCAGGTATGGTCAAAACAAAGAAAAATAAAATTATAGCCCTATCTTGTTAATGAATAATAATATAAAAATGTTAAATAAAATATTAGTGAAGATATTACAGCAACTTATCAACAGAATAAAAGACTATGACCACATAGGATTTATACCAGGAATACAAGGCTGAGTCAACAGTAGCAAAACTATTAACATAATTGTCCATATCAATAACCAAATGCAAAAATCATATGATTATTTCAATAGATACAGAAAAAGCATTCAACAAAATCCAATATCAATTCCAATTAAAAACATTAGAGAGAATAGAAATAAAGGGAATTTTCCTTAAAATGATTAATAGCATCTCTCTAAAACCATGAGTAAGCATCACATGTAATGGGATAAATTAAAATCATGCCCAATAAGGTCAGGGGTAAAACAAGCTTGCCATTATTATCACCATTACTATTCACTACTATATTAGAAATTTTAGCTTTAACAATAAAAAAGGATTAGAAATTAAAAGAATTATAGAAAATAATGAGTAAACAAAATTATCACTCTTTGCAGATGACATGATGGCATACTTTGATAATCCTAGGGAATCAACTAAAAAAATCTCCAATTAATTATTAACAACTTAGCAAAGTTGCAGGATACAAAATAAATTCATATAGATCACTGGCATTACTATATATTACCCTTCAAAAGTTCAGCAGAAAGAGATACAAAGAGAAATCCATTTAAAATAAATGTAGATAATATAAACTATTTGGGAGTCTACCTACCAAGACTAAACCCAGAATTATATGAATACAATTACATAACACTTTTCACACAAGTAAATTTAGATCTAAGCAACTGGAAGAATATCAAGTGCTTATGGGTAGGCCAAGTTAATATAGTAAAAATTATAATTCTACTTAAATTAATCTACTTTTTCAGTTTGATACCAATCAAACTATAAAAAATACTTTACATAGCTAGAAAAATAATAACAAAATTCATCCTGATGAACAAAAAGTCAAGAATTTCAAGCAAATTAATAAAAAATGCAAATGGTTTGCCAGACCTAAAACTATAATGTAAAGTAGTGATCATCAAAACCTTTTGGTAATATCTAAGAAATAGAGTAGTCAATCAGTGTAATAAGTTAGATTCATAAGACAAAATAGTCAATAACTGTAATAATCTAGTGTTTGATAACCACAAAGTCTCCAGTTTCCAAGATAAAAACTCACTACTTGACAGAAATTGCTGGGAAAATTGGAAACTAGTATGGAAGAAACTAGGCATTGACCCACACCTCACACTCTATGCCAAGATAAGGTTGAAATGGGTTCATGATTTAGACATAAAGGGTAATATTATAAGTAAATTAGGAGGAAAAGGATAGTCTACCTCTCAGATAAGCGGAAAAGGAAGGAATTTATGGCTAGAGAAGAATGACAGAAAATTATAAAATACAAAATGGATAATTTGGATTATATTAAATTAAATGTTTTTGTACAAACAAAGCCACTGCTGCCAAGATTAGAAGGGAAATCTAACGGTTCAGTGGTTGAATTTTCCAGGTTATTTTGTGGTACCTAGTTTTACCAGAGGATTTGTCATCTGTTAGTCCATGAAAAATAGCAATTTCTTGTATAATTCTAGTCACTAGGTTATATTTTGCTAAGGTTTTTTTATGAACTAAAGCTTAGCAACCTTCCATGATTTCTTACAGTTTCTAGGGTTTCCTTATTTAGTCTTCAATGCTCATTAAATCCTGTTTTTATAAGGAAAATATGTATACTTTATGGATTACTTTCATCATCATAATTTTCATTCTGATCTTTGCCATCACTATCTGATAGTTCTGATGAAGAGTACAAGAGTCATGGCTCATATCCAATTTGAAAGAATTCAAGGAGATTCTCTTGTAGTCACAAAAGACTTTATCAGTGCAAAAAACAATGGACTAGTCTCTAAGAGAGACTTATCAAGTATAAGAACGTTGGGAGAGATTATTTAGTGGCATTTTAAGTTTCAGTCAATAGGATAACCATCAAGTACAGAAGAGAGAGAAGTCAGTATGCAAGTGTTTTTCAGATTGGGGGTCAGGATGTCATTAGGTAAAGAAGTCAGGATGCAGCTTTTACAAATAACAAAGAGCTGGGATGTCACTCAGCTATGAAGACAGGATGAAGGTTTTTGCAAGGTGCTGAATTTTAGCAAAGTCTTGTCAATAGATAAAAGTGTATTGTTCCATCTTCTATAACTAGATATGGAGTTTTGTTTTGAGGATAGAAAATTCTTGGGGCAAGGGTCAGACACTCATCATTTCCAGTCTTTTAGGAAGAGGAAATTCTGAACACAAGGGCCAGAGGCCTCCATTTTCCACTGGAACCATGGCTGCTTCAGGCTGGAAGAAGAGGTAGAACTTTCACTAAAGACATTGAAGACTAAAGACCATTGATGTTAATACAGTTAGAAATTTATAGTTGTTTAAGCAATGGGAAGTGTAATACATGCTGTTAAGAAGACAGAAGACACTCCAATCAGTATGGGAGCTGTTGAGGCAACCTGCATAATAAAAACTCCAATCAATTTGATTCTATGACTCTTGAAGCAAAGTGGTTTTTAGAGTGGTTTTTCCAAGGAATACCTTCTTCTGATTCAGATTTCCTCCACTGAAATTTCTCCTGTCAGTAGGAACAAGTTGTTTGGTATTCAGGATAATTATATGGATGCACTAAGTTTTAGGCACTGATACAACATTTGGTTCAGTCAAATTAGTAATGTAGAAAAAGGAAAGGGCATATTATATGAGGGAAGATATTGGTATATGCTAGATTTGAGAATGGGGATCCCATCACCTTACCTATTCATACAAAGGCAGTTTAGCTGGAGGCATTGTCAGTTACATGCTATACTAGCAACCTCAGAAATATGTTTCCCAATTGTCCAGTGTGTCAGGAAGTATCTCAGCAGTGTCCAGAGAACCTGGAAAAAGCCAGTAGGATAATAAATTATATTATTGCAGAATTGGCCACAGGAAAAAAAAAGGGGTGAGAAACTGACAAAGAGGAAGTTAAAAGCACAACAAGCTAAAGAATGGGAGTCATTCTCATAGTTTGTTCATTAGTGAAGGGTAGATAAAGAACAAAAAAGAAAAACTGAGGCAGGCTCAGGAGATTTAATATAAAGTGAAAGAAAAAGTGAGTCAGGAGCAGGAGGAAGTCACAGTGCACTGTTTCACTGTAAGAGAAGTTTCAAGTCTTAAACGGTATTCTGGGTTTTTTTTGGGGGGGGGCAGGAGGCACCTCGAAAAGAAGGGTAAGAAATAGGTTTTATCAGGTTACATGGGCCCATCTGGGGACACTTTTGATAATAGTAGGGATATTAAAAATGATCTTGTATTGTTTCTTCCACTTAGGGGATAAAACTTCATAAATGTAGGGTTTTCAGGACTTTAAACAGATCATATCTCCTGGCTGGACAAGGGAAGACAGGTGTTCCAAGTCTTTGTCAGGTTTTAGAAAAAGGGTATTTGCATATTGAATGAGGGCACATCAAACCTGGCATAGCAACAAAGCATAGAATGAGAGTCCATGAGCCTTCATGTCTAGAAAAAATATCTGTATTAAGGAAGAGCCTACCATACATGAATTCAAAGCACTTGGTTTTTCATGAGATGGCCACCAAATAGCCATTGGTGATCATGGATACCCTGTATTTTATGTGGAGTGAGAACTTTGAGGGTGCACCCAAGGTTGGTTTTAGAAGCTTCTTAAGCCAGAAGGGACATAGAAGTCACAGCTAAAGAAAAGAGAGAATCCATTTGTTTGGAGAGGTACACAACAGGTCAAAGATTGGGATCTGAGTGTTGGACAAGAATCCAAAATTTCTTCTCTCATCCACATAGAGGGTGAAGGGCTTAGCGAGATCAGGAAATGCTAAAATAGGGAATGAAGAAAGCTTGTGTTTGAGACATCAAAGAGCTTGTTTTAGTAAAGATCCCCATTCTCAGGGTTCAATGCATGGTCCACAGGTGGCCTCTTAAACGGGTTTAGCAATAATTCCAAAGTAAGGAATCCACAACCTGCAAAATCTAGCAAGTCCCAAGAAGGTACAAAGATGCTTTTTGGTAGTGGGAGCAGATAAGTAAAGATAACAATCTTCCTTTCTGATGTCAGAAACTGGGAAATGGAAGTGTGTGCATATTCTAAACACTGGACTCACTGGCGTGATACATGGATTTTGGGGGAAAAAAACACACAATACCCTCAAGAACTCAGAAAATTCAATATCTGAATGACTCTAGCCAAACAGGACTTTTTATTGGAACTACATATAAGAATATCAATAACATATTGGATGATGATGCTGTCACTGAGATCTTTTCTAAGACCTTGGCCAAAATTGCTATCTCTAAATCCTTTAAAGAGAACAAGCTGCATTGGGCTCCCTGGGGACTGCCCATTCAAAAACAAAATGGAACCAAGAATCTGGGTGAAAGAGGATACCAAAAAAGATATCTTTGAGTACTGAACTAGGAAAAGTTATCAGATGTCCAGGCTTACAAAATGTAAAGGTTGAGAACTATGGTGTATGGAAAATACAACCTTATTTATTGCTCAGAGAGCTTGAGTGAGATGATAGGAACCATTGGGTTTGAGTTTGAGGGATAATGAGAGTATTATATGGAGACTGGCAGGGTACCAGCGCCCCAAACTAAAGAAATTTGTCAATGAGAGATTTTAGTCCTTTCCTTGACTCTGGTTTGATAGTATTCTAGTAGTGGTGAGGAAAGGTGGTGGGATCCTTAAGGTGAATACAGACTGGCCAGGTATGGATAGCCTTACCAAGGAACCCCTGATTTCAAACTTCAGGGGCAATCTTTCTCCAAATCCCAATGGGGAAGGATGAATGATGTCCTAAAACAAAGGCCAAAGACAAAAAGGGTAAACTAGAAAAGGAAAATATTAGCTTGGTCATGAGATCTCAGTTCAACCTGGGTGCTGGACATGTAGGAAGGATCAAAAACTGACTGGAAAAAAATCTTATCATGGTATTGGCAAGGAAGAAGGTCAGTTTCCTACTTTTCCTAGATCAGACATCAGTCCCCATTAAAGAAAAATTAGTGGGACCAGAAAAATGTCAGAATTGAGTAGCTGATTATTATATCAATTAGAAAAACAATAAACTTACTGGCAAAATTGACCTTTGCCCTAAATTCAACTATGGAGATGGACAAGTGGCATCTTGTCTTTCCCCAGGGTTCTGTCAGTCTGAATCCTGAGGATCTCAGATTTCAGGGAGTTGATAAGCAGTTCTATCTATGTTCAGATCTATGCTAGTTGGAGTCAGTTTGAGGCAATCTCATTTACACTAGCCTTTCTGGTAGCAAAGGTGATGAGATTAGGATTCCTGATGGTCAGGGACTTAGATGATGACATTAGGGGTTTCTGGTGGTCAGAGAGCTAAATGATGAGGTTAGTGGCAAGTTCGAGGTTCAGGAAATAAAGAGATTTGACTCCCCTGAATCCCCTTTGGATTTGGTGCATAGTAGGCAGATGTGAAAACCCCCTTCTGGTGTCACAGAGATCCTTTATAAAGGAATTTACCTGAAAAGCTAGACTGATAAAAAGAAGTTTATTCTTCTGGACAATGGAAGCAGACTGGGAGATAATGCACATACTTAAGACAGTTCTTTCAGGTGGACTGTCAGGATCTGTATTGGTAAATTTCCATAGAGCCTCCCCAAACTGAGTTTAAAAAGTTGCTAAAAATCTCATGGAAACCTTGGACAATTGCTTTTAATATATTATAGTTAGCTTGTTATTCTAAACCAGATTTCATGTCCTCTTATTAGGCAAGTTAACATAAGATCTTTCTTTTCCCTATCCTGGGAATCCAAATAATCCCAGCCAGAATCAATAAAAGGAATTAGGTAGGTAACATTGTCTAGTTTAGAGCATGTCATCTTCATAATATTGAGAAAAATTCCAAAGTATTTTTCTCCTCTAGTAAACAGAAGGAGGAAAGAATAAGATTAATGCCTCCCCACATAAGGTCAAATCAAACAAAAAGGGCATTGAAGCCTTCCCTAAGTTTGTCAGGATCCTTTGAATATCTACCAAGTTGTTCAGTGATTTGGGCAAGGTCAGTCATTTAGAAAGTGATCTGGATCCTAGTGCTGCCTAGAGGAGTGGAAACTTGACTGAGTAGGAGACTATTAGTTGGAGTTTGTGAAGGTTCAGAATCAGGTAGCACCAAGGTTGCCAAGGATGGGGTGTTCTGTCAAAAACAGGAAGCAGTGAAGGAATTATCAAAACTGAGCAGTTTAAAATCCCAATTGTCTTGGTCAGGGATTGGGATCTAGATCATCCATGGAGTGAATAGGTAGGAGGTAGCAAAGAAAGATTGGATTTCAAGGGTTTCTTCTTTTCAATAAACTGAAAAGAAGGGCTAGCTAAAAAGCATTTTTTTTAGGAATCATTAAAAGAGAGATCCTAAGAGAGAGCTAAGAAGGCCGAATGTGACCTTTCCCCATTTTCCATCCCTTCTACAAAGTAAGTCCTATTGCAAGCTGGTATTATAATTTAGAGAGCCATTCTCTGAATATTTTTCTTGGTCCTCAAGATTGTATTGGGCCAGGCAGTATTTCAAAGGAAAATAAAGTGCTTTCATTTGAATTCCCCTTTGCCAAATCATTCCCAATATCTTAGGACATTCCAGATGACTTTATTAATGGAAAAACCAATCTGTAAGAGAGTCTAGTAAAGTATAGGAAACTTGGGAGAGTTTATATAGTGGAATTGGGGTTTCAGTCAACAAGATAAATTTCAAGTATAGAAGGGAGATAAGAAGTGAGAATGTAGGGTCTTCCTGGGGTTGAGGTAGGATCAGGATATCATCACTTAAAGAAGCAAGGTTGTCAGTACCATTCTCTTCTCAAAGTTCAGTGGCATGACAGAAGTTAAAACAACTAAATAAAGTGTTTTTCAGGTTCCTTTTTTTTTCCCTGAGGCAACACCCATTTAATGACTAAGGCCTAGGTGAAAATTGAGGCAATGACTCAATTTATCATCACAAAACGTTAATCTGCAGGGAGAAGACCCTAAGACTTAGTTCTAAATCACAAAACACACACACACACAAACAAACAAAAAAACATTCTAAACTACAAAAACAACAACAAAACAAAATAAATATTTTTTTTTGTACAAATAGTTTTTTTCCTCAATCTTTTTGGATATAGACTTAGCATTGATATTGCTGAATCAAAGGATAATATACATCTTCACAGTCTTTGGGGCATCATTCCACATTGCTCTCCAGGATGCTTCAATTCACAATTTCACCCACAGTGAGTGCATTAGTGTTGTTGTTTTCTCACATTCTCTTGAACATTTTTTTTATTTGCCTCTTCTTTTTTTTTTTTTTTTTTTTTTTTTGGTCAGATTGAAAGCTATTTTTAACAGCTTTCAGTGAAGTTTTGCACAGTTTCTACATTTTCTTTTATATTGTTATATAATCAGAGACAATTTAATGAATCCATTCCCTGCAAGCAAACGGCTGTTGTTGCAACTCTACATGTGGAAGGATCTGGAAAGTCTGCTTGCAGGAAACACTGTGATGATATGTAACAAAAATTCCTCAGTGAGACTTTGGAACCTCTATAGATATCCTTATAAATTTTGGTTCACTAAGCACATGGTATAAGGGAACCTATTTAATTGAAGGGGGTGGGATTTAAACTTGATTATATTCAATAGGATTTAGTCTTCCTTTGCCTTGGTCTCTTGGTTTGACTGAGAAGTACATGTTTGCAGACTGTATGACATTTCTTGGCTAATCTAAGGAAAAACTCATGGCAACACTCATTTAAACAATCCAAGAATGAATACTACTGATTTCTTTTGTTAAGAGTTTTGGGGTTTGTATCCTTCCTCCAAAATTGAAAAATAGCTAGATAGTGAGTTTTCAAACTAGTTCCCTGTATCCCAAAAAACTGAATCTCAATTAAGGGTTGGCAATCTCAAATCTCATTTAAAACTCTTGGATTTATATCTATTTAATTTCCTGGTTGCTAAAAAAAAATTAAAAGGCAATTTTCCTTCCTTTCCCCTCTTTCCATGTTTCCTCTGTTTCATCCCCTTCCCTAAGACTCACATTTCTCATATCTCAGAGGTTGGAAAGCTTCAGAGATAAGAGAGCCAGAGTGCATGATTTTTCCCCCCATTTATCTTTCAATCATTATATTGAGTAAAGGCAGATAACCATGAATAGCCAGTGTAAGTCATGTTACAAATAACACAAAAAAGAGACAATTGGAGAAATAAAGGTTGAAAGAAGGTGGGGGAGGAGAAAGTGATATAAAGGCTAAGAGGATTGGTGAGGGAAGAGAATGTTAACATAAAATGAATACAATACAAAGGATTGCTTTTCATTAGTATTAAGTAACACAAATTTCTAGCATAATTGAAATAAAATGAACACAAAAATATTTCAAGGCTTCTTTTTTTTTTTACTTTTAAAGTATTAAGACAGAGAATATGTCCAGCTGGTAAGAAATCATGAAATAATATGTATATTTTAGTGGGGAAAATATCAATTGGAAATGAAATATAATCTTTATGAGGGAAAGTGCCATATTGCATATTTTATGTTTACAACTCATCAACAAACTTAAAAACATCAGTGCAGTATCTAAAAGAGTGAATCTTGTTTCAAAGGATGCATCATGGAACAGTAGGAAAAAATTGAGATAGGAAATGTGGCATCTAGTCTTTACTTGTAAAGTGACCATAACTTAGTAATAACATGTCAGCATCAGTTTCATGCCAGCATATTGTGAAGAAAATAACCACATTTACGTAAAAATTTCAGCTCTTTTAAGGATTTTTTCTCTGCCATTCCTTGCTCCTAACATTGTGCCTGGCAATTAGTAGATGATAATGTTTGGTGATTGATATATTTGTCACTTTAAGTTTCCCGAAATGCTTTCCATATGTATATATAGCTGAGGTAATTGGGGTTAAGTAATTTACCCAGGGTCACACAGCAAGGAAGCTCATAAAATTTTGTAAGATAAATAGCATATTATTATGCCCAACTTCCTTTGAGTGTCAGGTTCTTCTCAGACCTTTATTTAAAGGAGGATGCTTATTGACTGACTAACAGAAATCTGTTTGATATTTACTTAACATTGTAAGATTCTGGGAAGATGGCAGTGTAAATTGGTAAATTTCAAGCTTTCTTGATTTCCAACACAAATAGAACAAATTTGCGCCTCAAGACAAACAGACTGATGAAAAATCAAGAAGACTTGGGGCAAAATAGAGGTCCTTCCAATACAACCTGAGATCTGAAGAAAGACCTTGGGCTAGGATTAACCTAAATAAAGTTCAAACACTCCAGGTTAGCTCCCTAGAAACATCAAGTGAGGATTCCACAGGCTGGGTAAGTGTGCTTGGAGCCTCAGTAGGAATCACAAAGACTTCCATTTCTCAAATTATTTGTCAGGTGGGGATTTGAGTCCAGGAAAATAAAGTGAATCTCAATTGATTAAAAACTCTGGACCCAGCTGTGCCGCTGAGATGTGGCCCTGGGTGAGAAAGAACCAGCATCCCATAAGTGCAGATGCAGGGGCTAAGGACACTGCTGGCTATTGTTACTTGCAGGAGGGGAGAACTTTTGGTTTGAAGTTCCTGGTCAGAGTGGAGAGCTAAAAGGAAGCTTGAGGCACTATCCCTGCATCCCACATTTAGAGGTGCTTAAACTAATACCTCTTATTTAAAAAAAAAATCCAACAAAGAAGAAAGAACCCTGTCATTGAAACATATTATGGGAATAGATTAGACCAGGGCTCATCTTCAGAGGAGGACACTTCAGTAAAAACAGTTTCTATTACAAAGAGAAATGTGAAATACTTCCCTGCCCAGAAATAATTTATAGAAGAACTTCAAAAAGAATTCAAAAATCAAATGAGAGACATTGAGGAAAAACTAAGGAAAAAAATTACAACCATCTAAGAAAAACAAGAAGATTATGACTAAAAAGTTAACCAGTTAGAAAAGGAGGTATAGTGTCTTAAAGATGAAAACAACTCTGAATTAGAATTGGGCAAAGGGAAGCCAGTGAAGCTATGAATTATCAAGAATTTTTTTTAAAAAGTTATAAAAAATTGAGAAAATAGAGCAGAATGTGAAACATCTTATAAGAAAAATGACAGATCTGGACAACAGATCAAAGGGAAAAAATATAAGAATAATTGAACTGCTAGAGAGTTGTGACCAAAAAGAGCACCTTGACACGATAATTCAGGAAATAATTCTAGAAAATTGCGCTGGAGTGATAGAATGGGAAAGAGAAGTAAAAATAGAAAAAAATCCACTGACCATCTCCTCAAAGATATACTTTGTGGAAAACACACAGGAATATCATTGCTAAATTTCAAAACCCCCAGATCTAAGAGAAAATTTTGCAAGAAACAAGAAAAAAAAATAAAAAAACACTGGAGCTACAATTAGAATTGTACAAGACTTATCAGCAGCTACAATAAAAGACTGCAGGTTATGTAATTATATCTACACTGGCAATCAAAAAAAAAAACTAATCCTGCTACCAAAAATATCATATCCAGCAAAATAATTTATAATTTTGAATGAGAAAAAACAGACATTCAATGAACTTGTGGACTTACATGACTTTCTATCAACCAAATCCAAATTTAATAGAAAATTTAACATGTAAGAGCCAATATAAAAAATCAATTTCAAGAAACTCAACAAGGAAAAAAATTTTTTTTTGATTTTTGTTTTTGTTTTTTAACATGGGAAATATATACCATACATTTAAGACTGACATCAATAATAGGGTAGCTCAAATGAAAGATTGGGGCAGAGTTAAGGTAAAAATAGTATTCTTGTTATACAAATGAAGTACAGAGGAAAAATAGACACAGAGGCATTGGGGGAGAGGGCCTGTAATTCTGAAAATCTATTCACATCTAGAATGGGTTAAATAGGCAACATTACATATATACCATGAAGGATATGGCACTCTCCAAAATCTATAAAGAAATAAGGGGAAAGGGTGGGTGGACAAGGAAGCAAAGGGTAAGATAAGAAGACAAGGGAGGCATCCATGGATGGGGGGAGGTTAAAAAATAGCAAGGGAAGTTAAGGAGCAGAAATAAAGCAAAAAGTCAATAGGGATAGGAAAAATATGTGTATGTATGTATGTATCTATATCTATATTTATACATAAAAATATCCTTTCTTAACTATAAGTTATTTAAGAGTGGGAGGGGGATGAAAGAGGGGGAAAATAAAGTAAATAAGGTGCAGAGCAGAGGACAAAAGATAATTTTTAAGGAAGTAAAGAAAAGATAGATATTTGTGAATATAATTTCTCTACATACACACACACACACACACACACACACACACACACTTTCTGCAACTTGAATTTTGTGATTATGTAATTTTAATTCTCCCTGATGTTCTGTGGGCACTTAACAATATTCTGTTTTGTTTTATGTAAAGGGCTGAAACTCTTGAGTTCATGCACTGAGGCCGGGCAACAGAGCACTTCAGGCTAACTACCGATTGGATAATACTCTATTAGCATATGCTTGGAAAATGGCCTGCCCCACATTCTGTGCTGGTTCAGTCTGTTGGTGTAGACAGAGAATTGTAAGAGGGATTAGAGGATGGAATAAGACAAGCCAGAGTGACTACTGGCTGGGAGAGGAAGAAGACAGGTATGGAGATTCCTATGTTCATTCCTCTCATTTTGACCAAGAATAAAGACCAAAGATTTTTGCTTATCCTGACTCTGGCTGATTCTAAAGTATCCAGGGTGTTAATTTGGTCTTTACAATTTTATATTCCTTTTTTGTTTTTCTTTTGTCTTATTCTGTTTTTTAATAAAATAAATTAACCAAAAAAAATAATAATTTTAGAAGCATGGGGCAATATAGCTGGAAGAAACCTTTGGGATCACATAATATAATCTTTTAATTTTTCAGATGAAGCAAATGAGATGAATGAGGTAACATAGGTAAGCACCATCAACTCTTGGTCTTGTGATGGTCACCTATTTGAGATAAGAGTATACTTGTAAACAATCGGCAATCCCCTTTCCTTTGAGGCAGTTACTTCATCCAACAGAAGAATCCAGAAAATACCTCACTGAAAAAAGTAAT
Organism: Sarcophilus harrisii; assembly: GCF_902635505.1. Taxonomy (NCBI): domain Eukaryota; kingdom Metazoa; phylum Chordata; class Mammalia; order Dasyuromorphia; family Dasyuridae; genus Sarcophilus; species Sarcophilus harrisii. Next base: position 178,370,459 of record NC_045429.1, on the reverse strand, counting down.
AGAAGATAAAGTCTGATTAACAGACTCTTTTGGTTGCTTTCGTGTGTGTGTGTGTGTGTGTGTGTGTGTATGTGTGTATGTGTGTGTTTGTGGGTGTGGGTGTGTATGAATACTAGGAAGAAAATTAGCACATTTCTCCTATAGTTTATTTGAAGTTAAAGCTTGATACAAACCATAGATGAACAATTCCACACCTGTCTCAACACCAGTTAACCTAGTCATTCTCATACACATTCACTAAAATATATTTTAAAATAATTAATTCTGGTCTCTTTCTCTCATGGCAGGTCAGTTGTATTTTACCCCAACTCCATGCCCCAGGGATTTCAAGTACTCTGAAACAGTTGGACAGTCTCTTTCCTACATCATTTGGTAATGTGTATCTCAATGTGTAATGATTGTGTTTCTCATTGTAAGAGCCCAGTGACTATTGGTATCACAGTCTCATTGTCTAGATGGGAGAAGGTAGCCAACTCTCCTCTCTCCATCCCCACTTTTTAATCTAAATCAACCATTTTCTTTGAAAGGCATCCGAGGAAGAGTTTGAAAGACAGTTTTCTTGAAAGTTTTATATGCACATTTACTTCTAATATGTAGTCACCAAACCTTTTGATTCCAAAGCCTTCTAATGAAGGCTATTCATCACAACATAGTAGGAATTCTCCCATCACTTATATCAGTATTCAATCCTCAGCATTCATTGGATTGGAAAAAAGGAAATAAATGAAATATCACTGAAGTCTCTGCTGCATACTTTCATCTGATCTTCCCAAAAGGACATTAGTTTAAAGACTAAGTTCTTTATAGGTCCCACAATTACAATTGAAAAAATAAAAGAAAAATAATTTATTAAGAACTCATTGTGTAAGAACAGCTAGTTGATGTTGTAGATAGACCACCAGCCCTGAAGCCAGGAAGATATAAGTTCAAATCTGGCCTCAGTCACTTAATATGTCCTGGCTGTGTGACTCTGGGCAAGTCACTTAATCCCAATTGCCTCAGGAAAAAAAAGAAAAAAAGAACTCACTGTGTAACATTCATTATGCTAAATGTTAGTCACAAACTATATATATGTGTGTGTGTGTGTGTATATATATATATATATATATATGTATGTATATGTATATGCATATAATATACATGCATATACATATAAACAGACTCATATTTAATATATATACACATATACACATATGCATACACACATATTCCTACTCTCATGAGCTAGACCTGAAGGAGGGAAGTTTCCTAATACTTGAAGTCTAGAATAACATGGAGCACTTCTAGATCTTTCAGGAGATTTACTTAACTATAGCATAAAAAGATACACACCAAGGATAAAGCCTTTATTTAGGTAAATATGGTCCCTTAATCTTCATATACAAAGCATCTTGTCTTCAAGGAAGGATACAATGATTCTTGGATACCTTGAGACATCAACTAAATTTAAAAGGCTCTGATTCTACATGAATGGCCTTTTCTGCCTTTAACTGATAAAGATGTCACATTAGCAAGGTTTCTGAACAGTAAAAAGTCCTATCAAAAGGTCCATTAAATTTTGGGAATATCTCACTTGCTTATTACAAAAATGAATAAAGTAATTTAGAAGAAGCTAAGACAATGGGGAAAAGGCATGAACTCAGCTAAATTTTCCCAACATTTCCTTTACAAATACCTTTTTGAAAAAAGCATAGCAAATCAAATTCTTGAGCAGCAAGAACAACCAAAAGTTGGGGTGAAACAAATAAAAAAATAAAACTAGGTTACAGAAAACTAAGTCAAATTGATAAGAATGTCATTTTCTAATTGATAAATGGTGAAAGGCTATGAAAAAAAATTCAGAAAAAAGAAATCAAAGCTACTTATATAAAATGCTTTAAATCACATTTGGTGAGAGAAATGTAAATAAAACAACTCTAAGATACCACCTCTACCTCATATCTATTAGATTGTCTATTGTGATAGAAAAGGACAAAAAAAAAAAAAAAAAAAAAAAAGACCAAATCAGTGTTTACTATTACCTCATCTGAAAAGTAAGAATAATAGTATTACCTATTTATTCCTCAAGAGTGTTTGTCAGGAAGGTATTCTGTAAATGGGAGTACTATAACTTAAATTGCTTTATAAATATCATTAAATCTTATTACTGTTTAAACCAGAACATAATTCTCAATATAGAAGAAAATGTGCTATTATAACACATATGCTCTTTCAGTAATCAGAAACAAAGGGATTTAAAATTTAGCAATAATAATTGATTAAAATGCTTATTGACTCTTAACTTGTAAGACCCTTTTCTTTTAAGAACCACTCTAACTACTAATTCTCTTTCCCAATGAGCTAATAAAAACTGCTATGTGAAAACTTTTGAAAAAATAGTTTTTAAGTATATGGAAAATTGTTTTGTGATTTCTTGTTGTATGTGCAGTAATGATTCAGTGAAAATCCAGTTCTACAACATGAACAGTTCAGTTCAAGAAATCACCTCACCCATTCATTTACCCTAGAACAACTTGAATACTTCCTCCTACATGCATAGTTCTCATTTGGAATAGCACTCTCTAGAAACTATGCCCTGCCTCTTTATATGAGTTAATCCATTATCTTTTGTAGCTTCACCCTGTGGACTAAACCATCCTGACATGATATAATACAAAAATCACCTAACCCACTATATTAGGTGACTCCCATATCACACTTCTTAACACACCCAACTGACAACTCTGTCAACAAAATCCATAGTAGGATTATAACTGCTACTCCCAAACTTTCTTCACTGGCTACCACTCTTCTCTATGTATTATTCCCACCCTTTATAATGTAAACTCCTTGAGAGAAACAGACTGTCAACATCATTATTATATTTCTTATACTCTGTACCTATCATAATAGTTCATGCTTAATAAATGCTTTTTCATTCATTCATTCAAAAATCTAAGCTGAATAGAAAAAATTCTGCAAAATTTAAGGTAAAAAATACAGAACCTATAATTGTTATACATGCAGAGCTCAAAAAATAATGATATTAAATGCAAAGCTATTATGTTAGACAACAAATGGACAATAAATTAATTCCTTTTTATTGGGTTTTTTTATGATATCACCCTCATAACCTGAAATGACATTTTAAAAAAGAATTACATTCATCACTAACTAACCTAATTATACAAGGCAAAATTTTCAACTTTAAGGAATCCACAAAGCATTATAGAACCGTATTTGTTCTAGTTTTTTTGCTAGATTATTTTTTTTAACTCTTGGATCTACAATTTCTTTTTAAAAAATAAATTTAGTTAGTATTTTATTTTTCCTCAGTAATATGTAAAACAATTTTAACATGTTTTTTAAAACTTTTGAATTCTAAATTTTCTACCTTCCTCCTTCCCCACCCCCATACTTCTCACTGAAAAGGCAAGCAATTTGATATAGATTATATACATTTGTATTCATGCAAAACATTTCCATAATAGTCATGTTGTGAAAAAATTATATAGACCACAAGAAAACCCTACAGAAAAATATGAAAGTTAAAAAAACAAAAAAATTATGCTTCAATATATATTCAGACACCATCAGTTCTTTCTCTAGGTGGCATTTTTTATCATCAGTCCTTCAGAATTGTCTTGGATCATTTTCTTGGTGGAAATAGCGAAGCCATTCACAGCTGATTATTTTACAATATCATTGCTACTTTGTAGACAATACATTTTACTTTGCATCAGCTCATGTAACCCTTTCCAGGTTTTTCTGTGGGTCTCTATTTCACACAGGGCTCTATTATAGACCCAAATAACATTATTGATAATTGTAGAAGTTATGAGCTACTCTGTTTCCATCTTGGGCTGATTTACCTCTCCTTAAACACTTTGGGTGGCCCTGTTCCTTTCAAAGGTTCACCATATTTACAATGCTGAAAAGTGCCACAGTGACTACTGATCTTAAGAGAGCCCCCATTCTCAATTTTCCCAATAGTTGAGATCATAGCTTTGTACTACTTATTTTTCAAATATATGTGTGTATGTATTTATGCACACATGTATCTTTATATGGCTACATGCATGTACACATAAGCATGCAAAAAGCTATATTTCTCCTGGAGTAGGTCCAAAATTATGTGTGTTTAAAAGGCTTTGGTGATTAAAAATATTTGGGTTAATAAGTGAAATAGGAAAATAAAGTAGACAAAATAAATTTCTAAGATGAAATAGTTTACAAAAAGAAATACATGGGATAATCAATTCATGACTTATGGCAAAAGCTTTCTGTTTGAAAATCAATGAGATATATTTTGAAAGTTTGTTCATACATAACTCTTTTGTAAATAAAAATCTCCTCTCCCCTTTAGAGGCACAAAGAAGCCATCAATAGCACTTAAAATAAACATTTTCTGTATTTGTTTTTATTAATATTGCTATGATAGTGATGTTTAAAAATGAACATTTATTAATTTTAAAAATAACTATAAAGTGGATTAATGCAGTAGTAAGAGTGTTGAATATAAAGTCAGAAAGACCTGAGTTCAAGTTCTGCCTCAATTAGCTTTGTGATCATGAAGAAGACACTTCACCTCTCAGTCTCAGTTTTCTTACTCCTAGAATGGGAAGAATGAAAACACCTACATTACTATGCTATTATGAGGCTCTAGTGAGATAATATATGTAAATTTCTTTGTCAATCCTAACAGTAAATCTTAGTTATTTATCATCATCATCATCCTCATCTTTATTGTTATTCAAAACACAAAGCTAATTTCTCCATTTATTTGGGAAATAATCTATAGAATTAAGACCAATAAAACATTTTTTTTAATTATTTGATCTCAACATTTTGCACTGAGTTGCATTAATAGTGATTCATTGTGCTTATTGAAACAGAATTGATTAAGGAAAGTTTTAATTATTTCATTGAAAAAGATGAGCAATCTATTTACAACCATCAGCAATCATCATATGTAATGGGAATAAATTAGAACTACTCCCAATAAGATCAGGGGTGAAACAAGGTTGCACACTATCACCATTACTATTTAATACTGTATTAGAAATGTTAGCTTTGACAATAAGAGAAGAAAAAGAAATTAGAGTCGGTAATGAGGAAGCCAAAATGTCATTCTTCGCAGATAATATAATGGTATACTTAGAGAACCATAGAGAATCAATTAAAAAGCTATTAGAAATAATCCAAAACTTTAGCAAAGTTGCAAGATACAAAATAAATCCACATAAATCATCAGCATTTTCATACATCACTAACAAAATCCAACAGCAAGAGATACAAAGAGAAATTCCATTTAAAATAATTGTTGATAGTATAAAATATTTGGGAATTTATCTGCTAAGGGAGGGTCAGGAACTATATTGAGCAAAACTACAGAACGCTTTCCACACAAATAAAGTCAGATCTAAACTATTGGAAAAATATCAAGTGCTCTTGGATAGGTCAAGCAAATATAATAAAGATGACAATACTACCTAAAGTAATCTATTTATTTAGTGTTATACAAATCAAACCCTGAAGAAACTATTTTACTTACCTAGGAATAATAACAACAAAATTCATCTGGAAGAATAAAAGGTCAAGAATTTCATGGAAACTAATGGAAAAAAAAATTAAATGAATGCTGCCTAGCTGGACCAGATCTAAAACTATATTATAAAGTAGAGGTATTCAAAACCATTTGGTACTGGCTAAGAAATAGAGCAGTTGATCAGTGGAATAGGTTAGCTTCACAGAACAAAATAGTCAATGATTACAGCAATCTAGTGTTTGACAAATCCCAAAACCCCAGCTTTTGGGATAAGAAGTCACTATTTGACAAAAACTGCTGGGAAAATTGGAAACTAGTATGGCTGGAATTAGGCACTGACCCACACCTAACACCATATACCAAGATTAGGTTGAAATGGGTTTATGATCTAGACATAAAGAATGATATAAACAAATTAGAAGAATACAGAATAGTTTACCTCTCACATCTGTGGAGGAGGAAGGAATTTGTGACCACAAAAGAACTAGAGATCATTATTGATCACAAAACAGATAATTTTGATTATATTAAGTTTAAAAGATTTTGTACAAATAAAACTAATGCAGACAAGATTAGAAGGGAACCAGTAAACTGGGAAAACATTTTTAAATTCAAAGGTTCTGATAAAGGCTTTATTTCTAAAATATATAGAGAATTGACCCAAATTTATAAGAAATTAAGCCATT